>NC_081294.1:125689968-126426218 GCF_030435805.1 Mustela lutreola | reverse complement strand
AGCATCCAAAAGAAGAAAGGAAAGGATGTGGGCACATATGTTGAAGGCTGCGGGAATGCCCAGCCCATGTTTATGGTCTGTCATTCTATCATCTGGTCATTAGCATTTCATTTTGCTCTTACGGTTGTTTTTAATAATTCCTGCCTCTTTTGAGTCCCAGGAAAATAACTTATGTGTCCTAATTGGCCATCTTTGCCTTATTTCTTGAATTATGCAGATTTTCCTCTAACCACCCCCCCCCAAATCCCTCTACTCCAAATAATAAAATTATAAACAGAATAAAGTTAAAAACAGACTGAATTTACTTAGGCCACAGACTCTACTATCATGTGCTATAAGAAACATTTGCTTTCCTAAAATTAGATTAAATATCATGAAGATTTTTTTTTTCATGGAGAAGGAAGTGGGCCCTGAAATTTTACGGAAGCATTATCATTGTGGAGGGGAATAAGGCAAAGGATCAAGGAAAAAAGTTTTGATAAAATACTGACAGGAGTAAGTTTAGAAAACTTACAGCTCTTTTAGATAAATATATATATGTATATGTATATATATATATATAAATTTAAGTAAATATAAATTTAAATATTTCAATAAAACTCAAATAATACTGCTTTACTTTTTAGTTATTTTTTATACTCCTAACATGGGCATAGAACTCACTGTGCATTTAAGCTGGGGCCCACAATGTGGCATTTAAGTTGGTACCCAGATTTATGTGTTCTCCAGGTGACTGGCCAAGTATTGTTTGATTGGGCAGATTCCCTCCAAGTTCATTTAAAACCTCAGTAATAGCTAAGTGATGGGATATATCTGTTAGCCATCTATGATGCTATGAGATTACTGTGGAAACTATATTATTGTGGAAACTACATTATTATGGAAACTAAGTGCTAGGAAAGGACTTGCAATAACCTTGTCATTAAATTGCGTGTGAGAACTGGAATCCTCCATGCTGACCCCATCCCAGTCTTTATATGGCCTTCTCTTTATGGATTGGATTGCCTCCATGCTCCATCTTTCTCATCATCATTCTTATACCTGCTCTCAAATCATCCCTCCCAGCCTTCCAAAGCAATCTTCTATATACTTGATGTATGTAAGGCCTCCTGGTTTATTTTGAATCCATTACTTCCATTTGTGCCTTTATGGAGAGACAAATTGGAGACACAGTGAATTCTTTTTTTTTATACCTTATTGTTTCTTTATTTTCGTTTTCTACTGAAAATTTGCCATCCCATCAAGTAAACTGCAATACAGGTGACAAAGACCAACCAAACCCAGCATATTCACATTCGGTCATTTCTTTCCGAGTATTTCTCCCATCCTTCAATGTCTAACGGTGCTCAGGCTGAGTCAGTGCTGAAACTCATCAATGCTATTGGTGGCTCTCCAGCACCTATTCCAGAAGTAATTTTGTTTTTTTCCCTTGTGCTCTGTGCAAGCAAAGCCTTTTTAACTGTCACTGAATCCTTGGGGATGCTATTGGCTACCTAAAGGAAATATTCCTTTCTAGAAAGAAATATCTGTCAGGGTAGGCTCAAGTCATCAACAAGCTCTTGTACTCTTCAACCCATCACATCCAGCATCTACCAGTACCTTCAGGCACTGGGAAGGAGGGGAAGGGGAAATTGCGAAAGAACTGTGTCACCAGGGTCTCTTGCCTCTATGCTCCTGCGCTAAAAATAAATTAGATGAGGAGCGCCAGGAGTCAGTGATATAGTGAAGGGAATTCTTTGAAGTTGTGCTTATCAAACTTCATCAAGCATGACAATCACCTGGAGAGCTTTTGAAAACAAATCTGAGACTCTCATTCTGTAAGTTCAGAGCTTGGCCAGATATTTGGAATTTTAATAAGCTATCAGTTCATCTGATGCTGCATATCTAAGGACCACACTTTGAGCCATTCTGCTCTAGAGCAGGAAGTTGCAAATTTTACTGTGTCAGACTCAACTAGGGTTTTTGTCTTCCTCTGACTTATTTCACTTAGTTTAATACTCTTTAGCTCCAACCACATCATTGCAAATGGCAAGATTTCACTCTTTTTTATGACTCATTCCATTGTGTGTGTGAGTGTGTGTGTGTGTGTGTATACACCACATCTTTTTTTATCATCAAAATGATACTTGTCCCTACTTGAGGGACACTTGGACTCCTTCCATAATTTGGCTATTGTAGAAAATGATGCTGTAAACATTGGAGTGCATATACCCCTTCGAATCAGTATTTCTGTATCCTTTAGGTAAACACCTAGTAGTACAATTGCTGGATCATAGGGTAGTTCTATTTTTAACTTTTTGAGAGTCCTCCATGTTTTCCAGAGTGGCCACACCAGTTTGCATTCCCACCAACAGTGTAAAAGAATTCCTCTTTCTCTGCCTCCTTGCTGACTCCTGTTGTTTCCTGTGTTGTTAATTTTAGTCATTCTGACTCATTGTAGTTTTGATGATTTGATGTAGACTTCTTGTTTTGTTTTGTAGATTTGAAGTTCATACGTGGAATTTAAGAAACAAAACAGATGAACATGTGGAGAAGAAAGAGAGGAAAGAGAGGCAAACCAGGAAACAGACTCTTAACTACAGAGAAGGAACCAAGGGTTGCTGGGTCCTGCTGGGTATTTTGACTCCATAGTCTGGGTGACCGACATCATAATTTGCATTTCTACCAGTTCCTTGGTCATGCTGATGCTGGTGGTACCGAACCACACTTTGAGAACCACTGTTCTAAAGAATCGAGGTAAGTCACCAGCACTGTATAAGGAGTCCGAGGAGTCTATCAGTAGGGGTTTTGGGGCACAACTAAGACTGAGGTACTCTAAGCAACACCAGGGACAGTAAGGTTCTAGCCGTCCACAGGATCAGTGGAGACATCTGGAGATGTGTTGTATTTTGTTCAAACCAAATTTTATTTAAATTTCAAGAAGCAGGATAGCTTCACCGGACACGGCTTATAAAATTTAGAAAAGAAGAAATACAATGTTCTGGGCATGACTCATTATTTGTAAGTTAATCTCTTTGGAGTACTTCCAAAAAGGCACCAGAGGATAAAAGGCTGGGTGAGATGCAGTCTTTACCAGAGGTGACTGAATGGGTGGACCGGGGACAAACTCTTGCCCTAGGCTCTGTGAGTAAGGAAAAAGAAGGAAGGCATTCGGTCGTGACATTTTAATGAGAATAGTTACACTTAAAACAACCCAGAGAACCCCATCTTCGTAATTTTTGGAGTGGAGTGTTTACCTCTTTTAATTAAAATGTGGAGGCTGAGGTATTTTCAGTATCTCAGGAGAGTTAGCTCAGAATACCTCAAGTAAATCTCTTAGTAATAATCTATTCATACGTATTTCAGTTCACTCTTAGAAATGAATGTCTCAAAGGGAACTCCATATTCAAGTCCTCATCTGGAAGAAACCTCTCTGTGTGAGAGGACTATTCACAACAGGAAGCTGGGAATCAATCCATCATGGGAATAATTGATTAGAATCACATGGTTGATAGAATTCATGTGATTCTAATCGCATTAGAATCAGACGCTACACGCATGCCTTTCTGTTGCTCTGTTGTGGCTCTTAGGTGAGTCTCCCTCCCCATGCTGAAAATGGTAGCCAGCCTTGTGGTTGAAAATATATGGGATTCCTAAGGGATGCTGGGGCAGAGAAAAGGTAATTAAATACTGGATTTGAGCCTGGTGTATTGAGATTACATTCATAGATTTTATCCACCAAGGGTTTTTATCAAGTCAGGCTCTGTCTTTCCCTTAGGCCGTGTTTTTTTTTTTTTCCCCCCTCTTGGGGGAATCTTGGGGAGACAGTTAATGGTTGAGCACAAATTGTTTCTCCTTGCTGGAAATAACTCAAAATGCATGCATATATGCCTTATCAACTATAAGTAAATTAGGTCACCGTTCCATACATGAAAAAAAACACATATAGCTTCTAGAGGAAGACAATTACAATTGACTCCTTCTGTGAAAATCCTTTAGGAAACAGAGAGGACATGCCAACTGTAGCTTAAATATGTTTGCTTGAAGTAAAAAGTTCTTTCCCAAAGTTGGGCCTCTTCCTGCTAACTCAGGATTTGGAGTTTGAGAAATTAGAGAGTAATCTGCTTCTCAAATCATGCCCAGAGATGATTGCTTGAAATAAGTACATCACTATTAAAGTGATGGCAATCCTACCTTTTGGTTCATTACCCTTTTGGAAGGTAGTGAATTTGAAAAACATCACTTTAAACTTCTCGCTAATGATCCAAAATGAAGAAGATAAATTTGGATAAATGTCAAGAATTAGTCAATGAAAAGGCGGCAGTATTGAATAAAACTACTATGATTTGCATTTAAAACACAGTTCAGCTGAACTCAATAAACACATTGAGTATATATTATATTCCAGGTGCTGGTGATACAAAGATGAATAAAACATTGTTTCTGTTTTTGCATAATCCCAGTTAAGGGGTCGGGGGAACTGATATAAAATAAAAAATAATACATGAAGAAATTGGAGGTAGAAGGTAGTAGGGGATAATGAATATAGACATTGGAGCTAGATGAAATTTGATTATTTACAATCCCATGCCTTGCTTTAATGTTGTGGCTTTAGGAAACCATTTTACTTTTTCTAACCGGTCTTCTTCATCTCTGGGACAAAAGAGACATTCAACAAATGGAAGCTAACAATAATAAAACTATGTATTGGTAGAGAGATAATATAGGAGAGAGAATGATTTTGAGGGGTTGATCAGGGAATGCTTCAAAGTGGAGGTTGTACCTCTGCCGTATTTGGATATGAATAGGAATTCTCCAGGTAGATAATATTTGTGAATGGATTTGAAGTACAGGAAATAAGACTTCCAAAGTCATATGCAGTGGAAACTGTAAAATCAGTTTAATATTACTGTTGGCGTTCAGTATTTGTGGAAAGCAATTAGAGAAGGGGCTGGAGAGGATGCTGGGGCCAGTTCCTCATCATAGCCTGGGCTCTGATAGGAAGTTTGGACTTGATTCTTTAGGTCAGAGGTTGAAGATGTCCTTCTTCTTCTTCTTTTTTTTTTTTTTTTTCTGTTTCAATTTTGTTTTATTTTTGTGTATGTCATCCAACATTTAAAAATTGAGATATTTCACTTAAAACCCCAGATTTTTTCTGACTTTTGGAAATTTAGCCACAAGGAATCTGCTTTTGTTCATGGCAACAAATGGTTAAAGCTGAAAAAAGGCTGCCCCCTCAAGGGGATATGTGCAGTCTTGATGAGCATTGAGGAAACATGAAGGTTTTAAGTAGGTTGGTTTTGTGGCAGATAGAACTGGTCCTTGTCTGCTCTTGAGGGAGAGGAGGCCAGGAATTGGGGAGGGGTGATTGAATAGGAAACTCTCCAGGGCTAGGTTAATGGAAGAAGGACTTGTAATGTTATTCAGGTTGGTGGAGAGATGGTTGTGGTTTTTTGTTGTTGTTGTTATTTAAAGAAAATGAGGTTAAACATTAGGAGTGGGGATATGAATGTCATATAGAGACACAGTGACTGTTAATTGTTTGGAGCATAGCTTGCAGGGTAAGAGCTCTAATTTTTTTTTTTTTTTAAGAGATATCTTAAGAAAAACAGAACAAAACAAAAAGTAAAATAAAGCTGCAATGTAAAATAGGCAGTCATTCCCAGTGTTCTTTCTCATCTCTTCTCATCTCATCTCTTCTCAAAACTAGGAACTCCCCTTCTTCCCTTAACCAACAATAGGTAGATAAAGAATGTCTATGATTGACACACATCTCACAATCGGCAACACAGCATATAACTTGGAGACTATAAAGATTCCAAAAGCCTGGGGCGCCTGGGTGGCTCAGTGGGTTAAAGCCTCTGCCTTCGGCTCAGGTCATGATCCCACGGTCCTGGGATCGAGCCCCGCATCAGGATCTCTGCTCCGCGGGGAGCCTGCTTACCCCTCCCCTCTCTCTCTGCCTGCCTTTCTGCCTCCTTGTGATCTCTGTCTGTCAAATAAATAAATAAAATCTTAAAAAAACCAAAATTCCAAAACCCCAAAGAGGCCAGAAGCCTAATAGCTGTTGGGTGAAGGTCCATTATCCAAGAAGGGAGGAGGAACTAGTAAAAGCTCCAAGCACAGGGAAGGGAAGAAGAGGATAATAGAAGGGAGGGAGAAGAAGGAGTCCATGAGGAGACACCGTAGCATTGGAGGGAATGTCCATGTGGAGACATGCTGCACATCTAGGAAGGGATATTTAAGAATGGGGATTAGATAAAGTAGGGATACAAAGGCCACCCTCCCCCACTCTGTGTAATTTGCATTTTATCCTCAGGTAAACCTTAAGTAAATACATGTCTGGATCTTTGTTGTGTGAGGAATTTAGGTTCACTGGTCAGAAGGAAGGGAAAATAATATCTCCCTCCCTCCCCCACCATCCAGGAATGGCAGGCATGTACAATTTTCTTCTAAGAAATCAGGCATCAGGAGCCTGGTGGCTCAGTGGGTTAAGCCGCTGCCTTCGGCTCAGGTCGGGATCTCAGGGTCCTGGGATCGAGTCCCGCATTGGGCTCTCTGCTCAGCAGGGAGCCTGCTTCCCTCTCTCTCTCTCTGCCTGCCTCTCTGCCTACTTGTGATTTCTCTCTGTCAAATAAATAAATAAAATCTTAAAAAAAAAAAAGAAAAAAAAAGAAATCAGGCATCAAAAGGAGACCCTTTTGGATGTCATACGATCAGGGAAGGAGGCACAGTGCTTCCCTGACCTTCTTTTGTTTTTCCCAGAGGAGCATGGTACACTGCTCCTGCTGCGGAGTAAAGATAAAAGGCCTAGGATATAGGTAGATAACTCACTGGCTACAGAGTACAGAGTGAATTGGGGTATGCATGCTTAAGACTGGAGATGGAGGTAGGGACATCAGTTAAACATTTTTTTAAATAGTTCTGAAGAAAAAGGAGGGTCTGAACTAAAGCTTGGGCATATGGATAGGAAGGAAATGGCCTCATGATATCTCATGTCTCTGGGGTTTTTCATATTCTTCTTGTTTCACCTTGACTGGATTGCCTCCCTCCTGTATCCTTTATATTCAGTGTTATCTCCACAGTGAAGACTTCCATAAGAAGATTCCAATCTTTCTTCTTTTCTGTATACTTCTTATCTTATAAATAATTTAAAGAAGGAAGTAGTTGAAAACTTGTGCTGACTGCTCACTGGAATTTAAGTTTCTTAAATCAAGGGCACAATGAGCTGGAGAACTGTGATCACCTACAGCAACGTGACATAGTTATTAGGACTAAGAACAGAGACCACCTGTGTCAACACGAGTTAGTATTTTTTTCAGGGAAACATTTGCCCAAAAAAGATAGGACTGCAAATTAATAAATAGTTTCACTCTATGAGTCGGGTAATTTCTGCATATCAATTTATCTGAGACAACAGTTTGCTGATCCAGGCAAACAGCTCACTTACCTAACAGCAAGACCTCATCTTGCTAGGACAGTCCATCTTAAACTCTTATGTCATGACCAATGCTCAGTCCAATAGGTTTTCGCTTTGAAAGATGCTTCCTACACCACTTCTAGAGCCTAGATGCCCAGCCTCTATGAATATCCCCTCTTCTATGACATTGCTAAGACTCTCCCAAGGTGATATTCTCCCTTACAATAGAATAAGACATTGTCTGGTGGTGATATTTTGAGGTACTAAACACCTTTCAGTCTTAATCCAGCCTAAACTAGCACACAGTGGTACTTAATATTTGTAGGAAGAGGCACTTAGAGAAAAAAACAACATGATAGGTTGTTTTTGTTGGATGAGGGCAGATGAATAAAGAGGCAGGGATGCTTCCAAAGTACTGAGAGTTAACTTGTGCCATCACTTAAGATGGCAGAAACACAAGAGCAGATTTTTAGTGAGAAGACCATGGTTTCAGTTCTAGAAATGTTGGGTTTGAGATTTCTGTGATGTGAAAATAGAGATGTCCAATTCCATGGTTAATGATGGAAGGCCCCAGATATAACATTTGTCAGGGAGGTTGGGCACTTGTTTTCTTAGTCAGTGCTTTCAAAGTATGATCTGTAGAGACCCAGCATCAGCACCACTTGGGAAAAATGCAAATTTGGGGGCTTCATGACAAACCTACTGATGTGAAAACTCGCTGGGTGAGGCTCAGCTCTGTGTTTTAATGAGCTTTCCACGTGGTCTGATGGATCATAAAGTTTGAGCACCTTAAAGGCAACTTGAGTTGCCTTAAAGAGTTGTCACGACTATCAAGGTCTAAGACAAAATGTTACCCCAAATTGCAATGATCTCCTTGCTAAATCATACTAATCCTGTATTCTTTGTAAGGGAAGGTCCTCTGTAACATGGTGGTAGCCCGAGAGGTCATATAGCAAGGCAGTTGAACCTTGCACTTGAAGCATTTGAAGCTGGTCATACCGTTTTCTACTTGTGTGTCTGCTTAGCTTTGGCCAGCCTAGGTTCCTCATCTGTAAAATCAGAATTAGTATTCTAGTATTCAGTGTTAGTATCTTGTACTCAGTATTAGTATTCTAGTGCCTACCTCCTTGAGTTCTTATGAAGATTAAATGAACTGATATATGGAAAGTGCTTATGTCTGTAATGAGTTGCTGCTCTAAAGCTTTTTACCTCTTTACAAAGTCACTGCCCTTTTATTTGCCTGACTAAATATTTCCTGTCTTGTTACATCTCACCTGTCTGTGTTTCTACTGGTTAGCCATAGCATTAGTTATCTCATGCTGCTTGGCCCATAGGACGTATTCAGTGAATATATTAATTGAGTGGATGCACACTGCAGTCCTCACTTCCTTATTTCTTGTCTGAGTTTTATAGCTTTTATTGTATATATTTTATATATTATAAATATTATATTATATATAAATATAGATATTTTTATAGATTTATAGCTTTTATTATCAGTACTTCTTGTTTTGTCACTAAATTATACATTGTTGTATTTGTGCCTTGTTTCCTAATTGCATTATAAGCTCTTAGAAGGGAAGCATTATGCCACACTTATGTTTTCCGCCTACGCAGCACCTGACACAGTGTTGTCAATATAAAGGGAATTCAATAATAATCTGTGCAAAATAAAAAATTTAATTTTATTTCAAATTCATTTACCCTGTTAAATTTTTGCAGTTTCTTATCTCCACCCCCACAATGACAGCAATTTCAAAATCCTAAATCTCTACTGCCACTTTCTCCCAAGAGTCACAGGATGAAAAGAACAGGGATTCTTTTCTTATTTCTGGTGTCATCCTATAAGATGGCTTTTATTATTTTGAACCTCCATGTCAACCTCATAAATTCAGCCTAATATTTTTAAAATTCTTTCTTGAGTCAAAGCTAGGGTATTGTGCATGACCTGTTACTCTTAACCAGAATAATGTTGTGCCATCTCTAGCTCTCTAGAAATATACCTCTAAGGCTAAGATATGATGTTACTTATACTTGAAGCAGCCTTATTTTTACCAGCAGTTTCCTTCAGCTTTTCTTTAACCCCTCAATGAGCTCCTTGCTTTGTGTAGCACTGAGATGAAATTCTGCTATCAAAGAGCATTGAAAATATCTCTTATGAAGTTAAGCTCCTTTAAGTATATGGAAAATTAGTGTAATGTGTATAATGAAAAAAAAGCCACCTTTGGAGTCCTATAGATCTGAGATCAAAATTTGAGCACTATTGTAGTTTTTTATATGGCCTTCAGTAAGCTATTCAACATGTCAGAGTCTACTTACTCATCTGTAAATAGGGGCATAAATAAATAAATAAATAAATAAATAAATAAGTAATTCACCTTATGACGTTATGTGAAGCAATAAGACAAGTTATGTATTGTACCCAGCACATTGAAGATACTCAATAAATGGTAATATTATTATAAAACAAGAGAGCAAAGCACTGTAAATCTCAGAAACATAGGTCACTCTAGAGTCTGCATGGTATCATTATAAAATAGGGTCTCTGGTATTGTAGACATTATTTCTATTCTAAAATTCTGTTTAAATTCTGTTAAGAATGGACCCATCAAATCTCAAATCACTTTTGATAATCTTCAAATAAGATCTCCTAATTAATGATATAGCTGAAGGGTCTCTTTATATAGTGTGAACCTGTCACACTTCTCGCCTAGAAATTCCATTGACTGGTCACAAGGGATTCAGTTATTGAAGGAGTTTTCCTGACCCTTAGGCAAAGACTGCTACAGCTAACTGCCTGTTCACTAAAACCTTCTTAGTACCTTCTCTGGTAAACCTTGAGTGCTTTTCCTCTAAGGTCTGTTAGGAATAGTTGCTCCCTGCAAGGGCTTTCTGTTTTTTTTTTTCCATTAAACTCGAGCAGGATCAGTAAGAAACTGGAAATCCAGTGACAAGTTATTTCTAATCCAGAGTATCCAAGAGGAAAGCAGAAAAGCTTTTCTAGGAGGCAAGATCAAGGTCGTCCTGGATGGCTGAGGGACTTCTGAAGGATTGTTTGGAGGTAAGAATATAGTGAAATACAAACATGTTACGTAGTTTGTAAGGATACATAAACATATTTTTTGAAAATTACCTGAAATGAAATTGCTGATTAATATTCTGAATCTATTTATACCACTGACTCACACGTGAGAATAGCAGCTACCATTTCTGCCTTCCTCCATCATCTCCTGCAGGGCGAAGAGCTACCTGGGGAACCACCAAGGGGGACATGGCATTCTTGGATAACTTGAGGTTCAGAAGCAGAGGCAGGGAAGAGCCAGTTTACAGAAGTTAACTTTATAGGACTCATATCCAGCCAAAGGGCAGACTTGGCTGCAAACCTTCATATATCTTCTTTACATCACCAGACGGGACTTCATTTATATTAATAGGCTTTCTCTATTTTTTTCTCTAGTTTAATTTTTATTTTTTAAAGATGTATTTATTTAATTGAGGGAGGGGGAGAGAGAGGGACAGGAGGCAGGGAGAGAGAAGGGAAAGAATCTTAAGCAGACTCCCTGCTCTGTGTGGAGTCCCAGGCACCATATAGGGCTCTGTGTAGGGCTTGATTTCACAACCCTGAGATCATGACCTGAGCAGAAATCAAGAGTCGGATGCTTGATGCTTAACCGACTGAGCCAACCAGGTGCCCCAATAGGGCTTTTTCTATTTTAAGGCAAATCTCTCTCTAGATACTCCAGTTACTCACACATTGGCATGAATTGTTTACTTGTATTCAGTAAGTTATTACTGCCTGATTGTCTGTCATGAAACCTATCACAAATATGTGACAGATTAAATAGAAGAATAAACCACTGGTACCTATAAACGATGCTTATGTCAATTAAATTATAGCTAAACATTCTTTGTGTTGTAATTTTTTAAAACAGATTTTATTTATTGGGGCACCTGGGTGGCTCTGTCGTTAAGCATTTGCCTTTGGCTCAGGTCATGATCTCAGGGTCTTGGGATGGAGCCCCACTTTGGACTCCCTGCTCAGCAGGGAGTCTGCTTTTCCCTCTTCCACTCCCCCTACTTGTGCTCCCTCTCTCACTGTATCTCTCTATGCTAAATAAATAAATAAATAAAATCTTTAAAAAATAAAGATTTTTTAAAGATTTTATTTATTTATTTAAGAGAGAAAAAGAGTGAGTGAGAGACAGTGAACATAAGTGGGGTTGGGAGTAGGGGAGGCAGAGGCAGAGGGAGAAGCAGACTCCCCACTGAGCAGGGAACCTGATGGGGTCTTGATCCCAGGACCCTGCAATCATGGACCAGAGCCAAAGGCAGATGCTTAACTGAATGAGCCACCCAGCAGCCCCCATTTTGTGCTGTAATTAATGTTCATTCTCTAGCCTTCTCCTCAGGAGAAAAGTAAAGGCATGTTCTTTATTCTCCTGTAAAATGGTGCCCAGTCCTTGCACTTAGGAATATAAAGAAGTATGTGTGGAGTCACAATAGTCAGAGTGTTGTCTCTATTCAAATTTGTGTTTGATTGAGGAAGCTCCTTCTGTTCCGTGGGCTTCCTGGTTATTTCAGTGCTCTTTCCCTGTCATGGTGTCCATGTTTTGTTTCATGAACCCTTTTAGTATCTTGGAAAATTAGTCTACATTTACTTCAACTTCCTGTCTCCTGTTCACTCTTGAAATTTTTGTAATCCAAATTTTGTCCCGACCATTTTACTACTACAGTTCTCAAGCAACAATGTCTCTTCCTCTTAGTCAGATTTGAAGGTCTCCTTTCTGTTCTCACTCATTCAATTTCACAACAGAATTGAATCATCTTCTCACAAATCTTTGATTTAGTGGGTTTTCTCCCATCTCTTAGAACACTTGATATAGTCACTTCTCTTCTAATGCCTATATTCAAAAATAAGGATTCCTTCAAGATTCTTCCACTGCTTAAATCAGTGGATTTAAGCAGTGGCTATATATTAGAATCACCTGGGAAAGCTTTAAATACTAATGATGACTGGGTCCCACTCCCAGAAGTTCTGATTTAATTATTCTGGGGTGTATTCTTTAACTGGGAGTTTTTATTAATAGCTCCCCAGGTAATGCTAACACTCTACCACGATTGAGAACTGCGCTAAACTATAATTCAGATTCCAGGATGATACTCTTATTTTCTTTGACATTCAAACAGGATTGTCTCAAGTGCTCATCCTGTGGGAAGGCCCAGATTCTTTTTAAGGTAACTGCAATTCATGAGGGCTTATATAGTCATGGTCCCTTCTGGTTCCAAGTTCCTAACTTTCTAAACATTTGGTATCATTTGCATCTCATTTCCTTTTTTTTTTTTTTTTTTTTTTAAGATTTTATTTATTTATTTGACAGAGATCACAAGTAGGCAGAGAGGCAGGCAGAGAGAGAGAGAATGGGAGAGAGAGGAGGAAGCAGGCTCCCTGCTGAGCAGCAAGCCCGGCGCATAGGGCTTGATCCCAGGACTGGGATCATGACCAGAGCTGAAGACAGACGCTTAACCAACTGAGCCACCCAGACACCCCTGCATCTCATTTCCTAAAGCCATTGGTCCTCTTGCCTCTGGTTCTACACAAGTCACAGTGTAGAATTTGGACCCCTTTCCTTCTATTTCTGAGCCACACGCTGAAGACAGTTTTATGATGGCAAGATTTACTGAAGATTTGGATCAATATAAAGGTTTTGTGTCAACGTTAAGAGTTTTATACTGAAACAAACGGATAAGGGCAGTGTCTACATAGACTCCAACTTTCAGCCACATATATGAGCCTGGTTTTCTTTGAAACCGTTCTTGCCCTAATTTTCCTCATATTCTAAGTAATTTAGAGCTCCATCCCTTTGGCACCTCTTAGCAGCAGTGTTGTCTTACCACTGTCTTAAAATGGAATGGGATAGTATGCAGATCCACTTTTTTCCTCTGGTATAAATTACATCTCCTCATGCCTCTTTCCTTACCCTTACTGTCCTTAGAAGACAGAAATCCCTACATTCAATACTGGTTGTAAACACCTTTTCCCACCCATCCTACCACAATATCTTCCGTCATCAGTTACTGTGATAGGCGGAATCCAACAGTGTGCCCTCGAGATGCCCATCCTCCCCTTATTCAGTCAAACACTTACCTAGGCACCACTGTGAAGGAATTTTCCAGATGTGGTTAGTGGTATGGACTTTAAAATAGGATTATGCTGGATTATCCAGTGGTTGCAATCTAATTACATGGCCTCTGAAAAGCAGACGTCAATAGGATAGGAAATCTTGCTAAATACCCAAGAATATGAAGGATCTTGATGTGTGATGAAGACATTTCGATCCACGACATTCTGCACTTCTAGCCCAAGTAGCACAGGAAATGTACGATTTATTTACTCCCTGTGGCCCAAATATATAGCAACAATGGAATCTAAAAGGAAGGAGGGGAAAGAGCCCATTTCAAAAACCATCATCTCTATGAACCAAGAAAGTAATATAAGAGTGATAAAGTGAATAAGGCTGAATCTCCCACTCATGGTCTCTGAGGCATTTGTGCCTGTGATTTGCCTTAGAGCTTACAGGATAAAGGGTAGGGAAAGGGAAGTCAGAAGTCAGAAGCCAGAGCTTGGGGTAAGGCTACCTCCCTTATTAAAAGAAAGTTAAAAATAAAAGTGGACACACTCTACCTGACCTCTGCTTTGGGCTCTGAGAAAGCTCTGGGCTTAGTGAGGCAGAAGGTAATAGACACAGCCATAGGACCAGTAACTAAACCAAGGTATCCTTTGTTTTGTGACCAAACCTGCAACATCCATAGTATCTCTATAAATAAGACCCGGATCACTGTGATAAGGTTATGGTCTGGGCTTTGGAGGGCTGCCTGAAGCAACTGAAAAATCAGTAGATTGATAGAAATATGGTAGGGGATGGGCATTGAGAAATGAAAAAAGGAAAAGCCTCTTACAATGTATTTATAATCTGCCTATCCCGCCCCCCAAATAGTAATGGAGAAATCTAATGCCAGAACAGACAGATAGCAAAATCAATGTCAAAGCAGGAATTTATTCTGAAGAAAAAAGACTTGAAATAATTGGGCTTAGGATGTTCAGAGAAATGAATGAGGCATTCTTTCCGTTTTAAAAAGGCAACAATTATTAATCAGTACCAGCAAAAATAAAATAAAAGTTATGAAATAGAATTGATTATAAATCTTAGAAATGAAAAAGAGTCACTGAAATTAAAAAATAATTCTTACAGTTATATATTACAATGTTAAAAACCATGCCAAAACTTAGTGGTATAAATCAACAGTCCTCTCATCATTTTCGGTCAGGACCTTAGGCAGTACTTAATTAGTAGCATTGGCAGGGATGACTTGGCTATAGTCAGCTGGGCTAGAAGGTTCCAGAAGTCTTCATTCACAAGCCTCACGGGTTTACCATGTGGCTCTTTTCTATCCATGTGGTGTCTTATCATTCGTTATTCTGGTCCATGCTCTGTTAAAACATGGTGGCTGGTTTTCTTGAGGGAGTATGAAAACAGAAGTGGCCAGCCTTTTAAAGAATTGGAGTTGGCACAGTGCAACTTCTGCTACAGTTTATTGTTCAAACAAGTCATAGGGCTTACCCAGATTCATGGGGGAAGAGACATACACTCTGTCTGTTCCTTTCAGGAGTAGCAAAGCCTCACTCCAAAAAACATGTGAGGTGGAAGATAGTGTGCGGTGATCACTGGAAACACAATCTACCACATGAGTAGACCGAATAAATTTTATATATGAACAGTGAATTGGAAGATGGAATTGAAGAATTAACCAGAAAACAGCGTGAAGAAAAGATACACACCAAATTAAAGGGCTGTTAAGAGAATAGATTAATTGCTAGACTTGATTAGAGGACAAAGAAGCAATATTTGGTGGGATAGCTGCTAACATTTTTTCCAAAACTGAAGAAATAACCTGTCCTAAGATAAAAGTAACCCTGGGTAACATGTAACATAAATAATAATCTATACCTAGAAATACTATAATGGAATTGCAAATGTCAAGGTAAAAAAGAAATTATTTAGAGCAATTAGTTACTTTACAATGGAATGAGAAATGAAATTTAGATTGATACATTCTAGAATGAAAAGCAACATTGTCAATGTATTAAGAATATTATCTTCCATCTAGAATTTACATCTAAGCTGCAAATCAAGATTGTTTGCAATTATCAAACATTTTCAGCCATTGTAAGTCTAAAAGAGTTTATAATGTACAGAGTCCAGTGAACTTTTCAAGACAAAAAAATTAACTGAAAGAGAGGGATACAGGAAACAATGTCAAACACAGAAATTAATAAAATACAGTTTAAAAAGGCAACCCAGGGACACCTGGGTGGCTCAGTGGGTTAAAGCCTCTGCCTTTGGTTCAGGTCATGATCCCAGGGTCCTGAGATTGAGCCCCGCATCGGGCTCTCTGCTCGCAGGGAGCCTGCTTCCTCCTCTCTCTCTGCCTGCCTCTCTGCCAGCTTGTGATCTCTGTCTGTCAAAATAAATGAATGAATGAATAAATAAATAAATATTCTAAAAAGCGACCCAACCATTTTGTTTCCAAAGCTGTTGATCCTAAAATTTTAAACAAAATATGTGGGTAGTTGATGTAAAAGACTGCCAAGATTCTTATCATTGGCAAGAAGAAGAAAAAATTGTGGAATAACTCTAGGTTGTGTTAGGACAATTTATGGTTTATTACATGTGTTAAAATTTAAGATTAAGACACAAGATTAAAAACCAGCAGAAGTTTGTATCGAAAATATAGAGTGCTTTATCAATTCACCCAAAGGCAAAGGTTTGAAAAGAATAGGAAGATAACAGGTAATATAAAATAAAGATATTGGAAGTAAGTCCAAATATGTCTAAAGTCACAATAATATATATGGATTAAATTCCTCTATTAAAGAAAAATGAGCAGATTTTTCTAAAGTCCATCTATATGCTATTTTTTAAATAGAGAGCTGTATAGCAATGTGGAAAATATAATTTAAGGTCAAATATGTAAATAGAAATAATGGCGCTATATAACAATTCAACGAGTAGCCCATCAAGTAGACATAATTGTTTTTTTTTTTTTTTTCATTCACAGCATAGATACAGGATATATAAAACCCAGATTGACAGAATCAGAAAGACAATTGGATAGGTCCACAATTATAGTAAGAGAGGCAGAGGTATTCCATCATAACAAAGTAACTTCTGCTGTGACAGACCAAAAGTTAATAATGGTGTGTAGCAGAACTTTTGTATACTCCATAGGCCACAGGTGTACTAAAATATTGTCCTTCTCACATTTTTGATTGCTGGGTAGACCTGCGATACCTGGAACATCCTTCAGGGATGTTTCCTCAGCAGTTAGGACCTGCCTCAAACATTAAACAGATCACATGCCTGTTGAAACTGGTGAGAAAAGACTAAAAACAAAATAAAACACCAAAAACCTCACAATACCTAGCACAGAGAACAGAGTCAGAAATTAGCATATTCATACACAGATTTGAGGTGTTTATTTTGGTATAAAGTTTCTGCCCTGTAATTTGGTAATGCTTTTTAAAAATCCTTGGAATTTTTCACGTGTTTTGATTCAGCAATAGCAACTATAGAAAGTTTTTGTAATGCTTTCAAAAATTCTTGGAATTTTGCATGTGTTTTGATTCAGCAATAGCAATTATAGAAATTTTTGTTAAGAGTATAGTTACACAAATGGACAAGTATACAAGTTGATGTCACAGCATCGACTCCGTACATCCTATGCTCAAGTACAGAGTCTGTAATCCAAAACTCTGCTTCCAAGTGTCTTTGTAACCTTGAGAAGAAAGAAGTTGTCTTGTCAGACTCATCATGGTGTTATATGTAACATAGAATAATTGAAAGTAACCTAAATGTCCAAGTATATGGAACTGATTAAAATATACATACAATTATATGATAGAGTAATATGTGGTATTAAAAGCAGTATAGAAACAAACCGGAAATTTTGGGGATTTGTAGCACAGCTTCCCTGATCTGAGCTTGTGGAAACATTGCTAAATGGATTGAATTGTTTCTTTTCACATAGAACATGGTCTCAGAATCCTTTTAATATCAAGCTCTAAGCAGTTATAATCAGGATCAGAAATAAAAAGAAACATGAAACTTATGAGCCATACCTATCCTTAGAGGAATAGCTAATGACATAGAAAAATGTTCTTTATGTATTGTTAAGGGAGAAAAGTAGATTACCAAGGAGTACACGCTGATGATTACATTTTCTTTAAAGAGTATTCATGCTTACATATGTACAGATAAAAATGTTGAATGTTAAAAGTAATTATTTTCAAGTGATAGGATTGTATGTGATTTTTATTTTCATTTATTTTCCATTGTGAGGCTGTATTACTTTTGAAGTAAGAAAAATAAAAAAGATTTGTATTTATCCATTAAGCTCTAACACCTAAAAACCCTTTCTCATATTGAATCACTTTTTCTCTTGGCTCCCTTAGATGTCTGAGCCTCTTTCCTTACACTTATCAGAGTTTGGCCTGTGTTCAAGTAATTGTATATATGAGTCTTTCCCTTCAACTAGACTGGAGGGTCTGGAGTGTAGTGACTCTTACTCAACACAAGTGGATTGCTCTTAATAGGTGCTGGGACACACTTTATTGAATTGAACGGACTATGTCACAGCATCGACTCCGTACATCCTATGCTCAAGTACAGAGTCTGTAATCCAAAACTCTGCTTCCAAGTGTCTTTGTAGCCTTGAGAGGAAAGAAATTGTCTTGTCAGACTCAGTGGACTTCTTGAGTGCCCTTGCAGAGCTTTCTCCATATAACCTTTTCATTTTGTGCAGGCAAAGGCAGATATTTTAGTTCTCTTCCTGTGGACCTTGGTAGGGTGGATATTTAGGCGATACTTTTCCAGTTTTCCGTCTGTAGCTGGGGAAGAGTTCACCTTCTTAGAAGTTCTTGAAGACAGCAGAGGAAGACTGTTTTCACCTCTGAACCCTGAAGGCTATGATGTGTTATTGTTAGAAAGGCTGAGCTGGAATAATTTCTCCATGGGACAGAATATATTCAGAGATCTGGGAAAGCTGTTCCCTTACTCTGATGCCTTTGTCTGTGTCTTCAGCACTAATCTGATAGAAGGCACGTGAAAAGCAAGGATCTAAACTCAGGACCAGAAGTGAAGTGGAAGAGAGAAACTTCTGGGACCTAATTAATGGAACACACAGAGAATTTGAGAAGCACCCTGGGCCTGGAAAAAAAAAAAAAAAAAAAAAAAAAAGGCACCGGGGCTCAAGAATAGGAGTATCATTATTTCCAAGAGAATTAAACTAAATATTACCATCAGTTAATTTTTTCTTAAGTTAAAGCTTCAACAACAGCAGCAAATCCCAGTCTTGGAGTCACTCTTCTTCATTGCTTTGTTTTTATATGGGTCCTTACCAAGTCATTACACGAGAGAAAAAAAAAAAAAGCCTTCTTTTTAATGATCTTCAAAGGAGGAGAGTATATAACCTTTCTTGGTACAGTATTCCAGAGTTGAACAATACATGCTTGAAACAGAGAAAGATATTACATGTGTAACTGACAGTAAAACTGAAGACTATGCCCTTTTGTGCTATGCTTAGTAGATGTGAGACTAATGATCCTGGTTCTCATTATTATAAAACTTCATATATATGACAACTGCTATCAGCACCAAAGTTATAGTCATTAGAAGATTTAGATGTGCCTAAAGTTTACTGCAGTCTTTCCAATTAGTTGTGGGTGGTTAAAGTGGTCATTTGGGTGGCAGAATCATTGAGTCTGTATCTGTATGTCATGTTTTGTGGGTCATGGAGAGTAAGATAAACCACATCTATGCCTCTATAGTAACAATATAGTTACAAATTTCCTCACATTCTCTCCCCAGGGCAAAATATGTAGCTCATTTTCTCTTCAGACATCTTTATTTTTAAATTGTTAGTCATAGAAATAGAACATTCTAGAGCTGGTCTAAAATAGAAGCGCTAAAATCCTCTACGCTAACCTGGCAATTTTCCAGGTGAAAACTGGAGGACTCGGAGTTAGTATTCGAGCTGGTCTAGAACCTAAGCCTCCTGACTTCCAGTCCTGGGCTTTTCACAGCACATGATTATGCTGCTCTGCCTCTTCTGCTCTACCAGCGGTGTTTAGCTGCACACCTGTCACACCATGGTCACGTTTGTGCTACTGCAAGCGTGGTTTGTGGACCTGTGTCAGATTGATGGCTGTTTGTTGTGGGTCCACGATGTGCCACGAAAAGAAAGTGGAAGTAAGCATTGAGAAACGTTTATAAACAATTGGACAGTGCAATTGATGTCTGTTCAGTGTAATAATAAATGATTTGGGCTGGTGTTTTTTCATGTAGAAAGGTTAGATTTAAGAAAATTTTATCATTAAAGTATTTTTGTTTATGAGTTTTAGCAGTTTTGTGGTGGAGTCTTTCAAGTTTTCTATACAGAGTGTCATGTCATCTGCACATAGTGAAATTTTACTTCCTTATCGATTTGGATGCTTTTAATTTCTTTTTGTTGTCTGGTTACTGTGTCTAGGGTTTCCAGTACTGTGTTGAAAAATGTGATGGAGTGGACATCTTTATCTTGTTCCTGACATAGGAAATGCTCTCAGTTTTTCCCCATTGAGGATAATATTCACTCTGGGTTTTTCATATATGGTCTTTATTATGTTGAGCTATAATCTACTTTATTGAGGGTTTTTATCATAAATACATGTTATACTTTAACTTTTTTTTCTGCTTCTATTGAAGGGATCATGTGGTTCTTATCCTTTCTTTCACTGATGGGATATATCATACTGATTGATTTGTGAAGATTGAACCACACTTGTAGTCCAGGAATAAATCTCACTTGATCAAGGTGAATACTTTCTTTTTTTCATGTATTGTGGAATTTAGTTTTTTGGTATTTTGTTGAGGATTTTTGCATTTACATTCACCAGAAGTAGTGGCCTATAGTTCTTTTTCTTTGTGGTGTCTTTATGTGGTTTTGTTATCAGGGTAGTGCTGACCTCCTAGAATGAATTTGGAAATTTTCCTTCCTTTTCTTTCTTTCTTTCTTTCTTTCTTTTTTTTTTTTTTTTGGAATAGTTTGAGAAAAATAGGTATTAACTCCTCTTTAAATGTTTGTTATACACAACTAATATGACTAATAAATTGTTGAACACTTACATCAAAAACTAATGATGTACTAGATGTTGGCTAACTGAACATAATAATAAAATAATGTTTAGTGTAATTCTCCTGTGAAGCCACCTGGTGCTGGACTTTATATTTCGGAAGTTTTTTCATTACTGATTCAATTTCTTTTCTGGTAATTAGTCTGTTCAAATTTTCTATTTCTTCCTGCTTCACTTTTGGTAGGTTTTATATTGCTAGGAATTTACTCACTTCTAGGTTGTCCAATTTGTTGACATACAGTTTTTGATAATTTTCTCTTATAATTGTATTTCTGTGCTGTTTGTTGTTATTTCTTCTCTCTCATTTGTGATTTTGTTTATTTGGGTCCTTTCTCCCTTTTTCTTGGTAAGTCTGGGTAGAGGTTTATCAATTTTACTGAATCCCCCCCCCCCCAAAGAACCAGATCCTGGTTTTAAAGATCTGCTCTGTTATTATTGTTGTTTTTAGTTTCTATTTCACTTACTTCCTTTAAAAAATATTTTATTATATATTTATTTTTATTAACATATAGTGTATTATTTGCCCCAGGGGTACAGGTCTGCGAATCATGGGCTTACACTCTTCACAGCACTCACCATAGTGCATACCTTCCCCAGTGTCCATCACCCAACCACCCTCTCCCTACCTGTCCCCAAGGCAACCCTCAGTTTGTTTCATGAGATTAAGAGTCTCAGTGCACCTGGGTGGCTCAATGGGTTAAGCCTCTGCCTTCGGCTCGGGTCATGATCTCAGGGTCCTGGGATCGAGTCCCATATCTGGCTCTGTGCTCAGCAGGGAGCCTGCTCCCCCCCCCCCACCGCCTCCTCTCTACACAGCGAGATTTCTCTCTCTGTGTGTTTAATAAATAAATAAATAATCTTTTGGGGGGGGGGAAGAGTCTCTGAAGATTTGTCTCCCTCCCAATCCCATCTTATTTCATTTATTCTGCTCTGATCTTTATTATTTCCTTCCTTCTGCTGGTTTTAGGCCTGTTTGTTGTTGCTATTTCTGTTGTTTTTCCTAGCTCCTTTAGGTATAGGGTTAGGTTGTTTATTTGAGATTTTTCTTGCTTGAGTTATACCTGTGTTTCCATAAACTTCCTTCTTAGAACGCTTTTGCTGTTTCTCAAAGGTTTTGAACTGCTGTGTTTTCTTTTCTTTCTTTCTTTTTTTTTTTTTTTTTTTGTTTCTATGTACTTTATTTATTCTCTTGTTTCTTAGTTGACCCACTTATTGTTCAATAGTATGTTATTTAACCTCCATGTATTGTGGTCTTTTCAGATTTTTTTCTTGTGTTTCTAGTTTCATAGCATTGTGGTTAGAAAAGATGCTGGTCTGACTTCAATCTTTTTAACTGGTTGAGGCTTGTTTGTGGCCTGAGAATGTTCTACGTGCACTTGAAAAGAATGTGTATTCTGCTGTTTTAGGATGGAATATTCTGAGTATTTCTGTTAAATCTATCTGGTCCAGGGCACCTGGATGGCTCAGAGGGTTAAGCCTCTGCCTTCAGCTCAGGTCATGGTCTCAGGGTCCTGGGAATAAGGCCCATATCGGGCTCTCTGCTCAGCAGGGAAACTGCTTCCCCATCTTTCTCCGCCTGCCTCTCTCCCTACTTATGATTTCTCTCTTTATCAAATAAATAAATAAATCTTTAAAAAAAAAAATCTATCTGGTCCAGTGTATCATTCAAAGCCATTGTTTGCTTGTTGATTTTCTGTTTAGATGATCTGTCCATTGCTGTAAGTGGGGTGTTAAAGTCCCCTACCATTATTGTATTATTATTGATTAGTTCCTCTACGCTAGTTATTAACTGCTTTATGTATTTGGGTGCTTCCAAGTTGGGTGCGTAAGTATTTGCCATTGTTACATGTTCTTGTTGGATTATCCCTTTTATTATTATATTTGTCTTTCTTTGTCTCTTGTTACAGTCTTTGATTTTAAATTTAGTTTGTCCAATATAAGTATTGCTATTCCAGCTTTTTACAAAGGATTTAATTAATTAATTTATTTTAGAAAAAGAGAGAGAGAGAGAGGAGCACAGGATGAGTGAGAACAGACTCTACCATGCTGAACATGAAGCTTTACAGAGGGCTTTATCCCAGGACCCAAAGATCATGACCTGATTCAAAAACCAAGTCAAGTGCTTAACTCACTAATCCACCCAGGTGCCCCATTGGCTTTTTTTTTTTTTTTCCTTTTGACATCCATCTGTGTGATGAATGTTTTTCCATCCCCTCATTTTCAATCTGCAGGTGACTTTACACCCAAAGTGAGTCTTTTGTAGCCAGCATATACATGGATCTCTCTTTCTCTATTTTTTTAAAGTCGATTTTTTCACCATATATCTTTCAATTAGAGCATTTAGTCTATTCACATTCAAAGTAATTATTGGTAGATTTTATTTATTACCATTTCATTACTTGTTTTGTGGTTGTTTCTGAAGATTTTCTCTGATCCTTTCTTTCAGGTCTGCTGGTTTTCTTTAGTGATATATTTGGATTTTTTTCTTTTTGTTCTTTGCATGTTTATTAGTGGCTTTTGATTTGTGTTTACCATTAGGTTTGTATATAATATATTTTGCATATGGCAGTCTTCAACCCATTTTTCACTCCTCTCCTACCCACGTTTCAGGTTTATGGTGTCGTTTTAAATCCTGTTATTTTGTGAGTTTCTTGACTGATTTTTTTTTTTCCCCAGAAATAATCATTTTTACTGCTTTTGTTTTTCTACTTTCATACTGTGATTTTTGGTCTCTTCTTTCCACTCACAGGGTCCCTTAATATTTCTCCCAGGGTTGGATTAGTGGTCACGAACTCCTTTAATTTTTGTTTGTCTGGGAAACTCCTTATCTTTCCTATTCTGAATGATAACCTTGCTGGATAGAGTATTCTTGGCTGGAGGTTTTTTTCATTAAGAACTTTGAATATGTCATGCCACTTCTTTCTGACTTGTAAAGTTTCTGCTGAAAAATCTACTGATATCCTTATGGGGTTCTTTGTATGTTACTGTCTTCTTTTATCTTGCTGCTTTTAATTAATTAACTAATTAATTAATTAAAGAAAGATATGGGGGAAGAGAGCAAGGAAGAGGGAGCGAGAGAATCTTAAGCAGGCTCCATGCCCAGGGTGGAGGCCAACATGGAGCTTATGAACCAACATGAGATCATGACCTGAGCCAAAATCAAGAGTGGGGCGCTTAACCAACTGAGCCATCTGGATGACCCTTTTAATGTTTTTTTCACTATACTTTGCCATTTTAATTACAATATATCTTGGTGTGGATCCACTTTTGTTGAATTTGGTGGAGGGTGGTGGCGTGATTCTTTTATGCCTCCTGGATCTGGATATCTGTGTCCTTTCACAGATTAGGCAATTTCAGCTATTATTTCTTCAAATAAATTCTCTGTCCCCTTTTCTCTCTCTTCTTCTGGGATTCTTGTAATATGAATGTCACTTTGTTTGATGGAGTCACTAAATTCCCTAAGCCTGTTCTCATTTTCCTTAATTCTTTTTCCTCTCTTTTGTTCAGCTTGATTACTTTCCATTACTGTCCACTAGTTCATTAATTCATTCTTATGATTCTTCTAACCTATTGTTTATTCTATCAGATGTGTTTCTCATTTTGTTTATTGAGGGCTTTATCTTTACTATGTTATTCCTTATCTGTGTTAATGTTCTCACAGATGTCCTCCATTCTTTTCTCCAGTCCAGTGAGTATCTTTATGATCATTGCTTTAAATTCTCTATCATGCATGTTATTTGTATCTGTTTCACTTAGATCTCCAGCTGTGGCCTCATTCTGTTCTTTCATTTGGGACAAATTCCTGTGTCTTAGACTTTTTGCCTATAGGATAGTCAGCTCCATCTTCTGTTTTTTGGGGTAATGGCTTTATAAGAAGAGATTCTGTAGTGCCCTGCAGTATAGTATCCCCATCCCCCTGGCCCTGGTGCTTCCAGAAGTGTCTCCAGTGTGTGCTGCATGTGCTCTGCTATTGTGTCCTGACTGCTTTATCCTTCAAGCCAGTCATCTGCTGAGGCTCTCTGTGCCTCTCTTGTGGGCAGTGTTTTGTCCCTGGCCTGAATGTCTTATAGTTCAACTAGGTGTGTTTTGGTCTGCTTAAGAAATCAGACTTGTTAAGGAAAAAAAAGAGACTTGTTGCCACTGCCACCAGAACCAAGGTCTCGTAAATCTCCCAGAGTGGGAGACATTGCGTTGGCAGTGGTTTGGGCCAGTCTTCTGGGGGAGAGGACCCAAAGTACTGCAAGTGAGGCAAACATAACTGGGAAGGGTGGTTCTTCTGGAGCGCAAGGCACCTGGTATAAGCACATTAGGTACTGAGTGTCAGCACTGTGCTGGTTCCTGCAGGTGGCTCTGTGTTTATGCTGAGAAGCAAGGGAGGGAAATGGTGCCTGCCACTTCCTTTGCTCCTAGAGAGGTCTATGAATGCTGCCTCTCTGGGGCATGCTCCAAGATAAGCAACTAACCTCTTCACTGTGTGCCCCAGGTACTCTTCAGATCACTGTTTCCACACTGTGTGTTCATGGGCTATTTGCCTTGCCTTTTCTCCAAGAGCAGCCCCAATGTCCTCTGAAATCCCTCAGAGCCAAGCACACTGACCTTTAAAACCCCAGGCTTTAAGCCCTGACATTTGCAAAAACTCACAAGATTTGGCCCACTTTCCAACCAATTGTTATGCGGATTTGTTTTCCCCATATGCTCCCCAGGGTGCTAGTCTACTCTTGCCCTTCTCCATGACCATGGCTCTCTCCTCACCACAGTGACCATGATCTGTTTCTTTCCTATGTTGCATCTCTGTACTTCCTACCTTCTTTGATGTGGCCTCTTCTCTACCTTTAGTTGTGGAGCTTTTTCTGCCAAGATCGATTTCTGGGGTATTTAGGATGATTTGAAGGCTATCTAGTTGTATTTGTGGAATAAGTCAAGGCTAGCATCCTACTCCGCTGCCATCTTGCAAAGAACTCTTCACCTATTTTTTTTTTTTTTTAAGATTTTATTTATTTATTCCAGAGCAGAGGGAGAGGGAAAAGCAGAGTTTGCCCTGAGCATGGAGTCCAATGCAGGGCTTGATCTTAGGACCCTGAGATCATGACCAGAGCCAAAACCAAGAGTTGGCTGTTTAACTGACTGAGCCACCTAGGTGCACCACAGATTTTAATTCTGATGTAATTCTAATGGTTTGCATTTTTTATAGATATGTCTGAGGAGATATATTTATAAATATGTTACTAAGCCCAATGTCCAAAAGATTATTACTGCTGTTTTGCTTTAGCAGTTTTATGGTTTCAGGTTTTAAATTTAGGTCTTTAATCCATTTTATTTCTGTGTATGGTATAAGAAAGTGGTCCAGTTTCATTCTTTTGCATGTAGCTGTCTAGTTTTCCCAAAATTATTTGTTGAAAAGACTTTCTTTCCCCTTTGTATATTTTTGCCTCCTTTTTGGTTTATTAATTGGGCATATAAGTGTGGGTTAATTCCTGGGCTCTCTATCCAATTCTGTTGATTTATATGTCTATTTTTGTGTATCATACTGATATATTATACTGTAGCTTTGTAGTATATCTTGAAATCTGGGATTGTAATACCTCCAGGTTCTTTCTCAAGATTGCTTTGACCATTTGGGGTCTTTTGTGGTTCCATGTACATTTTAAGATTATTTGTTCTGGTTCTTTGAAAAATGCTATTGGATTTTGATAGGGATTGCATTAAATATGTAGATTGCTTTAGATAGCACGGATATTTTAACTATATTCATCAAAAATGAGCATAGTATATCTTTGCATTTGTTTATATTGTCTTCAGTTTCTATCATCGAAGCCTTATAGTTTTCAGAGTATAGATCTTTCACCTCCTTGGTTAGATTTATTCCTAGGTACTTTTTCTTTTTGGTGCAAGTGTAAAAGGAATTATTTTCTTAATTTCTTTTTCTGAAACTTCATTATTACTATATAGCATATCTTCTTGAACATCTTTATGACCATTAATTTGAACTCTTTATCAGGTAGATTGCTTATCTCCATTTTGTTTAGTTCTTTGTCTGAAGCTTTGTCTCATTCTTTCATTTGGAGCTTATTTCTATGCCTGCTCATTTTGTTTGATGTTTGGTGTTTATTTTTGTGAATTAGCTGGAACAGCCACTTCTCCTAGTTTTAAAGGAATGACCCTGTGTGGGAATTAACTTCTGTGTAGACTGTCTGTGCCTGGAAGCTTTGGCTGGCTAGCTGGAACTAAAGTAGGTATGGGATGGAGGTCCCTGAGCACTCTGTACAGGGATCCCCTGTTGGGTGGGATAGGTGGAGCCAAAACAGGTACAGGCAGAGGGGTTCTGGGATGGTCCATGCAGAGGGGTTCTGGGATGGTCCATGCAGAGGGGTTCTGGGATGGTCCATGCAGAGGGTGCCCTGGCAGGAGAGAAAAAGCTGAAAGCTTGTGTTATTTATGTCTGGTTTTGTAATTTCATTTGCTTAGCAATTCATTATATAGAATTTTATGAAAGCATTAGCATTTAATGGATAAAAAATAAAAATCTGTTTGTCAATACAAAGGAGTTGAAAAGCACTCATTTAAATGGGACACTGGGGGGCACCTGGGTGGCTCAGTGGGTTAAAGCCTCTGCCTTCGGCTCAGGTCATGATCCCAGGGTCCTGGGATTGAGCCCCGCATCAGGCTGTCTGCTCCGCGGAGACCCTGCTTCCTCCTCTCTCTCTCTGCCTGCCTCTCTGCCTACTTGTGATCTCTGTCTGACAAATAAATAAATAAAATCTTTAAAAAAAATAAATGGGACACTGGATTTTTATCACAACTGACAGTAAATTAACAGAACAAAATGCTTATTAACTTTAAAAGTGTAACTCTATTATATTTTCCACTGTATTTTTAAAAAGATTTTATTTATTTATTTGACAGACAGAGATTAAAAGTAGGTAGAGAGGGGTAAGCAGGCTCCCTGCGGGGCTCGATCCCAGGACCCTGGGATCATGACCTGAGCCAAAGGCAGAGGCTTTAACCCACTGAGCCACCCAGGTGCTCCTCCACCATTTTTTTTTTTTTTTTTTTTTAATACACAGTCAAGTCTAGCTTCTTTTTCCTTAATTTGAAGTTTCTTCCTAAGTATGTTAGTATCTGCCCCTACTTACTAGCCAAGTTTATTCTAATCACTAGTCAAATTTAATCATGATTGTTAAAGGTCTAATTCAGTCCTGTGGGCTTTCTTTACCTCTAGATTCATTAAGCATAATTGTCTCCATTACCCAAATCAAAGAAAAATGCAAGCATGCTTCAATGCAGTGTTGGTCACAGTGAAATATTCCTTCAGGACTGATAGTTCCTCCAGGATTGATAATGACCTACTGATAACTGTTCCCTTGGACACGCCAACCATTTATTAATCCATATAACACAATGATGGCAGTCTTCCAGCAACCTCAACTACCTGACACAGCTTAAACCTGACAGTGCAGAAAACGGCTGTGAGCAGTGAATGAGAGGTATCATAAATGCTACATATGGTTCTAAATATCGGGTTGGAGCATGGAGCTGTACTAGGTCAGAATGTAAAGTGTTGTCATTGTGTGTAGACTCAGGTTCATAACTGATGTTATTCCTTTTGCCATGAATAGCATAATCTCCCTGTATACCACCACTTCAAACACCACTTCCTCTATAATGTCCACTCTAAGACCTTCATTCTCAGTGTACTGACAAGGACTTGCATAACTTCAATTATAAATATATATAGCTTCTATCTAAGTTGGTTGTACTATTTTGTTTACACATCTATCAGCCCCTCTCAAAGAAGTAGTAGAAGGCAGGGACCATGTTTTATGTCTCTCTGTATCCTTAGGATCCTGTACATAATAAATATTCCACAGTGTTGAAGGAGTGAATAAATGGTTATCTGATTTCACCTTCAGTTATTCTGAGGGACGAAAATATCCAGGTGCTTCTATCCTCTAGCAAGGTTAAAAATTTCTTCTTGTGAATATCTGTGATTTCGACAGAATGTATAAAACAGGCTGGAGTAGAAGGTGGTTGTGTCAAGAATAAAGCTCAGGGCTGCCTTCCTGCCTCTGGTGCCATTTTATTAGTCTACTTGCCCTGATGACTAACTCTGAAGTCTTACTTGCCTTGACCAATAGGGAGCTGATTAGCCCTTTCCTCCAGTCAGACTAGGCATGTTTCTTTACTACCTGACTCCTCCAGACTGTCTTATGTCCAGCATAGGCTGTTCTCTTTTTTTTTCTTTATCTTTACTTGGAATATCTGCTCCAGGTAAATGACTAACTGTAAAATATGAATACTAAATATGAAATATTGAATTTATAGCAAGTCCATTCTCTTTGTTACAAAGTTTCCTATTATATACAGTAGTCCCGTATAAGAGCAAGGTATAATTCTGATTCATGAGGAACTCACAATTGAGTAAGAAAAACAGATGAGTTAATCAATTATTAAATTTCCTAGTTCCTAGAACTATCATTAATTGAATAGTCTCTCCAACAAGTCTTTTACTTTTATAACCTCATTTACTTTTCATAAGCTGTGCTATTATTATTCCCATTTCACAGATAAGGAAAGTGAATCTTGGGGAGATTGTGTAAGTTGCTCAGATAAGGAAAGTGAATCTTGGGGAGATTGTGTAAGTTGCTCAAGATCTCATAACTTCTAAGAAACAGAATAAGGATATAAACTTAAGGTGTTTGAATAGCAAGTCTGCTCATGTAACTGTGCCATAATATCTGTGAACATCTGGGTCCCTTCCCAATTTCCTTTCCCATCTTCTCTAGAAAATTCACTGGGTGTGGGAATGGAGTGGGTCTCATTTTCCAATTATGTTTGGTAAATTAGGAGGTACTATAGTTGTCATGCGTGGACTTATTTTCCTGTAATGTTAGTGGAGAACATCATGCAAAATCTTAAGTAGATTTGTAAGAGATTAAAATCTGTAGTCTGCTCTAACATACCAGGGCTGTTACCTTTGCATAGATTAAATTATTATCTTAAAACTTATTATTTAAGAAAACAAGCAGGTTAATAATACCCATTATCCTGTCCTCTATAAGAATCTTGAAAATCATTTTGGTTTTGATTTCTTCTTGATAATCTTTCTGTGCCAGTAATGGTTTTGCTTTAATTATCCAAATTCTCCTCTCTAAAACACATCACCTTTCTTGTCTTCTGAAACCTGTCTGATTCTGTTCAAATTCTCAAAAATAACATTTCCTTGACCTATATGGACCCTGATAATTTTATAAATGCCTTCTTATGAAAAAAATCAGATATTTTACACTTAAAGCCATTTTATTTACTCCCAGGTATCTTCCTATTGTGGCTTGTTTCCTTGTCCTTTTATCTTCTGTGAGATCTGTTTTGCTTCCAGTTACAATTCATTTTTTAACATAATTTTCTAGTGTTACCTGTGATCGTATTTCTATTGCACTATAGCAAAGAAGAAACAATATGTCCCTTTGTCCTTCCTACAGTGAGAAGGTGAATTATACTGAGCGAGAGTCATGTTTTTCTATAATATAGCAAATCCTTATCTTTTTTATGCTGCAGGTGACTGGCAATGCCTAAGTAGTGAAAAATGTCTTCTCAACATTATGGTTAATGATGCTCTGGTATTTTTCCCCCCATAAATACAAAATAGAATCCCTATAATATGTTGGGAAAAAATAGGTATTGGTGACTCACTGGCAAGTGAATGTATAGATCAGTGCTAGGTGTGAATTTTGAGTTTTACTTTTATATAAACCACTTTCTGCAATATCAGAAGCTATCTACTTGTCTTGATAATCCCACTACTCAGTGAAAAACAACAGTCAATTTTATTTATTTAAATGGAGCCAACACACTGAATTTTGCCAAATATATGATTATTAAGGCTGCAATTAGTATTTTCTATTTCTAGTGGGATTTAAATAATGAGAATTACTTTGATACACTAAGAAAACCAAGCAGCAGATTGTTTCTTGAAGTATTCATAACAAGAGAGATTTCTTCATGAAAGACCTGTATTTTATAGTGTCAGTTTACTTATACAATATAGCATGATGTATTAGCCAGGATTCTCCAGAGAAACAGAACCAGTAGGATGTGTGCATAGATAGAGAGATTTATTTTTAGGAATTGGCTCACGTGATTGTGGGGACTGGTTAAATCCAGTTCTGTAGGGCAGGCTGCTAGGTTGGCATGCGGGCAGGCTGGAGACTCAGGAAAGAGTTGATATTGTAGCTTTGGCTCAAAGGTCTTCTACAGGCAGAATTCCTTCTTGGGAGACCTCAGTTTTTTTCTCTTGAGGTCTTCAATGGATTAGATGAGACTCACCCACTGTATGGAGAATAATCTGCTTCATTCAAAGTCTAAGGATTTAAATGTTAATCACATCTTAAAAAAACAAACAAATAAACAAACAACAAACTTTCATAGCAACATCTAATCTGGTGTTTGACCAAACATCTGGTCACCACAGCTTAACCAAATTGACACATAAAATTAACCACAAATGATCATATTTTCAACCAGTTGTGAATTATTTCCAAATTCACCACAAAATTTAAAGCCCATACTCATAATAATTAAAGCAAGAATGACTTTTAAGAATGGATACAAGAGAATTTTATAAGATCTCATATAGAGACAGACATCGAACTGAGGTCATTTTACTCAGTCTTCCCACTTAAGGCACAGTCTTGACTAATGTGGAGACAGAGTTTGAAATTAAGGGGATAGAGGACTGGAAAGCAGATTGCGTTGTCTCTGAGCTACAGTTAGACAAAAATTATTGTCACTTCTCTGAAGAAGAAGAGAAACATCCACACAAGAATTTCTTGCTTGCTATATTAGGTGGTAAACTGTTTATGGCACGGATTGCATATCACTTTTCTTCTGCACCTCATTGATTGTCACATATTGTTGGATAGTTGAAGTGGAAAAGTGAATCTTGAAAAAGTTAACCCATAGATTCAGTATACAAAGGGATCAAGTGAAGCCAAAAGGGCATCAAAGGTAGGGAGAAGTGTAGGGAATTGAGTGAGTGTAGGGCTGGTGAACAAATGAGAGATGTTTGAAAGAGGCTGCTTTTGAAAAAGAAAGCAGTGGGCTAGATACTTGGGCCAGGGAGTAGTGCATTTTGATTATGTGATCCTCCTAAAATGTAAGTGTCCTGAGATAGAGGTAGATGTACTCTAGTGATGTGAGGAAGGGCAAGAGTAACATGATGTTGAGATGGTTCCTAATTCATACGTACATTATATATTACTTAGGATGATGGGAAAGGATGCAGGGTGGGAGGAAAAATATGAGCCAGATACCATGTTCTCTAGAGAGGTGAGAGAAGTTGTGAAAGTTACAGATGAAGACAACATTGTCATTATAAAGGTAATTGATTGATGTTTGTGAAGGTGATAGAAAAAAGCTGCACTGTTAGAAGCCGTTGAAGCTTTCAAGAATGAGAAGTCTGAAAAAGGTGTTCTCTCATGACTCTCAATGGCTCTGGGCATGGGAAATTGTGTTCAAGCCTGGTTTGGAAAAAATAGGATTAAGGTAATATGTGTGTGGACTGACTTGGATGTGTATTTTAGGGGAGGCAACCGAGGTAAAGAGTTTAGATCAAGAATAGTTGGTTTGGAGAACAGTCTGGAAGAAGCTGTGGTTCAGGATAAGCAGAGATCATGTATCTAATATATACAGATAATTCTCTTTCTTAGCAACACTGGGGGAGCTAATGCATTGTGAGGAGCCTTGTTAGACACACATACACATGTATACACAGACACTAATCAGCAATGTCTCAGATTCTACAAGTAGTATGAGTAAGGTTAAAATTCTGAAGACCAGCAGAATGTCTTATTATTTGAGGACGCTGATGTCATACAATCTCTGCACACAAAAATATTTAAAAATTTAAGTCTTTGCTGAGAGAGTTCCAGAGAATGTTGTTATATAATGCTGAAATTTGTGCAAAGTATTACACAGACATTAGAATCAAATTTCCTGTCCAGTGAATTAGAAATATTGCCAATGATACATGAGACACAGGAAGTAGGTTTCATAGTAAAAGTGAAAACAATGTGGAGCAATTAGTAACCTCCAACCTAATACAACAGATGGACCAAAAACACTACCAGGTTTTTATTTACACATGAATGATGTGTGGTGATTTATAATGCTGAAATAAACCCAAGTCGTGATTTACCTACTCAGTATTCTGCTTCAAATACTATTTCAAATTAAGAAAAAGTATTAATACAAGTGCCAGGCACTGAGTTCATTAATGTTAAATGGACACATATGCCTTTTATCATGTGACTCAACTCCAAAGGCAAATGTGGGTAGTAGAACCTGGCCTCAGTTCAGAGAACAGCTTATAAAGGAGAGCTAGGGACTCTCCAAGGCTTCTGAGTCCTTTGATGGTCTTCTGGCATTTTCTGCTTATGCTCTTGCCTTTCATGTTGAAGCTTTTGTCTTCTCTGAAGGTTTGTTCTAAGGAGCAGGCATAGAGAAACATTTTCCACAGATCTGACTATGCCAATTGCTCCGTAACATTTGGGGTACCATTAACTTTGAGGATCCACCCATCTCATTATTGCACAAAGAACAATCAGCTCACTTTTCCCCATTCTCATTCTGCAGATAGCAGCAACCTATCCTCTGTGGGGGAAAAGCATAAAAAGCTCTCTGTCTTTTCCTGAGGGAGGAAGCTTTTTTCTCCCTCTGCTGTTTGAACTTGACAAAGATCTGCTTCAGTGGCATACCTTTGACCCATGGGTTGCAGCACTGGACTAAATAACTCTGAGTGTGTTGTGAAAGTCCTCTGGGAGATGCCACTTCCAAGACAACGTGTGTTCCTTGAAAATGTACGCAGGAAAAACTTTGGGCTTATCACGAAAAGACGTGATTATGAATCTAATCCCCCAACTTGCAAGCTGTATAAAATTAGGCAAGCTTCCTTTCTGAGTCTCCTTATAAAGTGAGAATAATAAGGTTTACTCTCGGGCTGCTGTGGAGAAATAATGAGGTGATATATGAGCAATAACCTGGCAAAGATCCTGGTCCAAAAGAAACCCCTGCTCAATAAATGCTAATCCTATCATGTTCTTAGTAGGCAACTGATAGAGGCCAGGCATTGTGCTAAGTGCTTTCCAGATACCATCTTATTTAATCCTTCAGCCATCTGGGGAGGGAGGTGTTGTTTATCCCCATGAATCCGATAAGGAAATGAATGCTGAGAGAATCAGATAACTTAACAGTAAGTTTAAGTCCTAGGATTTGAACTCATCTGAAGAAACACTCTCTCCTTTAGCCTGCGTTGACTCTCGGTTTGAACTAGAAGGATAAAGAGCCATTAAAAAGGCATAGATCGGAGCTCTACTGGACTCCTGTCCTCATATCCAGGTCACTGAATACTTCCCTTACTTGATGCCTGTTACAGGATAGTTCCCCAAGAGTCATTAGAATATAAGCTTTTTGAAGATCTGTTTTCTTCTTTCCTCTTCTTACTTTTAATGTACCAAGCACAGTGCCTGGGACATAGTAGAACCTCACTAAAAGGCTTTTGAATGATTAGTGAATGATTCCACGTGCAGATAGCCAGTAAGGATTTGGAAATTGCATGAGGGAGTAGGGCCTACAGCTGCTCAAGAGGTAAAGAATGAAGATTGGCTCTGGGTTCAGACTATGACTCTCCAAATATTACTAAGAGCTTAGAAGAGAGTTCTGAACTGCTCAATCATTCCAAAGATTTCTTTTACCAGGAGTTAGCCTAGAGACAAGCCATTATCAGAAGCAGATTTTGTAATGACTTGGGTTTCTTTGGTATTCCTTGTCCAACTGGCACTGATCTTCTGATGCTCTTGGCTTTTCTGGTTTCCATGGTACAGGGTAGTCCCAGGCCAGTAGGGCCATGAACAAGCTGTGGAGATGCACTGAAAATTGTAGCTATTTCAGAGTTAAAGAGAATTACTAGATAAAGCAATTTGGGGGGAAATATTGTATTGTTCTCTTGAAATTTCATTGCAGGAGAGGATCTGTAGATCAAGAAAAAGGGGGGATGCCTGGTTGCTCAGTGGGTTGAGCCTCTACCTTCGGCTCAGGTCATGATCTCAGGGTCTTGGGATTGGGCCCCACATCGGGCTCTCTGCTCAGTGGAGAGCCTGCTTCCCCCTCTCTCTCTGCCTGCCTCTCTGCCCACTTTTGATCTCTCTCTCTCTGTTAAATAAATAAATAAAATATTTAAAAAAAAGAAAAAGGAATCATAGCTTTTCAAAATACTGATAGAAATTCTATTGGAAAATTGTTACAAGTTCATCTAGGGCTCTGCCTGGGGGAAGAGGGCTTTTCTCTTAGACATAGATTCTGAAAAATTGTATCTTTCCCCTTGAAGCATCCTATGACTGCCACCCAATAAAGCAGAAGGAACACAGACTCAGTAATTGATGGCTCTTGTCGTCATCCGGAGGCATATCTGATAGGTAGGTTTGGAAGAGGGGTAAGGAGGGCTGGAGGGGAAAGTCGGAAGCAGCCAGAAATAGAAGAAGAGATCATGAATACAGGAATCCACTCAGACAAAAAGGAAGGAGGTGTGTGTTTAGACTTGATCTATTATTTTCTGGTAGGCCCTTACTGTTTTTGCTTTGTGAGACACAATTCTCCAATATAAATATAGTATGAAACACGAGTTAAAGCTAACGTCTTCTAAAATAGATTTTTCACTTACTTAAAAAAAATTACTTCTCAGGCTGGCATCCTCTTATCAGATTACAATTTCTCAGTAGAAAGATTTTTTAAAAACTAAATTTGTCCTTAGATTACCATGTTAACAAATTATGCTTTTCAGTTGTAGGGTTTCTTAGAAAACAAGAGTATTTTAGGTTTCTTTAATATTCACAAGATTTTGTATTCTAGAAAGAAGTTGGCATAGTGTCAGTGGGAAAAAGCCCAAAAGTATTTTCTAATTTAGTCAACAGATACCTTACATTCTAGTTCACACCCTATATAAATAACTCCTCTCCATCTCAGCCCACATTTTAAAAACTATCTGATACGTAGAGAAGTATTCTTGGGTATGAATTTCCATAACAAATATTTCCAAGTTCCTCTACCTTGTTTTCCCACTACCTCAAGCAATTTTACCTATTTGTGGTATTCATGGTTTTGTTCCATTATTTAAAACAACCTGCAGGGTATTTTTCTATGTTGCAATTGTAACCATGAATGTAGATCTGTTCTATCAGGAGGGATTTTTACTGTCCCCCAAATATAAAACAAAACAAAACAAAACAAAACACAAGGTGTGTAGATGCAGTTCCTGATGTCATGCTTAAACATAGGGAGGATGAATGAGATAATGAAGGAAGCTTTTTGAGCTCTGAGGAGGACAGCTGCTCCGTGCAGTCAAGACATCATTGTTATTAATTACCTTTATTCATTTTCAAACCATCTGTTTCCAAATATGAGCACTTGTGGCCCAATTCTCCTCTTTCAGTGCCCCCCAAAGTGTCCCATATACATAATTAATCTTCAGCTGGTTTCAAAAGAAGCAACCTCTTAGAGAGATGGATGGTGCTGGAACAAAGGGAACACGTTAATCCATTTCTTTGATGATTCTTTTGTTTGAAACAAGATTATTCACTCATTAAATTATTTTGGATACTTCGTTGCTGGTATTAGGTCTGTATAGGTTTTTTTTTTTTTAACCTTTAAAAAACTAAATAATGCCATCTGCTGGTGAAAATACATTAATGTCTGCATGATATTTCTAGAAATTTTTAGTGGTCTTTTTGTATTACAACAGCTTCATTACTAAAATAATTTATAATGAGTTGACTGAGATCACTGGGAAATAGAAAGAAGATTTTATACATCAGACAGCACTAAATAGTTTGCAGTACTATCTGGCCAGATCCAATTATACAGTGACAAAATTCCCAACTCAAAAGTTCTTTTCATCCACAAAGAATGGTAAGAAATGAAAATAGCTGTGGAAAGCCATGGAACTGGTTCTCATCTTAAGTAACTAAGAGTGCCAATTTCCTGGTTCTCTGTGTTATTTCCTCTGTGGTTCCATGTAAATAAGATGAGATCCACCCATAAAATTCAGGGCTGCATTTGTGGGTAATGGGCCAACTGCCTGAAGAGATATGATGCTTTTACTCATTGTTTTGAAACTTCGCTCATCTCTCGAACCCAGTTATATCTGTAACCTATAGGGGTAAACTTGCTAGAAGGGTTTTTGTTTTTGTGTCTATGTTTTACATAAGAGCCTGAGGAACCTGCTGTTTGAACCCAGTGGGGATGAAAATGGAGACCACTGTAAATGAAAAACTGTATTTTCCTCGTCTTTTCTGTCTTTTAAAGACTAAGTTGTGTCCTAAGAGAGAAATTTTCAAAATGGGAAATGTCTCCAGGCAACAAAATTGATTCCTTTATCTTCGATTTTTCTGAAAATTGGCTTTTAGTAGGAGGACAGAGAATAGGTCTGGCACAAAGACAGTGTTCAATAAATGTTTTTTTTTTAATTAAAATGAAGAATGTTTCTTCCCTTGTGGCCCTTATAAGAGGAGACTTCAACCAAAATGAAATTTCTGATATGCCAGTCTACCTCATCACTGCTCTGCCTAAAATCCTTCAATGGATTCATAATCACTTCCAAACTCCTTACAAGGACCCTCTGTACCTTTCTTAACTTATGTTCTCTCATTCCCCCACTTCACTACTCTGCCCTAATACAAACCTATATCCACATGCGTGCATGTACACACACACACACACACACACACACACACACACACACTTTGAATAGATCTGCTCATACAAGGCTACTTGCCATCACCCAAGGCCATTACATTATGCCAAGGCTTTGATGACCAAAGTACTCTTTCTTATGTTACCTGGTGACCTCATAATCTTTTAAATAGATTAAGCTTAAACACTACCTCCATTATGAACTTTTTGTTGACTTTCTTATGTGGACAGTAGTATTTTTTTCTCTGTGCTCAGAGAACCTAATAAGGGTACTCCAGTATAGCCCAGTTATTCTGCTAAAATTGTTTCCATGGACATCCTCAGTACACTGTGTGTTTCTCAAGAACAGTAACTGTGTTCTATTTTTAAAAATCTTTTTTTGAGGGGGTGCCTGGGTGGTGCATTCAGTTAAGCCCTTAAGTCTTGGTTTCTGCTTGGGTTGTGATCTCAGGGTCATGAGATGGGGCTCTGTGTGGGGCTCTGTGCTCAGCACAGACTCTACTTTTCTTCTCTGTCCTCCGCCTCTACCCCACACCCCAATCTCTCTCTCTTTCCCTCTCTCTAAAGTAAGTAAATGATTTTTTTTTTTAAGATTTTTTTTTATTCATTTGACAGACAGAGATCACAAGTAGGCAGAGAAGCAGTCAGAGAGAGAGGAGGAAGCCGGCTCCCTGTGGAGCAGAGGGCCTGATATGGGGCTTGATCCCAGGACCCTAGGATCATGGCCTGAGTTGAAGGCAGAGGCTTTAACCCACTGAGCCACCCAGGCGCCCCAGTAAATGGTTCTTTAAAAAAAAAATATATATATATATACATATATATATATATATATTGCTATTTTCAGTGATAATTAATCTCATTAAGCAATTACTTAATGCTTGTTACAGGCATGAATGATAGAGGTTGGAGCTCAAGCTCCAATATCCCGTCTCCTATCTCTCTTGTTTTTTAAAGATATGTGTGCTTATTTATTTATTTTTAATTCCAGTATAGATAGTATACAGTGTTATGTTAGTTTCAGGGGTGCAGTATACTGATTTGACAATTCCATACATCACCCAGTGCTCATCACAAGTGCCCTCTTAAATTCCCATCACCTGTCTCACCTATCCCCTGATCACCTCCCTAACAGTAACCTTCAGTTCGTTCTGTATAGTTAAGGGTCTGTTTCTTGGTTTGTCTCTCTCTCTCTCTCTCTTTCTTTTCTTTTCTTTTTTATTTCTTTTTTTCTTTTATTCCTCTTTGATCATTTGTTTTCTTTTTCTATACATGAGTGACATCATATGGTATTTGTCTTTCTCTGATTTGTTTTGCTTTGCATAATACTTTCTAGCTCCATTCATGTCCTTGCAAATGGCAAATTTCACTCCTTTTAATGGCTGAATATTATTCCAGTGTGTGTGTGTGTGTGTGTGTATGTGTATACTACATCTTCTCCATTCCTCTGTTGATAGACACTTGGGTCCAATCTCCTCTCTTACTGAATAGACTCAAACCATTCCAGTTTCTCTGTATCTACTAATGATATGTATGACCATATAACTAATTTCTTATCAGTAGGGTGACTGTAGAAGATATGTGACACTTCTATACCGCTTTCTTTCTTTTCTTTTTTTTTTTAAGATTTTATTTATTTATTTGACAGAGTCACAAGTAGACGGAAAGGCAGGCAGAGAGAGAGAGAGGGAAGCAGGCTCCCCGCTGAGCAAGGAGCCCGATGCGGGACTCGATCCCAGGACCCTGAGATCATGACCTGAGCCGAAGGCAGCGGCTTAACCCACTGTGCCACCCACGCGCCCCTATACCGCTTTCTTCTTAAGACACTGCTTCCTGGGGCGCCTGGGTGGCTCAGTGGGTTAAAGCCTCTGTCTTCGGCTCAGGTCATGATCTCAGGGTCCTGGGATCGAGCCCCACATCGGGCTCTCTGCTCAGCAGGGAGCCTGCTTCTTCCTCTCTCTCTGCCTGCCTCTCTGCCTACTTGTGATCTCTCTCTGTCTATCAAATAAATAAATAGAATCTTAAAAAAAAAAAGAAAAAAAAAAGACACTGCTTCCTTACTCTTCCCCCTCTTCACCCCCACCCCCTATCCCAGCTGCTGCAGAAGCTGCTGCTTCTTTTCTTTTTCTTTTTCTTATTTCTGGCTACCCCTGACTGGGAAATGGTAAGAACTGAGCAGTCTTCTTGAACTAAGAGATGGAAACTAAAGTTGGATGAGCTGCCCTGACATCCTGGGAACCTACGTAAACTTGGTGACCAGAGCTACTAGACCACCCCACTCTGGGTTGTCGTATTAAGGAAAAATAAAGTGCTATCACATTGAAGCCACAATATTTTGGGATCTCTCTGTTATAGCAACTTTTAGCTGTTAACCATATTATAAATTATTACTTATTCATATTTTCACATATTATTAAATAGAAACTTTTTTCTATCATACCAAAGCTTTATTTTCTCAGCTTTATACCAGAGGAAATGGTTTCCATTTTAATTATGTATTAGGGCATACCCTAGAAATATGTCATAAGAAACATTTAAATATTACTTTTAATGATGAACTAAAAGATTTTATTGAATTTCTCAAATCATATGCAAAGCATTATTGCTCATTGCCTGTTGAACTCAAATTATAATAAAATAAAAACAAAACCCCCCAACCATCTTAAAGAACAGAATCTTTCCTTATAATCCTTAAAAATATCCTCTGTTCTTAAAACTCTGCTCAGTTTCCACATCTTATTTCTGTGTGAATGGAATGCCTGAGTGGCTCAGTTGGTTAAGCATCTGCCTTTGACTCAGGTCACTCCCATATCTGGCTCCTTGCTCAGCAGGGAGCCTGCTTCTCTCTGCCTGCTGTTCCCCCTGCTTGTGCACACTCTCTCTCTCTCTCTGACAAATAAATAAATAAGTAAATATTTCTTTGTGGAAATAAGCTGCTTAAGAACTGATCTTCAGTTTCAGACTCAGCTCTTTTTTCATGTTCTAGGAAAATCCTGACCTTGGGGGCGCCTGGGTGGCTCAGTGGGTTAGGCCTCTGCCTTCAGCTCAGGTCATGGTCTCAGGGTCCTAGGATTGAACCCCGCATCGGGCTCCGTGCTCAGCGGGGAGCCTGCTTCTCCCTCTCTCTCTGCCTGCCTCTCTGCCTGCTTGTGATCTCTCTCTCCATCAGGTAAATAGATAAAATCTTAAAAAAAAAAAAAATCCTGACCTTGGGTAGGGGAGTTGAAGGAACTCCAGACCAATGGTCAGGTATTCATTAGTAGCACAGTACCACCTCTCAGCATCAACTCAGATCATTGTGCTTTTTAGGTTGAAATCCAATATCCATCACTTTCTGTCTCTGATATCTGCAGTCTTTTAGAAACTAAAATGATAACCCAAATGCTGTGAGGCAGGACTGCCTTCCTTGAATGCCAGTCACCTCTGTCAGGATATCTTCCCTTGATTCAGATTGTTTGGTGCAGTGATTGACTTGCCTGTTGGAAATCCTCCGTCTCTGGCGATTTTCCCCCAGTCTGGATCACTGAATGTCTTTGTTATAATCTCTACATATTGTCTTCTACTTAACATGAGGCTATCATTATATCTAGAGTCTGGTTTTGTCCCCTATCCCACCCCAGTGCCTGATCCTCTCAGGTGAAAAAGTCTTTGTTGTTTTTAGTATTCCGTTGTTCACTGGAATTAATGCATCAGGAGTGATAATGTGCTGAGATATGATGCCATTGGTGAGTAACTTTGTATCTGCACTCTATTTCTTTTTTTTTTTTTTTTTATAATTTTTTTATTTTTTATAAACATATATTTTTATCCCCAGGGGTACAGGTCTGTGAATCACCAGGTTTACACACTTCACAGCACTCACCAAATCACATGCCCTCCCCAATGTCCATAATCCCAACCCCTTCTCCCAAACCCCCTCCCCTCGGCAACCCTCAGTTTGTTTTGTGAGATTAAGAGTCACTTATGGTTTCTCTCCCTCCCAATCCCATCTTGTTTCATTTATTCTTCTTCTACCCACTTAAGCCTCCATGTTGCATCACCACTTCCTCATATCAGGGAGATCATATGATAGTTGTCTTTCTCTGCTTGACTTATTTCGCTAAGCATGATACGCTCTAGTTCCATCCATGTTGTTGCAAATGGCAAGATTTCATTTCTTTTGATGGCTGCATAGTATTCCATTGTGTATATATACCACATCTTCTTGATCCATTCATCTGTTGATGGGCATCTAGGTTCTTTCCATAGTTTGGCTATTGTGGACATTGCTGCTATAAACATTCGGGTGCATGTGCCCCTTTGGATCACTACATTTGTATCTTTAGGGTAAATACCCAATAGTGCAATTGCTGGGTCATAGGGCAGTTCTATTTTCAACATTTTGAGGAACCTCCATGCTGTTTTCCAGAGTGGCTGCACCAGCTTGCATTCCCACCAACAGTGTAGGAGGGTTCCCCTTTCTCCGCATCCTCGCCAGCATCTGTCATTTCCTGACTTGTTGATTTTAGCCATTCTGACTGGTGTGAGGTGATATCTCATTGTGGTTTTGATTTGTATTTCCCTGATGCCGAGTGATATGGAGCACTTTTTCATGTGTCTGTTCGCCATCTGGATGTCTTCTTTGCAGAAATGTCTGTTCATGTCCTCTGCCCATTTCTTGATTGGATTATTTGTTCTTTGGGTGTTGAGTTTGCTAAGTTCTTTATAGATTCTGGACACTAGTCCTTTATCTGATATGTCGTTTGCAAATATCTTCTCCCATTCTGTCAGTTGTCTTTTGATTTTGTTAACTGTTTCCTTTGCTGTGCAAAAGCTTTTGATCTTGATGAAATCCCAATAGTTCATTTTTTCCCTTGCTTCCCTTGCCTTTTGCGTTGTTCCTAGGAAGATGTTGCTGCGGCAGAGGTCGAAGAGGTTGCTGCCCGTGTTCTCCTCAAGGATTTTGATGGATTCCTTTCGTACATTGAGGTCCTTCATCCATTTTGAGTCTATTTTTGTGTGTGGTGTAAGGAAATGGTCCAATTTCATTTTTCTGCATGTGGCTGTCCAATTTTCCCAACACCATTTATTGAAAAGGCTATCTTTTTTCCATTGGACATTCTTTCCTGCTTTGTCGAAGATTAGTTGACCATAGATTTGAGGGTCTATTTCTGGGCTCTCTATTCTGTTCCATTGATCTATGTGTCTGTTTTTGTGCCAGTACCATGCTGTCTTGATGATGACAGCTTTGTAATAGAGCTTGAAATCCGGAATTGTGATGCCACCAACGTTGGCTTTCTTTTTCAATATCCCTTTGGCTATTCGAGGTCTTTTCTGGTTCCATATAAATTTTAGCATTATTTGTTCCATTTCTTTGAAAAAGATGGATGGTACTTTGATAGGAATTGCATTAAATGTGTAAATTGCTTTAGGTAGCATAGACATTTTCACAATATTTATTCTTCCAATCCAGGAGCATGGCACATTTTTCCATTTCTTTGTGTCTTCCTCAATTTCTTTCATGAGTACTTTATAGTTTTCTGAGTATAGATTCTGTGTCTCTTTGGTTAGGTTTATTCCTAGGTATCTTATGGTTTTGGATGCAATTGTAAATGGGATTGACTCCTTAATATCTCTTTCTTCTGTCTTGCTGTTGGTGTAGAGAAATGCAACTGATTTCTGTGCATTGATTTTATATCCTGACACTTTACTGAATTCCTGTATAAGTTCTAGCAGTTTTGGAGTGGAGTCTTTTGGGTTTTCCACATATAGTATCATATCATCTGCGAAGAGTGATAATTTGACTTCTTCTTTGCCGATTTGGATGCCTTTAATTTCCTTTTGTTGTCTGATTGCTGAGGCTAGGACCTCTAGTACGATGTTGAATAGCAGTGGTGATAATGGACATCCCTGCCGTGTTCCTGACCTTAGTGGAAAAGCTTTCAGTTTTTCTCCATTGAGAATGATATTTGCGGTGGGTTTTTCATAGATGGCTTTGATGATATTGAGGTATGCGCCCTCTATCCCTACACTTTGAAGAGTTTTGATCAGGAAGGGATGCTGTACTTTGTCAAATGCTTTTTCAGCATCTATTGAGAGTATCATATGGTTCTTGTTCTTTCTTTTATTGATGTGTTGTATCACATTGACTGATTTGCGGATGTTGAACCAACCTTGCAGCCCTGGAATAAATCCCACTTGGTCGTGGTGAATAATCCTTTTAATGTACTGTTGAATCCTATTGGCTAGTATTTTGTTGAGTATTTTCGCATCTGTGTTCATCAAGGATATCGGTCTATAGCTCTCTTTTTTGGTGGGATCCTTGTCTGGTTTTGGGATCAAGGTGATGCTGGCCTCATAAAATGAGTTTGGAAGTTTTCCTTCCATTTCTATTTTTTGGAACAGTTTCAGGAGAATAGGAATTAGTTCTTCTTTAAATGTTTGGTAGAATTCCCCCAGGAAGCCGTCTGGCCCTGGGCTTTTGTTTGTTTGGAGATTTTTAATGACTGTTTCAATCTCCTTACTGGTTATGGGTCTGTTCAGGCTTTCTATTTCTTCCTGGCTCAGTTGTGGTAGTTTATATGTTTCTAGGAATGCATCCATTTCTTCCAGATTGTCAAATTTATTGCCGTAGAGTTGCTCATAGTATGTTCTTATAATAGTTTGTATTTCTTTGGTGTTAGTTGTGATCTCTCCTCTTTCATTCATGATTTTATTTATTTGGGTCCTTTCTCTTTTCTTTTTGATAAGTCGGGCCAGGGGTTTATCAATTTTATTAATTCTTTCAAAGAACCAGCTCCTAGTTTCGTTGATTTGTTCTATTGTTTTTTTGGTTTCTATTTCATTGATTTCTGCTCTGATCTTTATGATTTCTCTTCTCCTGCTGGGCTTAGGGTTTCTTTCTTGTTCTTTCTCCAGCTCCTTTAGGTGTAGGGTTAGGTTGTGTACCTGAGACCTTTCTTGTTTCTTGAGAAAGGCTTGTACCGCTATATGTTTTCCTCTCAGGACTGCCTTTTTTGTGTCCCACAGATTTTGAACCGTTGTATTTTCATTATCATTTGTTTCCATGATTTTTTTCAATTCTTCTTTAATTTCCCGGTTGACCCATTCATTCTTTAGAAGGATACTGTTTAGTCTCCATGTATTTGGGTTCTTTCCAAACTTCCTTTTGTGGTTGAGTTCTAGCTTTAGAGCATTGTGGTCTGAAAATATGCAGGGAATGATCCCAATCTTTTGATACCGGTTGAGTCCTGATTTAGGACCGAGGATGTGATCTATTCTGGAGAATGTTCCATGTGCACTAGAGAAGAATGTGTATTCTGTTGCTTTGGGATGAAATGTTCTGAATATATCTGTGATGTCCATCTGGTCCAGTGTGTCGTTTAAGGCCTTTATTTCCTTGCTGATCTTTTGCTTGGATGACCTGTCCATTTCAGTGAGGGGAGTGTTAAAGTCCCCTACTATTATTGTATTATTATTGATGTGTTTCTTTGATTTTGTTATTAATTGGTTTATATAGTTGGCTGCTCCCACATTGGGGGCATAGATATTTAAAATTGTTAAATCTTCTTGTTGGACAGACCCTTTGAGTATGATATAGTGTCCTTCCTCATCTCTTATTATAGTCTTTGGCTTAAAATCTAATTGATCTGATATAAGGATTGCCACTCCTGCTTTCTTCTGATGTCCATTAGCATGGTAAATTCTTTTCCACTCCCTCACTTTAAATCTGGAGGTGTCTTCGGGCTTAAAATGTGTTTCTTGGAGGCAACATATAGATGGGTTTTGTTTTTTTATCCATTCTGATACCCTGTGTCTTTTGACAGGGGCATTTAGCCCATTCACATTCAGGGTAACTATTGAGAGATATGAATTTAGTGCCATTGTATTGCCTGTAAGGTGACTGTTACCGTATAGGTCTCTGTTCCTTTCTTATCTACCACTTGTAGGCTCTCTCTTTGCTTAGAGGACCCCTTTCAATATTTCCTGTAGAGCTGGTTTGGTATTTGCAAATTCTTTCAGTTGTTGTTTGTCCTGGAAGCTTTTAATCTCTCCTTCTATTTTCAATGATAGCCTAGCTGGATATAGTATTCTTGGCTGCATGTTTTTCTCGTTTAGTGCTCTGAAAATATCATGCCAGCTCTTTCTGGCCTGCCAGGTGTCTGTGGATAAGTCAGCTGCCAATCTAATATTTTTACCATTGTATGTTACAGACTTCTTTTCCCGGGCTGCTTTCAGGATTTTCTCTTTGTCATTGAGACTTGTAAATTTTACTATTAGGTGACGGGGTGTGGGCCTATTCTTATTGATTTTGAGGGGCGTTCTCTGAACCTCCTGAATTTTGATGCTCGTTCCCTTTGCCATATTGGGGAAATTCTCCCCAATAATTCTCTCCAGTATACCTTCTGCTCCCCTCTCACTTTCTTCTTCTTCTGGAATCCCAATTATTCTAATGTTGTTTCGTCTTATGGTGTCACTTATCTCTCGAATTCTCCCCTCGTGGTCCAGTAGCTGTTTGTTCCTCTTTTGCTCACCTTCTTTATTCTCTGTCATTTGGTCTTCTATATCACTAATTCTTTCTTCTGCCTCATTTATCCTAGCAGTTAGAGCCTCCATTTTTGATTGCACCTCATTAATAGCTTTTTTGATTTCACCTTGGTTAGATTTTAGTTCTTTTATTTCTCCAGAAAGGGCTTTTATATCTCTTGAGAGGGTTTCTCTAATATCTTCCATGCCTTTTTCGAGCCCGGCTAGAACCTTGAGAATTGTCATTCTGAACTCTAGATCTGACATATTACTGATGTCTGTATTGATTAGGTCCCTAGCCTTCGGTACTGCCTCTTGTTCTTTTTTTTGTGTTGAATTTTTATGTCTTGTCATTTTGTCCAGATAAGAGTAAATGAAGGGGCAAGTAAAATACTAAAAGGGTGGCAACAACCCCAGGAAAATATGCTTTAACCAAATTAGAAGAGATCCAAAATCGTGAGTGGGGAGAAAGGGGATAAAAAGAGGTTCAAAAAGGAAGAAAGAAAAAAAAAAAAAAAGAAAGAAAAGAAAAAAAAGAAAAGAAAAGAAAAGAATTTTTAAAAAAAGAAAACACCTAAGAAAAATGTAAAAAAGAAAAAATATATATATTAGATAAGCTAGTAAAAAATCGTTAAAAAAGAAAAAGGTAACAGTTAAAAAAAAAAAAAATTTACCCGAAGGCGAGAAAAAAAAAAAAATGAAAAAGAAAAAATCAAATTAACTGCAAGACTAAAAAAAATCCCAGGAAAAAAGCCATGAGTTCCGTGTTTGGCTTTCTCCTCCTCTGGAATTCTGCTGCTCTCCTTGGTATTGAAACCGCACTCCTTGGTAGGTGAACTTGGTCTCGGCTGGATTTCTTGTTGATCTTCTGGGGGAGGGGCCTGGTGTAGTGATTCTCAAGTGTCTTTGCCCCAGGCGGAATTACACCGCCCTTACCCGGGGCCGGGGTGAGTAATCCGCTCGGGTTTGCTTTCAGGAGCTTTTGTTCCCTGAGCGCTTTCCGTAGAGTTCCGGAGGACGGGAATACAAATGGCGGCCTCCTGGTCTCCGGCCCGGAGGAGCCGAGAGCCCAGGGCCCCACTCCTCAGTGTGCCCTCAGAGAACAGCGCCCAGTTACTCCCGTCTGCCTGACCTCCGGCCGCGCTCCGAGCTCACCGAGCCTGCGACCGGTTCAAGGTAACACCGAGCTGCGAGCTTACTGTCGGCTCTGTCTCTGTAGCCGGCTTTCCCGTTCCAATACCCGCAAGCTCTGCGACACTCAGACACCCCCGATCCTTCTGTGACCCTGCGGGACCTGAGGCCACGCTGACCCCGCGTGGGTTTCGCCCCGGTTTAGCCTCTGGAGCGATGTCTCTCAGCGGAACAGACTTTTAAAAGTCCTGATTTTGTGCACGGTTGCTCCGCTGCTTGCCGGGAGCCGGCCCCTCCCCCCGGGGTCTATCTTCCCGTCGCTTTGGATTCACTTCTCCGCCGGTCCTACCTTTCAGAAAGTGGTTGTTTTTCTGTTTCCAGAATTGCTGTTCTTCTTCTCTTCGATCTGCCGATGGATTTTCAGGTGTTTGCAATCTTTAGATAAGCTATCTAGCTGATCTCCGGCTAGCTGAAGCAGTCTCAGCTTGCTACTTCTCCGCCATCTTGACTCCTTGCACTCTATTTCTTTCCTTCTTTTTCATAAGTTATTCCTTTTTTTCCTCTTATTTTCTACTTATCTCTTCTCTCATTTCTGATTTTATGTGTGTGGAAATGGGGGCTGTGTTGACCATTAAGAGACCTCCTTCCATTGGGAACGTCAGTTGATCCAAGGATGGGAAAATGGCTTAAGAAAGGCCTCAATATATTTTTTCCCCAAAAATTGATATAGTTGCCAGAGAGAGTTACTTTCTTTCCTTCTGAGATCATGAACAGTAAGGGCATTTATTTGTTTAATTTCTTTTCAGTGTAACAGTATTCATTGTTTTTGCACCACACCCACTGCTCCATGCAATACGTGCCCTCCTTAATACCCACCACCTGTCCCCCCCTATCTTCCACCCCGCCCCATCCCTTCAAAACCCTCAGGTTGTTTTTCAGAGTCCATAGTCTCTCATGGTTCACCTCCCCTTCCAATTTCCCACAACTCCCTTCTCCTCTCCATCTCCCCATGTCCTCCATGTTATTTGTTATGCTCCACAAATAAGTGAAACCATATGATAATTGACTCTCTCTGCTTGACTTTTTTTTCACTCAGCATAATCTCTTCCAGTCCCATCCATGTTGCTACAAAAGTTGGGTATTCATCCTTTCTGATGGAGGCACAATACTCCATAGTGTATATGGACCACATCTTCCTTATCCATTCGTCCGTTGAAGGGCATCTTGGTTCTTTCCACAGTTTGGCAATCGTAAAGGCATTTAAATCTGAAGATTTTAATGGCCGAGAAGTGGAGAAAAAATGGGTACCTGATAACATCTTTTGAACATTTCCACTAAGATTTTGTTGTTGTCATTGTTACTGTCAATAAATATTCAATAAGTTTGACCTGGTTTCCTTTTACTTGAAAGAAAAGTAGTTTAGACCAAGGGTTACAAACTGTGGTCCTACCATCTGTTTTTGTCAATTGTTTTATTGAATCACAGGTACATCCATTTGTTTACATAGTATCTTTGTTTTTTCCCCCACTACAATGGCAGAGTTGAATAGGTATGACAAGGACTATATGGCCCACAAAACCTAAAATATTACTCTATGGCCCTTTACCAAAAAAAAAAAAAAAAAAAAAAAAAAAAGAAAAGTCTGCTAACTTTTGATCACTTTTTCAATAGACTTCTTAAAGGAACTTTTAATTTTTAAACAATTAAAAGATTTTCAGATAGAAGGGTCCCCCCCCCCTTTTTCCATACTGTGTCTTTTCTGAAGTGGACAATAACAAATGGACAAAAAGCTATAGCTGTTTTTTCAAAATGGGTCTGCCACCAGAACATCGATGTTGTGAAAACCACTGTTAAACCTAAACCAAAATGGGAAAGGGAAAGACTCACAACAACATCATCGTCATTGGACACGTGGATGTGGGCAATTCTAACACTACTGGTCATCTGATCTATTCATGTGGTGGGATCAACAAAAGAACTATGGAAAAATCTGAGAAGGAGGCTGCTGAGAGGGAAGAGGCTCCACTAAGTTTTCCCGGGTCTTGGATAAACTGAAGCTGAACATGAACATGGTATCACCATTGATATCTCCCTGTAGAAATTCGAGACCAGCAAGTATTACATGACCATCATTGATGGCCCAGGACATAGAGACTCTATCAAAAACATGATGACAGGCACATCTCAGGCTGACTTTGCTGTCCCGATTGTGGCTGCTGGTGTGGACGAATTTGAAGCAGGTGTCTCCAAGAATGGGCAGACCAATGAGCATGCCCTTCTGGCTTATACATTGGGTATAAAACAACTAATTGCTGATATTTAAAAAAACATATTTTACTGAGTCACCCTAAGGCCAGAAGAACTACAGGAAATTATTCAGGAAGTCAGCACCTACATTAAGAAAATTGGCTATGGGGCACCTGGGTGGCTCAGTGTGTTAAAGCTGCTGCCTTCAGCTCAGGTCATGATCCCAGGGTCCTGGCATCAAGCTCTGCTCAGCAGGGAGCCTGTTTCCCTTCCTCTCTCTCTCTGCCTGCCTCTCTGCCTACTTGTGATCTCTGTCTGTCAAATAAATAAATAAAATCTTTAAAAAAAGAAAAAGAAAAAGAAAGCATTTGTGCCAGTTTCTTGTTGGAATGGTCACAAAATGCTGGAGCCAAGTGCTAACATGCCTTGGTTTGGGGGATGGAAGGTCAACTGTAAAGATGGGAATGCCAGTGGAACCACACTGCTTGAAGCTCTGGATTGCACTTGGACACCAACTTGTCCAACTGATAATCCCTTGTATCTACCCCTCCAGGACATCTACAAAATTGGTAGTATTGGTACTGTCCCTCTGGGATGAGTGGAGACTGCTGTTCTTAAACCTGGAATTGATTTGCTCCAGTCAATGTTACAACTGAAGTAAAGTCTGTTGAAGTGCACCATGAAACTCTGAGTGAGGCTCTTTCTGGGGACAGCGTGGGCTTCAATGTCAAGAATGTATCTGTCAAAGATGTTTGTCGTGACAATGTGATTGGTGGCAGCAAAAATGGAAGTACCAGTACCCAACAATGGAAGTATCTACCTTCATGGCTCAGGTAGTTATTCTGAACCATCCAAGCCAGACCAGTGCTGGGTATGCACCTGTGCTGGATTGTCACATAGCTCATAATGCTTGAAAGTTTGCTGAACTGAAGGAGATGATACATTGTTGTTCTGGAAAAAAGCTGGAAGATGGTCCCAAGTTCTTGAAATCTGGTGATGCTCCATGGTTCCTGGCAAGCCTAGTGTTTTGAGAGCTTCTCTGACTATTCTCCTGTGGGCAGCTGGAGCTGGCAAGGTCACCAAGTTGGCCCAGAAAGCTCAGAAGGCTAAAGGAAAATTCTCCCCAGTACCTGCCACCCAGTCTCAATCAGTGGTGGAAGAATGGTCTCAGAACTGTTTATGTCAGTCGGCCATTTACGTTTAAGAGTAAAAGACTGGTTAGTGCTAACAGTGCATTATAAAACCTTCAGAAGGAAAGGAGAATGTTTTGTGGATTATTTGTTTTTGTGTGTATGTGTGGAAGTTTTAAGTTCTTAGTTTTTAAAATCTACTTTTTAATGGAAACAACTTGACCAAAAATCTGTCAACAAATTTGAGATCCATTAAAACAAAAGTTTAATGAGAGAGAGAGAAAAAAAGCTATGGCTGAAAGTGTGATTCTAAGGATGGTATCAAGTGGTAGGCAATTTTGTATTGTTGGTTTATGCCTGCATATACATTGTTGATCTCTCAGCTGACTTATACCCATTTCCCTTAGGTATAACCAAGTTAGATGTACCTTAATAATTCTGTATCTTATAACAGGCATGTACTAGAAGGCAATTTATTTTTGAGGCAACAGTGGCACCTTCTATACCTTAAAATTTGTAGAGACTATTCATAAGTTGTAAAATGCATAATGACCTGACTCATCTCAACTTGTCCAGTATGGGAGCCACTAGCCGTATGTGGCTATTGGCACTTGAAATGAGTCTAACCTGAAGTGAGATACACCAAAGGTTCCAAGTATGCAACCAATTTTAGAATTAGCATGAAAAATGAAGGATATAAAATATTGAAGTGATAAGCTTTTAATTATTTATTATTTTTATTATTTATTTATTAAATTTATTTTTTAAATGTTCATTTATTTTTTATTTTATTTATTTATTAAATATGGGAAATATTTATTTATTTCAATTTGTTTTTTATTAAATATCAAAATGATTATATTTTGGATATATTGAATTTAAAATATATTGAAATTATTTTTAAAAATTTTTAAGCTTAAAAAATGGATACTAAAAAATTAAATTTACATCTGTGACTCACATTATATCTCTACTAAACAATGCTGACACAGAAATTACGGAAAAAGTTAGCATGACTGACGATTAGAGTAAACTCTGATAGAATTTAAAAATATTTTATGTATTTTATTTTTGTAAGACAGGCAAAACCATATTTGTTATTTTTATGTTATTAGACAATGCCAGAGAATAGAAATAATGAATTTAAGTTATGAGTATGCACATACTATTGAACAACATATAACTTGCATTTTTGTTGATAAAATGTGAGTCTATGAAAAAAATACATATGTAGGGTGTTAATCATTAGATATTAACAGCTTCCTTACTCTGTACATGATTTAAAAAAATCTTCAGTGCAGGGAACATAGAGAAACATGCAGAGAGTTTGAGAGATACTTTAAAAAAAAATTCTTCTGGGGGCACCTGTGTGGTTCTGTCAGATAAGCATCTGACTTCATCTTGGGTCATGATCTCAAGATTCTAGGATCCAGGCCCTGATCGCTGCTCTGCCCTTCCTACTGCTCATGCTTTCTCTTTCTCTCAAATAAATAAACACAGTCTTTAAAAATAAAATAAATGCATCCTTCTATTTTTTATTCAAGTAAGTCTAAGTATATACAAATGTCTCAACATTGTCGGTATAATTGAAATAAGCTTTTTATTTCCTCTATTTCCAAAGTCTTTGTCTTATGAAATTTCTTATGGTGAAAAATATAAATAGAATTTTCCTTCCTAATCATTTTGTATGTTGTCATACCGGAATTGAAATCTACGAAATGGGGATGATTGTTGAAGGAGAAACTGTTGAAAGGTTCCAATCAAATGGCACTCTTTTAGTTTCGATTGCTTAATTTATGCTAATTTCTACTTTTAATTTAAATGTACCAATAATGCCTGAAATGAATAGTAATACACTTGTACTTTTCCTTCTAAATGAAAGCAAAAGTCTAGAAAGCATAATGAGTTCAGTACACGGTTTATATATTCCATTCACATCTCCATGAATTTAGCATATATGTTGTCAGTGTGTCATTTTTGAAAAAGAAAAGGTAGCTGTTAAGATATGAAATTATGGCCTCAAGTTCCATATACCTCAGCTTACCAAGTCAATAAAAAAGTGATACTTTTAGCTGTCTTTTGAACCTTTGTGGTTACAATGGGTATTTGCCTATTAGAGATGAGCAGAAATCAAACAGCTCTTAGAAGGTTTTCCAATCATTTCTGTGCACTTTGACTTTTGATGAACAGATAACATATGGATCATGAAGAATATTTTATTTAAAAATTTAAGAATAGGCCCATAACACAGTCTCTATACTTCAGACATTAAGAAGTCCCTAACTGTCAAATGCTTTGTTTGGTTTTGGTTATTTCAGAACAACAGCATTTGTGTTCTGCAAGATTTTTCACTGTTTACATTTTAGTTTATATAATTTAAAATTTGAAATTCTTAGTCAACTTTTACAAAGAGTGTACTGAGAAAACTTAATAAATTGTAATTATTTTAGATCATAAAATATATACTAGACACCGATGAAAAATTATAACAAGATTAGATTTTGCAAGTATGTAGTTAAACTGCAAACATGTTATCTATTAGAATTTTAGATGTTTTCCTGGTGGGGAATTGAGTAAAAAGATAATGGGGAACTCTCTATTATTTTTTACAATTGAATGTGAACTTAAAATTATCTCAAAATAAGAGATTTAATTAAATTTAGCACTAATAGGGAAGTCCAGCAAGATAAAATGCAAGATCAACAAAGAAAAATCAATAGTTTACACATTTAAAAATAACCAATTATAAGTATTTCATTTATAATAGCATCAGCAGCAACAAAATACTATGGAAGAAATCTATGAAGTAATGTTTAAGAACTTAGGAAAATCTAACATTTTGCTGAATAAATTAAAATAAAACATGAATAAATGGATAAATGATGATCACAGAGACTAGAAGACTATATTATAATTAAATCAATTCGCTACAATTTAAGTTGTGTATTGAGTGTGATTCCAATTTAAAAAAATCCCAAAGCACTCCCCCTGCTCAGAGGGGAGTCTGCTTCTCCCTCTCACTGTGCCTCTTCTGCTTGTGCTCTCTGTCTCACTCACTGTCTCTCAAATAAATAAATAAAATCCTTAAAAAATCCCAAACTGGGGACGCCTGGGTGGCTCAGTTGGTTGGACGACTGCCTTCGGCTCAGGTCCATGATCCCGGAGTCCCGGGATCGAGTCCCACATCAGGGCTCCCAGCTCCATGGAGAGTCTGCTTCGCTTTCTGACCTTCTCCTCGCTCATGCTCTCTCTCACTGTCTCTCTCTCAAATAAATAAATAAAATCTTAAAAAAAAAAAATCCCAAACTGTAAACTGTTAGAACAAAACTGCAAAATTTCTAAATACTGAAAGGTGTACTGTTAGAGAGAGAGAATAAAATAAATCACATAATAAAAAATATATATACAAAACACAAATATACATATATATGAAAATGTATATCTATAAAATAATATGACAGAAGTGAAGCCCAAATATTGGACATCACAATAAATATAAAAGGTACTTGGTATATTTATCAAATACCAATAAATATGAAATCTTATCTCCAGGATGTATTAAGTGAAAGAAACAAAGTAAAAAAAAATATGCAGAGTGCTGTTACTTATATGCATAAACACATTTGTTTACACTAAAATAAAATAATGGAAAGATAAAACATAAAATTACAAATATTAATATTGATAAAGGTAGCATTAAGGTGGACAGAGTGGGTAGAAGTTAGAATTCCTAGACTGTAACATGTTTTGTAGATTTGGAGTCCTTTCTCCAGAGAAGATATATAAGTATTTTAGGTAATTATAAAACTGTTAAATAAAAATATAGTAAAACAAATGAGCTTAAATTTTTATCTAGTTGGTGACATAACTACGTAAGTAGGAACTATTCTAAAAAACTGTAAGGCAGAATGATCTTATCATACATCATTAGAGAATATACCGAGAACAAAATGGAAAATTGTCGAGAGTTTTCAATTTATCATAGTGGTTATTTTGAGATGGAGTATACGTGTTGGATAAAGCAAATGGGTAATTTTTGCTTTAAGAACCAGGATTTTTGGCATGAGAGAAAGTATATCTAGATATAAGGTCAGTAAATCCAGAATTTTGAACTGAAGTTTTAAGTATGAACTGAGATATATATTTTTTAAAAAGCCATTTATAATTGTGTCTGCTATAAACCTGTAGGAACAATGACCAGCTCAGTAACAATAAATTTTTCGAGGGCCCAGATTGTGGTTTCTTAACATAATTTTCCACCAAAAGGAAACCAGAGCAACTGGGAAAATGGTAGATTCCAGGTTTGGGTCATTGGTATATCAATGGTATATTCCAGGAAATGTACAAATTGATTATATAACTTCTTGTTACATTAGTAAAAATGATGGAAAGATTAGTTTGATCATATATAAAGACCTAAAGAAATCATGTGAATAGTCAAAGAAGTCAGTAATTAAACACATTATTAGTAAAAATCATAATTAATAATAAATTAATTAAATAATAGTAATAAAAAGAAAATAAAATATTAATAATAAAACATATTACTAGTTAATATATCACTCACCCATTCACTCACAGTGACAATTTCCTAACCAGTTAGGAAATACCATCCCATTTATTCTTCAGTGTTTTTGCATCTGTCACACTTAAATTGTCCTACTAATTTTTTAAAAAAATTTTTTCAGTGTTCCAAGATTCATTGCTGTTGGTTTTTTTTTTTTTTTTTTTTGATTTTATTTATTTATTTGACAGAGATCACAAGCAGGCAGAGAAGCAGGCAGAGAGAGAGAGAGAGAGAGAGAGAGAAGCAGGCTTCCCGCTGAGCAGAGAGCCCGATGCGGGGCTTGATCCCAGGACCCTGGGATCAGACCTGAGTTGAAGGCAGAGGCTTTAACCCACTGAGCCACTCAGGCGCCCCAAGATTCATTGTTTATGCACCACACCCAATGCTCCATGCAATATGTGCCCTCTTTAATATACACCACAAGGCTCATCTATCTTCCTACCCCCCTACCCTTCAAAACCCTCAGTTTGTTTCTCAGAATCCACAGGCTCTCATGGTTTGTCTCCCCCTCCAATTTCCCCCAATTCACTTTTCCTTTCCTTCTCCTAATGTTCTCCATGTTATTTCTTATGCTCCATAAGTAAGTGAAACCATATGATAATTGACTGCTTGACTTATTTCACTCAGAAAAATCTCCTCCAGATCGGTCCATGTTGAAACAAAAGTTGGGTATTCATCTTTTCTGATGGAGGCATAATATTCCATTGTATATATGGCCCATATCTTCTTTATGCATTTCTTTGTTAAAGGGCATTTTGGCCCTTTCCACGATTTGGCGATTATGGTTGTTGCTGCTATGAACATTGGGGTACAAATGGCCCTTCTTTTCAATACATCTTATCTTCAGGGTAAATACCCAGTAGTGCAATTGCAGGGTCATAGGAAAGCTCTACTTTTAATTTTTTTTTAAGATTTTTTTTTTTATTTATTTGACAGAGAGAGATCACAAGTAGATGGAGAGGCAGGCAGAGAGAGAGAGAGAGAGAGAGAGAGAAGCAGGCTCCCTGCTGAGAAGAGAGCCCGATGCGGGACTCGATCCCAGGACCCTGAGATCATGACCCGAGCAGAAGGCAGCAGCTTAACCCACTGAGCCACCCAGGCATCCCTATTTTTAATTTCTTAAGGAATCTCCATACTGTTTTCCAAAGTGGCTGCACCAACTTGCATTCCCACCAACAGTGTAAGAGCGTTCCCTTTCTCCACATCCTCTCCAACACACGTTTCCTGTCTTGTTAATTTTGGCCATTCTAACTGGTGTAAGGTGGTATCTCAATGTGGTTTTGTTTTGAATCTCCCTGATGGCTAATGATGATGAACATTTTTTCATGTCTGTTAGCCATTTGTATGTCTTTTTTGGAGAAGTGTCTGTTCATGTCTTCTGTTAAATTGTCCTAATTTTTAATTGAAGGTTACCATATCCTTTTAATAAAAAGAAAAACATTTAATACTTTTTTTCAAGGATCTGTAACCTGAAATAATCCTTCAGTCAGAATCAAACTGCTACTTAAAAAGGGTCTGTTATCTTTCTTTATCTTTCTACAGCCTAGTTGAAATGTTTTTTCAATGTGATTCTGTGGAACCTTGCAAGCACAAGCACGCAAAGAACTCACTGTCCTTTGTTTATGAACATTCTGGGTCAGAGGGTGGGTCTCTCTTAGGCACCCAAATAAGCACCTCCAGGTGGTGCTAGAGCATTTTGTATCCTACTCCTGTAAAATGCCAGGTAGACAGCTATTTACCTAAATAAAGTCTTTAACAATGAAGAGGGAATTAACTCAAGCACCTACCATTATTTAAGAAGCTAATTTCAGCCTTTAAAAACCGTAAGAAGATTGCTATAAGCCTGACTAAATTCCCTAAACATTTAGAATTAATAGAGTTCTACTTTGGAAAAGAAATCTTGAAGAATACAAACTGAAATCTGATCAAGATTTTCCTAATTTGTTAACTAACCAGTAAACATGTTGAGTACCTCTCAGAATTCATGAGAAAACTGGGATATAGCCATTCTTCGAAACACCTGGTATCTTAAAAATGAAGAGCTACCACAACAGGGTAGCGCATAATGTTGTGATATGTTTACAGGCCTATATTATCCAGATGCAAATTTCTAACACAAGAACAATTCCCTCGCCATCCATATAACAACGTTTTTGGTTTATTGATGGCAAAAGTCTGCATCTGAGGCCCTTTGTTGATTGCAAAGACTTATGGTGGTCATTACCACTAGGACCTAAGTTTACTCTCCATTTTGCTGCTTACCTAGAATATGTCACCGGGCAAGGAAGGGGTCCAGCCTCTCTTGCAATAAGCTACTCCATTATGAACCTGTTATAAAATATTTGACAGGCTTTAAAGGAACTGAATCATAACATATCTTTCATAAAAAAAATATGATGTAGGATGATTCTTCTGCAAAGGCCCTTGGCTCTGCTTCTTTGGCAAACTTTCATCCTGGGTGTGGACTCTAATCTATTTACTTTATCCCTCCCTCTTTGTTATTCCTGAGCTGGCCTAAGCCTCTCACAACTGGCTGAAGCATTTGTCACTCAAAATGCCTCCTGAAAATCTTCAGGAAAATCTGACTCTTGAGTATACCTGAGTCTGAAGGAAGGACCTTGGGCACTTTACAATTTCTCCTTTGATTTCCATGTAAATGACTATGTTTGATAAAATGATAGAAGGCTGTTCTAGTTAGCAAAAAATGTATTTTAAAACCTGTTTTTTTGTCCCCCAAATTATTTTATGATGTAAAGTAATAGGATGGTTATATTTTGACAATATTATTTAATTGAAGTTTCAGGAAAAAAAAATTAGAATTAAGCATAAGGCTTTGATGCTCCCAATTCGGAGGGATTTTTTTTTTTTTTTTTGGCTCATTAAGTAATGTCATTTATGAGGAGTATAGTTAGGGAAGCAAATTAATCATCATATTTAAAGAATTGACATGAAAATATACCATTTAGGATAAAAGTAATTATGATTCTGGAAATTAGTTGGATAGCTGGTATTTTATAAAGGATTTTCAACAGTCATGACCACCACTATTAATGAGAAATTTTCAGCAAATGAACTATATAATCAATGAAGCACATTTAACATTGTTAGCTCCAAGTCCCTTTGGCCCACCATTTTCTGAGGGGATAATAGTTTCGTAAGGACACAGAGAAGCCTCTGTTACAAACAACTTTAAGTCCTGATTTAGAGGTGTTCTGCAGATAAGAAGTTACACTACATTCAAATACTTGATACTTGGGGCGCCTGGGTGACTCAGTGGGTTAAAGCCTCTGCCTTCGGCTCAGGTCATGATCCCAGAGTCCTGGGATCGAGCCCTACATCGGGCTCTCTGCTCAGCAGGGAGCCTGCTTCCCTTCCTCTCTCTCTGCCTGCCTCTCTGCCTACTTGTGATTCTCTCTGTCGAATAAATAAATAAAAATCTTAAAAAAACAAAAACTGATACTTGTTTCAGATAAATAGGGTTATTTATTTATTTATTTTGAAAGATTTTATTTATTTGACAGACAGAGATCATAAGTAGAGAGAGAAGCAGGCAGGGAGAGAGGAGGAAGCTGACTCCCTGCTGAGCAGAGAGCCCAATGCAGGGCTCTATCCCAGGACCCTGAGATCATGACCTGAGCCTAAGGCAGAGGCTTAACCCACTGAGCCACCCAGGCGCCCCTGGATAAATAGGTTTAATCAGTTGGATTCAATCTATTAATAACACTTTTTTTCCCCCCCAATCTAGAATAAATTTTACCCAGGGCACTATGTAATAACAAACTTTGAAAAAGACTTGTTTTTTTTACTTTTGATTTACCAAAGTATCAAGATACAAAGGCAAGTGTAGTAGTCCTTGACTTGGTTAGGCAACTCTAGTATGTCTATGTCATGACAAAATTCAAGTCGCATCCCCAATGAAGAAAATAGGACTTACATACCCCTCCTGCAAATAAGAAGTTCAGAGATTTTTAGTTGTTGTTTTGTTCTTAACTAGTTCTTTGTAATGGCAAAGACAGTTATATACAATAAAAACATAAATTGCTGCAATGAATAAAGTTAAGGCTAAATCTTTGGCCATATTAATTCCTTAGAATGATAATAATTTCCTTAAAATAAACTTTGGAAGCAGAATTAGGCATATTTTAATCAATGACCACAGAAGGATGAAACATGTGCCTGACAATTTTTGTCATTTTATGTTCTCTCTAGATTTATGAAGGAACTATTTCCATATATAAAGGGTGGGCATTTTTTTGGACATATTTATTTATATCTGGACAATATACCAGAAGATAAATAATAGAGCTTTTTAAAAAGGTAGAAGATGTTTTCCTATTATTAATAATATGTTGCATCTTGGGGAAAAAAGATATGTTGAAGAGTTTGCATTGCATTCAGAGGCGGTGCTAATAACTAGAAAGAATTTATATGAAACTTAAGTGCAGGAAGAAATCACACATTTTAATAGATTTGCATTATATTGCATCCATATGCAAAGGGATTGTAGTATGGCTTTGTTTTAAGTTGATACATGATTACCTTTGTATGAAATAAGATGAAATAAGCTTTGCTAAATATCATAAGCATGAAATATTGAAAAAAAGGGTATTTGGCTGTGTGCTTCAGAGCTCTGAAAATGAAGAAATTTCATCAGTGGTTATTATCTCATTCTATATAAGGGAAATAAACCCGTTATGGGACTATAAATACTGAATCGTGTTAATGTGAAGAACAGCAAAATTAGTGTATTTAATTCTCAGATGTACATCTTTGTTATAAGCTGCATTTAGTTTTAGTTTGGTTTACTATCCTAGAATATACTTTAATTATTCAGAGCTCAATATTGATGAACTAGAAAGTCTTTTTTATTATCTTAATTTGACATAAATCCGTACCAAGCCCACTTTCTGATTTTCATTGCATTGAAATAAGTATGGGAGTTGTGTGATGTGAGGCAATAAAAAGAACATAAGAATTTGGAATTAGAGAAGTTATTAACTGTCAGTCATATGTAAATTTGGTCAATCTATGTAAAACAGCTTATTAATATCTTTTATCTTACTAAAATTTGTGTATCAACAAGAGCAGGTAAAGATGTATGATTCTTAATTTTTTTAAAACTGACTGTATAATCAAGGTAGGGTAACTGGTATGAATAGAAAAGAAATTCAGTGAGTTAATGTAATAAAAGCTTATTTCTTGCTTATGTCACAGACATAAGTCATTGGATTGGGGGAAAATATACTGGCTCTGCCATCCCCTAGTATGTTAGAATCCTTTGCTCGGTGGGAGACAGAAAGAGCATGAAGAATTAATCAAGGGGGTGGTTTAATGAGCTAGGACTGGGTGTTTCATAAATCACATGCATTCATATATCATTGACCAAACTCAGTCACATGGCCACATACACAAATAGACTAGCTGTATGTTCCATAAAAAGAAACAGTTTTGGTAGCCATCTAGCTACTCTCTGCTCATTGATCTCTAAGTGACATCAGCCAATTTAATTGACCTAAATAATCTATACCAATTGACTTAGCCAGTTTAGTTTTTCACAGATACTAGGGATTTCTGCCCCCTCCCCTTTATGTCTTTTGGAGATAGATGAGAGTAGTAGTCTATCATCATAGTAACAAAGGAAGACTACAGGTCTCTATTCCTGTTATTCTTATATTTTTCCCTGTATTTAATATGTCTTCTACTTGTTTTAAATATTTTGTTTATATAAGTAGTTATTAAGAATTTGATATGATGTATCCTAGTGTTATTTCCTTGTTTTGTTTGGGGTTTGTTGAGCATCTCAGATATGTATATTTATAGTTTTCATGGAATCTGGACATTTTGGGTTATTATACCAACAAATGATTTTTCTTTGCCTCTGGCTTTTATACTTCTAGGACTACAATTATGTGTAAAGTAAAGTAAAATGCTTGGTGTTTCCCAATAGGTCACTGATATCTGCTTTTTTTCAGTATTTTTTGTATCTTTAATTTTGGACATTTTCTATTGCTGTATCTTCTAATTCACTTATCTTGCTTCTGCAGTGTCTTAACGGCTAATAATCCTTTCCAGTTAAATTTTCATTTTAGTTATTAAACTTTGTATCTCTAGAATTCTATTTGGTTCTTCTAAAACATTTTCTACTTAACTCCTCATTACATTGATGTTTTTCTCTAAATACTTAAAGATAGTTATAATAGCTATTTTAACATTTTTGCCTTCAAATTTCATCATCTCTGTTTGTGTAACTGTTTCTATTGACTAATTTTTCTCCTAGACGTAGGTCACATTTTCCTGCCTCTTGGACTATCTGGTAGTATTTTACTGGATGTTGAACATTTTGAATCTTGCATTGTTGAATGTCTAGGTTTTGTTGTCTTCTTTAAAGAAAATTGGATTTTGTTTTGATAGGTAGGTAGTTTAGTTATAATTTTATCCATGCATGGCCTGTTTTTCAACTTTGTTTATATGAGTCTAGGGTTGTCTTGGTCTTTGAATAATTTAATCCCACCTCTAAAAAATTAATCTTTGGGATCTCAGACATCTCCCATTCTTGAGTGAGCTTTGAAATAATTTAACTCATAAGCCTGCAGTTGCTCCTTTCTAACCTCTGCAGATTTCTTGGGTTTTCTATCTATGTAACTCTTTCCTCTCTAGTACTCTGCCCTGCTTCAGTCATTGAACTCTGATTTTTGGCTTCTTGAATAAGCAAACTGCATGTTTTGTTTGGGATGCCCCCTTTTGCTCCAATGCTCAGAATGTCCCTCTGGAAAAAAAAAAAAAGTCAGTCAGTTATAGAACCAAATTCATCTGCTTTGATTTTGTCAGGGATCACATTTGTATGTTACCTGTAGTCCAATGTCTGAAAATTTTTTGATGTATATTTGCCTAGTATTCCAGTTCTTTATAGTGGAGAGGTAATTAAATTTCTGTTGTCCCATCTTGGCCAGAAGTGGGCTTCTCAATTCAATCATTGTTGTGCCAGTTATCTGAAATAGATTTTAATACTTGTGTTGACTTTTTTTAAAGATAAGATTTCTTTGTCTCTAAGTCAACATTTTTTCTTGAGCTCATGGTCTTGTACATACTAAATAAAAATACTATATATGAGAGATTTGTCTGTTTAAGTCATTCTTTCTTATAAACTCTCTTTCTAACATATTCTCAATGTTCTCACTTTTTCCAGTTTAGCCTCTAATCCTTTTCCTCCTGCTCATTTTCTGGCTTTAAGATGAGGCCATGGATAATATACCAATTAAAAATACAATAAATACCAATTTGAGAAGTCTTCTCATGGGTGCTCAGGTTACAAGTACTGACAAATGCACACAATTTCAGCTTCTAGGATAGGAGATTTGCTTAATTCAAACTAATCCCAAAGGCAGTCATTGCGGTCAATTGATATTGATATAATTCTAATCAATCATAAAACAGATTGATAAAATAAAATCAGATGGGGGCACCTGGGTGGCTCAGTGGGTTAAAGCCTCTGCCTTCGGCTCAGGTCATGATCCCAGGGTGGGATCGAGCCCCACATCGGGCTCTCTGCTCAGCAGGGAGCCTGCTTCCTCCCTTCTCTCTCTGCCTGCCCTTCTGGCTACTTGTGATCTCTGTGTGTCAAATAAATAAATAAAAATCTTTAAAAAATAAAAGTTAAAAAAAAATAAATAAAATAAGTAAAATAAAATCAGATGTGTAGATGATTTTCCTCCTACTTAGTGCTTTTAGATGTTTCTTTGGTCCCTAGTTCATAATACACTTTCCTTTAGGATATTATACTAAATGAAGCAGGTTATTGGTGTTTTTTAATTAGTTCATGCGCTAAAATATTTAGCTCTATTTCTTTTTTTAATTGCTATTATGTATGTTTGTATATGCAATGGAGAAGATAACTGTTTCCCCCAAAATAAGAAAGTGGATTATTATGTATGGTTTCCTTTAATGGAGTAATTCTTCAAATCAATCTTTAAGAATAAAAGATTAAGAAAAATTCAATTTCCATATGCTTTACTTATATTTTGGTGTGCCAGTTGCAGATTAATATTTGTTAGATTATACTAATTTCTTTATATTCCATCTACTCCCCAAAGGATTTGAGGGGACTAATATCAGGTATAAGATGATGCCAAATATTGCTTTTCTTTTTTCTTTTTTAAAGATTTTATTTATTTGACACAGAGAGAGATCACAAGTAGGCAGAGAGCCAGGCAGAGAGAGACAGGGAAGCAGGCTCCCCGCTGATCAAAGAGCCTGATGCGGGGCTGGATCCCAGGACCCTGGGATCATGACCCGAGGCGAAAGCAGAGGCTTTAACCCACTGAGCCACCAGGCGCCCCCAAATATCGCTATTCAAAAAGCAGTGAACTTGTCATTGGCTTCCTTTTCTTTCTCTCTCTCCTCTCTCTCTCTCTCTCTCTTTTTTTTTTTTTTAATTTCTTTCCCGTGAAGAGTACATAAACAAGCAGTATTAATTCTACTAGTATTTATTGAGTACCTACTGTCTGGTAGGAACTGTGATGAGTGACGGCAGTTCTGAAGCCTACAATCAGAGTTTGGTTCTTGTATTCAGTGAGTACATAACCAGCCAGTTTGCAGGCATATTGCATATGCCTATTAGCAGTTCTCAGCTTCTAAAGGATCGGGACAGTTTAACATTAACAACCCTTAATATTGCTACCACAATGGCAAGTGTGAAGATGCTTATTACACTGCAGCTGATAATGAAAAAGCAGAGATGGTCAAAATCCCAAGTCTAACACCAGCTGTAAATGACTCTATATTAAGAAAGTGTTTTTTTTTTTTTTCTTCCCAGAACAGCTATGAATGGAGAAAGTGGAACACTTTTGTGTCCATCTGTTTGTGGCACAGCTTAGAAAAATATTTTTAAATGATTTGAGAATGAGTTTTTGGATCTTTTCCATACTCTTTTATTATTTCATAATTTGCCAGCCATTTAGAACACTTTGAATGCAGTTGGTTTAGATACCTCATTTATATTAGTTTTAGCATGTTCCCATTATCCTTCCAAAGGGCAGCATCCTATTCCTGCAAGCTTACTTCATAACTCTTGTTGTCAATGCAGAGAAGCAAACTCCTTCACACGGTCCCATATGCGTCATCCTACTCTGAAGTCTGTGATCATTTTTTTTCCTCTCAGCTGACAAAACAGATAAGTTTGTATTGATGGCTGTGAACAATTAAAGAGATAAGTGAAATTAGAATATTTGAAAGGGATGTCGCCTTCTAGATACATCCATTAGTGAGGCTTTCATAACATCCTGTCTATCAACATCATGCAAGATTGGACAGAAATCTAAATGCCAAAAGGTACACATTGCTTCGAGAAATTGGTATCTGTGTCAGGAGGGTCTCAGCAGGATGGTCACTGGGCGGGGGTTGGAACTGTGAGTTCACCAAGTTGCTCCATGTTCTGGGCATGTGTCCCCTGAAGGTCCCCACCCCTTTGCTTCTGTCTGCCACATGATACTTACAAGAAGAAACAAACCAAGAAGAGAATCTCCCTTCCCCTGTAATATCCTTTTAGGGTCCTCTAAAAAAACAAAAACAAAGAAAAATTTAATGTATTCACTGCAGAGGAGAATTGCTTATATGATCTAGTACCATTGTCACAAATCAGATAATGTAAGGGATATTTGGATCTGAGAGGCAATAAATTGCTAACTGCCCCAAAGATATCTAGAAGATAAATTGGCAAAAGAAAATGATAATCTTAATTTCTTTTGACTAAGAGAAATATGTAGATGTCTATAAATGTCACTATATGTATCTTCTATTTTCCCCACTAGTACAACAATTTAATTCCAATTTAATTGGAATTTGATCCCGAGTCAGCAATGCTGTGTGAAAATTTCCATTTGACTTGGCCCTTACTTTTCTTCATTCTGCCCCCCAAACTTCATATGTGTATGCACATATACCCACATATCTGAATTCTAATCCCAGTTCTGCCAGTTATTGGATTCATAATCCTCTAAAACTCAATATGCCTATTTGTAAGGTAGGAATTAAAATATTTCTTCATAGGCATGTAAGGTTTACAAAATACTGTTTTTGAAAATTCAGTTCATCTTAGACACTAAGTAAATGTTTATGAAATTCAAATCCTTTGTAATTTCTAACTCAAAAACTATCACAATAATTGTATAAAAATGAAAAGGATTAGGTGGTTTTAAGCTTCTGTACTTGGAAGAAACCACAGAAAATCCCGAGTTACCCTAAGGAAATATTAGGAATATATTTATGGCTTGCAATTAAATTGTTTTAGGTTTTGCAAACTGTTTGAAATCACAAACTCATATTCTAAAAGCTTTATGCTTCCGTGACAATACAACCATTGATAATTGCTATTCTATATACACAGATGTTTGAAAGTTATAATTGTAGACTTGATCAGTTAGTCAATCAATGTCATTATTTTTAACTGGTTTCTCCTTTCTGCTGATCAATTAACTCTCTTATTCAGTCTGTACTCCTAAATAATGCCTCCCCCCACAACACACATGGACTTATTCTAGTGAGCATAAAGTATTTTTGGTTGAAATGTGAATAAAGTTGTTTCCCTTTTAAATTCTAGCATCAGTCATATCCTCTGTTTTTTACTCTCTGCAGTTCTTGGTACTTCCCAATCATGTGTACCATTTTACGGTAATTAAATCCTGCCTTTTCTTCTATATGGAATGCCTTTGAATTGTATACATTTATCAAGGCTTCACAGATAGCACAATCCAGAAGTGATCTCTTAGTCCTTTGACCTGTCCCTCACCCCACAGAATGTGGTCTGCTCACATCTTCCAGGATGTTTTTCCTCATGCTGTAGGCCTCTGTATATTTACCTGTGTCTGTATCAATACTCTTGAGTGATAGGGTCAATATCTCCTTTGTGTATTACACAATATATCATGGTTTACAATAGTTGGTCCCGAATAATATTTGATTATGATAATAATGGTCTTAGATAAGGTAAATGATATCAAACTGATTAGAATTATAATATAGCTATATTTAAAATTTCTAAATAATTAATATAGTCAGAGGGCACAAAATTCATAAAGCATGAGGAGCTATACAATGACAACTCTCCCTCTCCTGCTTCCACTCAGTTCTTCTTCAGATAGCTAAAAACTATTAATTTCTTAGCTATTCTTGCAGAGAAATTTTATGTTTATACAAATTAAATACCTATATTATTACCCTATTTTTTAAAGATATTTGTCACTTTGCTTTTCACCTTAACATACTTAGGATACCTTCCCAGACATAACATATAATTATAACTAATGTTTATTTAGTATTTACGATGTATTAGCTTTTGTTTTCAGTATTTCATATGTATTAAATTATTTAGTCATAACAATTACCCTAAAAAGTAAATACTATTATTGCCCCTCTTTGGTTAAAAAAGAAACTGAGATATCAAGAAATAGAGTAACTGGGGCACCTGGGTGGCTTGGTCATTGGGCATCTGCCTTAGGCTCGGGTCATGATCCCAGGGTCTGGGATCGAGCCCCCTGCTCATCAGGAAGCCTGCTTCTCCCTCTCCTACTCCCCCTGCTTGTATTCCCTCTCTTGCTGTTTCTCTGTCTTTGTCAAATAAATAAATAAAATCTTAAAAAAAAACAAGAAATAGAGTAAACTGCCTAAGATCACATGGTTAGAAAGCAGCATGACTCGTACTTGGAATACTGACAGTTTGGCTCTGGGGTTCATGTTTTTATCCATTATACACACTGACATTTGTAGAACTTCCTCATTCTTGTTTGCAAAAGAAAACTAGATTTCAGATCCTTAATAGCTGCCTTTTTTAAAACTCTCACTCTATGTTAGGCACTAGGCCAGTACCATTGCATGACTGCGAGAGGCACAATTCATGTGGCATACTCTATGAATGAGTCACCCCTGGAGTTGGGTAATGTGGTTTCCCTAAAAGGCACCTTTCAGCAACTCATGGAGAAAATGAGGGTTAGATTGGTAATTTGCCCAAGATTACAAACTGTATTGGTAAGTGTGGAACTGTGAATTGAACACTGATCTACCTGATAACAAAACTCATCCTCTAATCCACCACCGTTAAACTGCTTCAGTTGCCTTCAGATTTCAGATCTTCAGTAAAGAGAAAACGTATCTTTTAGGTTGTAGGTGATATGGTAGAAAAAAACAGTGGTACCATCTTGGTTGAGTTTCCTTCCAGAGAATCCTGGAGAGTTTCAGTCCTTCCTCAAACTTGCTTCACCTATTACATTCCTATATTTCAGTCATAAGGAGAGTTGAAAGAGGAGTTCGTTTCAGAAAGACAAATGTTTAGCTTAAGACATGGCTTCTAGCTGATTCAGTAATTTGTTATTCAGACCACACTTTATACTCAAAAAGAAAGTGAAAGAGATATGACACACTTCCCTTAGAATTGAAATAAAATTTTTCTCTTTTCCTTCCTATCTTCCTTCCTTCCTCCCTTCCTCTCCACTTTATTTTTTCTGGTCTGGTTCTGCTCTGAGAACACTTGCCCTATTTGGGGTTAACTTTTCTTCAGAATACATTTGAGTGACTCACAGTTCTGGAAATTGATGAAAATTTGCAAAGTGCCTGAGCAGCCTTTTTAACTTCTCTTTCATTCTTTGAAAAGGATTACTCTTCTGGGGGAAAATGAGCAGATGGTGCCTAGAGCAGTTGGCCAAATTTCTATAACAATGCTATTACTTGACTCTGTGTCATCGGCTGGAGCATCTGTCAGAAGAAAGAGTTACGCTCCCATGCCTCTCTCCTTTGACAATTAATCACACCTCTCCTCCATTTCTCACTGTTCAGCATATTGTCTTTTTCGAAATCTGGTGCCAGAAGTTTTCACCGACGCTCTGATATAATTCAAAGATACTACAACAATAGCATTATTGGGATTCCTGTCAGACAAAGAGAGACTTCACTGGGAAGGAGGCTGACATTTTTTCAGTTATTTCTGACAAGAAGACTGTATAGGGTCAGTCACTAAATCTCAAGGGAATTATGATCTTTAATGACATCTTAGTAAAAAAAAACCCAAAAAACTGATATGCTATGGAAACTCCACAACCTCATTCTTCTCGATCTTTCTGATTTAATTCATCGACCTATCTTCGAATATGTATATGGTGAAGAAAATCTATCATTTCATCTTGCCATATGGCATTATTACCACATAGAATTCCTGTGTCAGAGACTAAATGTCTAAATGCAACAATATTTGTAATATTTCTTGTATCAGGTAAGACAGTGACATGCTTTGGCCAAAGTTAGAGAAGAAAGGACAGGAGAACATGTACTAAATTGGAGCAGTCATAGTCATAACACTAAAGTTGTTGGTCATAAATATGTACGTAGTCTGTTGAAATAGAATATTGAGTCTTCAATAATAGAATGAATAATTTCATTTCACAGATTAAAAACCAGTTTATGTTTTGAAACCTAGGCATCTAATAGTTACTACAGCTTTCCAGATACAATCTCAGTGGCCCCAAGATCTTTAGCCAAAGTCATAAAATTTTTAATGTTTCTGTTCATCCAGTCCAACTGAGACTAAGCCAATGGACTCTCCCTCCTACATCAGAATGAGAATCATGTGCTGGACCAGGAGATGAAGTAAGGCAAAGGATGACTCAGTGTTATGTTTCTTCTTCTTTTTGACAAATCCTATTTTGTTGTTGCTGTTGTTATTATTGTTGTTTTGCTTGTTTGTTTGAGAGGCATCTGATTTTTTTTTTGAATATTAGAAAATTTTATTTTAATTTTTTTTATGGATAGCAAAATATAATCTGTTATCAGCTAACCTTAAAGTCACCAACTTGGGTCTTCTACTATTTTTTTAATATTTTTTATTTTTTTATAAACATATAATATATTTTTATCCCCCGGGGTACAGGTCTGTGAATCGCCAGGTTTATACACTTCACAGCACTCACCATAGCACATACCCTCCCCAATGTCCATAACCCCACCCCCCTTCTCCCAGCCCCCCTCCCCCCAGCAACCCTCAGTTTGTTTTGTAAGATTAAGAGTCACTTATGGTTTGTCTCCCTCCCAATCCCATCTTGTTTCATTTATTCTTCTCCTACCCCCTTAACCCCCCATGTTGCATCACTACTTCCTCATATCAGGGAGTCATATGATAGTTGTCTTTCTCCGTTTGACTTATTTCGCTAAGCATGATATGCTCTAGTTCCATCCACGTTGTTGCAAATGGCAAAATTTTATTTCTTTTGATGGCTGCATAGTATTCCATTGTGTATATATACCACATCTTCTTGATCCATTCATCTGTTGATGGACATCTAGGTTCTTTCCATAGTTTGGCAATTGCGGACATTGCTGCTATAAACATTCAGGTGCACGTGCCCCTTTGGATCACTACGTTTGTATCTTTAGGGTAAATATCCAGTAGTGCAATTGCTGGGTCATAGGGTAGTTCTATTTTCAACATTTTGAGGAACCTCCATGCTGTTTTCCACAGTGGTTGCACCAGCTTGCATTCCCACCAACAGTGTAGGAGGGTTCCCCTTTCTCCGCATCCTCGCCAGCATCTGTCATTTCCTGACTTGTTAATTTTAGCCATTCTGACTGGTGTGAGGTGATATCTCATTGTGGTTTTGATTTGTATTTCCCTGATACCGAGTGATATGGAGCACTTTTTCATGTGTCTGTTGGCCATCTGGATGTCTTCTTTGCAGAAATGTCTGTTCATGTCTTCTGCCCATTTCTTGATTGGATTATTTGTTCTTTGGGTGTTGAGTTTGCTAAGTACTTTATAGATTTTGGACACTAGTCCTTTATCTGATATGTCATTTGCAAATATCTTCTCCCATTCTGTCAGTTGTCTTTTGGTTTTGTTAACTGTTTCCTTTGCTGTGCAAAAGCTTTTGATCTTGATGAAATCCCAATAGTTCATTTTTGCCCTTGCTTCCCTTGCCTTTGGTGATGTTCCTAGGAAGATATTGCTGTGGCTGAAGACAAAGAGGTTGCTGCCTGTGTTCTCCTCAAGGATTTTTATGGATTCCTTTCTCACATGGAGGTCCTTCATCCGTTTTGAGTCTATTTTCCTGTGTGGTGTAAGGAAATGGTCCAATTTCATTTTTCTGCATGTGGCTGTCCAATTTTCCCAACACCATTTATTGAAGAGGCTGTCTTTTTTCCATGGGACATTCTTTCGTGCTTTGTTGAAGTTTAGTTGACCATAGAGTTGAGGGTCTATTTCTGGGCTTTCTATTCTGTTCCATTGATCTATGTGTCTGTTTTTGTGCCAGTACCATGCTGTCTTGATGATGACGGCTTTGTAATAGAGCTTGAAGTCCGGAATTGTGATGCCACCAACTTTGGCTTTCTTTTTCAAAATTCCTTTGGCTATTCGAGGTCTTTTCTGGTTCCATATAAATTTTAGGATTATTTGTTCCATTACTTTGAAAAAGATGGATGGTACTTTGATAGGAATTGTATTAAATGTATAGATTGCTTTAGGTAGCATAGACATTTTCACAATGTTTATTCTTCCAATCCAGGAGCATGGAACATTTTTCCATTTCTTTGTGTTTTCCTCTATTTCTTTCATGAGTACTTTATAGTTTTCTGAGTATAGATTCTTTGCCTCTTTGGTTAGGTTTATTCCTAGGTATCTTATGGTTTTGGGTGCAATTGTAAATGGGATTGACTCCTTAATTTCTCTATCTTCTGTCTTGTTGTTGGTATAGAGAAATGCAACTGTTTTCTGTGCATTGATTTTATATCCTGACACTTTACTGAATTCCTGTACAAGTTTTAGCAGTTTTGGAGTGGAGTCTTTTGGGTTTTCCACATATAGTATCATATCATCTGCAAAGAGTGATAGTTTGACTTCTTCTTTGCCAATTTGGAATCCTTTAATTTCCTTTTGTTGTCTGATTGCTGAGGCTAGGACTTCTAATACTATGTTGAATAGCAGTGCTGATAATGGACATCCCTGCCGTGTTCCTGACCTTAGTGGAAAAGCTTTCAGTTTTTCTCCATTGAGAATGATATTTGTGGTGGGTTTTTCATAGATGGCTTTGATAATATTGAGGTATGTGCCCTCTATCCCTACACTTTGAAGAGTTTTGATCAGGAAGGGATGCTGTACTTTGTCAAATGCTTTTTCAGCATCTATTGAGAGTATCATATGGTTCTTGTTCTTTCTTTTATTGATGTGTTGTATCACATTGATTGATTTGCGGATATTGAACCAACCTTGCAGCCCTGGAATAAATCCCACTTGGTCGTGGTGAATAATCCTTTTAAATGTACTGTTGAATCCTAGAGAGACATCTGATTTTCTTGAGCTCATTTGAGAACAGGGAGGATATTTATGGAAAAAAGAAACAAGAACAGGGACTGTCCATGGAAGACTAATCACCATGGTCTGCTAGAAAGCAAATAGACCTGTCTCTTACTCCTTTGTTCCTCAGAGACTTTGTCATAATGATTTGGAACTGTATCCTCTCCTCCACAAACAGTGGAGGCTCTAGTTTTCTATATAAAAGAGCTAAGGGTCACAAACAGGTTGGAATTATTGCAAGTCAGAGTCTAGAGAACCTGATTTGAAGCTGAATTTGTTCTCTGTGATTAACTTAGATTATAAATTACAGATAAATAGAGCAAAAATTCTTAGAGCTTTCATTTAGCTTAAGATTAAGAACATGATGATTTTTATATCAAATTATGTTGTTAATGGTATTAAAATTATAATCATGATTTTATTTAAAATGGCTTTCGGGGATAAAGAATCCTGCAGTGCTAAAATTTCCCAAGACGCCTTTCAGTTATAACTCTCTTCATGGGATCCTCCATGTTGTTTGTACTTCCACCCCCTAGATGTCATCTGCTTCTCTCTTCTTCACCTGTAATTTCCCTGCCCTTCTGTTGTACCCCTTATCATATGGAGTTGTAATTATTTGTTCATACCTTCCATTAGATCATTTGTTTTAAAGAACAAAAATATTGCCCTGTTTATTTTTATAACCATGGCACGATGTTGAACATCAATGCCGATGAGTCAGATGTGGAAAATGAATAAACAATTTCATCATTCTCTTGGATGACAGTGTTCAAAGCTCTGCTTATCGAAATCAATGACAAAGACAGACAGACAGAAAGACTAGGCAGTGAAAGTTTTCAGAAATAGCCCTAAGGACAAATGGCAAATGAAGAAAGAGCTATTCAAGGAAATTAATAAAAGAAAGGTGAGAGTATGTGATATTTGACCCAAGAGTACTTCTTCCTTTCCTCTCTCCCAGCTCTGAAAGGTGGAAAAACTGCTCCAGACCATTGCAGCGAAGACCACAGGACCACTTCTTGGCCAGCTACTTTTTCAGAGGGCTTTTTCTTTCTCATGAAGAAACAGATCTTCAGTCTTCTCCTCCTGCCCCCAGCTACCTGTTGCTCAGGCTAAGTTCCAGGAGGGAGTCCCACTGATGAGAAGTGGGACTCCCTTCTTCAAATGGGGGCTCTACATTGGGTATGGAGCCCTGAGAATACTATGGTACTGACTTACTTGCCCTAACTCATGAAGTAGAGGTTCCACATGAGGAGATAGAAACTGAGAGAGACTCAGTAGCTGCCCCCTACACTGAGTTTTGAACTTCCAAAGGGGGTGGTCATGCGGAGAGAGGCTTGCCATTTGCCCTATGCTCAGTTCTAAAGCCCTGCTTCACAGATTTTTGCCTCAAAAGAGAAGCAGACTGTAAAATGGATAGTCGCTTATCACTTTCCAAAGGAATTGACTTCATTTGCATGAAGAAATTCAAATCTAAGACTCTCTCATGAACAGTGGAGGTTGTGATGAAAGGCAATTGAGAGATTTGTGGATTTCATGAAGATGCAGCCAAGATTCTAAACTAGACTCTTGCTAACCCCAGCTCCATAGCCCCAGCTAAGTCAATTTTCCTGAAGGGAGAATCAGGCCATAAAACAGATAGTTGCTAATCTCTTCTCAAAGGAACTGACTTCATTTGCAGCAGTTTAATGGAGAAGTTTAAGCCTAAGAGTGCTCTAAAGAATGCTGGAGATTGGTAAAAGGCAATTGGGAGGAGATTCTTGAATATAATGAAGATGCAACCTAGACTGTTGGCTGCCAAGTTTGTAAGAGAGAACTAGAGAATACCATAGCTGGGAGAAGCTTTCCTGGGGTTATAGCTAATATCAGACACTGACCAGGATCCATTTATTCTGAGGAGCCTCCATTTGACTGGATTAGTTCATAGGTATCTTGGTGTCTAGGTGTCTTGGTGTCTTCAGCATTGCTGAAAGCAACAGAGTAGTCAGCTGGCAGTTAATGGAGTTTAACTTCTAGGTGAGGTCACTGAAAGAAAGGAAGAGAAACTTATAAATACTACTGTCATCCTAGGGTAGCTGTGGGTATGTCTAATGCTGTGCCTTCCTGAAGAGCAACAACCAAGCCTTAATATTGTGTGTGGAGGAGTGTGCATAAGAAATAGACTATGCTAAAATAATCCAGGCTTTCACTAAACAAATTTTTTAAAATGGCAATAAAATTCCCCAGGAGACTTTTGATTTTGTTGACTGTTTCCTTTATTGTGCAAAAGCTTTTTATCTTGATGAAGTCCCAATAGTTCATTTTTGCCCTTGCCTCCCCTGCCTTTGGCAATGTTCCTAGGAAGCAGTTGCTGTGGCTGAGGTCAAGGAGGTTGCTGCCTCTGTTCTCCTCAAGGATTTTGATGGATTCCTATCGCACATCTAGGTTTTGTATCCATTATGGGTCTATTTTTTGTGTGTAGCGTATGGAAATGGTCCAGTTTCATTCTTCTGCATGTGCCTGTCCAATTTTCCCAACACCATTTGTTGAAGAGACTTTTTTCCATTGGACATTCTTTTCTGCTTTGTCAAAGATTAGTTGATCATAAAGTTGAGGGTCCATTTCCGGGCTCTCTATTCTGTTCCATTGACTTATGTGTCTGTTTTTGTGCCAGTACCATACTGCCTTGATGACGACAGCTTTGTAATAGAGCTTAAAGTCCAGAATTGTGATGCCACCAGCTTTGGTTTTCTTTATCAACATTCCTCTGGCTATTCTGGGTTTTTCCTGGTTCCATAGAAATTTTAGGATTATTTGTTCCATTTTTGTGAAAAAAGTTGATGGTATTTTGAGAGGGATCGCATTATGTGTAGCCATGTGTAAATTGCTCTAAGCATAGATATTTTAATAACATTTATTCTTTCTAATCTGTGAACATAGGTGGGAGAAGATATTTGCAAATTACATATCAGATAAAGTGCTAGTATCCAAAATCTATAAAGAACTTAACAAACTCAGCACCAAAAGAACAAATAATGCAATCAAGAAATGAGTGGAAGACATGAACAGATATTTCTGCAAAGAAGACATCCAAATGTCAACAGACACATGAAAAAATGCTCAACATCACATGGCATCAGGGAAATACAAATCAAAACTACAGTAAGATACTATCCCACACCAGTCAGAATGGCTAAAATTTAACAAGTCAGGAAACAACAGATGTTGGTGAGGATGCGGAGAAAGGGGAACCCTCCTATACTGTTAGTGGGTATGCAAGCTGGTGCAGCCACTCTGTAAAACAGTATGGAAGTTTCTCAAAAAAGTTAAAAATAGAACTACCCTATAACTCAGCAATTATATTAATGGGTATTTACCCTGAAGATACAAATGCAGTGATCTGAAGGGGCATGTGCAGCTGAATGTTTATAGCAGCAATGTCCACAATAGCCAAATGATGGAAAGAGCCTAGCTGTCCATCAACATATGAACGGATAAAGGAGATGTGATATATATACACAATGGAATTACAATGGAATATTATGCAGCCATCAAAAATTGAAATCTTGCCTTTTGCAACAATGTGGATGGAACTAGACTAATGATGTTGTTAAGTGAAATAAGTCAATCAGAGAAAGACAGTTATCATATGATAACTGGTATGTGGAGTTTGAGAAACAAGGCAGAAGATTATGGGGAAAGAGAAGAAAAAATGAAATGGGATGAAACCAGGAGGGAGAAAAACCATAACAGACTCTTAATCTCAGGAAATAAACAGGGTTGCTGGAGTGAAAGGGGGTGGGAGGGAGGAGTGGCTGGATGATGGACATTGAGAAAGGTATTGCTATGGTGAGTGCTATGAATTGTATAAGATTGATGAATCACAGACCTGTACCCTTGAAACAAATTATATATAAAATAATAATAATTTAAAAAATGCCCTGGGAGGGGGATAACCAGTACCCAGAGTTTCTACAATATCATGTAAATTTTCAGTTTCCCCAAAATTATAAGACATGCAAAGGGACTAGAAACAAACAAACCCCAAGACAGCAGAAACTGTGAACATGACCAGATATTAGATTTTTTTTTTTTAAAGAATTTATCCATCTATTTGACAGACAGAGATCACAAGAAGGCAGAGAGGCAGGCAGAGAGAGAGAGAAAGAAGCAGGCTCCCCGCTCAGCAGAGAGCCCGATGCGGGGCTTGATCCCAGGATCCTGGGATCATGACCTGAGCCCAAGGCAGTGGCTTAACCCACTGAGCCACCCAGGCGCCCCATAGATATTAGATTTAACATATACTTTTTGACTCCACAATTTCCATTTGGTTCTTTTTTTTGTTATTTTTGTCTTCTTATTGACAGTCTTTATTTGATGGAACATTGTCATTTTACCTTCCTTTACTTCTTTAATCATGCTTTCCTTTAGTTTTTTGAACATTTGTGATGGCTCCTTTGAAGTCTTTTATGTGAAACCTGATTTCTTTGGAGTGTTAGGCATTCTTCACAAAGAGCCAAGAGGAAGGTGACCAGGAGGACTCATAGGCATGCTGGCATTCTGTTATTTTTTTTAACTATGAGCCTACTTTAATCCAGTTTTGTTCCTCTATGGAGCTAAAGACTACAATTCTATTACAATTCCCAAGGCCAAATTCACTCAAAAATATTTTCATATTCTGTAACATTGTTGAGGCTTTTCTGCTAATCTCTCTTCTTGACCACCACATAGGCTACAAAATTCTGACTTTTCTCATCATGTGGATTAAATACGATACTTCACCAAATACATTTGAAAAAATGCCAACCAAAACACGATTTTTTTTTTTCAGGTGTATTGGATCTCATCCCTCTAGAAAATTCAAGTCTAGCTATTCCAAGTGAAAATACAGATGGAGATTTCTATAGAATATCTTCAAAGATAAGATTTATTTTACTTATAGATATAAGGCTATAATAGTAAAGTTAAAACTAAATACATTTATTAAGTAACTTCCAAGTGGATGGTGTATGTTTATATCTCAGAATGCTCTTCTCTCTAAGAAAATACTTATTTGATTTCTCATATTTAGCAGTAAAATAATTTTTAGGCATATGTGAGAGGAGTGAGTTATGAAAGAACAATATGTATGGTTGCTTGATTTGTACAGATCACAGGATGTCCTATTACATTATTTCCCAGTTGACATTTGGACTTTTCGTTATAAAAAAAAAATTCATCCCTATCAAATTAATGTCTTTGAGTCTCTTAAATAAATCCTTTTTTAAAGAAAGTATCAGTGCATATTTTAAAAATATGGCTACATAGAGAAACAAAAGTTCAGATTTGCACATTAACAGAGTATTTTACAAAACCTGCCAGAATTGTTCAGTGTTCATGATCATAATTGCCTTCTCATGGGCACATTTTTAAGGTCAGGTAAGTTGAGTATTAAATTATTTAGTATTAAGAAAACAAAAACTTACTAATACTTGGACAAAGGATATGAACAGTAAAAGTCAGCATCTTTAGGTATGTATTCAATGGCTTTTAACAAATGTTGCAGTCGTTATAACTACTCCTGAAAACATGGTTGGGAGTACTTTAATCTCTCTAAAAGATGTACTTCTACTCACTTGCATTTAGTCCTTTCATTCCACTCCCTTTCTCCCCAGCAACTACTGATCTAATTTCTGTTGCTACTCCCTTTCTCCCCAGCAACTACTGATCTAATTTCTGTTGCTGGAGTTTTCCTTTTTCAAGAATGTCATGTGAATGGGAGCCGAATGTATGTAGCATTTTTGTGTCTGGAATCTCTCACTTCGCTTCTTTCACTTGTAACGTTCATCTATGTGGTTGCACGCATGAGTAGTTCATTCTTTCTTCTTGCCAAGCGCTATTCCATTGTACAATTACATCACAGGTTTATTCAGCCAGTCGCCAGTTGCTGGGTTCTTTTCAGTTTTGATAAATGTAAATAAAGCTGATGTGACCATTTATATACTGATCTTTGTGTGGACACATGTTTTCATTTATCTTAGATAGATGGAAAGATTGCTGGATGGTAACGTAAAGACCTCTCACAGCTCGACACTAACCAAACCAACAACAAACTCAAAAAACATTGGGCAAAAGATCTGAATGGACACTTCAGTGAAGAAGATATAAACCAGTCAAATAAGCATATTAGAAAACGCTCAATGTCATTAGTCATTAAAGAAAGGCAAACTGAAACCACAGTGAGATACCACTAGAGTAGCTAAAATAGTGGCCAAGTGCTCATAAGAATATGGAACAATTAATCGAACTTCCCCATTTTATTGGCGAGGATGCAAAATGGTATAGTTATTTTGGAAAAGCATTTTTGCAGTTTCTTATAAAATTAAAACATCAGTGCGTCTTCTTTTCCTACAACCAGTTTAAGCAAATGGCTCCACCTAGTGTATATATGGAAGGAAACACTTACACAATCTACATTTGATTTGGAAGAATTAGAGCATGCCAGTTTTTACCCTATATTTTCTTTAGATATTCTTATTATTTTGAATCTTATTTCTGTGTCGTAGTTTATGAGTTCAAGGTAAGGAAATTCCAAAAAATAATCAAATGTATGAAATAAAATCTTTTGGCATCCTGTTTTTTTCCTTTAAAAATATACCACACAGATATAGTTTTTATTGTGGTAAAATATATATAACGTGAAATTTGCTATTTTCACTATTTGTAAGTGTACTTCACCTGCGTTAAGTACATTCACACTGTTCTACAACTATCATATCTTTCTGTCTCCAGAACTCTCCTTCAGTCCAAACTGAAACCTGCATGTATTAAACATAAACTCCCCACCTCCTCCTCTCCCTATCCGCTGGTTACTTTTATTCTATTTTATATTTCCATAAATTTGAAAAGCAATATGTTATTATTTTTCCAGATTTATTGAGATGTATTGACATATAATATTGTGTATGTTTAAGGCGTACAATGTGTTGATTTGATACACTTTTATATTGTGAAAGGATGATCATATTAGCCTTAGCTAAAGTCTCCGTCATGCCTATAGTTACCATTTCTTTTTTGTGCCACTTACTATTAAAAGAAGGAAATGGGTGGGAAATGCTATATAATCTTGGGTGAATTCCAGACACTGAGTTAAAAAAAACAACAACATTGTTTTCTTGAAGATAAAATGTTAAGTTGGAATAGAATGCTGAGAAGGCAAGAAAGTCTTAGGCTTCTAAATAAAAACTTTTGTTTTCATTTTGTACATCAGTAGTAGTATGAATTTATAAAATGAATATATGGGGAGATGGTTATATAGTGCTCTGCCTTTACTAGTTTATTTTTTTATGCTTTAAATTTTAATTCGGCATTTAACATGTGCCAGATATAATATGAAGCCCGACAGATGCAAAGATGAATATGAGGCATAGTTCTTATCTTCTAGGAGTTCACATATGTTCTGGGAATGACGTAACAGTACATTAAAGTAAAAACAACAAATAAAGAGTATGAAAGAAGAAATTGCATTGTACAAACAGTGGTGCATTTGTAGCTACATTGGTTCTCAAAAATTGATTACCTGATAAAAATTTATTTACATAAAATTTGTGTTTCATTTCAAATGTGTAATTATAGGAGAACCCTATGTGAATTTAGAAGAGGGATAAAATTTCCCTCGCACGTTATCATAAAGACCCTTCAGTTACCTTGAAAACTCAGTATTTTCAATTAACTTAGTAGAATGAGTTTGAATACAAACATCTACTGCAGCATGCAAGGCACTAAGTACTTTTAGTACTTACTATAAGAAGCTGAATGTAGTTGGAAGGTAAAAAAAATGTTTTTAAAAAATTGTAAAGAAGGCTTTAAGTTATTCTAAACTAGCAATGTTAAGAACTAGAAATACAGTTTCAATGTACTTCTCTCATTCATTTAACAAAAAGCTCTTTGATTCAATGAACAGAGAATATTTTCTTAAATGGACAGATACACTCAATTACACATACAAGGCAGAAACATTTGGGTAGTAGCAAATATCATGGAATTTGTTCATTTGGGACCATGTCATTGTTTTTCTTCTATGGGCTGTGAAAAGTACATTTTAGAAGATATCTTTGAAGAATCAAAGCATTTGTTATTCTATTCACCAGAAGAGTTTTAAAGTATTCAATAGGTTTTATAAATGGGATTTCATACGTTCCAAGAGGAACACACACAAAATTCCCTCATATAAATATTGGATTTGAGAGAGAAAATCATTAATTGAGTCTTTGGAAAGCCATTCTTGGGTCTGAACATACTCTTATCAGTGTCCAGATGTTCTACTGTTTTTCTAAGACTTGCTGCAATCAGAAACTGTTTTTATGCTTAATTGAGAATGGTCATCCCAAATGGTTGGAAAGCTTCAGGTTTCTCATGTCTCCTAGCAGCGTGGGTCCCCAAAGAGCGGTACCGGCCAAGATCATGATGTCATTCCCACTGTGGCCCGAAGTATTCAAAGGCTAAATTGTTTCTCATGTTGTTGAAAATATCTTGCTTAAAGTGTTGAATATTGTCTGCACTTCATTTTACAGAACCATATCAAGTATCTAGAGCATATTAAGAAATGTAACTTTAATTAATTTTTGGAATATTTCTTTTCTACCCTATGTCAATTTACATAAAGCTACTTAGTATAGTTTTGATTCAACTCTTAAAATAGCTAAATATAAAGATTCAATTTTAAGCTTTTAGAGAATAATTTCTATAACCTATTACAGAAGAAACTTCCCATTAAGCATACATTAAGCATGGTTAGCTACAAAATATGGGAGATTTACCCTATTTCTTTAATAAGTTTGTGTACATTTTGTGGGAAAAATCCATATAAAAACAATAAATGGCTTTTAATATGCTATAGACCCACGGTTCTTATGTGGCTACCTTGGTGATCTCTGCCCTTAGGAACTGTGGCTTAGTCACAACTATATCCTGTTTCAGCTCTTTTGATGGAAAGGAATTTGTAGCCTAGTGAATTTATGTCTTACCAATTTCTTCACTCAAAGGAACTCAATGTACATTTCATTACAACACCCTTACAACATTCTAATAACGTAAGAGGCAAAACTTGCTTTCCACAGCTTAAAAGTGAAGAAACGGATGTATGTTGAAGTTAAGTGGTTTAACGAAAGTCATTCAGAGGTTCAGGTCTGACTCTTACTTCCAAGTCCTTTAACTCACTCAGACCATGTTCAGACTGAGACACAACACAGAACCATTAGTAGTCCCCGTTCTGCTTCCTTAGCTTCAGATTTTCTGATGATTCTACAAATCAATGTGCAAATAAAGATGATGCTGTTAAAGAGATTGAGTTTTCTGCACATGTTTTATGGTGCAGGGTTTTAGAGGTAATCAGCATGTTCCTAAAGTTTTATGTTTAAATTTATCTTGCTAAATATGACTTTTCCTTTTATTTATGTCTGCTTGGTCATCAGAATCATCATCTGCTTTTTCCTGCCAGTGACAGAGGAAGGGCATCAGCTTCAGTGGGTTGAGTAGGATAATTTTTATCTAAAGAAAAGTTCTTAATTGCACAGATTTGTGTTATAGGGGCAGAAATAGTTCTTGGGCAGTTGGTAAACTCTTTCTGGTTGAAGCAATACCCTAAACTCTGCTTGGTAGCTGACAGAGACCGGAATTTCTCTGTATTGATAGGAGGAACATGGCTCCACGGTCATGATCCAGTTAGGGTTCTCCAGTAGAGGGCACTATGTTTCAAAGCTGGAACAAAAGATAAAAGGAACCCAGATCTATACCAAGAACCTGAAGAAGTCAGTTCTCTAACTTCATGACTAAGGCTTTTTTGAAGAAAGATTGGAAACAAACACAAAGCTATAAATTATACAGCTAGAATTCAGTTGAAACTTATTAAAGAAAAAGGTCGTAAAATTGAAGATATGAAGGTTTCTTGCTATAAATATCACTTTCTGGTGGTTTCCAAAAGTCACACATGAAAGTGCTAAAAAACGTTTAGATAGTCTAAACCAGGCAGACTAGGCAATAAGGCTGTGAAGCACTTTCTCAAGCACTAGCTGGGTGTAAGCTGATTGTGAACGGAACTGTTTCATGAGCGATTCCTGTTACACTTGACACATATGTAGTCATTTTATCGGGGCTCCTGGTCTCCTTACTGAATGTGCCCTTTAATAATTTCTCTCTCATTCTAAACGATCTGATTGTAATGAATTATTAAGTGATTACTATTTTGGAACTCTTTAAATATTATAAATATGATACTCTAATTAAATTTGCTCTGTTACATTCTGGAACTTAAAATAAGTCTCTATTCCTCACTAATATTTGGAATGGGTTTTGTTACTGGCCAGGCACTGTTAGATGTACCCTGAAGTCTTTGTGCCAATATTGAACAAGTATTTATGGGGAACCAAACATTTTAGACATGTCCTAGGAGCATGGGCGAAATGTTAAGATTATAAAGCAATTAGGACAACTTTAACATATAGTGTGATTTGATTATGTTTAACCAAAATTGTTAATCAGTTCAACTGAACAAGCTATTAGTTCAACTTACAATTGGGAAACCCCTTTTTATTTAAAAATAAACTAACTGTTTGGCTGACTGAAGTGAGAGGTTATTTTCAGGCAAGTAGCTAAATTTTGGATGTAAGTATAACATCACTTGTCAAAACTCTAATTCTCATTCATTCCATTGAATCAGATATATAGAGCCACAGATAGTATTTCTTTTTCTTTATATTCTTTCATATCACTGCTTTGCTTTTCCATATGGATCATGAATTTTAGTTTTCCAATGGCCTAGCAAGTACTATCTGGGCAAGAAATGCAGATTCTAAGTGCCAGATGAAAAAAATATAGTGACAAATGGAAGAAATGGAAGTTATATTATATTATAATTTCAGAAATATCTAGGTGAAATTCTTCAAGCTAAATTTTAACTTAAAAGGATCTTAAAAGTATGCATTTGTTGTGGTTTTATTTTTGCTTTCTTTTTTGATATTCTAGTCAGTCTTATCTGTTTTTGTTTTTGTTTTATTTTTTCATAGTTGATGATCCATGATAGCTATTTCAGTTAGGTCAAACTGAAGAGGTCATCGAGGTCATAAGGCTTCATCTGGGTATCTCACCTCAACTTCCTACAGGTCTTCTTAGTTCCTGTTCTACAGACTTGTGCTTTGAAAAAACAAAACAGTAAAACATACACAACAATAGCCTCATCAAAAATTACTCCCTTGAGGCACAATTTGCTGTGTAATGAAAATCACGAAATGCAAGAGGACTTGGTAAAATCTATTATTCTCTTCTGAGTCCTGGTGAGGAACATTAACCATTCCGTCAATTTACTTTGCTTGCATCAGCATTCCTGTGGCAGGATGAAAAAGGACTATGTTAATGTTTAAGTTCCATAGTTTGTGCAGGTAATTTGTTACAAGGTACAGTATTATTAGGTTTAGGGCATAATATGTAGACTATCTAAAATAATGCCTACTGGCCATTCAGTAAACATTTTTAATGATCTTGTTTTGAAAATAAGAGCTGGGCAGCCCCTGTTGGCCTATTGCTTTCCTTGCCCAGGAGATACAACCTGGCAGACTCTGTGCAGTTAATCAGGAGTTTTGCTTAGCCCTTTGTCCTTTCTTCTGGGAGATAATTCACACCCCATCTCTCCACATTGCTTACCCGTGCGGTAAGGCATACCAACTACAATCAGGTAGGGAAGTTTAACTGTGTCAGATCCCGTTGTGCACATTTGTTCCCACCAGAGAGCCCAGGAGGGGCAATCAGCCAGTAATTCTCTTTTTATTCTTCCTCAGTTTGGGCTTTAGGGAGCTTAAATTGTCCCCTGTCTGTGACCTAGACCCACTGATTCCCACCTCCTCTTCACTGCTTGGTGTAATGTAGTTCTGCCCAACCCGGTTTAAGGATTCCACGGAGATGAAGGGACCCAGATAAAGGACTGGAAGTTATACTTGGAAGGAGATAAGCAGCAGAAGAAGATTTTCAATAATTCGGTGTTTACATCATAAAGATCTGGGTAGAAAAACAGAAAAAAATCTAATGATGGAGAAGTATAACAGAAACAAATAGTAAGATAGCAACTGTTTACTTTATACAGAACAAAATAAGGCACACTAGGAATGAAACTAAGAATAATAACCAACTGGTTAAACATTAAAGATAATATATTTTTTTCTTTATAATTTATAATAGTGTGGATGTAAAACTTTTCCAGTGTAGTTACCCCGCAATGTTACTAGCACATGAATTCTAAAAATACTCAAGTATAAAAAGAAGTGGAATTTACTGATGAAGCTCAAATATAACTAAGGGTTTTGCTAGAGAATTTGTATCCATACTGTGTTTAAAGGATAAAAAGTTATATGAGTCATGAATCGCTAAGTTGTAAGTGTCAAAAGCACACATCAAACCAGTTAAAGAAAACAAAAGCAACAAGATTCATTGGCACACATTACTGGGATTGAAGAGCTATGTTTCAGATATTAGAGGTTAAAATAATTATATCAGAATTCTTTCTGTCTTCATTCCTGTTTCTACTTGTGCATTGGTTTTATTCTAGAGATAGGCATTTTTTTCTTACAGCAGGGAAGAAGATTGTGGCTAGCTCAAATTTACATCCAGACAGATAGTATCTTGGTGGGGAACATCTTAGTATCTCCAAATCAGTGTCAGTGAAGATTCTTACTGCTCCTGCTTGAGTCAGGTGAAGCTCCCTGGGCCAGCCTTGGTCACACAGCCACCCTGAAGTAGGGAAGGAGTGGTGTGGAACAGTCTGAACCAGAACACACAGGCAAAAACTTGGTGTTATTACCACAGAAGGGAGAAGAAATATTAGGTGGGCAAAACCCAAAATTTCCTATCATAGTGATATATTTTTTAAAATTTTTATTTATTTTATTTGACAGAGAGAGAGCGAGCACAAGCAGGCAGAGTAGCAGGCAGAGGAAAATGGAGAAGCAGGCTCCCTGCTTGGTAAAGAACTGGACACGGGGCTCGACCCCAGGACCTTGGGATCATGACCTGAGCAGAACACTCCTTCATTGCTTAACCAAGGGAGCCAACCAGGTGCCCCCATAGTGATATTTTTAATTGGGTGTGATGGAAAAGATAATATATGAACATTTTAAGAAAAAAATTTTTTTAGTGAGGCCACTTTACTAGCAAACACCATAGAAAATGTGTTTTATAATTATAGGTAAAATAGAGTGTATAGCCTACTTGTTAATGATCTTCATGCTCAATCTTTTCATAAATTTTGATTAGTTAGGGTCCCCTGGGTGGCTCAGTCAGTTAAGTGTCCAACTCTGGATTTTGGCTCAGGTCATGGTGGCAGGGTTATGCATAGAGTTCCCTGGGTGTGGAGCCTGCTTAAGATTCTTTCTCTCACTCTCCCTCCTCCTCTCCTTTCCCCTCCCCCACCCTTCCCTGGCTGCTCCCATTCTCTCTCTCAAAACAAACAAAACAAGAACTTTTGAGTAGTTAAAAATAATTATCTGAATGTAACTAATTACATTTGCAAATCTTATAGACAAATGGCATTGAAGGAAAAGAATGCTAATTTCAATGAACTGATTTGAGTGGGAGAAACATATAAATACAGTTGTCATAATAGAAGGTTATTGATTCTGAATGTGGTTACAGCACACGCCTGTTCAACATAGAGAGCAATATACTGTCATACTAGTTAGTGGTCAGGGTCCATAAAATGAAGGTAAGTCCCCAGAGTAGCAAGTCTCCATTAAAATTTACATCTGACTCTGCTTGACTTACTTCACTTAGCATAATCCCTTCCAGTTCCATCCTTGTCAATGCAAATGGTGGGTAGTCATCATTTCTGATGACTGAGTAATAGTCCATTGTGTATATGGACCACATCTTCTTTATCCATTCATCTGCTGAAGGGCATTTTGGCTCCTTCCACAGTCTGGCTGTCATGGACCTTGTTGTTAGGAACACCAGAGGGCATGTTCCCCTTCTTTTCACTACATCTGTATCTTTGGGGTGAAACTGAACATAATAAAAAATACATATATAATATGTAAATATGTATATATGTATTTTTTGTATATGGGATTATAAATTATTTTAAAATATGTATATATGTAAAAATACATATATACATATATATACATATATGTGTGTGTATATACATACATATATACATACACACAGACACACACATACATATATATATATATATATATATATATAGTCCCAACACAAAAATTTAAAAATAAAGATTGAAAAAATAAAATAAAATAAAATTTACATCTGGCTAACTTAATAATTATTAAAAGCAGATTTTTGAACCTGCGCTTCTATCTGTATAGAAAGAGGTATAGATGACTTCAAGGTATAGATGACCTAGGTCATATATAACATGTGGTATTACCAGTTCATCTATTTGATATTCTCAGTAGCTGTTACTAATCCTCAACTGTTGAAAAAGGTGATTTCTAGCGGTGTTATCTAGAAGTTAACAATTATAAGAAATTCAAGGCCATCTTTGCACAAAGTTGGCTGATATTAAAAGATATACACCTTAGTAAACTGAAGGGAAATAAATATTAAGTTTCACAAGAGATTTAAAAAAATAGTAGATTTCAAAGAGATTTTTAAAAATAGTAGCTAAATGGGGCGCCTGGGTGGCTCAGTGGGTTAGGCCGCTGCCTTCGGCTCAGGTCATGATCTCAGGGTCCTGGGATCGAGTCCCGCATCGGGCTCTCTGCTCAGCGGGGAGCCCGCTTCCCTCTCTCTCTCTGCCTGCCTCTCCGTCTACTTGTGATTTCTCTCTGTCAAATAAATAAAATCTTTAAAAAAAAAAAATAGTAGCTAAAAAATGTAACATATCCTGAAAGTCTAGGAAGAACATTCTTCCCCCTCTGGATAACTAATTCTACTTTGAAAATTAATTTGTGAGTTAAGAGCAAAAGTGAAGTATAGTTACCACCTGTCACCATACAAAATTATGACAGGCATTGTGAAATGTAGAGAATTGTTGAATCACTGTGTTGTATACCTGAAACTAACATAACATTGTTTGTCAACTATAATTCAATTTAAAAAAGAGAGAGAGAATGACAAAAAGGAAAGCCTGCTTTCTTTCTACTTGCTTACTTTTTACTCTCCTAAGTCCATGAAGGAAAAAAAAAAGTAAGTGAAAACTGACAACTGCATACCCTCGTATTCTGTTTCTCTTTTGATGTGGATTTAGAGAAACCATCTCAAATTCCACATTTATAATGTGAAATTTAAATTTATAATTTATATATAAATTATTTGTAATTTATATACTGTATAATTATATAAACATATATATATATAAATTCTCTATATATAATTTATAATGTGAAATTTAAAGTCTATATATTGCCTCATGAAGAAACTCTTCAGAATGCATAAATGTGCTTTGGAGGTCACATGAGCCTTGAAAATTATTTTGGTGATGCTTCTGGCTCCATCTAACTTAAATATATTTCTTAAATATTCATGATTAATCTATTGAACTAGAAATTATTAAATTAATTTTCAATTAATGCACTAGAAATAATTATTTGAAAATTATTTTCAATAACTTCATGAGATCTTCTCAGATTACTCTAGTTCCTTAGTAGCTACAAAAAAAAGCAAAATGAAAATTAAAAATAAAAAGTATATTCCATATACTCTTCAATAATAACACTGATAATGTAGCTTTCTAAAACCTATTTTAAGATTATATAAAATATGTATAATTAGATTGTTTATTAACTCACTGAAATAAGTCTTTCTAATAAATGAATTAAATTATCAACAAGGGACACTTGGGTGGCTCAGTCTGTTAAACCACTGCCTTCGGCTCAGATCATGATCTCAGGGTCCTGGGATCAAGTCCCATATCATGCTCCCTGCTCAGCTGGGAGCCTGCTTCTCTCTCTGCCTCTGCCTGCCACTCTGCCTGCTTGTGTGCTCTCTCTCTCTGACAAATAAATAAACAAAATATTTAAAAAAATTATCAACAATATTCAGCAAATATTTATTGGGCACCTGTTTTGTGGTATTGATTGATGTACTGGGATCATAGTCTTGAGCCTCTGTCATCGTGGAGATTACTTCCCAGATGAATAAATAAGATACTTTCAAATGATGCAAAGTGCTATACAGTGAATCCAACTGAGTAATGGGTGTATGAAATGTATATAAGAATATATAAAATATATTCTTATGACTGGCTGCATAGTGGACAGCTTTAAAAATTGAGAGCTTTAAAAATTCCTGATGCCGGGGCACCTGGGTGGCTCAGTGGGTTAAAGCCTCTGCCTTCAGCTCAGGTCATGATCCCAGGGTCCTGGGATCAAGCCCCGAGTCGAGTCGGGCTCTCTGCTCGGCAGGGGGCCTGCTTCTCTTCCTCTCTCTCTGCCTGCCTCTCTGCCTACTTGTGATCTCTTTGTCGAATAAATAAATAAAATATTTTAAAAAAAGTTCCTGATGCCCAGCGGGGCCTGACTGGATCGTGGGTTAAGCCTCCAACTCTTGAGTGAGGCTCTGATCATGATCTCAGGGTGGTGAGATCCAGCCTGGCATCAGGCTCTGTGATGCTTAAGATTCTCTCTCTCTCTCCTCTGCCCCAATCCCTGCAGCCCCTTCTCTCTCTCTCTCTCTCTCTCTCTCTCTCACACACACACACACACACACACACACACACGTGCGTGCGCTCTTTCTCTCAAAAAAAAAAAAATTCTCAATGCCGAGATCAATACCCCATACCTATTAAATCATAATCTCCAAGGAGAATGGGACCCAGGCATTTATTAAAGTTCCCTAGACAAATACTGTATGTGGTCACAGTTGAGAACCACTGCTTTAGGAATAAACTGAGTTACGTACAGTAGTATGTCACTTAGGAAAACAATAGATCTCAGAATGGGTAGTACATACCCATACAACCTCCCCCTTCCCACACCACCCTCCCCCACAACAAGCAGACAAACAACTTTTTATAGTTTTTGTTAAAAGCCTATTTCTTTGTGGTGGTGCTAAAGGTGACAGCACATTTGAAACCATTTTGTTCATCAAGATTATGTTTGATGCACCCATCAGTTCTATATTTGCCTTTGTTCCTCTGCCAGAAACAGTTAATTCTGAGCTTGAAATTTTGTGAAATTTCTAATATATGAAACATCTACATTCATTAAGCATGTTGAGTAATCAGTATTTATTGATTTCTTTTTAATTTCTCTTATTTGAGTATAACTGACACACAATGCTACATTAGTTTCAGGTGTGCAACTTAGTGATTTGACAGTTTATATATTGTGCTGTGTTTACCACAAGTGTAGCTGCCATCTGTCCTGTTACATTGCTGTGATAGTATCATTGACTGCTTTCCTTAGGCTATGCCTTTATTCCCAGGACTTATTCATTCCAGAACTGGAAGACTGTTTCCCCTTCATCCATTTCCCTTTCTTCAATTTTGCCAAACCTCCCACCACTCTCCTGTCTGGGAACTATCAGTTTGTTCTCTGTATTTATAGCTCTGTTTTTTGGTGTGTTCCTTCATCCTTTTTTTTTTTTTTAATTGCACTTATAAGTGAAATCAAATGGTATTTGTCTTTCTCAGTCTGACTTTTTTCACTTCGTATAATGTTGTCTAGGTTCATCTATGTTGTCTCAAATGTCAAGAGCCCATCCTTTTTATGGCTGCATAATGTTCCATTGTGTGTATATGTATATATATATCACATTTTCCTTATCCATTAATTTATAGACAGACAATTAGGTTGCCCACATCTTGGCTATTGCAAAGAATGCTACCATAAACATTGGTGTGCATGTATTTTTTCAAATTAGTGCTTTCTTTTTCTTTGGGTAAATACCCAATAGTGGAATTATTGGGTCATATGGTATTTCTATTTTTAAGTTTTTTGAGGAACCTCGATTCTGTTTTTACAGTGGTTGTACCAGTTTACATTCCTACCAACAGTGCTTGTTCCTTTTTTCTCCACTTAATAATCAGTATTTATTAAATAACAGAACTTCTGGTTAATTTGACAGGATTTTCAGCTTACATTATTAGAATGCTTTTCTACTGGTTATCACAGAGTTACTTTAAATCTGATCTTGTGTTAAGTCTTTTTTTTTTTTTAAGATTTTATTTATTTATTTGACAGAGAGAGATTTTAAGTAGATGGAGAGGCAGACAGGGGAAGGGGGAAGCAGGCTCCCCACCAAGCAGATAGCCCGATGCGGGGCTTGATCCCAAGACCCTGAGATCATGACATGAGCCAAAGGCAGAGGCTCAACCCATGAGCCACCCAGGGGCCCCTCTGGTGTTAAGTCTTTAACCAACTAGTATTTCGTGATATTTATAAGCATCCATTTGGTTAATAGCTTGGTTTTCTGTGTTAGACCTGTTTGAATTCTGGCTAGATGTGTGTCCTTAGTAAATTAAGTACTTTTCTTGCCTCCTTTTTTCTATACCTGTAAAACTGGGATATGTGTGCCTAATTCATAGAGTATAGAATTAAATGGTAAAACACATGAAAAGTGCTTTGTGGAGTGCTTGACAAATAACAAGTACAAGTAATAGCTATTGTTACTTAGTTTTTTAATTTTTTTTAAAAGATTTTATTTATTATTTGACAGAGAAAGAGATTACAAGTGAGCAGAGAGGCAGGCAGAGAGAGAGAGAGAGGAGGAGGAAACAGGTTCCCCACTGAGCAGAGAACTTGATGTGGGGCTCCATCCCAGGACACTGAGATCATGACCTGAGCTGAAGGAGAGGTTTTAACCCATTGAGCCACCCAGGCGCCCCTTGTCACTTAGTTTTAATAATACTGTGCACATTGCTATAATCCAGAGTGACTAAAGGCTCTCCTTTCCCTATATCAAGGAGAGGACTGCATATTTATTACATATTTTTATTAACTAGAATATATCAAACCTCGGGCCAAGAGGCGTGTATAGATTTCTCATTTAGTTTTCTTTGTGTGAAGTAGATCTTATCATCCCAGCTTTACAAATGGAACAAACTCTGATGGCAAGGGAGATTAACAGTGCATCCTAATTTTATTCTATTGAGCACTTTTATTGATAATAGCAACCACCTTAATAATGAATCCCACAAACCCTTGCTGTCATAATAATTTAAACAGTAGAAAATAGTCAATATTGCATTGTATGGACTATTTCTTATGGTTCTCTTTGTGATGATTGAACTTCGGAGTCCAAGACAAAGAAAGTCCAGCAAATGTGGGACTATCTCCATGAGCAACACTAAGGTGTTTTCTCCCTTCAGAAAACAAAGGAGAAAGTGATAAGGAGATGTTCAGAATTCAGAAAGAAAGACCTGAAGGAAGTAACACTGTGTTGGCCAGAATGACCTGATCAGAGAAAGAGTTTGATTTCTAACTTTGGTCAACTTTTTTCCTAAGGAAAGCAATCCCAATGGGCCAATGGGATCTTAAATGAGTGAAGAGAAACCCTGGTCCCTTTGCACCCTGGCTCCATTTCTCCCCACTCGCTCTGACTCTGAGGAGATGGATCCCAAGCAGGGGTATTTTAATTCCTAGGCGCTGGGAGACTGCGTATGTGCAGGGACAGCATTATATGAGTCTAGATGTAGTGGAGCAGGTATAGAGAATATTTTGCTTGGATCTAATTGTGCTTTGAGAGCCTGCTTGTATGCCAGGAGAGTATTCTCTGTACAAACAAAATAGATCATTAATATGGAAGCCCAGTAGAGACTGGGTTTTGCCTAGGAGGCTCATAAGCATAATATTCATCACTGTTCCATTCATCCATCCTAAGAATATCCAGATGGAGAAATGCATTCCCCTATGACCAGACCTGAGTACTGTCTGCCAATTCTTTCTATCTACAGCACCTAAAATAATAAGGCTCTGTCTGTCTGTCTGTCTCTCTCTCTCTTTTTTTATTAGTGCCTGATATTAGTGTTCTTAATTTGGTTGGAACTTGATCTTCTATAATTCTTCAGTTAATCCATATCTTAATCTGAGATCTTCTAAAAAGCATAGTGTAAAAAAAGGATCTTCTTAAAGGTAGTTTGGGAAGCAGATAATAGCAGTGAGGGGGAGCTCAAACAGGGAGGCCCGGCAGCCGAGACAGAGCTAGGTTGCTGAGGTCACTGCCATGAGTCACAAGGGCTCCATCCTTCTGGGGAAGCGTAGAATATCTCAGCACTGTCTACCCGAGGGCACCCAGGACAAAGCATTTGTCCTTTTTTCTCCTACTGCACCCCTTGTGGGTTATTTGGTGTTTTTACTCCCCAGGGGCATGAGGGTGTGTACTGAATGGAATCCTGCAGGACTCTCAGGGCACAGAATTGGAAGGCCCTAGGGCCGTTGCTTGAGGCAAGATGTTGTCAACACCAGTGAGTCAAAGCAAACCCTTACCTGATCCCCAGAGCCAAGGCTGCAGTTAGAGGTGAGGCCTGAAGATACTGAGAAAGGGCATCTGAGTTAGGCAAACAACCTTTTTATGGCAGTTCCAACTGGATTTGAATCTGAACCCCATAACTTGCTCTGTGAGTCATTTTGGACCCATTGTTTATCATTACTATGTCCCTGTTTACTCACTGTAACACGGAAATAGTTATGTGTTTCATAGCAAGGAGCAGCTTATTAGCACCACTATAGGGAGTGTTTGAGGAATATTGCCTGGAAAATTCTAAGTCATGTAGAAGAGGTGGTTTGCAATCACATCACATGTCTTTAAAAAGGCTGATCAAAATTATTTCTGTGGAACAATACAGGACTGTTTGCTTTGAGTAGGGCAAGTGTTATATTTACTTCATAAGGACTTTGAAACAAAAAGAGATTATATGATTTAACTAAAATCTCTTACCTAATAAGGGATAATGCTGGTTTTTCTGCACCTTCTTCTAAAGTGTTTAGTTTTTTTTTTTAAAATTTTTAGTAAATATTAAAATTGCTGAGTTGATCTGCAATGTGCAGATTATCATTTACTTGCAAATACAAGTTATGGATCAAGGCTTAATTGCAGTGGACTAATATCTGTATACTTACTGAATTTGGTGAGTAGCTCCTTCCCTGTCATTGATTTTACTGTTGAGAATTGGGTAAGGCCTTGCCAAGTCATATTTTCCATGTCAGAGTTCACTATGGAAGGACCAGTGTAATTACCTCCACTGACTTCTGGCTCTTAATTGAATTAGTGGTTCTTATAGTCTGCCTTAGATTAAGTTCTTAGGAAGCAATTTAGTTGTCAAATGATTTAGATTAAGTATGCACATTTGGATGTTAATTTTTTGAATACCTCAGTAACTAAAAAACATACACAAAACAGGTAATAATTGAAAGAGTCAGAAACAGAGTTACAGAAACTGCATTAATCCAAGATTCACCATTTAGCAGAAATGTTAGTGAACACATTAATTTGATGAAGCTTATTCTTTCTATTCATGTATTTAATGAAAAATGTATCGCAGTTCTATACCACAGCTTAAAAAGTAGCATCATCTTCTTTGTAAACACTATATGTTTATTATATGCCCAGTCCTGCTCTAAGACTCTTACAAATACTAACCTATTTAATCTTTATAATAGCCTTATGAGAAAGGAATGATTGTTTTAAATTTTTTTAGAGAGAGAAGGAGAAGGGGGGAGAGGCAGAGGGAGAGGGAATCTCAATCAGACTCCCAACTGAGCATGGACCCACAGGGCTTGCTTGACCCCACAGCCCTGAGATCATGACCTGAGCTGAAATTGAGTTGCGGCTTAACTGACTGAGCCACCCAGGTGCCCTGAGATAGGAAGAATTATATCTATTTATGAAAAGAAACTGAGGCACAAAGAGGTTAGGTGACTTGGTGAAGATCACATAGCTAGGAAGTGGCAAAACTAAAGTTCCTATTGAGTTTACTAAGCACAGGTGATTCCTTTTAGGGATGGGGCTTTTTGTTTGTTGGATGCTACCAAGACCTTTTTAAGTAAACATGTATAGTAGAACTTGTTATTGAAATGTTTACCAAGATACATGAGGTGGACTACTATAAATAAAATGCTGAGATACCGGAGTTTCTTTTGTTGTCTGTTTGGTTGTCCTGATCAAAATTTTCATATTCTAGATCATCTATGTCATCATTGGGCTGCTAGGGTCAGATGTTCCATTAAGTTGGTTTAACAAGAAAATGAAATTTATTGGGAACTTCAACTGATAATCCTGATGGTTAGTACTGGTTTAGGACTTGATTCTGTGTAGGATATCTTTTTCTTTTTCTTTCTCCATCTCTTGGCTCTGTTCTTGTTTATTTTTCCCTCCAGTCAGGATTTCTTTTTCTTTCTTTCTTTCTTTCTTTCTTTCTTTCTTTCTTTCTTTCTTTCTTTCTTTCTTTCTTTCTTTCTTTCTCTTCCTTCCTTCCTTCCTTCCTTCCTTCCTTCCTTCCTTCCTTCCTTCCTTTCTTTCTTTCTTTTTTTTTTAAGATTTTATTTATTTATTTGAGAGAGAGACAGAAGGAGTGAGAGAAGAGAGAGACTGTACACGAGTAGGTGAGGGGTAGAGGGAGAAGCAGACTCCCTGCTGACCAGGAAGGCTGATGCAGGGCTGGGTCCTGGGACTCCAGGATCATGATCTGAGTTGAAGGCAAATGCTTAACTGACTGAACCACCCATGTGCCCCAGGCAGGCTTTTTATTTATATTTATTTTTAATTATTTTTTATTTTTTAAAATTTTATTTATTTATTTGAAAGAGATCACAAGTAGGCAGAGAGGCAGGCAGAGAGAGGTGGGGAAGCAGGCTCCCTGCCAAGCAGAGAGCCCTATGTGAAGCTTCATCCCAGGACCCTGGGATAATGACCTGAGCTGAAGTCACTGAGCCACCCAGGTGCCCCCCAGGCAGGCTTTTCATATGTGGTGTCAATGTTGATTCTGGAGACACCAAAGGTATATAATCAGAATGAGAGCTCCTACCATCCAGAGTTCATATTAAATTCCAGAAAAGCACTGATTGGTTCTGCTTGGGTTGAGTGTCTGCTCCTGCAATAATCATTACTTCCAGAGGCATGTGGCAATTACTTGACCAGTCTGGGTTGGTTGGGATTGACACATTGTTGGAATCATACCAAATACGTGACATGCAATTCCCCAGAGAAACAGAGGATTTAGTTGCCAGAGGAGGAAAACTATCTGTGTAGCTCATAAGTCACAGTTGTTTGAGATTCCAAAATCTTCGGGTCCTTTCAAGATATTTAGTGACAATGATGACTGTAATGGACATTGTTGGACACTGTTTTCTTATTTTCCCAGAAAGCAAGATAGTGAAGAGGAGCAATAGATACCCTGCTCATTATTTATCATCTTCATTAGACAGACAAAATAAAAACCTTTTTTAAAAAAAATTATTTATGATGAGTCTTAATTTGCTTCAGGTGATCAATGAAAGTAAGCTACTTAAAGTTAAAATAGCATAAAGCTCTCGCTTTGTGTACTGGCATACATTTATGTGCTGCTCTCTCACTGCAATGTCAGTCCTTATCTGCCAAACATACTCTTGATTCTCAGGAGATCTACCCAGGCCACAGCCTCTGGAGCCTTGCACTGACCTAACTCCTATTCTTAGCCCCTCCCCAACTGCCCCAGCAATAGCTTTTTAGACTAGGGAGAATGTGTGACTCTAATACAGCAACCTCTCTGTGAGGCAGAAGTGTTGTTATCCTTAATTTACATTTGAGGAAACCAAGGCCCTGAAACATGGCAGAGTTGCTTAATGATAGAGTCAAAATACAAATTCACTGAGATTAGTGTCCAAACCCATATTTTTAATCACTATATTGCCTCTCGTTCAGGATGCTTATTGAGTAAATGGATTAACGGTTATTGAAAACCAGCCTTAATACTATGCCATGACTGACTGGAAAAATTAAGAGTCACAATTTTTTAAAAAAGGAAGAAAAACAAAACTGCTGTTAGGTTCACTTAAAAAGGAAACAGAGAAGCCAATCCTCGTATATTTTGTGAATGCAGTGTTGATTGGTCAAAGCTTTTAGATTAATGTGAGGTATTTTTATAGTTTCTGGAGAAAATTTTGATCTATAAGAACCAAAGCATTTGATTTAAAACACACACACACACACACACACACACACACACACACACATACACACACATACACTCACACACAACGTCCTTCTAGTATGACCTATAAATTCAATATATACATTTAATATTTCATTTTTCCCTTGAGGGAAGAGTCAAGCTTATGGTAATGTACATATGTTTACTTTTTCTTTCACAAGGTGTCAGTTAATGCTTGTCCTTTGACATTCCAGGAGCAAAGGCTTCTGACAGTGCTGCTGAATCAGGGACTGCTTTGGTTGGAAATTCTCTGATACCTACCTAGCTGCTGAAAACTGGCAGCATGTGGTTACTTTTGGCTGGAGAGCAAAAGACAAATGATTTGAATGTATTGGAAAATAATAAGATAGGGAATGGAAGTAAAGAGGGGTTGATAGATTCGTGCAAAACCAAACTAAACCTATAAAAACAAACAATTCTTAAAAGCAATCATATAGTCTCTGCATGAGCAGAATACCTTTACAAAAAATTAATGGGTTTCAACCCCAAATAGCAGAATAGTCTCACCATATTGCATATCCAGGAGAACCTTTTTGGATAACCACTTAACAAGGATCTTTATAGAATTCCAAATTTAATCCCCTCATTTAAAAGATCATTATTCATCCTAATTTATTGGTCTCTCCCTAGATAATACTAAATGTTCCTATTTTTATCTGAACTCTGCCAATTACCTGATGAATCTTTGATTGCCACTTTAATTCTATTATTTGCTGCCACGAATTTTATTGCCTTTACTTCATTGTTTAAGTAAATCACTATTTTTGACTTTTCATAATATATATTTGGGGATCAATTGCAAATAAGTAACCATAAAAAATAATTTTACTTTATTTTAAAATTAGGTACTTTTTAAACCATCTACGTAAAATAGTTAGCATCAGGTCTTTAGAATCATGTTTCTAAATCCTTAACATGTTAAAACTCCTTAACCTTTTTTTTTTAAAATTTTTTATTTTTTATAAACATATATTTTTATCCCCAGGGGTACAGGTCTGTGAATCGCCAGGTTTACACACCTCACAGCACTCACCAAAGCACACACTCTCCCCAATGTCCATAATCCCACCCCCTTCTCCCAAACCCCCTCCCCCCAGCAACCCTCAGTTTGTTTTGTGAGATTAAGAGTCACTTATGGTTTGTCTCCCTCCCAATCCCATCTTGTTTCATTTATTCTTCTCCTACCCACTTAAGCCCCCATGTTGCATCACCACTTCTTCATATCAGGGAGATCATATGATTAAAAACTCCTTAACCTTTAAACTCTCTTCAATTTGTTCACTTCACAGAAAATACAGAGTAATGAGAAAGACCCATGGAGAATTGTCACCCAACCCTTGGGACTCTTTTCTCCAGGGAATCCCCTATTATTTTGATTAGTTCACCGCACTGAAAAAATAAACCAGTACAGGCAGTCTGCAGTATACTTACACACAAATTCCTACTTTAGTGAACTTTCACTCCTTCTCTATAACGACATGGGTTTGTCTAGGAGACTATAGCAATAGGTGATAATTACAGGGATCCCGTTAAGGGTTGAATTTTATGTCCTCAAAATTTATATGTTGAAGTACTAATGCTTAGTGCCTTAGAATGTAACCTTAGAGGGAATAGAGTCATTGTGGCTGTAATTAGTTCTGATGAGGTCATATTGCCATAGTGTGGCCCCTAATTGAATATGATTGGAGCCATTATGAAAATGGGACATTTAGACACAGACATGCCCACAAGGACAATGCCGTGTTAAAATGAAGGCAGAGGTTGGGTGGAGGCTTCCGTACGAGGCAGAAAAAGCCAGAGATTGTCAGCAAACTACCAGAAGCTAAGGGAGAGTGGTAGGATAAATTCTTTCCTATAACCTTCAGAAGGAACCAAGTCCACTGACAAGACTTCTAGTCTTGGGTTTCTAGTCTCCAGCACTGTGAGATAATCATCTCTGCTGCTTAATCCATCTGGTTTGTGTTACTTTGTCACAACAGCCCTAGAAAACTAACTCAGACTCACACAGACTTGGAAGACCTGATCCTGATGAGCACTGACATTTGATCAAGTCTTTCTCCAACTTGAGCTCAGATCAACCCCTCCGAGGGACAGTATTACCATTTGGTGAATTCTCCAAACTCAGCAGAGCCTGTACTAGAAGCCAGTAGCTAGAAGGAATATCACTAATTTCAGATGGTATTTTTAATGCTAGGATTTTAGAGCTGAAGAAACCCTTCCGATCTGAAATATTGATACTACTGATAGGCCTCTCCTGAACTCCCAATCAAGTTTCCTTTGTTTCCTTTGCTTTGAACTCTTGTAAAACACAGTCTGTTAAAATTCTTCCCTCTACCTACTATTCCTGGATTTTATTTACTGAAGTACTCCTAAACGTTGCTTTAATCCTACCATCATTCCGATCTTTATGGTCAGGGTGGTAGCCCTGGTTCTGAGGATCTGAGCATGCACAAGGATGCATGTAGTGGAGAACTGGCAAGTTGGGAAAGTAGAGCAACCTTTTTTCCCTTCACGAAAGACCAATGCTTACCTGCACATGGGCTTGTGTGTGACATAGCTTATGAATAACTTGAACAAGAAGTACGCCGCCCCTGGGATAATAACACATGATGAATTCCAACTTTGTGTGTTATGGACTTCATGAGGTTCTTTGCCTATAAATTCCAAGTTGACCTTAACAATGACCTTCATTTTCATCATTTACCAAGCATGTTTGCACCTACAGTGTGTTTGCACTGCAGTAGTTTCTATACACTTAATTTTAGTTTATACCTAGGACAGAATTAGGGATTATTCTCCACACTGTACAAATAAAGGAAGGGAGGTTCAGAGATGTTAAATATTTACGTTAGGAGGGCAGGAATTTTGACAGACAAGATTAATGCTGTAACAATCTAGGACAAAGTTATAAACATAAAAAGACAAAAAAAAAAAAAGAAATGCAATAAATAGAAGTTTCTCTTTACATTGTCTGCAGTCAGAGAGATTTATTGCGCTTTGGGACATGTTAGTGAGCAAAGGTACCTCACATCTGAAAGTCACACAATAACGAGCCTAATTCTTTCTACATGTAACTCACTCAATTTTAACAAAATTTCCCCACTTCTGGCTCAAAATGTTCCACTCTTTCCCACCTTCCCTCCTTCCTTCCCTTTATCCAAGCATGGACATGGGCCTGAAATGTCATGAGAACAGGCAGAAGGTACAGCAGTACCTCCTACTCTGTGGCTCATACCATTACTGTACATTTCTTCTCCATCATTTCAGACAAGTGGGTCTTTACTGGAACTCCAAGTGAGAACTGATTTCTAACAAATTTTTGCAATAGCCTGTTGAATTACTATTGAAATGCAATAGACTGTGGCTAAATCAGGTGTCCCTGAGACTGTTGAAAATGGAGTTTTCTGGAGCTCAAGGTTAATATTACTTGCAGTAAGAAGATTTCCCCAGAGGTGTTTTTTTTCTTTTTCCTGTGGAATACCGTAGATTTATGGCATGGTTTCAGGCAAGGTTCTGGTTTCTTTCTATCAACACCCTCTTAAAAATTCATGAATCAAAACACAGATTCAGAAATTAATGGAAGCATGAACCTGAAGATCACAATTCCAAAAGCCAGCTTGTCTTTTATTGTCATGCAGGGAAAAAAAAAATACTCTCCCTGGGAGCTTAGTTTAATTAACTACTCAAATATTCTATTCTAAGGATTATTGACACTTTAAATGGATTCTTTCTGAAGTAACTAACAAAAACTTTTGTTGGGAGATTGTTAAGAAAAAGCAATAAATTAGAGCTGGTGAAATGTAAGTAAAATGGTTATTCCTTATTTGAGAGAAACAAATGGCAAGGAGCTGATCCATTCCTTTTCTTGTGAGCAGAAGGGAGAGAGAGAGAAAAAAAAAAAATCTTCCAAGATCTGCAGTAACATTGATTCAGGGATTCATATCCCCCCAAGACACTAACTGCACCTTTTCTTTATTTCTGTTCTTGAGACAGTAGGACAAATGAGATTTTAGAACAAGAACTAGAATAGAGAAATGCTGATTTGTGTTAATGTTTTCTGTCCTGACTGCTTCTTCCTGGTGCCATGAAGATTTTAACAAGTGGATGAACTGTAGGATCTAAAAATTATTACCAAATGATAACACTAGATAAACAGAGAAAATGAAACCAAATTATGTAATTCTTCCATTGGTTATAAATTTCTAGGAACTAAATAAATATTAAATACATAGTATTAAACATTTAGAACAAGTAATCTTTTTAAAAATTAACATATAATGTATTATTAACCTTAGGGGTACAGGTCTGTGAATAGCCAGGTTTACACACTTCACAGCACTCACCGTATCACATACCCTCCCCAGTGTCCATCACCCAACCACCCTCTCCCTACTCCCGTCCCCCCCCCCCCAGCAACCCTTAGTTAGAACAAGTAATCTTTGAAGGTCATAAGGAATTTCCTTTATTCTCATTTAACATTTATTTTTACCTCCCTACTGTTTTTTTTTTTTTTCTAATATGGGACTTCAAAGCAAGATGGTGTATGTATGTTTATATTTGAATTTACAGTATGTATAAGAGGTCTACAAGATAGTGCCTATGAAAGTGGGCCTTAGAGATAACTTGAATATGAATTCTGATTGTGCTGGTTGGTAGGTCTAACCTTGGACAAGTGATACTACATCTCTTTGTCCAAATATTCTCCTGTATAAACGGGTTAATAGTAAGTACTTCATGGTGGTGTTCTAAGAATAAAATGAGTTAATATGGTGGCCTAAGCCTGGTACATGAACACTTTAAAGGGTAGGGACAGTTTTAAGGGAATTCCTTTCTTGATCCCGAAGCCCACATGCATTCTGCCTGAGAACTTGTGGCTGGGAAAGGATCATGTTGGAGAGGTCGTGACTCCTTTCTTCTCTCTTTTCACAACTATCCTTTCCCACACTTAAAATAAGGTGCATCTCTTACCCATCCAGAGTCTTACTCTGCTGCTTTCACTTAATGTAGAAATTCTTCAGTGCCAAGTAAAGGGACTATCTGAAATAGAGTTGTCAGTGTTGAGATGGTGAGTGACACTAATGAGTGGAATTATGTTTTTCTGCAAGTCTGGTGATTTTTAATTCTTTACTTTCAACAAAATTGAAGGAGGACTTAATTGAGTTTTCAGCTGATAGATCATTAGAAATATTAAGAATGATAAGAAGAGAGGAGTCTGTCATTGCTATCTACCTCTATATGTGAGTAAGTTTTTTTAGCTTGTTATGTATCCCTGGTCACAATGTATTTTTTTTTTTTTTTTTTTTTTTACTTTTAAAGATTTTACTTATTTATTTGACAGAGAAAGACACAGCAAGAGAGGGAACACAAGCAAGGGGAGTGGGAGAAGGAGTAGCAGGCTTCCGGCAGAGTAGGGAACCCAATGAGGGGCTCCACCACAGGACCCATCACAGGATCATGACCTGAGCTGAAGACAGATGTTTGATGACTGAGCCACCCAGGCGCCCCCTCACTGGTCACAATTTAAAAATTGTTTTATATACATATACATATACATATACATATACATATACATATACATATATATTTCTGTTTTATTTTTTGTTGTTGTTGTTTTGGGGATGATAGGTATCAAATTATGACCTATACAAATTATGATTAGGTCATAATCATAATTATGATTAGGTCATAATTTGTATAATACTGAGCATTATTCTGATTGTATTTCAAAGCCCACTCATGTTCAAGGGAAAGACAAAGATCCCACCTCTTGGTGGAGAGCTGCCAATGACATATTGTGAAAGACTTTGTTAGGTGGGATGTATTATTGGAACCATCTTTGAAAATGCTATATATTATAAGAGGAGGAAACACTACCATTTCAAATTTGCAAGCAGTTTTTTGTTTCTATGAATGAGGAAGCTTGAATTTGCCTTTGAGATCAGCTGTTTCTTTTGTTTTTGGGAAGAAATCTAAACAGTTTAGTAGGGCTTTTCCTGTGGTCAGTCAATATTACATTCTAAAATGAAGGGATATATACTGAGGGATGAAATTACTCTGCACTGTAAAATAAAAAAATTTCCTACTAAGAAATGGAGCAACATCTCTGAAATTTGTTCCCTTTCAAAACAAAAAACTCTCCACTTTTTCCTCTAATGGAGTCCTTGAGGGACTTCTGATCCTGAATTCTGAGCAGGACAGTCATGCTGAAGGACACTCATTTGTCTCTTAGCTAGATGTAACATGTCAGGATACTGGGAACTAAGGGTAGATGTTTACAAGCAGGTTTGTTGGAATGGTTTGGCCAGGGGATTCTTGGAATGGTTATGTGTAACGTCTAGTTTTGAGAGGTTTTTGTTTTTGTTTTTGTTTTGATAATTCTGTCTTCTAATATGCTGGAGACTTCAGTAGAATTTTGGTTTACATTACATTATACTGTCATTTTTTTTTCTTTGTCAATTAAGGAATGGGATTTTGTTAGGATAACCAACTTGTCCTGGTTTGCCCAGAATTTTCTGGTTCTACTACTAAAGGTCCTAAATTCCAGGAAATCTCTTTGGGCCCAGGAGAACCTAGATGGTTGGTCACTATAACTGAAATCAACAGTGGAGGTGAATTTTTTGGGAGAAGGGGATGACAGCTTTGGGAAAGCTGGGTTCAGGTCAATTAGTGGCAACCTTCAGAAGAGATGGGCCATCCTTGAATTAGGAATCAGTTCAGGTTTCAAAAAAATGTTAAGAAAAGGTATCCTAATCTTAGAAATAGGCACAAGAGATTACTGGGAATCATTTCAGGGTCATGTTGGGTACTGAAGTTCACAGAAATGTTATCTAATTCTCTAGTACCTTTGCCTGACTTACTGTTTTAATAAAGATTATGTATCTTATATCTCTGTAAATGCTGTTATTAACTTGTAGAAGCTGATGTGCATAATTATTTTTTGATAGCAGTGCAAATGAATTTTGTTCAAGATATGAAATGATTTCTGTCCCATAAAAAGAAATGAACCCCTTGGGCGCCTCGGTGGCTTAGTGGGTTAAAGCCTCTGCCTTCGGCTCAGGTCATGATCCCAGGTTCCTGGGATCGAGCCCCGCATCAGGCTCTCTGCTCAGCAGGGAGTCTGCTTCCTCTTCTCTCTCTGCCTGCCTCTCTGCCTACTTGTGATCTCTGTCTGTCAAATAAATAAATAAAATCTTAAAAAAAAAAAAAAAAGAAATGAACCCCAGAGGTTATAGTTTTAGTGCCCTGCAGAATATTAACAGGTTTTATATTTTAATTAGTGTTCCTATTCTACTACCCTTTCTTTAAGCCACTATAAATACTTTGAGTTTTGGAACATCTTGCTAGTTTCTCTCATTATTGAGGTAAATTTGATACTGCTAACTTTATTTGGGTGAGTGTTATTTTCATCTTGTTGAAAATCATATTTTGACATTAGAGATTTGTGGAATGTACTAATATTCCTCAGAAACAGCCCAGAAATTCTTGGAGGGAGAGAACCTCCAAGTAAAAAGTCAAAGTCTGGGTTTCCTACATCCTCTCTCTCTGACAGGGCTGGAAAGATGATGAACATGAGATTATAAATAAGAGATAAGGTCTTCCTAGAATGAGGAAGTGTTCTTGTTTCTCCTTCATTCTCAGTGTCAGTGCCCCCGGGACTTCATCTTTTTCTCTACCCGCAATTCCCTCCTCTTAGAGGATTCTATCAGTGATGCTATGGTGGGGTCTGGGCTGGGGCACGTTCTTCCCTGCACTCAAACCAAAACAACTGTAAGTCAAAACTTCCTCTCATCCATATGGACCTCTTGGTAAAGCTTAATTGTACCACATAACATAATGATCCTAAAAGAGTCGGTGTTGCTTTCCTCAGTCTTGCCAAAGATGCTTTCCTTGGAACATCTGGGAGATAGAATCAGAATATGCATTATTTACACATGCATTATTTAGTGGGACACAGAGTAGATCAATAAATGTTAAATTCCCATTTCTTCCAGTTTCTAATTTCACTGGCCATTTAGATTGTTTATCTGATTACTATGGATGTAAAAAAATCTTTTTTTTTTTCAAAGATTTACTTATTTATTTGAGAAAGAGAGTGCATATATGCCTGCATGCTGGATTGCAGGATTGCTTGTGTGCAGGGAGAGGCAGAGGGAGAGAATCTTTAGCAAACTGCCTGCTGAACCCAAATCAACCAGGGCTTGACCTCACAACCCATGAGATCATGACCCGAGCTGAAACCAAGACTAGGATGCTTAACCGACTGAGCCACCCAAGCGCCCCAAAAGTGCTTTCATAATATGCCCCAGGACCTTGAATTAGGTCAAAACTTCCTGAGAAGACGAAGGGCTGTCCTGCTTTGAAGATAATCAACTTGGTCAGGCTAAATAAGCAGTCACTCTTTCAGTTCCTGTACTCACTTCAGTACTTTTTTAGGATCTCTCTCTTTTGCTCGGCCTCCCAAAGATCTTCTTTCCCTGTTTATGAAGCACCCCTAAATCCCACAAAAACCCCCAGATCTTTCACTGTTTCTTTTTTTTTTTAACTTTTTATTTTTTATAAACATATATTTTTATCCCCAGGGGTACAGGTCTGTGAATTGCCAGGTTTACACACTTCACAGCACTCACCAATCACTGTTTATTTCTAATTCAATTGCTATCCTATTTCACACATGCACATGCAAAATACTGGGATTCGTGGTGAAACTAATTATACCCCCTTTTTGCTTTGAGTTCTGAAAACATTTAAAAAGTAGAGACAGAAGTGAGGTAAGGAGTAAAATGGTAGCTGTTCTGCTAGGAAAGCTAGATCAAAGAGCACAGCTGGCACTTGAAGGTGAATTACACATTTCCTCCCACTGAATCAAATTTACCACTTTGTCAGAGGTCAAGAGAACAGATAACTTGTAGACCCCAGTTCTGCATGCTCAATCCTGACCCAATTTCACCAATTTGATAAATTAAGCCTTCTTCCTGGGGTCTTTTCAAGTAACGAGGCAGACAGGGTGATAGGAAATAATCCCCATTGAGTAATATAGGGGAAGGCCTTTTTCCTTGAGGAATGAGAGAAGTAGATGTCTCCCTCAGTCAAACTACTACATACGTAAAATGTCATTCAATCTGCTGAAACCTGCCTACGGGCCAGTTTAACCCCTTTGGTTACTAATTTGTGTATAATCAATCCTGGCCTCAAAAATTTGAAAATTAGACATTCCTGATTCCTAACTAAGAGAATTTTAAAATCTGATTAAATGTTTAAAATTTGAAAAGTTCTGTGTTGTAACTTGTTTTATAAATATGTTATGCACTGTTATAAAAGTACTGCATAAAAAATTACACTATTGCACATCTAATACAGTCAGTAATTCCAACTCTTACAGAGTACTGGAAGCATGAATAATCCTGTAGTTTATAATAACTGAAAATATTTTCCTGCAAGAAAATGTAAGTAACAAATGTAACAGCATATGAATTCTACTTTAGTGTCTAAATCCATTTCTTTTAGATTTAATATAAAAATGAAAGTATATGCCCACTAGATGGCGGCAAACTAAATCTTTTAAAACTACCTCTGATGAAGCAGAGGCTGGTCATTAAGTTGGTAGACAGGCACTAGGAATTTAGACAGAAACCATGACTCACAAAATACACTGGCAAATTGTAAAAGCTATCAATCAGGTTGTGGTTACAGACTATCTAGATTGGCTTCCTAACGTCAAATTCTTTCAACACCAATTCCTTTGGACCCGTATGTTCGAAGATCACACCACAGATAAAACTGATTCAACAGTAACTCCTCGCAGTCTGATGAGTTCTGAAAATATAATCATTCACTGTGACAGAGACTGACCTAATTTACAAATTCTGACCAGTTTTTGCCAAGCCCACCGTTTGACTCAGTCTAGAACCAAACCCTTTCAGTACCCATCCTCCCCTGACTCCCTCCTGTGGTGGTCATTTTGTCTTGCTAGAGGTGGTAGACTCATAGAGGTTTTGGCCTTGTAGAAGTGTTCCTAGTTGTGTTGATTGGGAGTTTTAATACACCAATGAAACATGCTGTTTTCAAACTTATTAAGGGATTATCTTCAACATACCCTGTGATAATTAAAATAGATTTATTTTACGGGTGCCTGGGTGGCTCTGTGAATTAAGTGTCCAATTCTTGAGGCTGAGGCTCAGGTCTTGATCTCAGGGTTTTGAGTTGGGCTATGTTGGGCTCCACACCTAGCGTGGAGCCTACTTAGAAAAAAAATAAAATAGATTTATTTTAGGTAGTGTAAGTTGAGTGTTATCAACAGTACAGAAGCAAAGCATCAAATATCCTGACAAAGACTTTCTCCCTGACCAAACTTTAGACAGACCTCCACCACCCTCTTTTCAAGTAGTCTAAAAAACAGTCTTGGCAAAGAATCCTGCTAAGACATCATCCCCCACCCTCCATAATCAGATGACCCTTACTGTCTGATCAAATTCCTCGAACCCACCTTTGATCTATAAGTCCTTGGCTTGCTTTTAGCAAGAGTCCTGTTAGCAAGAATCCCCTCATGCTTGATGTCTCCTCTTAGCAATTTTCTATCTACAGACCCCCTTGGTCTGCTCTTTAGCTGTAAATCTGCACTTGCTTTGCTGTATTTGGAGTTGAGCACAATTTCTCACCATTATTGCAACATTTTTGTTTGTTTGTTTGTTTTAATTTTTAAGATTTACTTCCTTACTGGAGAGATACAGAGAGCATGAGTGGGAGGGGCAGAAGGAGAGGGCAAAAAAATCCCAAGCAGACTCTGTGGCAAGCATGGAGCCTGTTGCTGGACTCATTGTAACAACCTGAGCCAAAACCAAGAGATGGATGTCCAACCAGCTGTGCCATCCAGGTGCCCACAAAGTCTTGAACAAAGTCTTCCTTTTCATTTTAATAATTTTTTTTAATGTTTTACTTGTTTTCAAAACATTAATGTGTAATCTAGGAATCATTCTGAATGGCTTTAAATTTGGAGTTTTATGTATATAGTTTTATATATATATTTATATCTATAGATATATATCCATATATATATATAGTTAAAGTGCATTATTTTTAACAGGAATTCTTTGCTAAAGGTCTTCTTCACCATCTATCTTTATATTCAGCATCTTATAAGTTTATTGATTGACTTAAATAATCTTCTACTGTCTCCAACCTCAATCCACTCAACCATTTTGCGCACTGAATTCCTAGACTTCACTAGCTAATGAGTAAAATTACTTTATGTTCATTTCAAAATCATACATTCTTTTTTTTTTTTTAAGATAGTGGGGTTATGGCCCATTATTGTTTTCTTCTTCTTTTTTAAAAAATATTTTATTTATTTATTTGTCAGAGAGAGAGAGAGAGAAAGAGAAGGCACAAGCAGGAGCAAAGGAAGAGGAAGAAGCCGGCTCCCCAGTGAGCAGGGAACCCCATGTGCAACTTGATCCCAGCAGCCTGGGATCATGACCTGAGCTGAAAGCAGACACTTAATGAACTGAGGCACCCAGGAGTCCTCAACATCATACATGTAGAACTCAGCTCTCCAAGATACTTCCATGTGCTTCCTATTTCCACAAAGATGTCAGCCAGGGGTCATTCCTGAGTATCTACATATATATATATATATATATATATATATATATATATATATTTTTTTTTTTTTTTTTCCCCAGCTCATTCCCTTCCAGAGTCATTTGTTGTTGTAAAACAGCTTCAGGTAGCCTTAAAACTCTTTATTAGAGTTTTAAACTTTATTTCTAAGTGTCTTCAGCTTTATCTCTAAGGTACCTCGTGGTAAACATTGATTGTGGCTGTTAGATTTCTTATAAACCGTTACTTACTCAAGTTCATTAAGGATACTTTCAAGTGTTGTCCTCTGACTTCTGCCTTCTGTGAGAGCATATGCTGATGTATTTCCTCCTCAGTTAAGTCAACTTCTACCCATTGATGGAGGCTCTAACTTATAGAGGGCTATGCATAGTAGGTACTTTTTAATATACAGGTTTATGATTATAATAATTTGATAAATAATTATCTTTGTTGAAGTACTCTATATCGGGAACCGTGCTAGACACTTTTAGCATATTGCTTCTAACCCACACAATAATCTTTCAAATGAGTTACCATTATTTTAATTGTACAGATGAAGAACTAAGGGTGAGAGTGTTTAAAAGAATTCTCCAAAATCATGTAATAACTAAGCAGAAGAGCTGGATCCAAAGTCTAGGTTGAATTCTCCATACAGAATGCTTCCTTCATGCCCCAATGTTTGTTTTTCTCTGGGTTTAAACATTACTTTGCATTTCAATTATCCAGCAGTGAGACCTTTAACCTCAATAAACTTGGGAGGTGAGGTATTAAGGAATCAAGCATCATTTACCAGAGCAGCTAAGCAAACCAGGGCCATTTACTAAAGGCACAAATAGTTCTCTATCCCTCAATAAGGAAGTCATTCCCGTGTTAAAACTACATTACGGTAATTTTTGCCATCATGTTGTTTTTCAGCTTTATTGATGCATTTGCCAAAAAGAGTCATATGAAATACACTCAGTAGGCTAATTTAGTGACTTGTTCTTCCTACATACATGTTTGGAGGTTTTAGCTTAAAATAGATATTATATGGAGGATGTTTAACAGCACCTCATAAACATTCATTGTTTAATTCAAGCTTGTTTCTTGAAATGTCTTAAGCTCTTGAATTGCCTAGTTTCTCAGGGATTGCTTTAGTTGGTAGCTATATTCACTGCTCACACTGAAATTTTATTTGTCTAAATTACGACAGTTAACTTGTTAACTTCTGGAAACCATGCAAAAATATTTTAATATCCATGTTTACAGATTCAAAGACAGTTTTTTCTACATTTAGTATTTCCAAAATTGGGTTCTGTTTTATAACTTTGTTTACATTTTCTATGAAAAGTTGTTTTAAATCAGTGACTCATCTTTCAGAAGAATACTCTGCATATGAAGATGTCCATTTCAGTATTGTCAAAGCCAAAATTGGAAACAAGCCATACCATCAACACGGGATTGACTAAATTACAGCAAATTCATACATGGGATTTTATGCAAATAAGAATATCAAATATGGATTGTTCAGTGTGATGTTTACTAAAGTTAAACATGCAAGGCGGGTGCCTGGGTGGCTCAGTGGGTTAAGCCACTGCCTTCAGCTCAGGTCATGATCCCAGGGTCCTGGGATCGAGTCCCGCATCGGGCTCTCTGCTCGGCAGGAAGCCTGCTTCCTCCTCTTTCTCTCTGCCTGCCTCTCTGCTTACTTGTGATCTCTGTCTGTCAAAAAAAAACATGCAAGGCAAACAAAGTTCTGTTATTTCTTCTTAAATACTTAGTCTAGGGGCGCGCCTGGGTGGCTCAGTGGGTTAGGCCGCTGTCTTCAGCTCGGGTCATAGTCTCAGGGTCCTGGGATCGAGTCCCTCGTCCGGCTCTCTGCTCGGCAGGGAGCCTGCTTCCTCCTCTCTCTCTCTGCCTGCCTCTCTGCTTACTTGTGATCTCTGTCTGTCAAATAAATAAATAAAATCTTAAAAAAAAAAAAAAAAACTTAGTCTATACTCCTTGGGTTGGATGGCAGTACCCTCTATTATATAATAAAAACTCATGGTTAGACATTTCTCCACTCAAATAAATGCTTTTTTTTTTTTTTAAAGATACAATGAAATCATTTAGCTAGCTTTAAAAAATTTATCATAAAAATGGGAAAATATCAATGTAATATGAAATATTGCTATTAATTCTGTGATTTAAACACATTTAGTCCCCAAATAACTTACAAACTTTTTCGAAATGAAAAGGAGCCTCTGTAATCACATTCTGCATTATGGTAGCCACTGGACCCATATGGCTACCAAGCATTTGAAATGTAGCTAATCTGAACTGAGAGGTCCTATAAGTATAAAATACAAACTAAATACTAAAGACGTACTGGAAACAAATACAAAAGAGTCCATTAATAATTGGTGATTTCAAAAATATTAGTTACATGTTGAAATGCTAATGTTTAGGACATATTACTCAAATTAATTTACAAAAGAGTCCATTAATAATTGGTGATTTCAAAAATATTGTTACATGTTGAAATGCTAATGTTTAGGACATATTACTCAAATTAATTTACAAAAGAGTCCATTAATAATTGGTGATTTCAAAAATATTAGTTACATGTTGAAATGCTAATGTTTAGGACATATTACTCAAATTAATTTACCTGTTAATTTACCCGGGGGCTAGAGAATTTAAAATTATGTATTTGCTGACATTTTATTTCTATTGTACAGTACTGCTCTATAATTTTGATTTCTTACAGACTCAGAAACTTCAAAGGTCTCATTTTTGGCTAAAACTGAAAATAAATTAGTGAGGCACCACTTATTATTTCATTTTCACACTCCTTTGGACTTTAAAAAATTTTTTTCTGATCAGGACAACAACCATTAAAAAAGCCAAATTACATGGGCAGATCTTCCTCTAAGACCTCATCTTTCTATCAGTAGGCAATTATGTTAGTAAACAACACTACAGGTGTGGTTGCCCTGACCTTCTAGCTCATACTCTCTGTTACACTGGAAAGGCTATATCTTTTTATGACTGTCACCTGCTGCTTCCAGTAGTGATTTCCAAACTTAACTTTCTTTTTTTTTTAAAAATATTTTTAAAATTTATTTATTTGAGAGAGAACGAGTGAGAGAGAACATGAGAGAGGAGAAGGTCAGAGGGAGAAGCAGACTCTCCAAGGAGCTAGGAGCCCGATGCGGGACTCGATCCTGGAAGTCCAGGATCATGACCTAAGCCAAAGACAGCTGCTCAACCAACTGGGCCACCCAGACGCCTCCAGACTTAACTTTCTTAAAGGGCTAAATCATCTTTTTCTCCATGGGTATTTTAAACATTGGCTACTGAAAATATGACTATACTTTCACACAGTTGTTTCTTGCATAAAGGATTACTCAAGTAACCCTGGACCAAGTCAAAGGTCAATAGGTATGATACCATTTATCAGTTTGGGGCACTTCCCTTGTATTCTTAATTTCTTGTGTGTTTTTATCATGAAAAGATGATGAGTATTTTCAAATGCTTTTTCTGCATCTACTAAAATGATCAGGTAAATTTTGCCTTTTGTTAATCTGGTATATTTCATTAAATGATCTTCAAATGTTAAACCAAATTTGTATTCTTAGAATAAATTCCACTTGATCATGGACTATAGCTCTTTTCATATGTTGTTGGGTTTGACTTGCTAATATTTTGAGGTGGTTTTTTTTGTGTGTTTGTTTTGTTTTGTTTTTACAGTCCTTGACATCTTTTTGAAAGATATTTTGATGGATAAAGAATTTTTAGTTGGAGACTTTTCTTTTCCATTTTAAAGATAGAGTTTACTTATATTCTGAACTGCATAGTTTCTGATATTATAATTTACTATTATTTATTTAATTTTTAACAGTTTCATTACTTATGTATTTATTTTAGCATAATTTACTTTTAAAATTTGTTTCTCTATAAACTATACTTCTCTTTTCTGTGACTTCCTTCAAACTGCTCTAATTAGGCTTGATTTTTAGCAACTTGACTGTGATATGTGTAAGTATATTTTTCTATGTATTTATCTTGTTTGGGATTTTCTGAGATTATTGAGATCATTGGGATTATCTGAGATTATGTGGTTCTACATCTTTCACTAGTGTTATAAAATTTGTGACCATTGCATCCTCAAATAATTTTTCTACTTCATTGTCTGTCTGTCTGTCTCTCTCTTTCTCTGACTCTCTGGTACCTCAGTTATACGTGTGTTAGACCACTTACAACTAATTTTCAGACACTGTATAAGAATGTGTATTTCAGACTAATGTATTTACACCTGGAAGTGATGATTCTTCTATCTGACTGTCAGTGTAAGTTTGTCAGTGTTGACAGGGGTGGAGACGGATTGGGCTTTTGTTTTTGCTCTATTTATCTTTAGCGTATCACAGGCTTCAAATTCTTCTGATGGGGATTGAAACTTCCTCACTTGGTCTGGAACCTGGAGTGCTTGAGAGTGTTTTGTTAGTGTTACTAACACTAACCTACTCTCAGACTTCAGTAGGTCTAATATGCCTGCACCACAGAAGGGGCCTCCCTCTGCTCCCTTACCCACCTATATTGGTATAGTGCCACTGATTTGTATTCATGCAAATCTCATAATGGAAGCAGGGGATAGGTTCCCCTAGACCAGCCACAATCTTAGTCCTGAGTGTCTGAGTCTCAAGGGTTGGACTTTGCTTGTTTTGGTGCCAGGTCTTGGGAAGGTATAATGTTCTTGCTCCTCCCTCTTTGTCAGATGATTTGTATTTCTACCCTTCCTTCTTGTGGGAGCCAACCTTTGGGTGAAACAGGATGTTTTCCTGCCTCTCTTTCAAGGACAAATGGCTTTTCCTCTGTTCCTCTTGCTTTGCAAGTGACTAGAGGACAGGAGAGTTTCCTGCCTCAATCCCAGAGACAGAACTGCTTTGGCTTTGCTTGATAAAAGGCTCAGGAACATGAAACTTCAGAGCAGGAAGGTAAGCAATAGTCCCTGATTCTCCCTCAGTGTCAGCCTATACCTCCCCGCCCCCCATCAAATGCATTCCTCACTAAGGAGGCTCCCTTGCTTTGTCAGATGGCAGAGATCTGATATATGGGTGTGGATTCCCCTTGTTTTTAAGGCTCCTGGGGTTTCTAAACCATTATGCTACCCCTCACTTGTTCTTTAAGAATTAATTAAGATTTCAAATGTTTTCTTTTTATCTTCTTTTATGGTTTATTGCTTACCTCCTCCTTCTGTGTTCTACCAAAGGTGAGTTCATGTATCTCATCCTTCTTCCTAGGAGTTTGCTTCCGTCTGGAAGCAATCCCCTGGTTGCTTTGCAAATGCAGTTCTCCAATGGGCTTAAAAGTGATAATTTTTTATGTTATCCAGGTTTTTTTTTCTTTTGGTTATTATTGTTGGTAGAGTCAGGTGACATTCTGTTTGGCTCTGTATTTTGAATAGAAGCAAAAAGTCTCAGAATAATTTCTTTTGAACAGAGACATTTGTGCCCAGCTGGGTACCAAAGCACAAAGATGAGTCCCCCTGCTTTCCTCCTTCCTAGGCATCCTATTTCCCTTATGCTTATTAATGTCATGAAGCAATGTGAGGGGATACCCTAGTTGAGAATGATGAATATGGAAGAACCAGGGCATTTTTTCTACTTATGTAGTGATTGTTTCTTTGACAAAGTAGGTCTTGTCCTAAAGGCAAAATAACATTTCCACCCACTGATCGACATATAGTAAGGCAAGCTGAGGATTCAGGTTGGAAGTAGGGTCTGTGTACCCTCTTCCACAGCTCTTCTCAGTGATTTTTCTCCTAGCACTTGCTAGCTGCACAATATTTTGTTGAAGACCTGGATTGTTTTTAGTAACACGATGTCTAATCCATTGGAAGGAAGAGCCTTTCATTTCTCCTGTAAAGTCAATTGGCCTGTATATATGGCCTGAATAACTTACATATCTGTCTAAGAAAGCTGATAAGAAGGTGAATTTTTACCATAAAAATATACAAGTTTCATATTCTATTACTGTTCTCCAATTCTTTTTTTTTCCAGTAAACTTTTTTTTTTTTTTAAGATTTTATTTATTTATTTGACAGGAAGAGAGAGATCACAAGTAGGCAGAGAGGCAGGCAGAGAGAGAAGGCGAGGCAGGCTTCCTGCTGAGCAGAGAGCCCGATATGGGGCTCGATCCCAGGACCTTGAGATCATGACCTGAGCCGAAGGCAGAGGCTTAACCCACTGAGCCACCCAGGCGCCCCTCCAGTAAACTTTTTATACCTGAGAAAGTAAAACACACCCTGGGTCCCATCCCCCTCTTTAGGGAAGAAAATAATAAAGCTTTCTACTCTTGGTTAAGGATAGTTTCTAGGGCAAAAACGTCTATGTGTAAAACACTTAAGAGCATTCCTTGGGGGTATTTTATGATCTTTGCTGGTTTCTCTAAATGTAGTAGAAGTGTCTTTTTCATGTCTCTCATTTCTCCTGGTCCCTTAACAATTTTCAGGTTGTTTATAGTGAGATCATCCAGTTCAAAAAACATTACAATAACGTTATAACATTAGATAAGCCTGGAGAAATCGGGGGATTTCTCCACTATTTCTCCACTATTGCCTCACTGCACATTTCTCTTTCCTTGCTTCCTAAGAAAAAGTCTTAAATCTAGCATCTTTTGACTTCCTTGAGAATTACTCTGGCACCCCCTGTTTGTGTTAGCAATGATCAGAATCTAGTCGTACGAGCTTCCTTCCCTCCCCACCCCCACTCCTCTTCCCCACGTGGAAGCAGAGAAGGAAACAGCCTTGGAAGTTCTCTCTGGGCAACTGTCAGCCTTTCAGGGACGTTTGCTTTCTGCCCAAGGAGAAACGTTCCCCTCTGGAGGCTTGGGCTGCAGGCAGCTTTGGGGACCACCAGTTCCCAGACGTCCAGGCCAGCTGGCCTTTCAGTAGAGCTGGTAGAGCAGGAAACCCCTGCAAGCAACAGGGCACACCTCCTCTTGCCCAGTGCCGCCCTCTGTGAACCAAGGCCTCAGCCTCCGCAGGCCATCAAGCCGCCATGCCAGACGCCCTGGCGGAAGTGGAGCCGAAGGCTGCCCAGCCTCAGGTTGCTGAAAATCCTTTGGAGACGGAACAGGCAAAGCGCAAGAAAAAACCCAAGCTTATGACGATGGTTCCCAGTAGCCTGATCAAGTTCAGCACTTTTCAAAAAAAAGAAAAAGGTCAGGCTGGGGCCACATCCCCCATTACAAAGAAGCCAAAAGAAAATCTGGAGGGTCCCTGCGGCTTGGGCTGTATAGTTATTTCCAGATGTCAGCGTTTCAACACGTTCCATTGCTTCGTGGTTTTCTACTGCCTCCTGATCACGTCTCAAGGTGACCTTGAGTGGGGTGGCAGGCATTCTGGGGAGGGCAGCCCCGGGGCACCTTGGGACAGGTGCAAAAGGGGTAACCCCCTGTGGTGACTCAGCTTGAAACAGCTGTAGTCTCTCCGGTTCTCAAGGTCTGTCTGGAATCACAGCAGGTTAATCGGGCCATTACCTTGGGTGCGTACCCCGTCATAGCTTTACCTGGGAAGAAGGTACGTGAGTGCCAGTCCACTGCACACAGTGTAGGTGATAGGGGCCTGGCCTCCAAATAGGAAGGGACTGTAGAGTCATTTAACGTTGTTGGGTCAGGGATCCTGGGAAGTAAAGGGTTGAATTAACTGGGGAGGTTAAAATAAAATTGAATATGGTGTTTGTGAGCACCAGTTTGTTTTCTGCTTCTGCTTACCATTTTGAGACCAGCTGGCCAAACTGCTTGCTGCCTGGATTTGGTATCCTCACATGTGAACTGAGGAGGTGAAGTGGGACCTCAAACAACCTATACCAGAGAACCCAGACTGGAAAGTGTTTTATCTTTTCCCACACAGTTAAACAAAGCATGTGAATTTGAATGCCCTTAGAGGGGGTGTCTGTTCTTTATTTGGCCTCAGCCCTCACCACTCCCTTTATGCTCAAGATTCTTTACTATCCTGTTAACACTGATGGCATTGACGCTTCCTGGACATGATCTTTTTGCCCTAAAATGTTATTTCTAAATAAGTACAATAAAAAGGCTGTGTGTGATAAGAACCACATGAAAGGGATACATAAATAGCGATAATTTTATCTTGATTTTATTAAAGAAGTTTCTTGGGGAAGAGGTGTTTGAATTATGCCCTGATAAATAGGGTACAGTTGTGATAATGGAATGTAGTTAAGGAGTATTGTGTAAGGAAATGAATGTATGAATGAGTGAATGTTTGGATGAATAAACACTCAGGTATGGGAAAGCCTTGTTCCAGAATGGTGAGTGATGAGTTTAGCTTGGATGATGGTTTCACTTAAGCATCCACAGGCAATTATATTTGTTTTATTCATTGTGTCTCCTTAAGACCTAATTATAGTGACTAAAACAGAAAAGACACTCATTAAGTATGTATTGAATGCATAAATGAATTAAAAAGATGGAAAAGACAATTTTATGAAGGTCTTTAAGTGACAGACTAGAGATTTTGAGAGGACACTGAAAGTTGTTCACTTCCTCCTAATGTGCTGGGTGATGAGTAAGGTGCTTTACAGGTATTCTCTTACTGATATAATCTCCTTACTAGGTTCATAATGAAAGTTTTTGCAAAAGTAGTTCGCAGTGAAGTTTTTTAGCTCCACTACTTTTTAATTGACTTCTTATAGATCATTAGCTCAGTTTGGGTATAACATTGGGTCTTCGATTTATAAAAATGATTTATCCATGTGTATTTACCAGTTGATCTATTTATTATTTGTTGTTACCTTTTAAACAATTTTGAAATAATTTCAAACATAGGAAAAGGGTGCAAAGTTGATACAAAGAATTCCTGCGGCCCCTCACACACATTCTCTAGTTGTTTACATTTCACCACATTTATTCCTTCCCCTTTTCTTGAACATACGGACTTTTTCAGACATGGTGTCTATTATAGCTAAAGACTCCAGTGTGCATTCTCCCAAAATGAGGACACTCTTCTTCCTAACCACTATACGCCTCTCTCAGTCAGGAATATCAGTGCCACACTATCATCAAATTTGGAATTGGTGGCCCCACTCAGATATTGCCAACTGCTTCAATACTGTCTCCTTTTCCTTTCTGGCCCGAAATTCTATCCAGGATCACACAATGGATTTAGTTGTCATATTTTAGACTTCTTTCATCTGCAGCAGTTCCCCCACTTTGTCCCTGTTTCTTATGTCCCTGCAAGTCTTAAGGTCTTTCATTCTGTATGTTGAATTTCAACCTGGGTATATTTGATGTGTCTTTATGACCAGATTCAGGTCGTGCCTGCCTGATTGGATCCATGCTACTGCGAAACTGATATCAGGCCTAGTCCCAGAAGATATATCCATAAAAGGTGGGATTTTAGTGGGAGATGGGTAATCATTTTCGGCATGTAGTGGCATCATAATGCATCAAGCTATCGCTTATGTTTGATTGGGATGAAGTACCAGCTGAAGTACAGATCTTAAAAGCCCAAGTGGCTCTACGCTTTACCTGATAGTAGCAATAATGATTATAAGGATTCTGATGCTGGATGGAATCTTCTGAGTGCCCTTAAGCACTTACGAAGAGAAAATGTCCAATTCAGTCCTCTTAACTCTCAGCTCTCAAGCCCTGTCTGAGAATTCTGGAGCTTCCATTGCAGCCCTAAAAGAAGTTCTCATTTCTTTTAGCCATAGATGTTATATATTGGGGAATCGAACACAAAATTTAAGTGTATGGACTGATGAGTTGTAATGGCAGTTGAGTGCACAGTCAAGTTTGTCCTCTTCTGTTACATATCCAATAAGAGTTGTTGATTTTTTAGTCTGTTAAGTTTGTTACTTGTTAGGACCGAATGGTGATTACCAAGCTTCTTACATGTAGAACTGGAATGGTATGTACGTGTGTGTGAGGGCACATATTTTCATTTTTCTGGATTTTATACCCAGGATTGGAATTGCTCAATCCTAGTAACTTTATGATTCACTTTTTAAATATTCTGTAGGCTTATCATATGTGTTTTATGGGTTTGAGGAAGTTGTCTTCTATTCCTAGTTCATTGAGTAGTTTTACTAAAAGTGTGTTGGGTTTTGTTAAATGCTTTCTTTCTCTCTCTCTGTGTGTGTGTGTGTGTGTGTGTGTGTGTGTGTGTGTGTTTTGCCCATTATTATATTAATGTAATGAATTACATTGATTCACTTTCATATTTTGGTAGAAGTCCCATGGCTTTCACATTTAAATTTGGTGAAGCATTCAAAATAATCATAAATAGAAAAAAATTTATTTGAAGAGTTTTGTCTTATAAGGTATTTGTCAAAAATTCTCTGAATGGAGTATTTTGGCTGAAATATTTCAATGGAAAACAGAGCTTCATACATTATTTAGTAGTGATTTCCTTGAGCTTGCTAGACATTTATGCACCTGTAGAGAGTGTTTTCTATTAAAATGGAGAGTCATTTTTTTTTTTTTTTTTTTTTTTAAAGATTTTATTTATTTATTTGACAGAGAGAAATCACAAGTAGGCAGAGAGGCAGGCAGAGAGAGAGAGAGAGGAGGAAGCAGGCTCCCCGCTGAGCAGTGAGCCCGATGCGGGACTCGATCCCAGGACCCTGAGATCATGACCTGAGCCGAAGGCAGCGGCCTAACCACTGAGCCACCCAGGCGCCCTGGAGAGTCATTTTTAATGGAGAGTCATTTGAAGTCATTTATTAACTATTATGTTAGAGGTACCTATGACCTCTTTCAGGCTCAGTGATTCAATAGGAGAATGTGGGACTCAGAGAAAGATGTTATTATTTATGGTTATGATGTATTATAATAAAAGGATACAGATTAAAATCAGTAAAGAGAAAAGGTATATGAGACAAAATCCAGAAGAAACCAGGTCCAAGCTTCCATGTATCTTTTCCCCGAGGATTTGCATGGACATGCTTAATTTTCCCCACAACAATGTGTTGTAATACATGCAAACAGTTGCCAGCTTATGTGAGCCTTGGTGTTTTTGGGGGGGGGCATAAATTATCTGATCAAACAGATGTTTACCTTAGATGACCTTGTTTAATATAAGCTGTTGAATCAGACTTGTTCTGTGTGGTCCAAGGCCTCAGGCAGAATATTCCAAAGGCTCAAAGTCACTTTCCAGGAGCCAATGAATGGCCAGTCTTGAAGACAGGCATTTTTTGAGCAACCAAGACCTGCTGCAAAACTATACAAAGCAACTTGGATGAATTGCAGCTATTTTCAGGGGAACAGTCGGGAAAAAAGATCATATTAAAATGTATTCTCCAGAGAAAAATATGAATAACATTTTATTAGAGGTAAGTATGGCTAAGAAATTAAAGTAAGTGGAGTGCATATCAAGAATCATATTCTTTTATTTTTCCAAAGTTACGATATCTAATATAAAGGTGTTTGAAAAGTTTTTTTCTTAATTTTTTATTTTTTATTAATATATAATGTATTATTAGCCCCAGGGGTACAGGTCTGTGAATCGCCAGGTTTACACACTTCACAGCACTCACCATATCACATACCCTCCCCAATGTCCATAACTCAACCACCCTCTCCTTTCCCCCCTCCTCCCAGCAACACTTATTTTATTTAGTGAGATTAAGAGTCTCTTATTGTTTCTCTCCCTCCCAATCCCATCTTGATTCATTTTTTCCTTCTCTATCCCCTAAACCCCCCACTTTGCCTCTCAACTTCCTTATATCAGGGAGATCATATGATAATTGTCTTTCTCTCATTGGCTTATTTCACTCAGCATAATATCCTCTAGTTCCATCCACGTCATTGCAAATGGCAAGGTACCATTTCTTTTGATGGCTGCATAGTATTCTATTGTATTTATATACCACTTCTTATTTATCCATTCATCTGTTGATGGACATCCATAGTTTGGCTATGTATAGTAGACATTGCTCCTATAAACATTCGGGTGCATGTGCTCCTTCGGATCACTACATTTGTATCTTTAGGGTAAATACCCAGTAGTGCAATTGCTGGGTTGTAGGGCAACTCTATTTTTAACTTTTTGAAGAACCTCCATGCTGTTTTCCAGAGTGGTTGCACCAGCTTGCATTCCCACCAACAGTGTAGGAGTGTTCCCCTTTCTCTGCATCCTTGCTAACATCTGTCATTTCTTGACTTGTCAATTTAGCCATTCTGACGGGTGTGAGGTGATATCTCATTGTGGTTTTGATTTGTATTTCCCTGATACCAAGTGATATGGAGCACTTTTTCATGTATCTGTTGACCATATGGATGTCTTCTTTACAGAAATGTCCGTACATGTCCTCTGCCCATTTATTGATTGGATTATTTGTTCTTTGGGTGTTGTTTGGTAAGTTCTTTATAGATTTTGGATTCTAGCCCTTTATCTGATATGTTGTTTGCAAATATCTTCTCCCATTCTGTCAGTTGTCTTTTGGTTTTGTTAACTGTTTCTTTTGCTGTGCAAAAGCTTTTGATCTTGATGAAGTCCTAATAGTTCATTTTTGCCCTTGCTTCCCTTGCCTTTGGTGATGTTTCTAGGAAGCATTTGCTGCGGTTGAGGTCGAAGAGGTTGCTGCCTGTGTTCTTCTCAAGAATTTTGATGTATTCCTTTCTCACATTGAGGTCCTTCATCCATTTTGAGTCTATTTTCATGTGTGGCATAAGGAAATGGTCCAGTTTCATTCTTCTGCATGTGGCTGTCCCAATTTTCCCAACACCATTTTTTAAGAGACTGTCTTTTTTCCATTGGACATTCTTTCCTGCTTTGTCAAAGATTAGTTGACCATATTGTTGAGGGTCTATTTCTGGGCTTTCTATTCTGTTCCACTGATCTATATGTCTGTTTTTGTGCCAGTACCTTACTGTCTTGATGATGACAGCTTTGTAATAGAGCTTGAGGTCTGGAATTGTGATGCCACCAACTTTGGTTTTCTTTTTCAATATTCCTCTGGATATTCGAGGTCTTTTCTGGTTCCATATAAATTTTAGGATTATTTGTTCCATTTCTTTGAAAAAAATGGATGGGATTTTGATAGGGATTGCATTAAACACGTAGATTGCTTTAGGTAGCATAGACATTTTCACAATATTTGTTCTTCCAATCCATAAGCATGGAACATTTTTCCATTTCTTTGTGTCCTCCTCAATATCTTTCATGAGTACTTTATAGTTTTCTGAGTACAGATTCTTTGTTTCTTTGGTTACATTTTATTCCTGGGAATCTTATGGTTCTGGGTGCAATTGTAAATGGGATTGACTCCTTAATTTCTCTTTCTTCTGTCTTGTTGTTGGTGAAGAGAAATGCAACCGATTTCTGTGCATTGACTTTATATTCCTGTACAAGTTTTAGCAGTTTTGGCCTGGAGCCTTTTGGGTTTTCCACATATACTATCATATCATCTGCAAAGAGTGAAGTTTGACTTCTTCTTTGCTAATTTGGATGCCTTTAATTTCTTTTTATTGTCTGATTGTTGAGGCTAGGACTACTAGTAGTATGTTGAATAGCAGTGGTGATAATGGGCATCCCTACCATATTCCTGACCTTCGCAGAAAAGCTCAGTTTTTCTCCATTGAGAATGATATTCGCTGTGGGTTTTTCATAGATGGCTTTGATGATATTGAGGTATGTACCCTCTATCTCTGCACTTTGAAGAGTTTTGATCAAGAAAGGATGCTGTACTTTGTCAAATGCTTTTTCAGCATCTGTTGAGAGTATCCTATGGTTCTTGTTCTTTCTTTTATTAATATAATGCATCACATTGATTGATTTGCGGATGTTGGACCAACCTTGCAGCCTGAAGGAATCCCACTTGGTCATGGTGAATAATCCTTTTTTTTTTTTTAAATTAACATGTAATGTATTATTAGCCCCAGGGGGTAAATAATCCTCTTAATGTACTGTTGGTTCCTATTGGCTAGTATTTTGGTGAGAATTTTTGCATCTTTGTTCATCAAGGATATTGGTCTGTAATTTTCTTTTTTGATGGAGTCTTTGGTTTTGGGATGAAGGTAATGTTGGTCTCATAAAATGAGTTTAGAAGTTTTCCTTTCATTTCTATTTTTTGGAACAGTTTCAGGAGAATGGGAATTAATTCTTCTTTAAATGTTTGGTAGAATTCTCCTGGGAAGCCATCTGGCCCTGGGCTTTTGTTTGTTTGGAGATTTTTGATGACTGTTTCAATCTCCTTACTGGTTTTGGGTCTGTTCAGGTTTTCTATTTCTTCCTGGTTCAGCTGTGGTAGTTTATATGTGTCTAGGAATGCATCCATCTCTTCCAGATTGTCAAATTTGTTGGCGTAGAGTTGCTCATAGTATGTTCTTATAATTGTTTGTATTTCTTTGGTGTTGATTGTGATCTCTCCTCTTTCATTCACGATTTTATTTATTTGGGTCCTTTTTCTTTTCTTTTTGATAAGTCTGGCCAGGGGTTTGTCAATCTTATTAATTCTTTCAGAGAACCAGCTCCTAGTTTCGTTGATTTGTTCTATTGTTTTTTTGGTTTCTATTTCATTGATTTCTGCTCTGATCTTTATGATTTCTTTTCTTCTGGGTTTGGCTTTCTTTGTTATTCTTTCTCCAGCTCCTTTAGGTGTAGTGTTAGGTAGTGTATTTGAGACCTTTCTTGTTTCTTGAGAAAGGCTTGTATCACTATATATTTTCCTCTCAGGACTGCCTTTGCTGTGTCCCATAGATTTTGAACCATTGTGTTTTCATTATCATTTGTTTCCATGAATTTTTTCAATTCTTCTTTAATTTCCTGGTTGACCCATTCATTCTTTAGTAGGATGCTCTTTAGCCTGCATGTATTGAGTTCTTTCCAAATTTCCTCTTGTGATTGAGTTCTAGCTTCAGAGCATTGTGGTCTGAAAATATTCAGGGAATGATCCCAGTCTTTTGGTACCAGTTGAGACCTGATTTATGACCCAGGATGTGATCTATTCTGGAGAATGTTCCATGCGTACTAGAGAAGAATGTGTATTCTGTTACTTTGGGACGGAATGTTCTAAATATTTCTGTGATGTCCATCTGGTCCAGTGTGTCATTTAAGGCCTTTATTTCCTTGTTGATCTTTTACTTGGATGATCTGTCCCTTTCAGTGAGGGGGGGGTGTTAAAGTCCCCTACTATTATTGTCAATGTGTTTCATTGATTTTTTAATTAATTGGTTTATGTAGTTGGCTGTTCCCATGTTTGGGGCATAGATATTTAAATTTGTTAGATCTTGTTGGACGACCCTCTGAGTATGATATAGTGTCCTTCGTCATCTCTCATTATAGTCTTTGGCTTTAAATCTGATTAATCTGATAGAAGGATTGCTACCTCAGCTTTCTTTTGATGTCCATTAGCATGGTAAATTGTTTTCCACCCCCTCACTTTAAATCTGGAGGTGTCTTTGGGTCTAAAAGGAGTTTCTTGTAGACAGCATATTGGTGGATTTTGTTTTTTTTATCCATTATGATATTTGTGTCCTTTTATTGGGGGCATTTAGCCCATTTACATTAAGGGTAACTATTAAGAGATATGAATTTAATGCCATTGTATTGCCTGTAAGGTGACCGTTACTGTATATTGTCTCTGTTCCTTTCTGGTCTACTACTTTTAGGCTCTCTCTTTGCTTAGAGTACCCCTTTCAATATTTTTTTTTAGAGCTGGTTTGGTGTTTACTCTTCTTTTAGTTTTTGTTTGTCCTGGAAGCTTTTTATCTCTCCTTCTATTTTCAATCATAGCCTAGCTGGATATAGCATTCTTGGCTGCATGTTTTTCTCATTTAGTGCTCTGAGTATGTCATGCCAGTTCTTTCTGGCCTGCCAGGTCTCTGTGGATAAGTCTGCTGCTAATCTAATATTTTTACCATTGTATATTACAGACTTCTTGTCCCGGGCTGCATTCAGGATTTTCTCTTTGTCACTAAGACTTGTAAGTTTTACTATTAGATGATGGGGTGTGGACCTATTCTTATTGATTTTGAGGGGGGTTCTCTGTGCCTCCTGGATTTTGATGCTTGTTCCTTTTGCCATATTAGGGAAATTCTCTACAATAGTTTGCTCCAATATACCTTCTGTACCCCTCTCTCTTTTTCTTCTGGAATCCCAATTATTCTAATATTGTTTCATCTTATGGTATCACTTATCTCTCAAATTCTCCCCTCATGGTCCAGTAGTTCTTTGTCTCTCTTTTGCTCAGCTTCTTTATATTCTGTCATTTGGTCTTTTATATCTCTAATTCTCTCTTCTGCCTCATTTATCCTAGCAGTAAGAACCTCCATTTTTTATTGCACCTCATTAGTAGCTTTTTTGATTTCACCTTCTTTAGATTTTAGTTCTTTCATTTCTCCAGAAAGGGCTTTTATTTCTCCAGACAGGGTTTCTCAATATCTTCCATAACTTTTTCGAGCCCGGCTAGCATCTTGAGAATCGTCATTCTGAACTCTAGATCTGACATATTACCAACATCCGTATTGATTAGGTCCCTAGCCTTCAGCACAGCCTCTTGGTTTTTTTTGTTTGTTTGTTTGTTTTTGTTTGTGGTGAGTTTTCCCACCTTGTCATTTTATCTAGTTAAGAATATATGAATGAGAGAATAAAATACCAAAAGGATGGCAAAGACCCCAGAAAAATGTGCATTAACCAAACTATAAGAGACCCCAAGTCATGGGGAGAAGAAAGGGGGTAAAAAGAAGTTAAGAAAAAAAAAAGGAAAGAAGAAAAAATATATATTAGACTGGTGAATAGAACAGAACCACCCACTTGATTTGGGGGATATTTTGGTCTTTTTGAAGAAAATACCTCCCAAAATTTTTAAGAAAGAAAACACAAACACACACACACACACACACACAAACAAATAATAGTAAACACAATGAAGGGATGGAATATGACTATAAAGATGTAAATTTTTAAAAAAATTCTAAAAATGAGTTGATAAGATAAGTCGATTGGGAAAGAAAGAAAAAGAAAGTGGAGAGAAATTCTGCTCAGGTTGAAGACTAGAACAAACCCTATGCTAGATTTAGGGTATATTTTGATCTATTAGAAGAAGTTGTATCCCAAAAATTTTTAGAGGTAAAAACCCTATGTGTACACAAAATATAAAGTTAGATAAAATGAAGGACAAAATAGGACTATAATAATGAACGTTCAAAAAGATATTTTTTTTTTGAAAAGATTTTTTTTAAAGAAAGGTATTGTTAAGATAAACCAGTTCAAAAAAAGTTAAAGGAGGAAAACTTAAAAGTTAAAAAAATTAGAATAAGAAAAAAATAAAATTAAAACATTTAATTAACTTTGCAAGACTAAAGAATCATGGGGAGAAAGCCATGAATTCCATACTGTGATTTCTCCTCCTCTGGAATTCTGCTGTTCTCCTTGATCAGTGAGCTTGGCCTTGGCTGAATTTCTTGCTGATCTTCTGGGGGAGGGCCTGTTGTAGTGGTTCTCAAGTGTCTTTGCCCAGGTGGAATTGCTCTGCCTTTGCCAGGAGGCGGGCTAAGTATTTTGCTTGGGTTTGCTCTCGGGAGATTTTGTTCCCTGAACACTTTCCAGAGAGCTCTGGAGGATGGGAATGAAAATGGCGGCCTCCCAATCTCTGGCCTGGAGGAGCTAAGAGCTCAGGGCCCCACTCCTCAGTGCACCCTCAGAGAAAAGCTCTCAGTCACTCCCACCTCCTTGGTCTCTGGTTGCAATCTGAGCTCACCCGGCCTGTGACCGAGCGTCTCTATCTCTGGCACACAACCTTGCCTGGAGTCTCCAAACCCAGCAGATCCCTCCCACTCTTCCAGGGGGTTCTCCCTGGATGTGCCACTTGTGGGGGCCCTGCTCAAAGAGCAGTCATCTGACCATGCCACAGATCACAGTTTAAGGTAACCCTGAGCTGAGAGCTCACTCCTTGTCTCTGTCTCTGTGGCTGGCTTCCTGCTCTAATACTGTGAGCTCTATGATACTCAGACACCCCTGATCCTTCTGTGACCCCACAAGCGATGTATGGAGTGATGTCCCTCAGTGGAGCAGACTTTTAAAAGTTCTGATTTTGTATTCCATTGCTCTGCCGTTTTCTGGGACCTGGCCCCTCCCCCGTGGTCTATCTTCCCATTGATTCGGATTCACTTCTCCAAAGGTTCTACCTTTCAGAAAGTGTTTGATTTTCTGTTTCTGGAATTGCTGCTTTTCTTCTCTTTGATCTCCTTTTGGATTTGTAGGTGTTCAGAATGGTTTGATAACTATCTAGCCGATCTCTTGCTACCTGATGTCATCGCAGCCTTCTTCTCTGCCTTCTTGACTCTTCCCCCTGAAAAGTTTTTGAATAAACTTTTAGTTTCACCAATGTAATAAAACTAATTTGCCTATAAATGACAAAAATCTTAGGATTTTTTTTTTTATTACTAATTCATTACCAGGCATTGAACCAGGAAACAAACAAACCGTCAAAGATGGAATCTGAAGCTGGTTATCTGACCTGATTGGGCTTGAAAACAATGAAAACAGCAATATTGTGCCAATATTTGTGGAAAATGATGTAGTGGGCATTTATGTCATGTAGTGTTGTTATTTAAAATGTTGCCCAAAATCAAGTTCTCACTGAAGGCAAGACTTGGGGAGATGAATGGCTTCTCTGGCTGACTCCTATGGTAGAACTTTTGACTAGAGAGATTCTGGGGTTGATCAACGGCTTCTGACTGCTCTGGAAAGTTTACAGAAAGGAAATAAGAAGTTTTAGTCACGATTAAGGAAATTTGTGAGCTTCTCCGGTGTTCTACGAGAATCTCATCATTTTTAGTCACACTCTGCATATTTTGAACAGTTCTAACTCCGAATTACAACGTTTTAAATTCAATGCACAGATTCACCAGATCGCTTTTGTTATAGTTGAGATACTGATTGGAGAAGAGTGGACCCTTAAGAATTGGGATGAAGGCATTTGGCTGGAATTCAGTGAATCTGAGGGCCATAATTCCCCAAATCCTAAACCTCCTTTCCTAGTAGGAGCAACTATACCTTTTATGTCTGAAGAAAAATCATTTCCTTTTTTTTATAGACACTGAACTTGCCTCATCCAAGTTAAGAGAGTGCTGATTGCCCCATGATCTATCCCACTACACCTTCTTGCTGCCAGACTCATAACTACAGTTAGATCCCAGCCTTCCCAGAATGACTGACATGAGGTCTATCCTGGAAGATACCACACACCACAAGTTTGCCTGCCACTTCAGTGATGTCTCTAGGGAACAATTGGTTTAGAGTGTGAGGGCTACCTCTTCTAAAATGAAGGAGAAGTTTCATCACTTGTTTCATTCCAATTAAGAAACATAATCTTTAGTGAACCTGTGTGTGTGTGTGTGTGTGTGTTTTAAAGGTAGAAGTATGTTATGTAGCACTATAGCTCCCCTCAGGGGAGGCCCTAAAAAAATAGAGGAAAAAGGAAATCTTTCCAATGGGCAGACCATTGAGCAGTACATCTGATGATCCACACTGCCTAGATACCATGCTGACATTGCCTAATGGTCTGACCATTTGGTGACTTGGAGAGTTGGGTAAGTGGCATGTCTCTTTGAATGAGCACAGTTATCCATTGTGGATCTTCACCAAAAGAAATCCATTGCAGAGGAAGCTTTCAATAATGGGACAGGTAACTGTCCTCTGAAAATTCCCCACTCATTGTAAGTCTTGTCCAATGGGTTCATATTTATAGTGACAGTTACATCAAGAATAGAGGTTATGCAAGAGCTGAATGCATGGAATACATACACACATACACACATCTGTACCAGTGCTGATGTCTTTATTGTCCTTATCGAATGCCTTATACACCATTGTGATCATCTTATTTCTTATCACAATGTTTTAAATGAAGGAACTCACTTTATAGGAGAAGAAGTAGAGCTGGAAGTTCATGTTCATGGAATTCACTAAGGTGAGAGATAAGCTTTGAGGTAGCAACCTACATGTTATGGTGATCAAGAAGTAGAAGAGAGAGTGAATAATGGAGGAGGGAAGTTATCAACTGTGTTTGCATAGCCATTTAGAGAAATAGAAACTGCAGCAACTATGCATTTTTTCTCGTTTGTTTTATGTGTACGTTTGTATACACATTTGTGTGTGTGTGTGTGTGTATGTATTCGATTTTTTCCCTCTTTTCCCCTTATTATTTGATGAGAGTATTATGGGAGATAATGTTACAAATTCATCTCTAGGTTACAAAATATCCCTGAGAAGGGGAATTAATACCCCAACCCCAGAGATGGACATAGTAACTGACAGGACATTTCTTGCCTTGACCATTATCCTCCTTGGCCACATCTAAAATGAGAGTTGAAGAAAACTCTTCTCTTTGATGCAACCAAGTTTTTAGATCTTGTCTTCTGCTGGTCTTGGTCTGTTAAACTGGTGTTGCTCCAATTTGACTTACAGTTTCTTTCTCAGTACTGTTCCCTCACAAATTTAGTTAGGTCTATGATGTGTTTGAGAAGTTATTTATTTATACCCTTCATGCAGTTTTATACCATTTATACCTTTGCAGTTTACTTTTTGTATTAAAAAAGTTCATTTAGGTTTATGATTGACCTAGAAGATGGAGTAATTTTACCTTGTGGTAGATATGATGACTGGTTGATCTCATGTCTGCTTTTTTTTCTTTTTCTTCTTTTTATTTGAAAGAGTAAGAATATCTTTGTAAGAATGATAAATGTACAATGTTAGGCATTAAAATGATGACGTTACTATTCATTGGTATGCTAGTTTAAATAGAAGAAGAAGGGCGAAAATGAATCCTGAGTGTCTAAAATGTGAACTCTGCGAGCTACTTGTCTGTTGGCCATAGACTTCATTATGCGTGGTCTGGACTCACTGCTTTTTCCAAGGGGCATAGGAGACTGTAAACTGCATTTCCCAGCCCTTCTTTCTTGCTGGCTTCCACTTAGGTGTTGCCAATGAGAGGCTGTGACAGTAGATTTGGAAAAGGGGCAAAGGAAAGCCTCTTTTTTGTTTTCTCCTCCCTGTGGTGACGTCTTTGGCAATAGCAGCAATACTGGGTGGACAGGAACTCCTGGATTTATGCTCAGGCATTGCTACATCTCCATCAGCAGCAACAGTTGGTGCTTCAACAGCCAATGCTTATGGCCCTGGCTCCACAAATGCAAGAAGAGCAGAAGTAGTGGAAGGCTGTGAGTTGGCTCTCAGAGCATTAGCAGTAGTGTAGGTTCTGGCCTTCTGGAAAAGAGGTAGCTATTGCAGTTCCAACAGCAGTAGCAGTCCATGTTCCAGCAACTTCTGCTTCATAGGTATTCATGAGCTTTGATTGGTAACTCTTTTCTGTTTTCACTCCAATAAATGTATGACTTTTGTATCCAACCTCTGTATGCATTTCTTGAAGTTTCAAATATTTAGTACAATATATTTCAAATATTGAGGACAATTGTTTTTTTCCTAGTTGGATACTAGGGGATAGAAATGCACCTCTATGATAAAATTTACTTAATGTTTAGGAACATGACAAACAATTCTCCATATTGTTCAAGGATGTACACATTCTGGCTTTTAAAAGAGTCAGAAATTATGACCTTCAAATATAGGTTATGGGTTATGGAGAGAGAGAAGAATGCATTTTGGGGGGGTACATGCTTGGCTTCAAATACTTGGATGTTTTATTTCCTGTTCTGAGTGATAGATAAGTATTCATTAGATTGTCATTTATTTATTTTTTAAAAAGATTTTATTTATGTATTTGAGAGCAAGAGAGAGCAAGAGCGAGAGAGCGTGAGGGGGGGAGTTGCAGAGGAAGAGGGAGAAGCCAACTCCTCGCTGAGCAGGGAGCCTGACACAGGGCTCGATACCAGAACCCTGGGACCATGACCTGAGCCAAAGGCAGATGCTTAACTGACTGAGCCACCCAGGTGCCCCTGTTATTTATTCATTTTTATAACTGAATCATAATACATTCAAATAAAGATCAGTACTAAGTAAGATGACTGAAAAAGATAAGTATTCTCCAGTAAATCAGTACAAAATAGGTAAAATTCAATTAGCAAATATTTCACAAAGGTTAAGGCCTGTTAAGTATTTTTTTTTTTTAAGATTTTATTTATTTATTTATTTGACAGACAGAGAGCACAAGTAGGCAGAGAGGCAGGCAGAGAGAGAGGAGGAAGCAGGGCTCCCTGCCGGGCAGAGAGCCCAATGTGGGGCTCAATCCCACAACCCTGGGATCATGATCTGAGCTGAAGGCAGAGGCTTTAACCCACTCTGCCACCCAGGTGTTCCAGTATTTTAGAAAACAAATCATGTATTTATGGATCTTAAACAGTCAGAATAATGTAAAGTAAACTTAAATTAGTGTAAATTGTTTTGATTTGTAATGATTATATTTTGATTTGATTATATTTTGTCTCTTAAAATGAATGCTACTGCTTTCTTTTTTTTCTTGTTACATTTTAGGTATTGTGTTTGGTCTCAAAGAATTGAGCATGGACACTTTTGTAAAGGACAGTCATCTGAATGATGTGGAGAATTTTTTGTTGCCTATGACTTATGATATTTCATCTTCCCTGGTAGCAGTGTTTATAGCATACTACGGAGGGAAAGGAAACATACCAAGATGGGTTACATTTGCCTCCTTTTTAGTGGGATGTGGATCACTTTTATTTGCTTACCCATACTTTACTGAGGAAGATTTTAAAGCAAATGTAGATATTGAAGGTAAGATTATAAAAGGTGTCAAATTATTATTTAAATATTGGCTTTAAGAACTTAAAATAGGTTATAATACTTGTTTGTACATCCATCCGTCTGTATCTATGTATATTACCAGGTTTATTAAGCTAATTTATTGCAGCTCCCAACTAATATATATATGCCATTCTCTTTTCTTCTCATGATCAAATATCCTTTCATGTAAGAGATAGGCATAGGAAAAAGAAGGAGTTTGGGGGATAATTATTTTATGAAATTGTTTTTCTTTTATTAGTTTTTATATGTATTATAAATCTCTTGAGAACTTTGGTAATTCCTTATGTCTTCCACAATATGCTTTCCTTAATCCTGCATTTTGACCTCAATACACATACACAAGAACACAGATAGATACATAAATAAACGCACAGAAAAAGAAAGATCAGACTCCTACCATTTCAAAATGGGAGCTGCCCTTTGGCCTAGGACTTGGAATTTAAAAATATTAGTGCCTTCTTCACTTTATTCATTTTTAAAAAGATTTATTCTGGGTGCCTGGGTGGCTCAGCCAGTTAAACGCCTGCCTTCAGCTCAGGTCATGATTCCAGAGTTCTGGGATCTCATCGAGCTCCTTGCTGGGCGGGGAGCCTGCTTCTCCCTCTCCCTCTGCCTGCCGCTACCCCTGCTTATGCTCGCTCTCCCTCTGTGTCAAATAAATAAATAAAATCTTAAAAAAAAGATTTGTTCCACAATCTTTTTGCTATTGCCAGTAGTTAAAGGCTATTTTGAAGTTTCATAGCTCTATTCCTGGCACTGTTGTGTTGAGTACTTTCTTGCTGTGTATAGGTCAGCAATGTTAAAATGGATTTACCCATTTTGGCAACTTTAAAATGGACTTGAGTGATACATGGTGGAAAAAGCCAGAAGGATGTTTTCATGTGTGTATGTATGTGTATATACATGCTTATGATATTTAAAAGTATGCTTATGATGTGTGCACACAATTTAAATAAATAGTTCATATTAAGTGCAATTTATACAACATATTTATATACTGTAGAATTCACATATTAAACAATATGTTGGTATACATTTTCAACATATGAACTATATAATATTCATTTATATTTACAATATTTTATTCTTTTTGTAGAAAGTATTTATTTTCAGATATTGGACAGTAGGAACCTCAGGATCATGATCCCTAGGAGAAGGGAAACAAACAAATTGAATTTTATAGGAGAAGAAAAGTGTAGCAGACTATGGACATATTTGATTATCAGGAGGCTGAATGACCTCCTTGAATTTAATAATTATGAATTCAAAGTGAGATTTGCATGGTTGTGTGTTTTCCCCCAGCCATAGTCAGCTTTACAAGTATAAAAGCAGAGTAGGTAGAAGACTTTAATTTGATGAGGGTTGCAATTTTACCAAGAGATTGCTTGATAAGAGAGCATGGGATTTAAAAGTGCTAAAATGACAATGGGAGAAGATAAAGGACATCAGAGGATATTGGTATGGCGAAAAGGAGCAGTATCAAAATCCTAGTGGGTTTTAAGGATTGTTGAATTGGGTTACTAGAAGTGAGCTGGAAAGATAGGGATATTTTGAATGTGAAATGCTTGAAATTACAACTAAGAAAGGTTTTTGGTTATTCTTTTTGAAAGTTTAAAATTAATTAAGTGGGTGGAGAAAAATTCAAGGGACCAAGAGATTGGGGTATTTAAAACATCACATTGATACCAATGTCACCACAAGTTAATATATCTTTATAAGATTGAATTATCAGTATTTTGAATCACAATTCTTTTTTTTTTTTTTTTTTGAATTTATTTATTTGACAGAGAAAGATCACAAGTAGGCAGAGAGGCAGGCAGAAAGAGAGAGAGAAAGATCACAAGTAGGCAGAGAGCCTGATGTGGGACTCGATCCCAGGACCCTGAGATCATGACCTGAGCCGAAGGCAGTGGCTTAACCCACTGAGCCACCCAGGCGCCCCTTGAATTACAATTCTAAAGACCTCCTCCCACTTGATATGAAGTCAACTAGCATTTGGTATGGATACTGAACCAGATGAAAATTTCCATTAGTGTACTATATTGCGATCTGCATTCTAGTCAGTTTTCTACAAAAATATTTTCAGAGCATTTGTTAATACCAATCAAAATGGACACAATCAGAATGATCTAATGACATTGCCTGTATTTACCAATCTAATAACAAATGAAATTCCAGGAAATCTTACTATCGTTTTACAACCATAATGAATAAAAAAAAGTGTGAGAAATAGATGGCCACCTAAAGGAATTTAAAATCTAGTGGTTTACCATATAATGACTAACTTTAATGGAAATAATATTTTATTGTATGATGCTTTCTCTTTATGAGAAGTTAATGGGTCTAAAAAGGGAAATTATTTGTTTGCTCGGATATTTATTTATTTATTTTTAAAGATTTTATTTATTTGAGAGCGAGTTAGAGAGAGAGAGAGAGAGCATGAGTAGGGGAGAGGGAGAAGTGGACTCCCCTCTGAGCAAGGAGCCCGATGTGGGACTTGGTTTCAGGAACCTGGCTGGCATCATGACATGAGCCGAAGGCAGACACTTAACTGACTCAAGCACCCAGGTGCCCTAAAAAGGGAAATTATTTAAATAGAGTGCCACAAAGTTAATGTGAAGATTGCTGAAGAAGTGGATATAGAACTAAACTCAGAAGATAATCTGAAGATACAAATAATCTAGAACATCAGAAACACTTTTTTTCTGCATGTCAAAAGTTAGGGATACCAGTTACTAAATTTAAGAGGAACATATGTATGTTGTGTATGTGTGTATATGTATAGATACCTATGCATATATACATGTTATCATGTATATATACATGTTATCATGCATATACATTTATATTTGGTTTATAATTTTTTTTTTCTCTTTTAAAAATTAACATATAGTGTATTATTTGTTTCGGGGGTACAGGTCTGTGATTCATTAGCCTTACACAATTCACAGCACTCACCTAGCACATACCCTCCCCAATGTACTTATCTTTTCCAGTATTCCCACAAAATTCCTTTTATAATTGTGTTTTTTATGAGAATATAATGACTGATTTTAGAACTGCTACATTCAGTGTAAATGAAATGTTTACTTAAAAAAAAGGTATACTGGTGGAAATAACTTTGTAAAAGGTGAAATATTTCATGAGAGATACTGCATATTTGTTGTATGTTTAATTTTTGACTCATTTAACAAAAATAATTGTCTTTTCAGAAGATATTTGCCAAGAAATGAAGAGTGCCCAGGCTTGCAGGAAAACTGTACCATCATTCCATGTGAAATATTTAGTTTCCTTCATCCTGGGGCAGACTGTGCAGGGAGTAGCAGCAATGATTCTTTATATCCTTGGAATAGTCTTTATTGACAACAGTGTTGCCATACACTCAACTGGTATTTATATAGGCAAGTTTTTTTTTCTCCACCTCTCTAATATGGTTGACCCATTTTGAATTTTTATTGAGCTTTTACATCTTGGTGTACATATCTAAACTGACATGTAAGTGCTAATTATTGGCCCTTATAATAACATTATAACAAATGTTATAATATAATGTTAGATTTATAAGTCTTGTGTTTGACTTCAAAATCACATTGGGTTGCCTAATTCTGAGGAATTGCTTGAGATTTTGAATTGTAGACAAGTCATCTGAAAGTCATCAAAAAGATAAAGAGGAGTAGGAAAAGCACATACTTTCTTAAGTAATAAACACTATATTCTTTCTATGTACTGTGTCTAATATATAATACATAGAACATTGGTATATATATGTCATATCAAACTATATAGATTACATTTCATTTCTCTGAAAAAAGTCTCAAGTTATTAGATTGAATTGTCTGAATAATTGTATGTCTAAACTTTGGGGACATAGGTGAGAGTTGCTGCCATCATGTTCGTAAGGGGATAGAAATACTGTTTCACATTTCCTCAGTACTTGATTCAGTATCGTGTTGAAATCATCATCATCGTTTTATTAAGCTCTTTAATGCTTTAACTCAGTTCACCTTTTGGGGGGCTCAGATATTGTGAAGTTAATGAAAATACAATCTTGTTCATTAAATCAAGGAGGGAAGTTATATGCCTTTTAATCGACTACAATGTAGTACATTCTATTTCTAGTCTTTTGTGTCATGGTATCCCACAATAAGTAACCCAGGGGTATATCTCACAATAACCGGTATTTCTTTATGTTGCAATAGCTCTGGTTTTGGTAGATCATCTATCTGTACAGAGTTATCATTTTTAAAAAATTTTTAAATTAAAGTATTGGAAAGCATTTTGCACCAAAATAATTATTTTTCCATGAGAAGTAAGGAAGGTTATGTCAATAAATTTAAATAGATGATATTCATATTTATGTTTGCTTTTAGAAAAAAATGCAGTGAGTTATTAGTGTTGGCTGAGGATGACAACAAATTTGTTTGTTTTACTTTTGGTTCTACTGATTAGTAATTAAAATGCACATCTACACACTGCAAACAGTTGCCACCTCTTTCCACCATGGCAGCTATGGTGAAGTATACAAAGTTGCCACAAAGTGTAATCAGCTATATTGGATTTATATTTATATTAAATAGAAATATATTTATATTATATTAAATATGTAGATTTTAAATAAGATACAGTGAATTATATAATTATCTAAGTTTCTTTAATATAGATACAAGAATATATGAATATATGTGTATATATATGATTAATTTTATATGTCTGTTTTGCTAGATTTGTTTGGTCAGAGATCATTCTAGATGTTTCTGCTATATTTTTTAGATGTGAGTAACACGGTCAGTAGACTGAATAAAACAGATTACTCTCCATTATTAATCCATTATTTATGTGGGTGAATCTTATCAGTTGAAGTCTTTCAGAGCAAAAATGTAGGTTTCCCAAAAAAGAAGCAATTCTTTCTCTAGACTGCTAGATAAAAACTCTGCCTGAGTTTTTCCAGCTTTCTGATCTGCTCTGTGGGTTTTAAGCTTAAGTATGGACTCAATACTGTAATATTAACTCTCACCTGGATTACCAGCCCACTGGCCTGCCCTACAAATTTGGACTTGGCAGGCCTTGTAATTGTATAAGGCAATGCCTTAAAAATCTCTTTCAGTATCCTATGGGTTTTGTTTCTCAGGAGGATCTTGACTAATAAAGTAGGACATGAGGATTTCAGAAGTGATCTATTTCAGTGATATAATTTTTACCATGACAAAGCTGGCTTATGTGGTTGTTTGATGTTCAGTATTCATTTTATAGGTTTAATGGACGCGTCCTTTGTATTTGGATATTCTCTGAGTTTTGGGATAGCAGCACCCCTTTTGAAGGGCACTAAGAACGGAACTTCTGCAATTAGGTAAGCCATTTTATGTCCTTGTTTGTTGTTTACATTGTTTTCAATATTTTGGGTAGATACTGTAACCTATAAACCTATTACACTTAATTTGTAATAACCATATTTTTAGGAAAAACATGTAAATGTGACTGATATGGATATATATGTACATATAAATCTAGAATATGCACTTTTATCCTTACTGTTTGATATGTAATTTTAAAAACACTATTTATAATGACAATCTTATTACTGTTCTACATAGTTTTGTGAAAAATTGTGGAGAAACCCCATAACATAAAATTTACCAACTTAGCCATTTGTAAGTGTATGATACAGTTGTGTTAACCATGTGTACTTTGTTGTGTAACAGACCACTAGAACTTTTTATCTTGCAAAGCTAAAACTCTATATCCATCACAAATAATTTCTATTTACCCACTTCTCCCCAGACCCTGAAAACCACCATTCTACTTTCAACAATTTTGACTACTTTTTATAACTCATGTAAGTGGGATCATGTAGTATTTGTCTTTTTCGTGACTGGCTTATTTTACTTAGCATAATGTCCTCAAGGTTAATCCATGTTATAGCATATGCCAGTATTTTCTTCCTTTTAAAGGCTAAATAATATTCCATTGCATGAATATGCTATAGTTCTTTATCTTTTAAGCTTTTATTATTTACTTATTTTTATTTATTTTATTTTTTCCCCACCCTATCCCTCCCCCCACTCCCCCAGAAACCCTCAGTTTTGTTTCCTGAGAGTAAGAGTCTCTTATGGTTTGTCTCCCTACCTGATCCCATTTTGTTTCAATTTTCCTTCCCTTCCCTCTACAACCCCCTGCTCTGCTTCTCAAATTCCTCATATCAGAGAGATCACATGATAATTGTCTTTCTCCGATTGACTTATTTCACTCAGCATAATACCCTCTAGTTCCATCCATGTTGTAGCAAATGGCAAGATTTCTTTTTTGATGACTGCATAGTATTCCATTGTGTGTATATATACCACATCTTCTTTATTCATTCATCTGTTGATGGACATCTAGGCTCTTTCCATAGTTTGGCTATTGTGGACATTGCTGCTATAAACATTTGGGTGCACGTGCCCCTTCAGATCACTGCATTTGTATCTTTAGAGTAAATACCTATCAGTGCGATTGCTGGGTCATAAGATAGCTCTATTTTCAACTTTTTGAGGAACCTCCATGCTGTTTTCCAGAGTGGCTGCTCCAGCTTGCCTTCCCACCAACAGTGTAGGAGGGTCCCCTTTTCTCCGCATCCTCACCAACATCTGTCATTTCCTGACTTGTTAATTTTATATGCCATACTTCTTTATCCATGTATCTGTCTATGGACATTTAGCTTATTATGTACACTCCTTGATTACTATGAATAATGCTTCAGTTAACATTGATAACATGGATAAGCAAATATCTCTTTGAAATTCTATTTTCAGTTCTTTTGTATATATACTCAGAAGTGGGATTAGTAAATCATATGGTAATTCTATTTTTAATATTTTTGAGGAACTTTCATCTTATTTTCCATGGAGGCTCTACCATTTACATTGCCACTAGTATTATATAAGGGTTCCAATTTTTCAATGTCCTAGTTAGCACTTACTATTTTCTTTCTTCTTCTGCCTCTTCCTCCACCTTTTCTTTCTTCTTTTTTCTTCTCTTTATCCTTCTTCTAGTAGTCATCCTGACAGTTATGAGGTGATAGCTCATTGCAGTTTTGATTTTCTTTTCCCTAATGATTAGTGATATTGAGCACCTTTTCATTTACTTGTTGCCTATTTGTCTATTTTTTTTGGAAAAATGTCTAAACATTTAGTGTGTAACATGTACATATGGTGCTTCTTCTAACAATACCATTCAAAGACTCATAGATGCCATATTCATCATATTCATTTCTCTCATCATACTACCTCTTACAAGGGACCATCTGAGAAGACAAGAAAAGTGTGACAGTATGACAACTACAGATTTCACTGGTCTTACTCTGTAATCCATTGTCCAGAAATAGCTGACTTGATAGAACAGTGTCATGGCTTGGTACCTTCAACAGTTTTTTGGTGGAATCTTTAAGTTTTCTATATTTAGGATCATGTCATCTTCAGAGACAGTTTTACTCATTCCTTTCTGATCTGAATGCCTTTATTTGTTTTTCTTGACCAGTTGATTGGGTTAGTGTATCTAGTGCTGTGTTGACTGAAAGTGGGCATCCTTGTCTTGCTCCTGATCTTACTTTGTCATATATGGTCTTTATTATGTTGATGTATGTTTTCTTAAGTTCAATTTGTTGAGAGTTTTTATTATGAATGAATGATGAATTTTTTCAATGATTCTCTATATCAATTAACATGATCCTATGATATTTTATCTTTCATTTTATTCATGTGGTGTATCACATTGATTGATATGCAGTTATTGAACCATCCTTGCATGCCTGTTATAAATCCCACTTGATCATGGTGTATGATTCTTTTAATGTATTGTTAAATTTGGTTTCCTAAGATTTTGTTGAGCATTTTTGAATCTGTGTGCATAAAGGATATTGGCTTGTAATTTTCTTTTCTTGTAGTGTCTTTGTCTGGTTTTAGTTATACATATGAATGTAACATCCAATTTTAATTTTTTTTTATTTAATATGACAAATGGGTAAAGTTTCCCTTTCCCCCCTCAAAGGGATAGATATCTCATTGTACAGATAACATTTATGGATCATACCTTTTTTTTAAATTTTAATTTTTATTTATTTATTTTTTTACATAAAACAGACTTCAATATTTGTGACATAAAGGGTACTAACTTAATACATTAAGAATCTTCTAGAGATCAATAAGGGAAAAAAAACTCCTGCAAACACTTGTAAAGATTAGCAGGAAGTTCACAAAGGAAGGAATACATCTTCCCAATAAACATAAAAATATATAGAAATTGGTTCCATTTCACTACTAATTTGCAAAAATAATAACAGTAATATATACATATACATATTATTATGTTAGATATTATATTACATTATATTATATGTAGTTAGCAAAGATTTTGAATGAATATTTAGTGCTAGCTAATTTGTGGTGAAAAGACACAACATTTGAAGAATATAATTAGAATAATTTTTTTCCTTTTTAATTCCTTTTAATTTAAATTCAATTATTTGTTTCTGAAGTAAAGTTCAGGGATTCATCAGTCTTATATAATACCCAGTGCTCATTACATCATGTGCCCTTCTTCACCCAGTAACCCCATCCCCTAACCTCCCCCAGCAACCTTCAGTTTGTTTCCTATGATTATGAGTCTCTTATGTTTTGTTTTCCTCTCTGATTTCATCTTATTTTATTTTTCCCTCCCTTCCCCTATTTGTTTTGTTTCTTAAGTCCCACGTATGAGTGAGATCATATAATAATTGTGTTTCTCTGATTGACTCATTTCACTTAGCCAGATACACTCTAGTCATAGCCAAATACCATCCACATCATTGCAAATGGCAAGATGTCATTTTTTGATGACTGAGTAGTATTCCATTGTGTGTGTCTGTATATATGTATGTACGTGTGTATGTATGTATGTATGTTTGTGTGTGTGTGTATACACACATAGATGTATGTGTGTATATATATATATATAAACAATATTTGTTCTGGCAGTCCATAAACTTGGAATGTTCTTCCATTTCTTTGTGTTCTTCAGTTTTTTCATGAGTGTTCTATAGTTTTCTGAGTACACATCATTTGCCTCTTTGGTTAGGCTTATTCCTGGGTATCTTAGGGATTTTGGTGCAATTGTGTGTGGGATCGACTCCTTAACTTCTCTTCTGTCTCATTGTTAGTGTATAAAAATGCAACTGATTTCTGTGTATTGATTTTATATCCTGCTACTTTGCTGAATTCCTGTATGAGTTCTAGAAATTTTTTGGTGGAGTCTTTTGGTTTTTCCACATAGAGTATCATGTCATCTGTGAAGACCGAGAGTTTGACTTCTTTGCTAATTTGGATGGATGCTTTTTATTTCTTTTTGTTGTCTGACTGCCGAAGTTAGGACTTCTAGTACTGTGTTGAACAACAGTGGTGAGAGTGAACATCCCTGCCATGTTCCTGACCTTAGGGGAAAAGCTCTCAGTTTTCTCCCATTGAGAATGATATTCTCTATAGGCTTTTTACATATGGCTTTTATGATATTGAGGTATGTACCCTCTATCCCTACACTTTAAGGAGTTTTAACCAAGAAAGGATGCTATACACTGTCAAATGCCTTTTCTGCATCTATTGAGAGGATCATAGGGTTATTATCCTTTCTTTTATTAATGTATTGTATTACACTGGTTGATTTACAGATGTTGAACCACCTTTGCAGCCCAGGAATAAATCTCACTTGGTTGTGGTGAATAAGCCTTTTAATGTACTGTTGGATCCTGTTGACTTGTATCTTGGTGAGAATTTTTGTATCCATGTTCATCAGGGATATTGGTCTGTAATTCCTTTTAGTGGGGTCTGTGTCTGGTTTTTTGATCAAGGTAATGCTGGCCTCATAGAAAGAGTTTGGAAGTTTTGCTTCCATTTCTATTTTTTGAAACAGCTTCAGAACAATAGTTACTCATTTTTTAAATGTTTGGTAGAATTCTCCTGGGAGGCCATCCATCCCTGGACTCTTGTTTTGGGGATTTTTTAAAAAAGATTTTATTTATTTGTCAAAGAGAGGTAGAGTGAAAGCACAAACTGGGGGAGCTGTAGGCAGTGGGAGAACCAGGCTCCCTGCTGAGCTAGGCGTTCAATTCAGGACTCAATCCCAGGACCCTGAAATCATGACCTGAGTCAAAGGTAGATGCTTAAATGACTGAGACAGCCAGGCATCCCTGTTGGGAGATTTTTGATTACTGCTTCATTTTCCTTGCTGGTTATTGGTCTGTTCATTTTTTCTATTTATTCCTGTTTCAATTTTGGTAGTTTATACGTTTCTAGGAATGTCTCAGTTTCTTCCAGATCGCCTACTTTTTTGCTGTATAGTTGCTCCACAATATATGTTCTTATAATTGTTTGTATTTCTTCAGTGTTGGTTGTGATTTCTTTCATTCATTATTTTATTTATTTGTGTCCTTTCTCTTTTCTTTTTAATAAGTCTGGCCAGGGGTTTATCAATCTTATCAATTCTTTTAAAGAACCAACTCCTAATTTCATTGATCTGTTCTACTATTTTTTTTGTTTCTATTTCACTGATATCTGTTCTAATCTTTATTAATTCTCTTCTCCTGCTGGATTTAGTCTTTATTTGCTATTATTTCTCCAGCTCCTTTAGGTATAAAGTTAGGTTGTGTATTTGAGCTCTTTTATGTTTTTTGAGAAAAGTTTGTATTGCTATACACTCTTAGGACCACCAATGCTGCATTCCAAAGGATTTGGATAGTTGAGTTTTCATTTTCATTTGTTTCTATTAATTCTTTTTTTTTTTTTTTAAAGATTTTATTTATTTATTTGACAGAGATCACAAGTAGGCATAGAGGCACAGAGGCAGGCAGAGAGAGAGAGGAGGAAGCAGGCTCCCTGCCAAGCAGAGAGCCCGATGCGGGACTCGATCCCAGGACCCTGAGATCATGACCTGAGCCGAAGGCAGCGGCTTAACCCACTGAGCCACCCAGGCGCCCCTGTTTCTATTAATTCTTTTAAATTCTTCTTTAATTTCCTGGTTGACCCCGTCATTCTTTAGTCAGATGCTCTTTAACCTCCTTATATTTGAGTTCTTTCCAAATTTTCTGTTGTGATTGAGCTGACAGTTCAAAGCACTGTGGTCTGAAAATATGCAGGGAATAATCACAGACTTTTGGTACTGGTTGAAATATGATTTGTGACCTAGTATGTGATCTATTCTGGAGAATATTCCATGTGCACTCCAGAAGAATGTATATTTTGTTGCTTTAGGATGGAATGCTCTAAAAATATCTGTGAAGTCCATCTGGTCCAATGTGTCATTCAAAGCCCTTTTTCCTTATTGATCTTCTACTTAGATGATTTGTCCATTGCAGTGGATGGCGTGTTATAGTACCTTACTATTATTGTATTATCATCAATATGTATCTTTAATTTTGTTGATAATTCATGTTTATAATTGGCTGCTCCCATGTTAGGGGCATAAATATTTACAATTGTTAGATCTACTTGGTGGATAGACCCTTTACTTATGATCTAGTGTCCTTCCTCGTCTCTTATTACAGTCTTGGGTTTAAAATCTAACTTGTCTGATATAAGGATTATGACCCCAGCTTTCTTTTGATGTCCATTAGCATGATAAATGGTTTTGCACCCTCTCACTTTCAATTTGGAGGTGTCTTTGGGTCTAAAATGAATCTCTTTTGAGCAGCATATCTATGGGTCTTGCTTTTTTATCTAATCTGATATCCTTTGTCTTTTAATTGGGGCTTTTCCCCCATTTACATTCAGAGTAATGTATATCAGAGTATCTATTGAAAGATATAAATTTAGTGCCATTGTATTACTTGTACAGTCACTGTTTTGTATATTGTCTCTGTTCCTTTCTGGTCTATGTTACTTTTAGGCTCTCTCTTTGGTTAAAAGATCTCCCTTAATATTTCTTGCAAGGCTGGTTCAGTGATCACAAATTCTTTTAGTTTGTGTTTGTCCTGAAGCTTTTTATCTTCCTTCTATTTTGATTGGCAACCTGGTTGAATAAAGTATTCTTGGTGCATATTTTTCTCATTTAGCACCCTGTCTATATCATGCCAGTCCTTTCTATCCTCCCAGGTCTCTTTGGATAGGTGTTCTGCCAATCTAATGTTTCTGCTTGTATATGTTAAGGACCTCTTGTCCTTCACTGCTTTCAGGACTTTTTCTTTGTCTCTGAGATTTGCAAGCTTCACTGTTATATATTGAGATATTTACCTATATTTATTGGTTTTGAGGGGGTTCTCCGTACCTCCTGAACTTGAATATTTGTTTCCTTCCTCAGATTAGGTATGTTCTCAGCTGTCACTTTCTCAAAGATACCTTCTGCCTATACCCTTTACTCTTCTTCTAGGATCCCAATTCTAATATTGTTTATTTTTATAGTATCATTTATTTCTCTGATTCTCCCCTCATGACCCAGTAGTTGTGTATCTCTTTTTATCAGCTTCTTTATTCTCCATAATTTTGTCTTCTATATCACTAATTCTCTCTTCTGCTTCATTTATCCTAATAATTAGTGCTTCCATTTTTTATTGCATCTCATTAATACCCCTTTTTATTTCAACTTGATTAGATTTGAGTTCTTTTATTTCTCCAGAAAGGGGATTCTTTCTCTTTTTTTAAAAAATTAAATTTATTTATTTTTTAAAAATAAACCTATAATGTATTTTTATCCCTAGGGGTACAGGTCTATGTGAATCACCAGGTTTACACATTTCATAGCACTCATCATAGCACATACTCTCCCCATTGTCCATATCCCCACCACCCTCGCCTGTCCCCCCTACCCCCAGCAACCCTCATTCTGTTTTTTGAGATTAAGTCTTGGTTTGTCTCCCTCCCAATCCCACCCCTTTCATTTTTTCTTTCCTACCACCCAACCCCCCCACATTGCATCTCCACTTCTTCATATCAGGGAGATCATATGATAGTGGTCAGAAAGGGATTCTTTTTATTGAAAATATTCCATTAAGCTTATTCCTAGTAATTTAAATTGTTTTGTTAGTATTGTGCATGGAATCTTTATAGTATTATGTTTCTTAATTATTTCTAGTAGGAGGAAAATCTATTGATATAGAGGGCACTGTATTCAATTCTTTGCTTATACTTTGTTTTTTCCTTTGTTCTTTGCTTACACTTTTAATTAATTTCCTCAGTCTTCTTGGTTATCAGTTGTTTACACATACGTAATAACCATATGTAGCATAATGCACATACTTATAATACATAGCTGGATTCAAAAACAAAAAGAGAAAAAGAGCAAATTTCTAAGTATTATAATCAGTGAGGAAACACATAGCCCTAGTGACAATCTTCTCCCTAAGTGTTATAAAATAATTTTACAACTATGAAAAATTTTCCAAGATTGTGGCCTTAGCATAACTGAAGGCAAAGAATGTTGAAACTGCAAAATGAACAATCAGTAAAAAGAGAAAATCAACAAATCCAGCACAGGATCCCTCACCTTCCCCTCCCACCCTGCTCACTGCAAAGTCTGTAGAGGCAGACCAAGAAGAACTGCAGAAGATAAAGCCTATAAAAGGGTCCTTTGGGTGATTAGGTATGATCACTAGAAGGGTAATTAACATTCAGTCTGAGTTGAGTCAGAGAAGGAACTGTTTGAATAAGATTTCCAAGTATTGGTGATTTAAAGGGCCAGATATCAGATAAAGTGTTAGTTATGTACCTTAAAGGGCCAGGGTTGTCCTAAAGGGTATGCATGATTTAAAGGGGCAGGGGTGATTTTAAAGATAGGTGATATTTAAAGAGATAGTCTTCCAAACACCTGGTTTCTGCTGAAGAAAAAAAGTAAAAAAGAACAAAGAATTATTTTTGCCTCCTGGGTGGACATGGGAAAAGAAAGAAAAGGGAAAAATAATTCTTTGGAGGACTCACAATCAGCAAAACAAAACAATAGGGACAAATTAACAGAAAATGTTTCATCTCTCTCTCTCTGTTTGATTATGGCATTATTGTAATGAAATATACGATGTTAAATTTTTTTATTTTTTCTCTGTTAAAGTGTTGAAGATAGTTATGACATCCAAAGCTGGCTGCAGCATTGGTGGATTTATTTTGGTTTGGTTTCAATTATTGCATGGTCTACATTAATACCATTGTCATGCTTTCCACACAGTGTACGAGGTAACTATAAAACTATAATTCATTTAATTAAAAGACAATAGATTCCTTGTCCCCACCCCCATCTCCAATGTCAGAATATGGCTGAACTACATTTCTTTTTGTTATGGAGATATGGTGACATATGCTAGTGTTATTTGAGCAAATGAAGCTGGATTTGGCCAAATATTATTTTACTTATGTGCCAGACTTTAATTAGTATGTATTTTTGCTTCTTGCCATTTTTTAAAATACTAGAGTTCATAATTTTTCTTTAAAAAGAAGCGTGTTTTAATCTATTTATCTAGTATTATTTAATACATGAAAGAATTATTGTAAGCTAAAATAAGTATTAACTTTTTTTTAAAACACTGAAAAATAACATGTAACATTAGAGAAATCATATACTTTCCTAACAGTAGTACAAAATATTTTTAGCAATATCAAAGATTACTCTTTTACATTTTAGGGCTGTGCTGTCAAATGCTAAAGTCACTTGCCACATGTGGCTACTTAAATTTCAAATTAAAATTAGAAACCCATGTACTCAGTCATAGGAGCTACATTTCTAGTATTAATAATAGCTTCATATAGCCCATCGCTACAGTCTTAGACAGTACAGATATGGAAAATTTTCATTATTATAGAATATTCTTCATGACAACACTGTTTTAGGAGAATGTGCTTTTTACTTAATTAGATTGATCTTAGCTTGTTCACACATAGCTCACTTGTCATTTCAAGAAAAACTGGGTTTATTAAGATGTGTGCATATATTTGTATACTTTTTAAATTACTCAAACATGTCATAAGATTCTTTTACTTGTTATCCTAAAGGTACAGCAAAGATAAAAGCTGAGAAGCGTAAGCAGCCTCATCCATTTGGTGGACAGATTAAAGATAAGGAATTTGAAACTAGTATCAAGGATTTATTTGCTACTCTTTGGGTAAAGTAAAATATTTTATGCACATAAGGCAAATAAGTTGACCTGTAGAAGATTTAAGAAAATAACCACAAAGTGTTCAACTAAAATCTGAGTAGGACTTTCAAAGTCTTAATTAACTTTTTCATTTTATAGATAATGAGAAATAGGACCTGCCTTACATAAGTGGCATTTCCAGGAACATGGCTAGTGTCAGAGAATGGTACTAGTATTTTCTCTCTATTTCTTTTAATTTTACTTTTGTGTTAATTTGTTTTGTTCTTTCCCTGAAGAAATACATAAGACATTTAATGAGATGACTTACAGGTATTAACATCTTTTTAGTATGCTTAAATGACTTAGCAGAGAACTCTAGAAGTTAGCAAATATTCTTGCAAACATCATATTTTATGGAAAATACCTCAGTATCCAATGGAGAAGAAATCTTTGCTTCTCTAGGTAAGAAACAAGACCTACGATATAGACATAGAGGGATTTAAAAACTCAACTTCTTTTTAAAATTTTTTAGATTTTATTTATTTGAGAGCGTAAGAGACAGAGAGTATGTGAGTGCAAGCAGAGGAGGAGCAGAAGGGGGCGGAGAGGCAAAGAATCTCAAGCCGACTCCATGCTCAGCATGGAGTGGGCCATGGAGCTCCATCTCACGACCCTGTGATTATGATCTAAGCTGAAACTGAGAGTCCGATGCTCAACCGACTGAGCCCCCCAGCGCCCTGAAAAAAACCCAGCTTCTAAATAGTGATTCTATATTCAATTTGCTTCCTCTTCTCCTTTTCATAACTTTATCCTTTATGTTGTGGGCAGAACGGCATTGAAGATATAATTCTAACACCCATGGCCCTATGGAGCCATGTTCTTATGTGGGTCTTAGATCTTAAAAAAATTACAGATTAAAAGCAAGTGATTAACAATTATGTAGAGGAAATTCCATGTAAAATGGAATTGGGTCAAAGTCAGCTTCACCAACCAGGAGCTTTTAAATGGAAAACCCTAAAGCAAGAGAAGGAATTACTCATGCAAAGAATGGTCATTAAGAAAATTCCAGGCATAAGAAACACATGTGGAAACAGCTTGAGACGGCAGAGTTTTGGCTACATTCAGTTTAGAGAATACTTGTATGTTTAGAGCATGGTTCCTTGGTGGGCAGAGTGAAAGAATATACTGGGTTGGAGAGACAAGCAGAGGCTAGCTCTTGAAGGTCCTTGTGGGACATGATGAGAACTTCAGATTTTGTTTTTAACACAACAGGAAGTCACTAATGTACATAAGGGAATAATGTTTTAAGAACTTTAAAACATGGTTTTATGTAAAAAACAGGTTAGAGTGGGATAAGAATTGAAAAGGCAGTATGATTTGGGTGTTGTTAACAGGTAGTTTTCTCTCGGTATTATAAATGGTTATTTTTTATTCAGCTGTAGTATATGAGACCCAGTTGCAAGAACCATCTAAAGAATTACTTGGCATTTGTAAATTCAGGGCTATTGACAATGGTTTGTAGAAGGAAAAAGGTAAACCTTTCACACAGGAATATGATTTGAGGTTCTTGAACCTTAAGAAAGAAAGAAAATAAATTAAAACCTAAAATATGGGCAAGCAAATGTTCTAAAATCTACATATAGACATGTAATATTAAGATCCAACAGAAAGCTTATGTATCTAGGCTCTTGCCTTTAGGTAAGAAAACAGAGGAAAATGGGCCATACTTTAGTGAACCTACTAGATTAGAAAAGTTCCCACTGTTTGCCTTGTTTCGTGACTTAGCACCTGCCAAAGCTATTTCTCAGCAAAATGTATCTATTAAGCCATGTTGGTGAGATTATTCTTTTTATTTTATTTTACATTTTGGTGAAATTTGAGTAGGGTATTTCTTCTCTGATCCTAAGTGAGTCAGCCAGTGATTTCTATTAGGTTGGTGGTTACTCGTGAGTTAATTAAGCAATGCAGGTCATTAAAGAATTCACATAAGGAATGTAAGAATTCATGTAAGGAATTGAACAGTGGGTAAAAATCTCCTGATTTTTTTAGGTGTAGGTTTTTTTTTTTTCTAAAAAAAGAGTTTTCTTGTCATAAATTTTTATTTAAAGGATCCAGAGAACTATCTAGTTTTAGAATGTATTCTCTCTACTATCACCATATATCTTGCTGGTCCTTACTTATATATTTAAGAAAATTCATCAATTAAGGAAAGAAAAGAGTTTTATTTAGATTCAGTAAAGATAATTTTAATTTTAAAATAGATAAAATAGACATAAATAAAAGCTAAAAAGCCAGAACAGAGACAAAATATTTAATATATTTATAAAGTTGTAATATCCATTGCAAATCCTTAATAATATCTTAGCAAATCAAATCCAACATTAAGAGAATTATTCACCATGATTGAGTGGGATTTATTCCTGGGGTGTAGGGTGGTTCAATATTTGCAAAACAATCAACATGATATATTACATTAATAAAAAGAGAAGAATGATATGGTCCTCTCAATAGGTGCAGAAGAAGTGTTTAACAAAATACAGCATCCATTTTTGATAAAAAACCCTCAACAAAATGGGTGTGTATGGAACATGCCTCAACATTATAAAGGCCATGTATGAAAGACCCACAACTAATACCATTGGGGAAAAACTGAGAGCTTTTCTTCTAAGTTTAGGAACAAGACAGAGATGTCTATTTCACCATTTCTATTTAACATAGTATTAGAAGTCTTTAGCCTTTGACAATCAGACAACAAAAAGAAATAAAAAGAATCTAAGTTGACAAGAAGTAAACTTTCATTATTTGCAGAGGACAGGACACTTTATGTAGAAAATCCAAAAGATTCCACCAAAAAATTGCTAGAACTAATACATGAATTCAGCAGAGTTGCAGGATACAAAATCAATGTACAGAAATTTGTTGCATTTCTATACACTAACAATGAAGCTGAAGAATGAGAAATCAAGTAATTGATCCTATTTACAATTGCACCAAAAAACACAAGATAGGAATAAACCTAACCAAAGAGGAGGTAAAAGATCTGTACTCTGAAAACTATAGAACACTTATAAAAGAAACTGAAGATGACACAAAGAAATAGAAAGGTCTTCCATGCTCATGAATTGGAAGAACAAATATTATTAAAATATGTATACTACCCAAAGCAATCTACATATTTAACACAACCCTTATCAAAATACCACCAACATTTTTCACAGCATTAGAACAAATAATCCTAAAATGTGTATGGAACCACAAAGCCACAGAGTAACAAAAGCAATCTTGAAAAACAAAAGCAAAGCTGGAGGCATCATGATTCGGGACTTCAAACTATACTGTAAAGCTGTAGCTATCAAGACAGTATGGTACTGGCATACTGTCTTAATATTAAGATCTGTTGGATCTCAATATTACATGTCTATATGTAGATTTTAGAACATTTAGGACATTTGCTTCCCCATATCAACAGATCAAAAGAACAGAACAGAAAACCCCAAAATGGATCCACAACTATAAGGTCAGCTAATCTTCAACAAAGCCGGAAAGAATATCCACTGGAAAAAAGACAGTCTCTTCAACAAATTGTATTGGAAAAACTGACAACAATATGCAGAAGAAGGAAATCGGACCACTTTGTACATTACACACAAAAGTAAATTAAAAAATGGATGAATGACCTAAATGTGAGAAAGCAATTCATCAGAATCCTAGAGGAGGAACAAGCAGCAACTTCTTTGACATCAATGGTAGCAACTTCTTACTGAACACATCACTGAAGGCAAGGGAAACAAAAACAGAAATAAACTATTGGTAGTTTGTCAAGATAAAAAGCTTCTGCACAGCAAAGGAAACAATCAACAAAACTAAAATGTAGCCCGTGGAATGGGAGAAGATATTTGCAAATGACATATCTGATAAAGGGCTAGTATCCAAAATCTATGAAGAACTTACCAAACTCAACACCCAAAACCCAAATAATCCAGTTAAGAAATGGACAGAAGACATGAATAGATATTTTTCTAAAGAAGACATACAGATGGCTAACAGACTCATGAAAATATGCTCAACATCACTCATCACTGAGAAATGCAAATCAAAACCATGACAAGATACCACCTCACACCTGTCAGAATGGCTGAAACTAATGACACAGGAACTAAAAGATTTTGGTGAGCTGTAGGGAAAAGGGACCCCTCTTGCACTCTTGGTGGGAATGCAAACTGGAGCAGCTGCTCTGGAAAACAGTATGGAGGTACCTCAAAAAGTTAAAAATAGGGATGCCTGGGTGGCCCAGTCAGTTAAGTGTCCAACTGTTGATTTCAGCTCAGGACATGATTTCAGAGTCCCGGGATTGAGCTCCACATCGGGCTCTCTGCTTAGTGGGGAGTCTTTTTCTCTCTCCTTCTGCTTGCTCTCTCTCTCTCTCAAATAAATAAATAAATCTTACAAAAAAAAAAAAAGGCTAAGAAAAGGACTATCCTATAACCCAGCAATTGCATTATAGGCATTACCCAAAGGATTTAAAAAAATACAGATTCAAAGGGGCATATGCACTTTGATGTTTATACCAGCATTATCATCAATAGCCAAAATAATGAGAGAGACCAAATGTCCATCAGCTGATGAATGGTAAAGAAAATGTGGTGTACACACACACACACACACACACACACACACACGGGAATATTACTCAGCCATCAAAAGAATGATATATTGCCATTTGCAATCACGTGGATCGAGATACAGTGTATTATGCTATGTGAAATAAGTCAGTCAGAGAAAGACAATGCCATACATGGAATTTAAGAAACAAAATATATGAACATATGGGAAGGGTAAAAAGGAGGGGGGGGGACAAATTATTAGAGACTCTTAAAGATAGAGAACAAACAAGATTGATGGAGGGAAGTGGGAAGGGGATGAATTAAATGGGTGATGGGTGTTAAGGAGGGAGGGCAGTTGTTATCATGAGCACTGGGTGTTGTGTGTAAGTGATTAATCACTGAACTCTACTCCTGAAACAATGTTGTACTTTATGTTAATTAACTAGAATTTATTTAATTTATTTTTTTAATATTTTTTAAAAAATTTATTTATTTGACAGACAGAGATCACAAGTAGGCAGAGAGAGAGGGGGAAAGCAGGCTCCCCACCAAGCAGAGAGCCCGATGTGGGGCTTGATCCCAGGACCCTGGGATCATGACCTGAGCTGAAGCCAGAAGCTTTAACCCACTGAGCCACCCAGGTGCCCCAACTAGAATTTAAATAAAAATTTGAAGAAAAAAAAGTAAAAAAAAAAAAAAACATTATAATATCCATGAGGTGAAAAGTTACAAATAAAAAGTCAATGGGTTTAAGCTCAAGAATAGAAGGTGAACCCTCTTATGCTGTTGGTGGGAATGCAAGTTAGTGTAGCCACTTTGGGAAACAGTGTGGAGGTTCCTCAAAAATTTAAAAATAGGGCTACCCTATGACCCTGCAATTGCACTACTAGGTATTTACCCCGAAAGATACAGATATAGTGAAAAGAAGGGTCATCTGCACCCCAATGTTCATTGCAACAATGGCTACAATAGCCAAACTGTGGAAAGAGCCAAGATGCCCTTCAATAGATGAATGGATAAAGAAGATATGGTCCATATATACAACGGAATATTACTCAGCCATCAGAAAAGACGAGTACCCAGCTTTTGTATCAGCATGGGTGGGACTGGAGGAGATTATGCTAAGTGAAATAAGTCAAGCAGAGAAAGTCAATTATCATATGGTTTCACTTATTTGTGGAACATAAGGAATAGCATGGAGGACATTAGAAGAAGGAAGGGAAAATGAAGGGGGGAAATTATAGGGGGGGAGAGGAACCACGAGAGACTATGTACTCCAAGAAAGAAACTGAGGGTTTTAGAGCAGAAGGGGGTGGGGGGATGGGTGAGCCTGGTGATAGGTATTAAGGAGAACACATATTGCATAGAGCACTGGGTATTACATGCAAACTATGAATTATGGAACACTACATCAAAAACCCCTGTACACATATAGGAGTACTATTGTATGGTGACTAACAACATAATAAAAAATAGATTAAATAGATTAAGCATGTGAATTAGTGAAATGTTAATGTGTAAATTTGAAAATGTTTCAAAAATATTTTGTTGTAGAATGCCAAAAAAAAAGAGCAATAACTATCCATAGCTCTCAGAATATAATGGATTAAAAATATATTTCAAAAGAATAAAAATAGAAAGCTTAGTAATTAGGGAAATAAATCAGGGAAAAGAAAAAAATGAAATTATGACTGGCTAGAAGTAGGTAAAGAATAAATTTTATAGGAGAAAACTTTTTAAATGTATAGAGCAGAGAGATCAACACCTTTACCTTCTCTTTCTTTCTCATGCCTTAAGTCTTATACCTTATTAACAGAGAAGACAGTTATATACTAGAACTCCAGTGAATGAAGACTTGTTAATGAATATTATGACATGAAAGAACTTTTTGAGCTATATAGGACAAATTGAATTTAAAGTGTTACTCATTAGTTTTGTGACTAGAAATGGTTGACAGAATACGTCAAAGGCAACTAGTGTCCAATTATTTAGATATTATGCTATTGGTGGTCAAAATATTGAATTTCCTTGGAAAACAGGTGAACTGCTATCATAGAAACTAGAATCAATATACGTTTGACACAAGTAAGATTTTTAAAAATATAGTTATTACTTGTATTTATATCAGGACTTCATGTACTATTTTCAGTTTCTGATCCATCTACTAGGTTTGATGAAATAAATTGTTGTTTGTAGAAGCAGAGTAAGTGAGATTTCAGGATAGAGGGCTGAAACATTTTTAAACTTGGAAAAACAGCCTTTTCTAGGTGAGTTATTTTACTCTTATTGACAGATTTAATAAAGATAACCATCATTGATTTTCTATGGCTAATTGTAGATGTTCTTCATGAGGAACCAAGATGAGAGAAAGGGAGAAGTTAATTGATCAAGTAAAACACTTGAATAATTCCAAGAAGTTTATTGGAATCCTCTTCAACTTATGTTTTCCTTCTATTTGCCGATATGAAGGCCTTTTACTGGCAAGATCATTGTCTCCTGTCATACTACTTTGATTAGGGTAGAAAATAGATTAATGCTTCTATCACCTAAAAGAAGAAGCTCCATAATTAATTGGGACACTGCATACCACATCTTCAATGAATCTTGGTTGGGTCTTTAGGAGCTCTTTCCTTCCTGCAGCATTCCTCTGCCTCAGTTTCCTCATTAACATTTGTTTCCCACTGCTACTTGAAACCTGTCCTGTGTCTCAGTCTACTTGTCTGTGTCTACTATACCATTTACCTTATATTTTGCTGATCCTGTCCTTGTTTCCTACTCTTAGTGAGTAAGTACATGCAGGAGTACTATTTTGGTTGGTTACCATTTGAAAGCATGCATCCCAGACCAGCATGAACCCCCTCTGGTGTGGTAAAGACCATGGTTTTAGATAAAACTGTGGTGGAGTAGGGCTGAGGCCCACAGTACTATAAGAAATGGTTGTTGCATGAATTATCTGCTACTATGAAGATTTGATTTCTTCTTTTCTTTTTCAGTACATTAAGTCTGATTTTATTACATAAAATGCCTTAAATACTGGTTTTCTGTCTGGCCTTTGTCTTTGCCTCCTGTATTTATATTTAAGAAAAAAATACATTTTTTGAAGATTTTAATTATTTATTTGAAAGACAGAAATCACAAGTAGGCAGAGAGGCAGGCAGAGAGAGGGGGAAGCAGCCTCCCTGCTCAGTAGAGAGCCCGATGCGGGGCTTGATCCCAGGACCCTGAAATCATGACCTGAGCCAAAGATAGAGGCTTAACCCACTGAGCCACCCAGGCACCCGACCCAGCCACCCAAAATAGACTTTTTTAAAATGAAGAAAGCCTAGATACTTTTTCGGAAGGGTCTATTGTAGTCTGAGTGTTTGCTATGCTCACAGTGTCTTTCTAAGTAAAGTGCCTGTAGCCCTTTCTGAATAAAGTGCCCAGAAGTGTTTCCTTGTGCAGAGTTGCCATGCTCTATATAATGTAGTTCAAATGTAATAGAAGTAGATATAAGCACACAGCTGATGGAAAGAAGCTGAATATCTGGGTCTTTGTAGCAATTAAGACAAAACAATGGAATGCCCACTAGAGAGCAGACCAGATAAGCTGCCATTTGCTTCTGAATAATCTTCTGTTTCTTTAGGAGTGCTGAATTATTCAGCTACTCAGTGTTTTTGGCTTTTTCACTTTACTGTATAACATTATAGTAAGTCTCATCAACTGGATTAACCTGTTCATTTTAATTCTAAAAAGTTCAAACACAAAAATTATCTAGTGCAGTGGTTCTTAGTGTGGCTCCCAGGCCACCACTATCCTCATCATTGCCTGGGAATCTGCTAAAACTGCAAATTCCTGGGCTGTGCTCCAAACCTACTGAATCAGAAACTGAAAGTAGGACCTGGTAATCTGTGTTTTACACCATCCCAACGATTCAAAGCACACTACAGTTTGTAAACAACAAATCTCCTAATCTAGTGTGACCCTCTTACTTTATAAATTATGAAAATGATGTGTATTCTTTCCTGGGTAATTTCTAGTTGCCAGAAATTAAATTATTACATATATTCCATTCTCATGATTACCTGGATATATATATATTATCATTTCTAGTTTATAGATCATCAAGCAATAATTTAAAGAGGATGAGTAATTTTTCCAAAGGCATCTGTATCTTTGATGCACACACACACACACACACACACACACACAGGTAGCTGAACCGAGGTTAAGAATATAAAAATATCTCATGTACCTGACTAAAACACCATTCCTGCATCTACTATTATATAATACTCCCTAAAAATGGAATATAGAGAGATGTGACTTGCTAATTGTTGTTTCAAAAATCAGTTGCAGGGCCAAGATAAAAGCGAGGTTTTCTGTTCCTTATTCTACCTGTTATACCTAATACAGATTGCCGTTTCCTATAAGATCATGGTATAGACCTGTGAAACAAAAGACAGAACTCAGCAACAGATTAATATATATAAAAACTTGCTATCTGATAGGGGAGGCAGTACAATGATATAGTTCAGTAAATGTGATGATAAATTTGATTCTCTGTATGGTGAAATGAAGTTGGACCACTACTTCATATGATACACAAAGGTGATTTACAGGTTAATAAAACGTGACTAGGAAAAAAAAAAACCCAGCACAGTTAATGCTAACCCATGAAAGAAGTATCTTGTGACATAGAGGTAGGAAAAGTTAAGCAAGGTTGTAATAGTGTAAAATACAAAGTAAAAATTAGTGGATTAAAGTTCTGTTCTATGAAGGAAACTGCAGACAATGTTAAAAGTTGGGTAACAGGGGAGCTTGGGTGGCTCAGTGGGTTCAGCTTCTGCTTTTGGCTTAGGTCATGATCTCAGGGTCCTGGGATGGAGCCCTGTATGGGACTCTCTGCTCAGCAGGGAGCCTGCCCCCCGCCCCCACCGCCTGCCTCTCTGCCTACTTGTGATCTCTGTCAAATAAATAAGTAAAATCTTAAAAAAAAAAAAAAAAAAAGATGAGTAACATCTCTCAATGTAACAAGAGATTAGTAATTAGAATAAATAAGGAATTCCTGGAAAATCTATACAAAAATTTTAGGAAGCCTAATAAAAATATGAATAAGCAGTTCACACACAATAACCAAGTCTAAATAGCTATGAATTACATGAAGAAATGCTCAGTTGGACTTGAATTTAGGAAAGTACCATATAAAGCATTGTGGTATGACTTTATATCCATCAGCATGGCAAAATTTTAAAAGCCTGCTGATAATACCAAGTGTTGCTGATTACATGGAGTGTACTACTTATCTATTGCTACGTGACAAACCACCCCAAAACTTAGTGGCTTAAATAATAGAACATGATTTTGCTCATTAATCTGCAGCTTTGTCAGGGCTTACTCCGCTCAGCTCTATTTGTCAATTAAAGTGAAGTCTGGGGGATAAAATCCCCTGATGGCTTGTTTACTTAACTGTGAGCTATCGATACTGGCTGTTTGCTGGAACACCCACACATGGCCTCTCCATCTGGCCTTGACTTCTCACAACATGGTGAAAGAGTCCCAAAGCCAGAGTCCTGAGAGAGTGAGCATATACAGCAGAAGTCCTATTGTCGTGTTATGATCCAACCTCAGAAGTCATGCCGCATCTCTTTGTTGAGACAGCCATTGAGGACTTTCCCAGTTCAGTGCCTCCTGATGGGGGAATGGCAAAGTTCTCAAGGGTATGTGGAACTGAAAATATTGCTGTGGTGAATATTATAAATTGCTACATGAAGAAAATAGAAAACTCTGCTTCATTATTGGTGGGATTATAAAGTGATACATTTTTGGGAAAAATTTTAAAGAAATAATGGAATGAAGTGTATAGTACATCTTAATGCCCAAGCAATCCTGTTCTGGGGTATATACTTCCAAAGACATTCTACTCTGGTCCTTAAGTGTGCACGCACAGGCACATTTAATATAGTCTTGTTTGTGACAGTGGGAGTTGAAGTGAGCCTAACTTGTGGGAGTAGATGAATATGGTAGGATCACAGTATGTAAATTTAGATAGCACTCAGAAGATGAATTAGATTAATACAGAGAATATGTTTAGATTTTTTTTAAATGGTGTTTACGATTAGAAAAAAAATTAAGTTAATTTAACAATATATAAACAAAATGCCACTGAAATGTTTCAAAGATAAGTATATAAGAAATACAGAAATCAGTTTGAAAGTTTATATTTTAATGTTAATTATTATCATGTTAATTACTATGTATAGTATAATAGTACTATACATCCTCCTGAGACTTCTGAGTAAGTTAAAAAAATGCAGAATTTGGGCAACTGGGTGGCTCAGTGTGTTAAAGCCTCGGCCTTTGGCTCTGGTCATGATCTGAGGGTCCTGGGATCAAGCCCTTCATCAGGCTCTATGCTTAGCAGGGAGCCTGCTTCCTCCTCTCTCTCTGCCTGCTTCTCTGCCTACTTGTGATCTGCCAAATAAATAAATAAAATCTTTAAAAACAAATGCAGAATTTACGTGACTTCACTGTATGTGGAATACCCAGGAGTAAAATGTTATAGAATCTTAATAGTAATACTAGTAATTTTCCTTGTGTGTTGCTTAAGTTATCTTCATTTTGTTTTTTAGTTAGGTGAAAAGATTTCTTAAGGAAAGAAATAGATTAACTAAGGTAAAGGAACATTCTAGACACCTGGTTAATGATATCTATTTTTCCTTAATTTTTGTAGAAATTTCCTTATTTTTGTAGAAAACTGCCAGAATCTCAAATAAAAATTATAGGTGGTATGGAGGTCAAATGAATAAAAATGGTTCAAATACTACATGTCTTTAATAGTATATTATTATATATTATATCTTGGTGAACAGCAGATTTTGATTTATATATATGTTCAGTTTAGATTGGGAAAGGTAAAATTTTTGCTGATTTGTCATTAACATGTGAGTGAATAAATCTATTTTTCTTTACCTAACAAAATGAAATAATTTGTGTATAACATTTCTATTTTAGGTTCTGTTGAAGAATCCAATATTAATATGCCTAGCTCTGACTAAAGCTTCAGGATCTTTTGTTTTTATTGGAGCTTCTGAATATTTGCCTTTGTATATAGAAACTCAGTTTTCATTAACACGCCCTATAGCAACTAAAATTGCAGGTAGACCTTTTCTGCTCATTATACTCATTTTGAAGTTTTTATATAAAATTTTCTTATATATTTTTATGAAATATTTGAAATAAGCATAAAGTGGGAGTAATATCATTTGCTGAAGTTTCATTTATCTTATTTCATTTTATTATTTTTCAATGCTATATATTACTATATATCACTCAGTGTTCATCAATGCACATCACAATGAGTGTACTTTTAATCTCCTTTATTTTACCTACTCCCCCACCCACCTTCCCTGTGGCAACCACCAGCTTATCACCTGTATTTAGAGTCTGGCTTTTTGTTCCCCTTTTTTTTTTTTCATTTGTTTTTTTCTTAAATTCCACATATAAGTGGAATCATTCGGTATTTGTTTTCTCTGAATGATTTATTTTGCTCAGGATTATAACCTTTAGGACCATCCATACTGTTGTGAATGGCAAGACTGCATTCTTTTATTCCATGGTATATGTATTTCACATTGTCTTTATCCATGCGTCCGTCTATTAGTGGACACTTTGACTGCTTCTATAATTTGGCTTTGTAAATAATGCTACAATAAACATAGGGAGGCATATATCCCTCCAAATTAGTGCTTTTGTATTCTTTGGAAATATTCCTGGTAGAGAAATTACTTGATCATAAAATAATTCTATTTTTAATTTTTTGAGGACTTCCCTACTGTTTTCCATGGTGGTTGTATCAGTTTGCATTCCCACCAACAGTGTACAAGGGTTCCTTTTCCTCCACATCTTTGTCAGCACTTGTTTTGATTCTAGCCATTCTGATAGGTATGAGGTGATATCTGGTTGTGGTTTTAATTTACATTTCCTTGATGGTGAGTGATGGTGAACATCTTTAAATGTGTCTGAAATGTGTGTCTTGTAGGCAACATATAAATGCTTTTTTTTTTTTTTTTTTTTTTTTTTTTTTGAGAGAGAGAGAGAGAGGTGGGGAGGGGGCAGAGGGAGATAGAGAGAATCTTAACCTTTTTTGTATTTTCACATTGATATTCTCCACTCTTTTCTCAAGTCCAGTGAGTATCTTTATGATCATGACTTTGACTTCTCTATCAGGCATATTACTTATATCTGTTTCACTTAGATCTCTTGCTGTGGTTTTGTTTTGTCCTGCTATTCATTTGGGACATATTCCTCTGTCTCCTCATTTTGTCTAACCCTCTGTGTCTATTTCTCTTGTTAGGGAGCTGTATCTCCTTAGGAAGAAGAGGTCCTGTAGTGCTCTGCAGTGCAGAGTCCTCTCTTCACCAGAAGCTGGCACTTCAGGGTTGTTTCCTATGTGTGTTGCTTGTGCCCAGCTCTTGTGTCCCAGCTGCTTTTTCCTTCAGTCCATCCAACTGAAATGGCTCTCTTTACCTGTTGTGGGCAAGTGTTAAGTCCCCAGCTGGGGTGGGGCACACGGTTTTAACCACTCCTACTGCTGCTGGGACTGAGGCCCTTAAAACATGTGAGTTGAGAGGTATGGTGTTGGCAAGGTTTGCACCAGTGTTCTGGGGAAGACTTCTGCAGACACTGGGACTGAGGCAAATGTGGCTGAAGGGTGGATCCATCGAAATCTGGGAGTCCAGGGCACAGTGTAAACAAGTTAGTTAGTGAATGTGGGGACAACTCTGGAGGAACATAAATCTTAAAATAGACAGTAATCATGCTTATCTTTTGATCCAAAAGAAGACATTATCTCTATTGTACTTGACAGTACATGTATCTTCTCTTAGTTCCAGGAGGAACAAAATCTCTGTTTTCTAGAACTATAAGCAAACTTCCTTCTGTTATTGAGAACACTCTCTCTATTACCCAAGGCTGTGCAAATATCTTTGAAGAGATAGGGCAAAGATCGGTCAGTGATTCTGTTTGCTAGATATGCAGAAACATGAGCTACATGGAGAATTGCTGCCCAATTTATATGACAGTAATTATGTAACATGTAAATAATGATTGTCAGATTAAGCAGACAATCTAGTATGTTACTTGCAAGAGGCACTCCTTAAATATGATGACATTGAAAAGGCTGAAAGTCAAAGGGTAGGAAAAGTTCTACTATGTGAATGCTAGCCAGAAGAAAAGGTGGTATAAATAGTTGTTGTGAAGAGATCATTTATAGTGACAGCAGTGAGGTAGATGAAACAATTATACATGGGCATGCCCTCAAAAATGTAGCTTTAATTTTTTAAAAAAAGATTTTATTTATTTGAAGAGAGAGAAAAAGAGCACAAGCAGGCAGATAATTCAATAAAAATGGACAAGAGACTTGAAAAAGTATTCAATAGAAGATGCTATCCCTTGGCCAATATTCATATGAAAGTGGGTTCACCTCTATTGGTTTTTAGGGAAATGCATATGAAAACCACAACACAATCCTATTATTAATTCACCACAATGGCTAAAATGAAAAAAGGGGGATGCAAGTTGGCATGGATGTGGAGTGGTAGCATTTCATTCCCTACTAGTGAAAGTAAATTGGTTTAACCATTATATATCTGTTTGGTAGTATCATGAAAAGCTGAACTTATATATATATTCCCTCCTTCAGGAATTCTACTCCATGTTACATACCAGACTTAAATTCCTCTCTTAAGGATATACCTAGAGGAAGTGCAAATATTTACAAAAAGATATGTACACGAATTTTTTAAGTTGCACCATTATTCACAATATCACAGTGAACAAGTTGTGGTGTATGAGTATTTTAGAATGCTGTTCAGCAATGAGAAGGCATCATCTGTTTTCATGTATAAAAACATGAGCGAATTTTTCTAACATCATACAAACAAAGAAGCCTTAATGTATACATACTTTATGATCCATATTTTATAAAATCTTGTAAGTGCATAAAAGAGCCTTTGATCTTCTGGAAGTATTAAATTTTTTATCTGGATGGTAGTTTCATAAGAACAGTCACTTTGAAAAGTCATCGGCATGTACAGTTGTGATTTGTGTACTTTTCTGTACATCAGTAAAATCTTTACAGAGTTGAAGTTCTGTGCATTGGTTGAATTTCCAATTGTCTTGTTTCCTTTTGGGGTAGACTTTAAAGAGCTAGCCACTTAATTGTTGAACTCCCTGTGCCCAGTATTTTCTTATCACCTAGGTCAATAGCCTGACAGGCAATGTTTTCCTAGCTGAGTGGAGTTCTCAGTTTTGTACTCACAAATGTTTGTGGTTTTCCCAAATCTGTACTTGTTGGGTTCAAGCTGAATAAACTAAGGGCCTTTCCCTGGGTTAGTTATATGGCTTGGGGATGGGGATAGGACTTGGAGCTCAAACATTTTATATAGACTGCCATCCATTCCCCTTGTTTTTCCTTTATCTCATTCCTGCTTGTGATTGTACTATTGTCCTTCATTTCTGGGATTCTGGGGTAAAATGTGGCTTGCCTCTTTTTGACTTCCTTACTTTCAGGCTTACTTCTCACCCTTTGAAGTCTCCTGATTCAGTTCCATTTCTCACAATTTTCTTCATAAATATTGCCCCTCCTCTATTTATTTGTAGTTTTTTTTTTTTTTTGCTTTCTAATGAAGGTATTTGTGAATGTCTACCTTTTTTCAAACATTCATATGTTTACTTTGTGCTGAACACTTTTCTAAGCGATTAAATATGGGCTCCTGTAATTCTCTTAACAACCTTATCATGGTGATATAATTATTTATAGATTTTCCTTAATAGTATCTCATACTTTAGGTGTAATTTTCATTAATTTTTCTGTTGTAAGTATTTTTAAAATTATGATTCTCATCATGTTTTTATTTAAGTCATGTCTTACTTTTTTTTTTTTTTTTTTTTTAGGATTTTATTTTTTTATTTATTTGACACAGAGAGAGAGAGATCACAAATAGGCAGAGAGGCAGGCAGAGAGAAAGGGGGAAGCAGGCTCCCTGCTGAACAGAGAGCCTGATGCGGGGCTCGATCCCAGGACTCTGAGATCATGACCTGAGCTGAAGGCAGAGGCTTAACCCACTGAGCCACTCAGGTGCCCCTCAAGTCATGTCTTACTGAGAAGAGATTTTTAGTGTTTAAATATATGGTTTGCTTTTCTTTTTAAATAACTATTCACATCGAGTAATAGTTTCCATATCTTTAGTAATGTTGTAAGCTGGGACTTTGTGAGAAAGCTGAGTCCAAATACTTTGCTTATGGATTTTTTTAATTTCCCGGGCAATTTTAACAAAATTTATATGCAATGTTAAATATGTATAGGTTTATGAACAACATTTCATGGCACATTTTTTTAGTATTTTATTTTCAGACTTTCCTTTAAAAATACCCAATTTAATTATCTGTCTTTTTAATAGTTAAGCTTTATCCATTTACCATTATTGGGTATTCTGACTTTTTAAAAATATTTTATTTATTTATTTGACAGGGAGAGAGATCACAAGTAGGCAGAGAGGGAGAGGGAAGCAGTTTTGCTCCCCACTGAGCAGAGAGCCGGGCTTGATTCCAGGATGCCGGGCTTGATTCCAGGACCCTGAGATCATGACCTGAACCAAAGGCAGTGGCTTAACCCACTGAGACACCCAGGCATCCCTGGATTCTGACATTTTTAAGTAACTTTTAACTTCTTACTTACATTTCTTTGTTTATTACCTTTCAATTTGCTTCTTTTCCCCCCTACTATCTTGTTCTCTCTCAGTAGACTCATTTCTTTTTTTCATTTTATCCCCTTTGTTTTGTTCAGGAGATTTTAACAATCCACTGGTAGTTCACTAGCCCCACTCTTCAAGAGTGAGTGCATGTGTTCATGTCTAGTCTAGTTCAGGAGGTTTTAACTATCCACTGAGATAGTTCACTAGCCCCACTCTTCAAGAGTGAGTGCATATGCTCATATCATGTCTAGATAATTTTATCATTTATGAATTAGCTATAATTATTCTTTTGCAAGTAACATGCTGTTTGGAAGATTTTTACAATTTCTCTTTATTCTTGATGATATGAAGTTTTCTTACCTTCTGTCTATCTTAGGATAGATTCAATTATTTACTCTTTTTTTTTTTTTAAAGATTTTATTTATTTATTTGACAGACAGAGATCACAAGTAGGCAGAGAGAGAGAGAGAGAGAGAGGGAAGCAGGCTCCCTGCTGAGCAGAGAGCCCGATGCGGGGCTCGATCCCAGGACCCTGAGATCATGACCTGCGCTGAAGGCAGCGGTTTAACCCACTGAGCCACCCAGGCGCCCCCAATTATTTACTCTTAATCGTTCTCAGTAGTTGGAGTGTTCTTTTATTCCCAGAACTAATGTTTTTTTTTTTTTTTTAATGGTGGAAATTTCTTATTCTCAGTTTCAATTGTTCATGTATTACTTCTGGGGAAATAATTCCCCAGAATTTATTCCATTATACTTCTCACAAGTGCAGTAAAGCATTTTGTAGTGCCTCTTCCTGTTGTCTGAAGTTAGTATCTCATTTTTATTTCCTTTGCTTTTACACAATGTCCTTTTTTCTATCCCAAGATTTCATTCAGGATACATCATATTTAGTTATCATATCTCTTAGGTGTCTATTGGGTTTGACAGTTTCTAAGTCTTCCACTGTTTTTTATGATCTTGACAGTTTTGAAGAGTGCTGGTCAGGTATTTTTTAGAATGTTCCTTAACTGGGAATTGTCTGATTTTTTTCCACCTGTGATTATACAAAAGTTATGGGTTTTAGAGGGAGGATCACAGAAGTAAAGTGGCATTTGCATCAAATCATATCAAGGGTGCATACTGTCACCATGGTTTACTACTTTTGAATTTGACCTTGTTCAACTGGGTAATGTTTATCATATTTCTCTACTGTACTCATTGCCTTTAATTACTTATTTTGGTTATTCTCCTTTCACTCTTCTTTTTAAAAAAATATTACATAGTGCATGAATTATACAATGTTCTCTTCCAATCTATTAACTTTTCAAACATCTCTGGTCTGGGACTTTAGTTTTTATTTTAGGAATTAGAGTTTTAAATATCCAGGTTTATTATTTTTTATTCATCTGCTCTTATTTCATTCCTTTATCTTTTAATTTTATTTCTTCTTTTTATGGAAGTTAAACTTTCATTTATCTTTTTGAACATTCTAAAATTACTTACTTACAAGTCTCCCACAGACCTTCAAAGATAATAAATTTAATCTGATGTTGGTGGAACTTTTTTTGTTTTTTTTGCCATATATTTCTCTTGCTATATTCTTATCTAAATCTACCACTTCTTTATGTTTGGAGCAAAGGAAATCACAGCAATGTTTGCATTTACTGTGCTACTTTCATATGACTATCTTCTAATTACATGTCTTCTTCTCCCTCTTTCTTTTCCTCCTCCTGTTCACCTCTATCTAATCCTTTATGCTTGATTGAAAAAAAGACTATTTCTCATAGTGACTATTCTGAATTCTCAGTTTGTTGTGAGATTGTTAATATTGTACACCCATTCATAGAATCAGTGGGTGGCTTAGTTAAATTTTTGGTAGTAAGTTTCTGTTACTGAACTCTTGTGATGGGCGTGTCTCTTGCTGTAAGGTATAAATCCAGACACCTATCCAATAATAGCTCTGAATAAGACAGTTCTCATCTTCTGTTTTGCGTGGATTAAGTTCTGGGTTTATCTTAGATGTCGTTACCACATAGGAGCAAAATTTCTCCATCGTTCCACTAGGCCTATAGGTTTAGCCCTACTCCCAAATTTGTACTTCTCTTAAGGTTCAGGTTTGTTGAGATGTTTATCATGCCTTTAAGATTTCATTGTCTTTTTATTTAAATCTATATTTGATTTATGTTTAGAGCTGGGGGATTGTATCAACCTATGAATGTTCTGTACTATCTTCAGCTATTTTTTTTAAAAAACTGTTTTCTTTTCCTCCTTTTTTCTTTTAGGATTTGTTTTACTTCCAGCAGGTGGACTTGGCGTGCTTCTGGGAGGTATCATTGTTTCCACGTTACACATGTCTTGTAAAGCCCTTATGAGATTTGTAATGGTTACATCTGCTGTATCACTTATTTTCTTTGGGTTTGTAATTTTTATAAACTGTGCTCCAGTACCATTTGCTGGGATCAATGAAGATTATTCCGGGTAAATATTATTTTGCAGATTGAATATTTACATTCAAGTCAACAATGTATTTCTCAGTTAGTTAATAATTATCTAGTAACTCTGTAAGTTTATGCCATTCTTAGAATTATTCAACATGTAAAATAAATATAAAGCACACTTTTACCTTTCATATTAAGGGCAGAAATATCATGATGGTAGCTTGAGACACGGCTGTTTATGCATAAAGTACTAAAGAAAAAAAAGGCATTGAAATGATTCAGAACCAAGAAGTAATATTCTGTATTTAAGTGGCTAACAACTAAAAGACAATACTGTCTATACAAAGCCTTACCTTGTGTTCCTGAATTGATATATCTGCCTTTTTATAGATATCAAAGAATAGAACTGAAGTACAGCTGAAAGTATGTGTAAGTAATATCTCCTTTAACCAAAAATTCAAAGAACTTGGCAGAGATTGATATTAAACACAGCAGAACAGAATTTAAATAGAAAACCTAAGGACAGAGCAAGTAAAATAAGTAAAAAAAAACGAGAGTTTCATTGCTACCCACAATGGAGTAATTTGTGGCCGACCAATGCTCCCACTGAGAACAGCTATACAGAACTGAATCAAGTTTAAAAGATTTGTCTCAAGGTATCAGAGGATTGTTTAGGCAAATAGAAATTGAAAGGCCAAAATTTTGGAATAAGGCATACCCTAAAGAAGAGAAGCAACTTCTTGCATTTGGATACTTTAGAGGTATTTGCTAACTCTCAACATTGAGAAGAAGCTGAGAATTTGGGCAAAGGTCTGGGCAAAAAGCATCTAGTTAGATGACAAGAAATCAGCACACATTTGTGACAGATGCGTCAACCTAGAGACACAAAAATAGGGCTGCGCAGGATATCAGAGAGGAGAGAGAGAGAGAGACAAATGACACAACACTCTTGGGTTTTCACTCAGTACTCAGTACAAGTGCTGAATTATGAATGTAAGCAGCTGTAATCAAGCAGAAATCTTAGAAAAAGTAGAGGAAAATTCTAGCAGTACTGTGATACTCTGTAGATGAGAGTGAGTTTAGCATACACTGGGAAGAGGAACGGTGATGAATACTACTTGTTCTCTGATATCTCTGTAAGGCTAAGACCTGAGAGTAAGGGCCTTCCAGAAGTACTATAGCCTATCCAGGAGTTAATTTGGTCTCTAATTGGATTAATTTTGTCATCTAGCACTCTTTAACTAGCTGCAGAAAAAATCAACACTCTAAAAAAAAAGATAATACCCAAAATTATCAGACAAAATGGACAATAGGACAGACCACAGGGGATCCAGAGATCATCATGATCAAAAAAGAATGTTGAAACAATATTGAGAAACAAACTGAGGGTTTTGGAGGGGAGGTGGGGCTAGGTGAGACTGGTGGTGGGTATTAAGGAGGGCACATATTGCATGGAGCACTGGGTGTAGTGCATAAACAATTAATCTTGGAACACGGAAAAAATAAAATTTAAAAAAATAGACAAATGGATTAAAAAAACCAGTATTGATATAAGCAATAATACAAATGACTATGAATATCTCTTCAGAAACCACGGGTTCAGAAGAGAGTAAAACAGTAGCTTTAGAATGCTGAACGACAACCCTCCCCCCAAAATAAACGTTGACTTAAAAATTATTATCCAGTGAAAATAGCCTTCAAGAATGAAAATGAAGTAAAGATATCCTCAGGTGAAGGATAACTCGTAAAATTTGTTATTAGCTCTAAAAGAAATTATTAGGTATTTTTTCAGTCTGAAGCAAAATAATCCTAGAGGAGAACCTGGAGGGTAGAGGAGGAATAAAACAAGTGATAAATATACTTGTAAGTAGACTAACTTTTCATCTTACATTTAAAATATATATAACTACTGAAAGAGAAGTATAACATTGTCTGGTGTAGTTTTTCAAAGGTTGTAGATGTCATACATCTGACAACTATAAAGCGAGAGAAGAAAAGGACCTCTTATAGCACTTATACATTTTAAGTATCGTGGCAAAATGTCAGCTTGAAGTAGAAAAGTAAGTATATATACATATAGTTTAGATATCTGTATCTGTATCTCCTGTCTTTGTATGGTCTGCACACTAAGATTGTTTTTATATTAGTAAGTGTTGTGAAAAACAATAAAGAACAAGAGGACTTATAGTTTCTACTCCAGTATGTAAAGAGCTTATAAGTCATCGCTCCCATCCTCACAATAAGGAAGAGGTTGAACAGATAAAAAAAATTAACAGTAGAGGACAGACTGGGTGAACTGCTGTGGCCCAAAGTGGAGAGATAGGCAGGTAGGGAGAGTTATAGTTTGCTGGAGCAGAAGCCATTGGAACTGAATATTAAACAGCACTTAATCATTTGCTGGAGGTAGAACATGGAGTAACTTGAGAGTTAAAATCTACTGGAGACTTAGTGGTAGGAGGACCCCACACACTCTCATGACTCTAAACATCCCAACATCCCAGGTGCCCTACCAGGTTCTCAGAGTGGAAACTGAAAGAAAATTCTCTTGTGTTTGGGCAGGAGAAGAGGGAAAATAACCATGTGAAATATGCCCAAGAGAAGTCTACTGTCTGTAACAGAAGCCTTACCCTGTAGGAAACTACTTGACCAGAGTTTCCCCTGCCAAACTTTAAAAAGGAGGGTAATCAGACAAGTCAATCCCTCTCTAACCTTCCTGTCTAACGTAAGGGAAGGGAGAAAAGGGGCTCAGAAAAACTGAAAGTCACAGCTTAGAGACTCAGGCACACTGGGGTGGAAAGAGACACAAAATCTAAGATTTGATTTGATTTTTATTTATTTATTTGACAGAGATCACAAGTAGCAGAAAGGCAGGCAGAGAGAGAGGGGGATGCAGGCTCCCCACTGAGCAGAGAGCCCAAAGTGGGGCTCGATCCCAGGACCCTGAGACCATGACCTGAGCTGAAGGCAGAGGCTTAACCTACTGAGCCACCCATGTGCCCCCCAAATCCAAGATTTAAATGTAAGATTATAGAGCACTTTCCCTCAGCAATATCTTACCCCCACACCAGTAGATCCCCAGCATTATAACGGAGAAGCACAACTGAGAGAGCTGGAAGGCTCACTCTGTTTCATAAAAAGATTCTAGGGAAACGCAAAGACAACTAGGAAGACAGAATGAGGATACCATGGGAAACTGAGGCCTTTGCCACCTTGCTACAGCAAACTTTAAACACAGCCTAACTCCTAGACAGAGAAACATAAAAACCTCTTATTAAAAGACCAATTTACCTCTTTTTTTTTTTTAACATGATGCATAATGCCTGACTTTTAACAAACACATTACAAGGTATTCTGAGGGCAAGAAAACGTGCAAACCGAAAAAGCACAACATGCGTCAGACCCAGACTCAGGTATGGCACAGGTTTGGGAATGATCGGACTGGGAACGTAAAATAACTAAGATTAATATGCCAAGGGTTCTAATGGGAAAAAGTGTGCAACATGAAAGCAAAAATAGATAATAAGAGAAATACAAATTCAAGAAAAAATCAGAGGTAAATTTCAGAAAGCAAAAACCATAAGAGAAATGAAGAAATCCTTTCGTGGGCTCATCAGTAGACTGGAGAAAACTGAGGAAAGTATCAGTGACTGTGAAGATATGTCAATAGAAACTTCTTAAACCGAAAAGTACAGAGAAAAAGATGAAAAAAAACCCCAACAACCCAAAATAAACAGAATGTCCAAGAACTGTAGCAATTACAAAGCTAAAACCAATTGCAAAACAAACACCAGAAAGAGAAGGACAGAGAGGAACAGAAGAAGGGAGTAATAATGGCTGAGAATTGTCCAGAATTAACAAACACCAAACTACTGATCCAGGGAGCTCAGAGAACACCATGACGGAAAAAAAATAAAAAATACAACTAGGCATTCAACCTGTAGAATCAGGAAACAATGACAAAATCCTGAAAGAAGCCAGAAGAAACAAAACCTCACTGATAGAGGATTAAGGATTATTTATCTCAGACTAATCTTACAAACCATACAAAAAAGAAGACAGTGAAATGAAATATTTAAAGGACTGAAAAAAAAATCATTAACCTAGAATGCTATGTGCAATGAAATTGTCCTTCAAAAATCATGAAATAAATATATTCTCAGGTAAACAAAAACAAACAAAAAAACCCACACGAATTGTAAACATGCTTTGCCAGAAATGTTTAAGGAAGTTCTTCAGATAAAAGAAAGATGGTATGAGTCAGAAATTTGAGTCCACGCAAACGAACAAAGAAACATGCTTTGCAAGTAACTTACATTGCAAGAAATATTTAAAGGAGTCCTTCAGAAAAAAGAAAAATGATATGAGTCAGAAATTTGAGTTTTCATGAAGAAACAATACCAGAGAATGAATAAATGAAGGGATAATATTTCATTTTTTATTTTTAATTGGTATAATTGAAGACTTGTGTTCAAACTAATAATGGCGATAAGATGTTAAGTGTTTAAAGTCTATGGACTGTGAAATAGATGAGAGAAATCTTAAAAAAGAGGAAGGAGGAATGGAGAATATTTTCTTACAAGGTACCTTCACTACCCATGAAGTGGTATTGTGTTATTTGAAAGTAGACTTAACCTGCTTATATACTGGGAATCCTATAGAGACTCCTAAAACATTTTTAAGAAATATTGTCATGGCCCCTGGTGACTCAGTTGGCTGAGCATGTGACTTGATTTCCGCTCAGGTCATGATCTTGATGAGCCTCCTGTCAGGCTCTGTTTGCAAGGCAGTCAGCTTGAGGGCTCTTTTTTTCCTTCTGCCACTCCCCCTGCTCATGCACAATATACCCTCTCTCAAATAAATCTTTAAAAATAAAAAGTATAATTCCATTCTAACAGATGAGAAACAATAGAATCTCATAAAGTAATAAAACCAGAGTAGGGAAAAAAAATGAAAAAGAAAGAAGAAAAAAGAGGGAAGGATGAAAGCAAGAAAGAACAATTTGTTGGCATGTAATTGTTTGTAGTCATCATTTATGATCTTTTGTATTTGTGTTGTGTCATCTGTGATGTCTCCTTTTTCATTCATAATTTCATTTGTTTGAGTCCTCTTTTTTTCTTGGCAAGTCTAGCTGAAAGTTTGTCTATTTCGTTTACCTTTTCAAAAAACCATACATCTTTTCTATTGCTTTTTTAGTCTTTATTTCACTTATTTCTGTTCTGACTTTGTCGTTTCCTTCCTTCTATTAACTTTGGGCTTAGATTGTTGTTTTCATAATTCCTTGAAGTATAAAATTAGGTTGTTTATTTGAGATCTTTCTTTTTTCATAATGTAGGCATTTATTGGTGTGAACTTCACTCAGAATTTCTTTTGCTGCATCCCATAGATTTTGGTATGTTACACTTCTACTTTTATTTATCTCAAGGTATTTTTTAAATTTCTCTTTTGAGTTCTCCTTTAAACCATTGGTTGTTCATTAGGATGTTTTTAAACCTCAACATATTTGTGAATTTTCCAGTTTTCTTATTGAAATCGATTTCTAGTTCCATACTATTGTTGAAAAAGATGTTTGATATGATTTCACTCTTCTTAAACGTAATAAGTCTTGTTTTGTGGCCTACTATGTGATCTGTTCCACATGTACTTGAGAAGAATATGTACTCTCCTGCTGGGGATGCAGTGTTGTGTAAATGTTTGTCGGTCCATCAGATCCAATGTGTAGTTTAAGTCCAATGTTTCTTTACCGATTTTCTGTCTGGATGATCTATCCTTGTTGAAAGTAGGGCGTTTAAGTCCCCTACTATAATTGTATTGCTATCTGTTTTTCCCTCTAGGTCTGCTAAAATTTGCTTTACATATTTAGATGTTCCTCTGTTAGATAAATAAATATTTGCAAATGTTATATTCTCTCACTGGATTGATTCTTTTTCATTATGAAATGATATTTGCCTCTCATTACAGTTTATTGTCTACCCCAGCTTTCTTTTGGCTTCTATTTGCACGGAATCCTTTTCATCTCTTTACTTTCAGTCTGTGTGTGTCCTTACATATGAAGTGAGTCCCTTGTAGGCAGTATATAGATCGGTCTTGTTTTGTTTTGTTTTGTTTTTATCCATTCAGTCATTCTATGTCTTTAAATTGGAGAATTTCATCCATTACATTTAAAGTAATTATCAAAAGGTATGTACTTGTTGCCATTTTGTTAATTGTTTTCTGGCTATTTGTAGTTCCTGTTTCCTTTTGTCTTCTCTTGCTTTCCTCCTTGTGGTTTGATGATTTTCTGCAGTGGTATGCTTTGATTCCTTTCTCTATATCTTTTGTGTGTCTACTATAGATTTTGTGTTTCTGGTTACCATGAGGTCTACATAAAACATATTTTTAATGAGCTCAGCTTAACCTTGAACACATACTAAAACTCTAATTTCTTTTTGTAAAGATTTCATTTATTTATTTGACAGAGGGATCACAAGTAGGCAGAGAGGCAGGCAGAGAGGTAGGCAGAGAGAGTGGAGGCAGGGTGGGGGGGGAAGCAGGCTTCCCACTGAGCAGGGAGCCTGATGCGGGGCTCCTCCCAGGACCCTGAGATCATGACCTGAGCCAAAGGCAGAGGCTTTAACCCACTGATGCACCGAAGTGCCCCAGAAGCTCTAATTTTTTACTCCTTCCCTACATTTTATGTTTCTGATGTCACAGTTTACATCTTTATACCTGTGTGTCCATTAACAAATTCTTGTAGTTATGTTTATTTTTATTAACTATATTAACCAGATAGACCTTATTTATAATCGCACCTGTAATTATAATTACATGAAACTTTTCCTTCAGCCAAGCCTGGGCTCTTGGTTGTCTCTCAAACTTTTGTGATTGTCCAAATTACCTTCTTTGTGGGTCCTATTAGTTGAGAATGTGCTAGACCTCTCAGTGTCCCAAAGGGGAGAATAACAGTACCTAGATTTAGTCTAATTGGAAGCTGTACCCTCAGCACTGTTAAGAAAGAGTTAGTTTGGACTCTTCCAGGGAGAAACTGGGAGTTGTGCTTTTTTTTTGCCTGTTACCTCTTTGCTGGGTTTGAGTGTATAGCTGCAGGAGGGTAGATCTGTGCACATTAATGACTGCTTCTTTGTATGCTATGGTCCTGTGGGACTTCTCAGTGCAACACCTTTTGGCTATGAGAGCCATACAATCCTGGGACACATCCTTTGGGTGGCAGCCACAAAAAAACAGGGATGCCGGGGCGCCTGGGTGGCTCAGTGGATTGGGCCGCTGCCTTTGGCTCAGGTCATGATCTCAGTGTCCTGGGATCGAGCCCCGCATCGGGCTCTTTGCTCAGCGGGAGCCTGCTTCTCTCTCTCTCTCTGCCTGACTCTCCGCCGACTTGTGATCTCTCTCTGTCAAATAAATAAATAAAATCTTAAAAAAAAAACAAAACAGGGATGCCAGTATAGGTGGAAGCTGCTTCTAGGGAGACATTGGCAATTTGGAATGAGCTCAAGTGAGAAGGCAAACGTGGTGTCTAATGGTTTCCCTGATCTCTGGGGAGGATTGCAGTCAACCCCAATAGGCCTTCTAAATTGGAAACCTGATGCTCAGACAGCTACTTTTAAAATACTCAAATAGGCCTCTTTCAGGGAAAATGTGAAAGATGGGTATTTTTTCTTGCTCCCTCTGCACTGAACCCTGTGGAAATAGCTGGTTAGGAACTGTTTCTTTGGAAGGGCCTGGGTGTCTCAGTCCTTAGACATCTGCCTTCGGCTCTGGTCATGATCCCCGGGTCCTGGGATCGAGCCATCTCTCTCTCTCTGCATGTCAAATAAACAAATAAAATCTAAAAAAAGAAAAGAAAAGAAAAGAAAAAATAAGAAAGAAAGGAAGAAAAAATAAGAATAAAAAAGAAAAAGAACTGTTTCTTTGTTTGCTACAGTATTGTGGAACTCTGCCAGGAGCATTGTGATCAGCCCCTGAATACATGTTAAATTAGAAGCCTGACCCTCAAGTAGTGACTTTTAAATTATGCAGATAGACCTCTTTCAGGCAATGATAGAGATGAGCATTTTTTCCATTCTCTTTCTGTGCTGAGCCCTGTGGGATAGCCATGGTGAGTCTGCAGAGACCATTAAATGTTTCTTCTTTGCCACAATCTCATGGATGTGTGGATGCAAGCCGCATTGGCTTTTGGAGCTAAGTGTTTTGGGTGTCTACCACTTGGTGTGAGTCTTAAAAGTTGATGCAATAGATGTGGGGTCGATTCTCTTCACTCCTTACGGAGAGGTTGCTAGTTGGGTGGTCCTTCCTGAATATCAGGCACTGCGCCTGGGGAAGGGATCATGGTAAAAAATATGTCTCAGGGTTTCCTCCCTGTTCAGTGTGGGTGATGGAATTCTCTTACTTGCCCAATGGGTAGGAGGGATTCAGCTAGTTTTGGATTCTTTTCAGTGGAATTTCTCTGTGTGGCTATAGATTTGGTGTCCTTGGGAGGAGGTCAGTTCTGGAGGTCCCTATGTCATCATCTTGGACTGCAACCAAGATAATCTTTTCAACAAATGATGCTAGAAAAACTGAACATGTACATGCAAAAGAAGAAGAAGAAGAAGAAGAAGAAGAAAAGAAAAGAAAAAGAAAAAAAATCTAGAGACAGACAGACTTACATGCTTTACAAAAATTAAATCAAAACTAACTAAAAATGGATTATAGACTTAAATATAAACACCAAACTATAAAACTTCTGGAAGATAAAGTAGGATAAAATCTAGATAACCTTGGGTTTTGTGATGATATTTCAGATACAACACAAAAAAAGGAAGTATGAAAGAAAAAAAAAGATATGTTAAATGTCATTAAAATTAAAATCATACTCTGTGAAAGACGCTGTTAATAGAATTAAAAGATGATGCGCAATTTGGGAAAAAAATACCTATTTGATACAGGGCATACCCCAAATATTTAAAGAACTCTTAAAACCCATCAATTTACAGAGAAACAACTCAATTGCAAATGGCCAAAAGGTCTGAACATTCACCTCACTAAGGAAGATGTACAGGTGCCAGTAAGCACATGAACATATGTTTAGAATTATATGCCATCAAGGGCCTGCAACTTAAAACAACAATGAGATGCCACTACACATCTATTGAAATGGCTGAAATCCAAAAAAACTGACAAAACCAAATGCTAGCAAGGATGTGAAGTAAAAACGACTCACATTTGCTGCTACTGGTAATATAAAATAGTAAGTCACTTTACCAGTTTGGCAGTTTCTCATATCGCTGCACATAGCTTTTCCATACCATTCAGCAATTGTGCTTTCCGGTATTTACTCAAAGGAATTGGAAACTTACATTCACACAAAAACCCATCAGTGAATGTTAATAGCATCTTCATTCATAATCATTAAAATTGGAAATAATCAACATACCTTTCAGTTGTTGAATAGATAAACTATAGTACACCATACACAGAAAATTATTCAGTGATAAAATGAACTATTAAGCCACAAAAAGACATGGAAGAACCTTAGATGTATATATTGCTAAGTGAGAGAGACAGTATGGAGGTTACATATTATATGATTCCAACTAGAAGACATTCTGGAAAAGGCAAAATTATTGGCAAAATTGCATATCTGATTTGGGCTTTTAAAAATATCCTCTGGGGGTGCCTGGATGGCTCAGTCAGTTAAGCATCTGTCTTCAGTTCAGGTCATGATCCAAGGGTTCTGGGATCGAGTCCCACATGGGGCTCCCTGCTCTGCGGGAAGTCTGCTTCTCCCTTTTCCTCTGCCCATCCCCCTGTTTCTGTTCTCTCTGTCAGATAAAGAAATAAAAGTTTAAAAATTTCTATTTACTCTTTTGAACATATGGAATACTGATGTAATAACTGATATAAGATCAATTGTGAAAAAATGTACCACACTAAGGCAACTTACTACTAATTGCTGAAACTGTGTGTTGAAGGAGAAAGAGGTATATGGTAACTCTGTATGCTCAATTATTCTGTAGACCTAAAATTATTCAAATATCTAGTTTATAAATCAGAATATAATAATCTAAAATTATTTTGAACTATAGGTACTTTTTCAAATGATTTATAATATAAAGTAAGACCCTTTGGCTTCATTCTAAATTTATATTTGGAAATTGTTCTGGGCTTTCACTTCCAGCCAAGATGGGATAACAGATTTCCTCTCCTACCAAAACAACCGAAAATTTGACAAAAATCAAAACAGTGGTTTTCAAGATCTTGGAATCAGTCACTGAAGGACAGTGGTACATGAGATGAGAAGCATTCAAGATGAGCCCTGCAATTCCTCCAGCTTACTGCCTTAGTAGAGTTTTAAGGTCGTAGCACAGGGAATGCAAATGAGACAGATCCTGGCTGATTGCCTGAATTGAGGACATTGAACTGAGAGTTCAGAGAGACCAATAGAGCTAGGGTTCACAGGCTTGTATACTAGAGGACATACCTGTAGAAGACTCTCTTATGTATTCAGTAAAGTGGTAGCTAGTAACTAGGCTATGTTTGAAGAAAGTTATTGAGTCTAAGTCCACCAAGAGAATGAGAATTACAGTGTACACCACTCATACAAAATTGTCAATAATATCTGCTCTAGTCAGTCAAATTGAAACCTCAAAAATCATAGTATGTAAAGTACACAGAAGGATCTTGTCTCAGCAGTGGGTGATAATTAATTCTAAACCGAATACTACTCTCGCTCTTCCTGTCAAATCTGCCTACTGGCTAAGAAAGATAAAAGTGTTTCTTCAGAATAAAGCTTAAAAATAGTCACAAAAATAAAAAAATAGTCAACATTCAACATTGAAATTTACAAAGTCCAATATCCAGTAAAACGTTGTAAGGAATTCAAAGCAGCAGGAAAATACAACCCATAAGAAGAAGCTAAATCAGCTGGTCAAAACTGACCCATAACTGACGGATGTTATTATCAGAGTTAACACAGTTATTATATTAATATTCCATATGTTCAAAAAGTTAAGTAAAAGATATTTTTAAAAAACCCAAATTGAGTATATAGAAACAAAAAACCAGGAACTCTGAGGAAAACACTATGAGATTAATGACAGATTAGACATTGCAGATGATTTAATAAATTTGAAATTAATAACAATATATATCCAATGAAAAATACAGAGAAAATACAATTAACAAAATTGAAGCATCCAGTGAGTTGGACAAGTTCAGTGGCCAACCATATATACAGCCGGAGTCTCCAAAGGAGGGGCCTTGAGGAAAAAAAAGTAATTGAAAAAATTATGTTCAAGCTTTAAAAATTTCATGTAAACTGTAAACCTACAGAACAGATCCGGGAAACTGAGCAAACCCTCAGAACAAGAAACATGAAGAAAATTATATCATGCTACATAATAATCTAATTGCTCAAAATGAGTGTAGAGAAAAAATCTTAAAAGCAGTTAGGAGTGGGAAAAATACGTTATATACAAACGACCAAAGATAAGAGTAACAGAGGGTTGTGGAAAGAGACATGGGTGGGGGGGTGACATAACTGGGTGATGGGCATTAAAGAAGGCACATGATATGATGAGCACTGGGTGATATACTCAACTAATGAATCATTGAACATTATACATCAAAAACTAATGATTGCTATACCTTGGCTAATTGAATTTAAGTTGAAAAAAAGAAACAATGCAGATAAGAAGACAGTAGGATATTTTAGAAGTACTGAAAGACAAAAGTCAACTAATAATTCTATACCAAGTCAGAATGTCTATAAACAATGAAGGAAAAATAATTTACACACAAATAATGTAAGTAGTATTTGAACAACAGACTTACACTAAATGAAATATCTACAAATGTCTTTCTGGATGAAATAAAATGATACCAGATAAGAATATGAACTACACAAAGCAAAGAAGAGGAAAAGAAATGGTAATTTATAGGTATTTTTTCTTAATTAAATCTCTTTTAAAATAATTATTTAAAATAGATAAACATAATATGGGTTTACTCGAAGTGCTATATATCACATGTTGGTAAACTGTGTTAAGCTAAACATGTATAATATACATGCTGAAGCATCATAAAATAACAGGATCACAGCTAGTAAACTAAGCTGACACATAAATTAAAATAGAATTTTATAAAAACATTTGTTTAGTCTCAAATCAGCCAAAAAAAGAAAAAAGAGAACAAAGAAAAGATAAAAAAGGAAACAACTAGAAAGGGTAGATTCAAATCTAACAATAGTGCTAATTACATATAATGTCAGTAAAAAGGCAGAAAATTTCCAAGTTGATGAAAAAAAAAGAAGCAAGACCCAACTATATATGTTGTGTAAAAGAAATGTGCTTCAAATATGGACACAAGTAGATTATGAGTAAAAGGGGGGGGGGAAGGATGTATCATATTAACAGTAATCTAAAGAAAGCTGGAGTATAATCATAGACAAAGCAGATTTGGGAACAAATAATATTAGCAGGAATAAGGTGATTATGTAATGATAGAGTGATCAACTAATCAAGAATTGAAACAATTCTTAATATTATGAACCAAATGAAAGAGCTTTAATATATGTGAAGCAAAAACTTAGACACTGCAAGTAGAAATACAGAAATCCACAAAGATAGTTATTTTGATACTCTTCTCTTAATGATAGAAATAGGCAAAAATACCTCAGTGAGGATGCAAAAGATTTGAATAATATTAACAACCAACTTCACATGATTGACATTTATAGGATATTTCGCATATCAAAGAATACACATTCTTTTTAATAACACAGGAAACCCAGGGGTACCTGGGTGGCTCATTGGGTTAAAGCCTCTGCCTTCAGCTCAGGTCATGATCCTGGAGTCCTGAGATCGAGCCCCGCATCGGGCTCTCTGCTTAGCAGGGAGCCTGCTTCCTCCTCTCTCTCTCTGCCTGCCTCTCTGCCTACTTGAGATCTCTGTCTGTCAAATAAATAAATAAAATCTTTAAATAAAAATAAAATAGCACAGGAAACCCAAAGTCAAGCATATTCTGTAAAGCAAATCTCAGTCAATTTAAAGGATTAAATCATATAATTGAATTAAATTTCTGACCATGATGAAATTAAATTAGATGCACATTAGTAAAAAGATTTCTGAAAAAGTCCTGAATATTTGGAAACTGAATAACAGTCCCCTAAATAACTTGTGTTCAAATAATTTCTTCAGAAGAAGAATTTTTGAAGTGAATGAAAATGAAAACACAAGTAACAAAACTTACAGAATGTCGCTAAGACAGTACTTAGAGGAAAATGTATTAGCTTATATTAGAGAAGAAAAAAATCTCAAACAAATGACACTTGCGTCTGCCTTAATAAACGAGAAACATCAAAGCATATTGATCCCAAAGTAAGTACAAGAAGGGAAACAATTGAAGTTAGAACAGAAATCAATGAAGTAGAAATGAGAAAAACAATAGAGGAAATATAATCAGGTCAAATTTTGAGGAGATCGATAAAATTGCTAAATCTCTAGACAGAGAAAACTACCACTATCAAGAATTAGAGTTCTGATGTGATGTTTTTGTAGATTCCATCAGTATTAAAAGGATAGTAAGGTGATGTTATAAATAACTTATGCTCATAAATCTGATGGCTTCCATGAAATGGGTAAATGCTTCAAAGGACACATACTCATATAAAAGAAAAAAACTATGTGTCTAGTAAGTAAATCAGATTTGTACTTAAATTACTTTCTGACAAAGAAAATTCCAAGCCCAAATGGTTTTGCTGGAGAACTAAACCAAATATTTAAACAATATCTGATGTTACACAGATTCTTTCAGAAAATTGAAAAGGAGTGTATACTTTCCAACATATTCTATAAAACTTGCATTACCTTTATTTCAAAACTGGACAAAAGACATTGTAAGAAAAGAGAACTATAGACCTATTTCTCTCATGAACATAGATTCAAAAACTATTAAAAAAATTCTGGCAAATTGAACCCAATAGTATAGTAAAAGGAAAATAAACTATAATTAAGCAAGATTTATCAAAGGAATGTAAGGTGGCTTTAATAGTTGAAAGCCAATTGATATAATCCACATATTAATAAACTAAAAATGAAAAAACCCATAATCACAATAGTGTCAAAAAGCTCCACAATGAAGTGCAACATTTATTCCTTATAAACTAGGAAACTAGGAATGGAAGGGAAGTGTAAAAACATAAAGTTAACACTCTACTTAGTGATTATTGTGGAATGAATGTGTTTACTCTCCCACTAAATTCATATGTTGAAGCCTTGATCTCCAATGTGATTGTGTTAGGAGGTGGAGCCTTAAGGAGATATTAGGTTTAGATAAGGTCCTGAGGGTAGACCACCCTCCCCCTGATGATGGAAGTTAATGTCCTTATAAGAAGGGGAATAAACCAAAGACTTCCCTCAATTTGCCATGTGAGGATACATTGAGAAGGTGATGGTCTGTAATCTGGGAAGAGAGCCCACACCAGATACTGTGGGGAATAAATGTTTGTTGTTTAAACTACCCAATCTATAGTATTTGTTCCAGGAATCTGAGCAGACTAAGACAATGATGAAACATTGAATAACCAGGAGTATAATAATATCTACTTCCAGTACTTCTATATTAACATTATTGTGGATGTTCTAACCATTGCAATACTGTACGAAAAGGAAAGAAAAGGCATCCTGATAAGAAAAATAGAAGTAAAATTGTGTTTATTTGAAGGTGACAAAATTGCTTTTGTATATGAAGATTCAGAGCCTACTATAATTTAAAAAACGAGTTTAGGGGCACCTGGGTGGCTCAGTGGGTTAAGCATCTGCCTTAAGCTTGGGTCATGATTCCAGGGTTCTGGGATCCAGCCCAGCAACTGGCTCCCTGCTTAACAGGGAGCCTGCTTCTCCTTCTTGCTCTGCTATTCCCCCTGCTTGTGCTCTCTCTGACTTGCTATCTTTTTGTCAAATAAAAATCTTAAAAAAAATGACTTTGGCAAGTTTGCAGGACACAAGATCAACATGTAAGAACTTACAGTTTTTCTACATACAACCTACAAATAAGCAGAAATTAGTGTAAAAAATAACACCGTTAACAGTATTAAGAAAAAAGAAATACTATAGAAGAAAAGATCATTATACAAGAAACTATGGTGTTTTTATATACTACCTACAAACAACTGGAAATTGATAATACACAAAAATGCCATTAGAATTAGTATCAAAAAGAAGAAATACTTAAGGTCAAATATAAGATGTGAAAGCCCTATTCATAATTACTACAAAATATTCCTGTACTAAATTAAAGACCTAAATTTTTAAATAGATATCCCATGTTCATGGGTGTGAAGACTCAATATGCTAAGAAGTTAATCCTCCCCAAGCTGATGTCTGTATTCAGTGTGATGACAATCAAAATCCCAACAGGTACTTTGATAGGAATTGCATTAAATGTATAGATTGCTTTAGGTAGCATAGATATTTTCACAATATTTATTCTTCCAATCCAGGAGCATGGAACATTTTTCCATTTCTTTGTGTCTTCCTGAATTTCTTTCATGAGTACTTTATAGTTTTCTGAGTATAGATTCCTTGCCTCTTTGGATAGGTTTATTCCTAGGTATCTTATGGTTTTGGGTGCAATTGTAAATGGGATTGACTCCTTTATTTCTCTTTCTTCTGTCTTTTGTTGGTGTAAAGAAATGCAACTGATTTCTGTGCATTGATTTCCTTACACCACACACAAAAATAGACTCAAAGTGGATGAAGGACCTCAATGTGAGAAAGGAATCCATCAAAATCCTTGAGGAGAACACAGGCAGCAACCTCTTTGTCTTCAGCCACAGCAACATCTTCCTAGGAACATCACCAAAGGCAAGGAAAACAAGGGCAAAAATGAACTATTGGGATTTTATCAAAATCAAAAGCTTTTGCACAGCAAAGGAAACAGTTAACAAAACCAAAAGACAACTGACAGAATGGGAGAAGATATTTGCAAGCAACATATCAGAAAAAGGGCTAGTGTCCAAAATCTATAAAGAACTTAGCAAACTTAGCAAATTCAACACCCAAAGAACAAATAATCCAATCAAGAAATGGGCAGAAGACATGAACAGACATTTCTGCAAAGAAGACATCCAGATGGCCAACAGACACATGAAAAAGTGCTCCATATCACTCGGCATCAGGGAAATACAAATCAAAACCACAATGAGATATCACCTCACACCAGTCAGAATGGCTAAAATTAACAAGTCAGGAAATGACAAATGCTGGCGAGGATGTGGAGAAAGGGGACCCCTCCTACACTGTTGATGGGAATGCAAGCTGGTGCAACCCTTCTGGAAAACAGCATGGAGGTTCCTCAAAATGTTGAAAATAGAACTACCCTATGATCCCGCAATTGCAATACTGGGTATTTACCCTAAAGATACAAACGTAGTGATCCAAAGGGGCACGTGCACCCAAATGTTTATAGCAGCAATGTCCGCAATTGCCAAACTATGGAAAGAACCTAGATGTCCATGAACAGATGAATGGATAAAGAAGATGTGGTATATATACACAATGGAATATATGCAGCCATCAAAAGAAATGAAATCTTGCCATTTGCGATGATGTGGATGGAACTAGAGCATATCATGCTTAGCGAAATAAGTCAAACAGAGAAAGACAACTATCATATGATCTCCCTGATATGAGGAAGTGGAGATGCAACATGGGGGGTTAAGGGTGTAGGAGAAGAATCAATGAAACAAGATGGGATTGGGAGGGAGACAAAACATAAGTGACTCTTAATCTCACCAAACAAACTGAGGGTTGCTGGGGGGAGGGGGGTTGGGAGAAGGGGGTGGGGTTATGGACATTGGGGAGGGTATGTGCTATGGTGAGTGCTGTGAAGTGTGTAAACCTGGCGATTCACAGACCTGTACCCTGGGGGATAAAAATATATGTTTATAAAAAATAAAAAATTAAAAAAAAATAATCCCAACAGGCTTTCTCTTTCAGATACCTTACAATAACTTAAATTCATACAATATACAAAGGACCTAGAAAAATAAAAAAAGATTCTGATGAAAAGTGGAGGAAAAACACTATTTGATTTCAAGAGTTATTAGCTAATGTAATGAAGAAAATAGTATTGGTGTAAATATAGACAGATATATCAGTGTAAAGAACAGAGAATCTAGAAATAGGCCCACATGTAAATGGATAATTTATTTTTGATAGGATGCATGGGCAATATTTTTTTTCTTAATTTGACAGACTGAGATCAAAAGTAGGCAGAGAGGCTGTCAGGGGGTATGGGGGAAGAAGGCTTCTGCCCAGTAGAATGCCCAATGTGGGGCTCGATCCCAGGACCCTGGGATCATGATCTGAGCCGAAGGCAGAGGCTTAACCCACTGAGACACCCAGGCGCCCTAGATACATGGGCAATTTAGTGGAGAACATATAGTCATTTTAACAAATGATGATGGAACAAAGAGATATCTATATGTAGACAAATGAAATTTGGTCCCTATCATGCAGCACATAAAATAGTTAAAATGGATTGTAGATGTGACTATAAAATATAAAATACCAAGAATATAGGAGAATATCTTGTAAACTGGGGCTCAGCAAAGTTTTCTTAGATAGGCACCAAATATATGATCCATAAAGAAATACATTGATTAATTGGTCTACATCAAAATAAAATATTTCTGTTCTTTGAAAGACCCTGTTAAGGGTGAGAAGATATTTGAAAATCAGATATCTGATGAAGGACTTGTTTCCAGAATATATAAAGACATTTCAATGCTTAATAATAAGAAGATAAAATACAAATGGGCAAAAGGTTTAAACAGACATTTAACCAAATATATATAGATGAGAAATAATTATATGAAAGATGGCCAACATCACTAGCGTTGAGGGAAAGGAATATTAAAAGCCACAGTATGAATCTACTATATTTTTGTTAGAATGTCTAAAATTAAAAAGACTGGGGGCACCCGGGTGGCTCAGTTGGTTAGGCATCTGCCTTCAGCTCAGGTCTTGATCCTGGGGTCCTGGGATCGAGCCCCACATTGGGCTCCCTGCTCAGAAGGTTCCTTCTGCCCCTCACCCCACTTGTTCTCTCAGTCTCTTTCTCTTTCAAATGAATACATTAAAAAAAATCTTAAAAAAAAAGACTAATTATACTAAGTGTTGGTGAGGAACGTAGAAAACAGCTAAAACTCTTATACACTGCTAATGGAAATATAAAATAGCACAACCAAATTGGAAAAGTGATGGTTTCTCAAAAAGTTATATGATCCTACCCCTTAGTATTTACCCAGGAGACATGGAGACATATCATTATACAAAGACCATATAAAGAATAACTGCATGAAAGAAGGCAGACAAAGACAGTGTACATACTGTATGATTCCATTTCATAAAATTCTATAAAATTCAAATTAATGAATAACAGCAGAAGATACATCAGCAGATGCCAGGGGACAGAGGTATTTACAAAGGGGCACAAGGAAATTTTGGAGGTGATGATTGTTTGTTAACATGATTGTGATGATTTCACAAGTGTATACATATATTAAAAAAATTCAGGTTGTAAACTTTATTGTATATATTGAGTATGCTTCAATAAACTTGATAAAAAGAAATTAATTTAAATAATCATATGTTTATGGATTTCATTGATATCCTGATATTTACATTAATAAGTATAATACTGTGGTATAATTACATTAAATCTCTTTTATTTTACAGAACAGGACAGTTGGGAAACCTGACAGCTCCTTGTAATTCTCACTGTAAATGCTCATCTTCATTTTATTCTGCTATCTGTGGAAGAGATAATATTGGATATTTTTCTCCTTGCTATGCAGGCTGTACACTATTTAAAACATTAAATGATGGCAAGGTAATTATTTTTTATTATGCTTCTCCCTCTGGCTGGTCTTTGTGAGGGGGAGAGAGCAAGAGAGATCTTTATTTATTGTGACCAATGGGCATTATACTACCCCCATAGAAAGCAATAATGTCTTTTTTTTTTTTAAATAATGTCTTTTGTTATTTATACACCTACATAAAAATGTGTTTTTTCCTGTTATATACAGGTCACTTTTTAAAAATAGCATATTAGCATACCTGACCAACTCCGGTTCCTCATAGTCAGGTTTTCACCAGTGTATGACTTAATACTATATCTTCAATTGTTTTTAATGAATATCAATATAAAAAAGGTTACATACACTTTAAAAATATCTCTTCTTAAATGTTACAGTATATGTTTTAAATGATACTTTAAGTCTTTAAAATATATTACTATGGAAAACGTTAAGTGTAAGAGAAAATAAAAAAGCATGCTGAACTCCTATATGTCCATTACCTCTCTTCAGCAACTTATTAACTTAGGGAGAATCTTACTTTATATTCCTTCCAACTTCTTCTCCTCCATTTCAGTTTGAAAAAAACAAACGACCTTTTTAAATGCTCATGTTTTCACTACAGTATAAAGCCTAATTGTTTGACCTCTGTGTTTTGAACCCATGTGATATTCAAGAGCTAAAACAGCCACCATAGATTTCCTTCTTTCTTTTCTTGGGGGATTCTCTTTTAGGGAATCCTTAGGGATTTTTTTCTTTTTCATAAAAGTGTTTATAATCTTCTTGCATTTGTCTAGGAGTAATTAACTCAATGAGTAGCAGTGATAGAAGTAATCCACAAAATTGTCACTCAATCTGTGTGGTAACATTTGATACTGAGGAAAATTGCAAGAAGAATAAAATATTTTGGACAAATATTAAAGCTGTTAAAAATTATCCGGAATTAGGCTTGATAGAATTAATGGCTCTGAAGGGAAGTGGAAAATAGCCAAAGCTATTTATAGAATTTGATTAATACAAATTGATATGGATAGAATGATTAATAGATGTTAAATGATTAATGCAATTTGATATGGATGGAACTGATGAATAGTTAAAATATGCTTTAATTTCAAATGGGAAATAATTGATACCAATATAAATCTTATAAATTATAAATAATTTTATTAAACAAATATTTAATAATCTCATTAAATAATTTAATTTTATTAAATGTTATTAAATGACAATTAAATAAAAGAAATAGTATATATAAAAAGTAATTTTGTATATAAATGATGTTAATGGAATTCCCGCCATTGAAAATATTTTTTCAGTTATTTTAAATATCAGGATCATGGTGCTTTTCCCAAAGATTGCTCTATTATAACAGGAGCCTCATTCCTATTATCTATGAAGGGGAATATTAATCTTGCCCAATACATTAAGAATTTTAAGAAGCCAGGCTTTAAAATCTCCTTCCATTGGCACATCCTTAGAATATTTTAACTTCATTTACTCACTTTCCACCTTAGTTTTATTTTTATCATCTACTGTATTTCTTCATGTATTTTAAATAATATGAACTATTATTATTGTTTTGTAAAGTCAGTATACACTTATATTTACTCATTTCCTTGTATTTCCATGTTTTCATATGAGATTACTTTCTTTCTTCCTGAAGAACCATATTTCACCTTCATTTCTGAAAAACAAAACAAAACAAAAAACAAAAACCGTTTCACTGGGTCTGGAATTCTATATTGGCAGTGATCAGCCCACCCCCAATCCTGCCACCCTGGAATTTAAAAGATGCCATGTGATTGTCGTATATATATCTCTTACTGCTTGGTGGCTGTTAGGATTTTCTTTTTGTTTTTGGTTCTCAGCAGTTTTACTTTGATAGTCCTAGATTGGATTTTCGTTACACTTACTTTGCTTGGTTTCCACAGAGCATCTTTGGTCAGTAGATTTATGTGGTTCTGTTGGAAAATTCTCAGCTGTTGTTTCTCCCTTACTCTCTTCTCTTTTTTGTGGGCAGTGGGGAACCATAAGTTAATTTACTATTGCTACCTGATGAATTACCACAGGCCTAGCGTCTTTAAATAATTCTGTTTATTTCACAGTTCTAAGGTCATATTTCCAGACGCCATGACCGGGTTCTTTGTTGAGTGTCACAGACTGAAATCTGTGTGTTGACTGGGCTGTGCTCCTTTCTGGAGGCTCTGGGAAAGATTCTGCTTCCGAGTTCATTCAGGTTATTGGCCATTCTGTTGTTTTGGGATGTAAAGAATGAGGTCTTTGTTTCCTTGCTAGCTGTCAACTGAAGACCCATTTTAGCTCTTATAAGCTACCCCTATTCTTTTCTGCATGATTCCCTTTGTCTTCAAGGCTGGAACAGATAGTCACTCCTATATCACATGCTTTGAATCTCTAATTTCAGAAAAATCCCAGTACTTTTCAAGGCTTACCTAGTTAGGTGAGGTTTATCCTCTCTCTTTTATAGTCATCTATACCACATAACATAATTTACTAAGGGGAGAGAATTTCAGCAATTCATAGTCCTCAGAATCATGCAGGCTTATGCAATGGGGGTGAGAATCTTAGGTGGCATCTTAGAATTCTACCCCACACCCTTACAAATAGGCTTTCCGCTGTGTTTACTCACCATGTTTTTCAGTTCTAACATTTATGTTTTTGTAGGATGCAAAACCCTGGTGAAATTCTCCATCATTTAAAATATTTTATCCATTTCCCCCTCTCTTTCCTGGAAATTATTAATCATTGCTATTTTAACTTTCCTACTGTTAGGTACATTATGTGGATCATCCATGAGTCTTACTTGTATTTGTTCTTCTCTTAATGATAAGCCAATTATTTTATCTCCCAATAAAATTTTACAATTGTCTATTTCTCTGTTTCAGCTTCATGTATTTTTAGACTATTCTATGTATACACATTGATAATTGTTACATCTCATTACTGAGTTATTTTCATTTTTATTAAGTGTCTTTTTCCATCCCTGGTCATTGTCTTTGTCTTAACATCTGTATCTTATTTTAAAATTTTTAAAATTAAAAAATATATATTTATTTATTTATTCATGAGAGACAGAGATCAGGGTCAGCAGGAGAAACAGGCTTCTCATGGAGCAGGGAGCCCAATGGGTGACTCAATCCCAGGACCCTGGGATCATGACCTGAGCCAAAGGCAGATACCTAACCAGTTCAGCCACCCAGGTGCCCATTAACATCTATATTTTAAATAGTTACTTTAGCTTTCTCTTGCTGACTGTTTCCGTGTATATCTTATTTCATCATTTTATGTTCCAACTATTTGTGTCTACATTTAAAGTGTTTCTTATAGTCAGCATGTAATATGGTTTTGCTTTTTCTTCAATGCTGCTAATCTATTTTTTTTTAAGATTTACTTATTTATTTGAGATAGAGAAAAAGAGCGTGTGCAAGTGGGGGGAGGGGCAGAGAGGGAGGGAGAGAATCTCAGACTCCCCACTAAGTGAGGAGCATGACATAACTGATCTCACCCCCCTGAGATCATGCATGACCTGAACTGAAATCAGAATTGGACGCTTAACCAACTGAGCCATGCAGAAGCCCATCTGCTAAATCTCTTTTAACTGAATTTTTCTTCTATTGGAATTTATTGTAATTATTGATATAATGGATTTGGATCTACCTTCTTTTTTTTAATTATTTGAATTGAATATATGTTACTATTTTATTTTAATGTAACTTTTGGCATTTTGATTATATTGCTTTGAATATGACTCCATGGTCCTTCAACCCTTCCAGGGCCAAATGTCTTGTGGTTCTACCATTTGCTCACTAAACCTTCTTCTTATTTTCATTTTCCCCTTTGTCAGCCTAGGTTCTATTGTCTGCAACCATTTATTATGCATTTATCTTTTGTCTAAATTTCAGGTCCACTTTTCATTGTTCTCTGTATTCCTCATTGTTCAAGGAGAATGAACTATAGGATGAGAGCGTCCTTGGCTTCTGACTGGGCTAAGATAATAAAAAGTTCTAGTAGAAAATCAGCTCAAGTCATGATCTCAGGGTTATGAGATCAGACCCATGTCAAGCTTCTCACTCAGTGGGGAGTCTGAGATTCTCTCCCTCCTTCTCTACCCCCCCCCCCCAACTTGCAAACATTCTTTTTCTCTCTCTCAAATAAATAAGTAAAAAAAAATTTTTTTAACCTGGAATTTACTTTTTTTCAGATAACCACAAGGCTCACTTCCTTATCTTCTTCAAATCCCTGCTCAAATATCACTGCATCACTGAGACATTCCCTAATCATGCTAGATTCACTTCTATAATCTCTACATTTTTTCCTTGATTTATTTTTTCCTCCAAAGTATTTGTCACCATGTGTTTCATTATAAAGTGGTTTTTTAAAATTACCTGTTTTATCCAAGTTATCTACGTGATGGCAGGGATTTCTTTTGTATTGTTTACTATGTTTTCCCAGCACCTAGACTGGTGTTTGGCACATGGGCACTAAAAAGAATATGGTGGAATAAATTAACTACAATTTGAATATTTGGATATTTCCAGTTATTATCTAACAGATCTACAATCACATAACAACTGTGCCAAAGAATCTGACATGATTTTGAATCACAGTTTTATGAATCACTCAAATTCAAGTCATCTTTGTTTCCTCTTATTCTTTAACTGGTAACCTAGTTCCATATTTCTAGTGAATTTATTGTTATTTTTTAAAGTTAGAATATTTTCAGTAGACTAGTAAGTTGCTAACTAGTCTCTGTATCTCCAAGCTCTGTTTTGTTCTTTTTAGAAAATATTACCTATTCATTTTCTTTGATTATTCAACCCTACAACAACAACCCCAAATTTTCATTCGGGGCTACTTTGTGACTTTAATCGACTCTAGACTCTTTTGCCTTTGTAAGCCCCTTCCCTCACTTAAAAAAAAAAAAATAGTGTAAAATTTCATGGTATGGGGACAAGTGTGATCCCAGCTGGATTCATTTATTTTTTCATTATTATTATTATATTCATTTTTCCTTTAATTTTAGGAGACACTAAAACTCAAACATCTGATTGGGCCCTTAAAGTATTGTGGACCTTAGCCATTGTGCCTACTTTGCCTACTAGATAACAGCCCTCATCATTACATACAAAAGTCTTATCTTTTTCTCACGGTTCCAAAACCTTTACAGTTGGGTAAATGTCCATTTTTCAAGTCCCAGCTAAAAATCCACTTTATTTATTATCTTAATTGTCCTCATTTTATACAACTCTCCAAGAGTTATTTGTGCAATTGAATGTAAATACCTTTGGAGAAATTTTTTAGATTAATAGAATTTATCCAAAAAAACTCTAGTTATACACACATGCACACATATTTTCTTACATAAAATACCTAGGGCTTATCATTGATATGCAGAGTTAATGTAAGAATATTGACTCATAAAACTAGCTAGTGTCCCTGCAGTTATTTATTTTATTTTATTTTGCAATAACAGGAGTATTGCTTTATGACTATATTTTTAAAAGATCCTTTCTTATTTTCATTTTCCTAGGCATACTACAATTGTTCTTGCATTCAAGAAGGATTAACAACCTCAGATGAGCAGGGTGATTTTATTGATGCTAGACCTGGGGCATGCAATACAAAGTGCTATAAATTACCTTTGTTCATTGCTTTTATCTTCTCTACGATTTTATTTTCTGCTTTATCTAATACACCATGCACCCTGACCATCCTTCGGTATGTATATATTATTCAAAATCATTGTTCATTTAATGCATGAGAAAGCCAATTTTAGGAAGATTTTAGAATATTGCTATAAATGATTTACTCTTCTGTTTTGAGGTAGCAACTGTAAGAGAGGAAATTGTTATATTATCGAAATTCATATATTTGCTTATTTCTCTGTTTGAACGAATTTTATTTGCTTAAAGTTGATAACTGTCACATTTAGGTTCAATTAAATTTAACTTACAATGTGGTAACTTCTTATATAGGAAAATTGTTACATTGTCAAAATTTATGTATATGTTTAATTTTTTATTTTATCTAATTTATTTACATAAAGCATATAGATAACATTTAGCTTATCTTTAAAACTACTTGATTAAGTTGATTCAATACACCTGGAAAATTCATAAATAGAAAATTCTTAATTATAACACAAATGTGATTTTAATGTTGATTCATTAGTTACAGGTATTTATTAAATATTTGTTTCTGTATTAACCAGTTTGATTATGAAAAACATCAGTGTCATTAGCAAAGGAACACGACAATTTAAAAAATTTTAGAAAATCAGTACACAAGTTTTTCTAAATTAAAGCAACATTTGCTCTTATTTGTACTTTTTAAAAAATATATATTTTTAAAATTTATTTATTTGTCAGAGAGATCACAAGTGGGCAGAGAGGCAGGCGCAGAGAGGAGAGGAAGCAGGCTCTCTGTCTAGCAGAGAGTCCTATGCGGGGCTTGATCCCAGGACCCTGAGATCATGACTTGAGCTGAAGGCAGAGGCGTAACCCACTGAGCCACCGAGGTGCCCCTATTAGTACTTTCTGAATATGTGAAATATATTTAGTATTTCTTTTCATCGTATTAGTAAAATAGTCATTTATTATTTTCAATTATTTTTTCAAGAGACTAGCATAAAACTTTAAGTCATGAGGATCACTTTGTCCCCTGGGAAAACAGACTAGAAAACATAAATAAATGTATGCAAAAACAATTCTGAGAACTTGGGGACATGTGGTTTCTGCTTTCAATTAACTTGCAATTTAGATAGGAGACAAAAGTTGGACATACCCCTACAGTGAAGCAGCTTTTTTATCCATTCTTCAGTGTCGGACTAAATTACAGCGACCAATAAGATATATGCCTTGCCTTCAAGTTGCTTAGAGTATAGGAGGAGAAAAAACACATAAGTATAGTGGCTACTTAAAGGTGCCTTGATTGAAGCTTGGAGAGATTGACGCTGGAAAATGTGGAAGAAATGGTAATTCTTATCTAGGATGATTGGGAAGTGCTTATAGAAGGTATGGTGCTTGAACTGAGTTAGGAAGATAAGTGCTTTGTTATAATGCAAGTAGATTCAGGGAAATTTCTTAACAGGAAAACTGAACAGTGAAAGTAGAGGCAAAAATGTGTGAAATATCTTGGCAAGGAGTTTGTTATGACTGGAGTAGCGCAATGGTAAATGAGACAGGGAGGTTTGTATTCTATAAGGGTCTGATCATGGAAGGGTTTCCTTGCCATATTAACATGAATTTATGCACTAGGAGGCCATTGAAAATAATAAACCTCAGAATTTAAAGTGACCAACTATGCAATTTAGATAGTATACTTTGAAGATAGTGTAAAAAGATGAAGCTGAGGGAAAAACTAGAGAAAAAGGAAAGTACTTAAGATACCATTTTTTAATTTAATAGTGGTATTTAGACATACAGGTGATGGAATACTTTTGAAAAACATTTAGTTTAGTTATAAGGGCAACATTATTTGTTTGATGTTCCTCATACAAAATATAAAGGATTATGTGCAGATTTCCAGTCCAGGGAGCTAACTTAATTACAGTCCATTAACTGAGATAGGAAATTCAAAAAGAGAATGCTTAGATTAAAAATCATCAGTATAATGTTAAACAAACCTTATGTAAAGTTCATGTGAAACATCCAAGCAAATATTTCCAGGAATGAGGTGAGGCAGACGTTAGTAATATTCCAGAAATTTAATTCTGAGTCTTCTCACTTCTCCTTGTAACTATACAAAACAATAAGAAAATGAATAAAATAAATAAGGAAAATAAAACACACATGCCTATGTGCATATGCACGCACACACTCATATGCTATAGTTTCTGTGTAATTATAAAATAGATAAAAAATCACAATGTTTAAATTACATGTAAGTATTGCCAAAATTGAAGCAGAATTGGAAGCCAGCTTGTAGATTCACAAAGATGTTACAAAGCCTGGCATGAAATATGGAGAGGATCTCAGGATTGACAGACCTCCTATATCTCTTCAGAATATATTTCTGCTCAGAAGGAGAAGGCTCCACCTTATAATGGAAGTTTTGGGAGCACAACCTAAGTAGATGAGTCAAGGTAGACTCTTTCTGGAAAGAATGAAAGAAAAGGCCTGGAAAATGCCCAGGAGCTCCAGACATAGCAGATCTCAAAAAGTGCCAGCAAAGTGTACCTTCTATAATTGAATGCATAACATTAGAAAACAAGAAATATGAAGAGATCTCAGAAGCCCATGGCTTGCAGTAGAAGTTCTTTTGAGGTAGACCAGAATTGGAGAGGCACAGGAGGTAGAGCCATACATAGGAATCATAGTTAATCATAGCCTGTCAACAGAGGAGATAACTTTAGTTTTGAAGCTTGGAAGCCCTGCTTTATGTTCCATTATCATAACCTGTCTCTAATTTAAGAAAGTTCATCTTATCATATTGTATAGCCTGGTTTCCACTTATTCAAGTGGAAAAGGAAAGGTTTCTGCCTTCATACCAAATAGCCATAGTAAAAGAAAAAGTTGTTAAACATTACTACACACAATGAAAGCTCAATAGAATACTATTACTGTGAATCAGATAAAAATATAAATGTAGCTATATGTAAGTTTAAGCTAAAAATAATTTTTTAAAATATGGCCACAAAATGAGAAAATAGCTAGATAAAAGTGGTTATGGAATGCAAACTAACAAAACTCAGGAAAGAAATTGAGAGGAAACAATTCAGAAATGTGAACAAAATTACAAAGCACACAGGGAAGAAAAGACAACATATAAACCAACTGTGGCTGAGAAAGAGGGAGGGAGAGCAGGAGGGAGAAATGGAGAATATATAATGAAAATAAGAAACAAGTATTAGAAAAAAAGGGACAAAAATAGAAGATAGGAAAAGAAGATCCAACATACACATAATTGAAGTTCCCAATGAAGAAAACCAAAACAATCCAACAATAAATCTCAGGTTAAACTTTACTGAAATGATATTTAATAAATACTGAAAGAGTAAGCAATAATAATAAACAATGAATATATACTGAAATATAAAATATTTACATATTAAAATGGCACACCAAGTTTCTAAGGAAACTGACTCAAAACAGTCAATGCTGAAATATATAATAGTAAAAATATTGTATTTAGACATGAAGAAATACTTCTTTTGCCATTTAAAAAAAGAGGAAAGCAAAAAAATTTGGCACTGGATTTCTCAACAGCAATATTCACCTCTACAAAACTAGAGAGACACTTAAAAGATTGCTGAGGAAAGAAAATATGAGTTAATTATTCTATCATCAACAAACTTCCTTACAATTATAAATAGTTTTGATGTGGCAGAACCAAGGAAATGTTGTTATGAGATACTTCTTAAGAATTGACAGCAAGACAAGTTATAAATAGCCAAGATATGATTGGGAAAACTTTGATAAAATGTCCGTTGGTGAGCATTAGCTATATTAAACTAAACAGGTTTAACTGCTTATATTTAACTAATATATCTTCTAAATATAATTAATTTATGCTAGAACTAAGACAAATACTAAGCTGAGCATAAGGGTTACAAAAGAGAATTCAAAGTAATATGATTTGATAAGGTAGAAATTATATAACAAAAATGAGTGAAGAAAACAGATCAAAAGAAGGACAGCTTACTGGATGCCTAATAGATAATAAATGAGGAGTCAAGGGAAATCAACTTTATAGACATTTTACTGAAACATAGAATATATTCAGAAGAGTGCATATATCACTTGTATATAGTCTGGTGCATTTTTATAAAGTGAAGACACCAGTGTAACCACAATCCAGTTCAGGAAATCAATAATTATAAATATTCCAAAAATCCTTCCAGGAATAACTTCTTTCTTGTCACCAAGTCTTTCATTCCTTAAGGTTACCATTATCCTGGGGCACCTGCGTGGCTCAGTGGGTTAAAGCCTCTGCCTTTGGCTCGGATCATGATCCCAGGTCCTGGGATTGAGCCCCCATCGGGCTCTCTGCTCAACAGGGAGCCTGCTTCCTCCTTCCCTCTCTGCCTGCCTCTCTGCCTACCTTGTGTCTGCCAAATAAATAAATAAAACCTTTAAAAAAAGTTTACCATTATCCTGAATTCTATGCTGAATAGGTTAATTTGTTCTGTTTGTATTTTATGTGTATAGGAGATTATTGCACATAGTCATTTGTGTCTAGATTGTGTTACTCAACAATTTGTTTCTAAGAGTCAATATTGTTGCATGTAAAAGAAATTATCTTCATTGCCCTATAGTATTGCTGTCCAACTGTATATTCTAAATTAATGAAATGTTTTATATATCTACAGTCCAAAATAGTGGTCTCTATTCACATGTGTATGTTGACATTTGAAACACAATTAAGTTGAATGAGACACTGGACTTTAATTTTTATTTAGTTTTAGCTGATTTAAATTCAAGTAGGCATAAATAGTTAATGGTTACCTTATTGTATAGCCTGGTTTATAGTAGTCCATTGTATGAATATACTAAAATTTGTCCATTGTTCTATGGTTAACGTTTTCAGTTTAGGGCTGTTAGGATTGCTGTTTCCATGAACATTTTTGTACCTGTTTTTGGGGAAAAATATGAATGCATTTCTATTGAATACATATTAAAAGAACAGAATTGCTGGGTTATAGGGTTTATGTACATTAAGCTTTTTAATTTTAAAAGTATTTGCCCAAATTCATTCTTCTAGCAGTCTGTTATTGTTTTTTTTTTAACGAGCAATTTTGATGGGTATGTGTTAATATTTCAAAGTGGTTTTAAATTTCTTATTTAAAGGACTGATATGGTTGAACACATTTTCTTGTACTTCTTAGCTATATGAAAGTGCAATTTTTTCAAATATCTGTTTCATTCCTTTTTCTTTTTTTACATTGGGTTGTCTGTTTATTATTGATTTGTAGGATTTCTTTTTTTTTTTAAGATTTTATTTATTTGACAGAGAGATCACAAATAGGCAGAGAGACAAACAGAGAGAGAGATGAGGAGAAGCAGGCTCCCTGCTGAGCAGAGAGCCTTATGCGGGACTCGATCCCAGGCCCCTGGGATCATGACCTGAGCCGAAGGTAGAGGCTTAACCCACTGAGCCACCCAGGCGCCCCTGTAGGATTTCTTTCTATATTTTTTATATAACCCAAGTCAGGAATTACTGATCATATATTCATAACAAATACTTTTTTTTTTCCAATTCAATGGCTTGCCTTTTTGGCTGTAATAATGTCAGTTTTTGAGGGAAATAAATTTTTGATTTTAATGTACTATTTAAGAAATATTTCCCTAAGCAGAATCATGAGAACATTTACTACATTATTTTAATAAAAGTTATGAAATAATTCAGCTGGGAATTTTTAAAATATAATATAGGAATCTAGTTTCATTTTTTTTATTTTATGCATACTAAGAGACTCTCCACCTTTTACTTAAAGGCTATACTTACCCTGTAGCAGTGTACAAGAGATGCTATATATGTGGCTCTGTTTCTGTATCTATTCTGTTCCCTTGGTTTATTTATGCATCACTGCACCAGTATTCCACTGTCTTAATTGTTGTATAGTTATTGTGAATATTTGTATCAGTTGTTGTTGTAAGTCCATCTTTGAGACTTTCTTGGCCATTCTTGTATTTTGAGGTGATTGAAATCCAACTAGTCAATAAAAATATGATAAGATTTAAAAAATAACATTTTATTTGATAGAGAGAGTGTGCAGGAGGGAGGGGCAGAGAGAGAAAGAGAATCTTCAAGCAGACTCCCTGCAGAGCAGAGAATGTATGTGTGTGTGTGTGTGTGTGTGTGAAAGACAGAGAGAGAGAGAGAGAAGGAGAAAGAAGCTAATCAATCTTTTTGCTTTTAATTTTCACTTTTCATCATTTCACTTTTATGCTTATTATATTTTTATTTTATTCACATATACCTTCTGTATATTGATATATATTCTTTTTCTGTCCAAATGTGAATATAGCTGTATCCCAAAAGTCTTAATATGTGTTTTTTTATTCTTTCAATTTAAATATGCCTTTCAATGTAATTTTTTATTTAAGTCATATCTTATTTAGAAGTGTATAGTTTAATTTCTAAACATTTGAATTTTTCTTATATATCTTATATTTGTATATAATATAAACATAATTAGTATTCTGTTTATTTTTAGATGGAGCCCACTGTGTTCAGGGAACATAATTTTATGTTTTCTTCCTTGAAAACTTCTTTGGACCTTTTTTTATTATGGTGCATTTGTCCATTATTGCATCATTTTTGCTGTATATATTTTGAGGCTTTATTAGTTGAAAAAAATTGAATTGCTACAACTTGTTTTATTGACCCTTTAGATCCTTTAGAAATATTCTAATATTCTTTTTTATCTCTAATAACTTTTTGTTTTAGAATTACTTTTTCTCACTTTAATATTGTTTTATCTACTATATTTCTGTTAGCATAATATACATTTTTCCATTCTATTACTTTCAATAATTCTCTGATTATACATATTTAAGGTATCTACTAAGAAGTCTGTAGTTGCCTTTAAAAAAATCTAATCTAATAACTTATTTTTTAAACTAGACTATATAGACTATTAAATTAAGAATAATTGGTGATATATTTGGATATTCGTCTCATTTTAGTATTTGCTTTACTATATTTTCTACTCATTCTTTTAGTTCTTTACTTCTTTTGCATTATTTTTAGCTTTCATTATTTTCCTTTTATTATTTTGCTAATTATATATTATTCTTCTTATAGTGGTCAAGACATCATAAGAGTATTTATGGTTTGTTAGAGTCAAATTAAATTAGTAGTTTTGCCACTTTCTGAATAATTCAAGGACCTAAGAATACTTTAACTCCATTAACTTTCTTCCAAACCTCTGTTATTGTTGTCATATATTCTGGTGCTACACAAATTTTACAATCTAATGGATATAATTTTATGTATATATTTAATATCATATTATCAGAATCTCTTTGTATTTTCCTGCATTTTTTCTTTCTTCAGAGATCATTTCTTTCCTCAAAAGAATTCTTTTACTGTGGGTCTGATGGAAATGAATCTTGTTCTTTTTGTTTGTTTGTTTAAAAATGTCTTTAATTCACCTTTATTTAAAAAAAATGAATGGGGGGGGGCGCCTGGGTAGCTCAGTGGGTTAAAGCCTCTGCCTTTGGCTCAGGTCATGATCCCAGGGTCCTGGGATCGAGACCCACATTGGGCTCTCTGCTCAGCGGGGAGCTTGCTTCCTCCTCTCTCTCTCTGCCTGCCTCTCTGCCTACTTGTGATCTCTGTCTGTCACATAAATAAAATCTTTTTAAAAAAATGAATAGGGAGGAGCTCTATTTTTATGCAGGAAGAAATCTTGAGAATACATTGTTACATGAAAAAATCAAGTACAGAACAGTGAATATAGTATGCTACCTTCTGTGAAGAAAGAGATACAGAGATATGCATTTACAATTATTTGTATTTGCATAAAGAACACTAGATATAAGCAAGAAAGAAATTAAAATGGTAGCCTAAAGGTAGCTCAAAGGAATGGGGTAGAAATAGATGTAGATGAAGGCAGGGGTAGAAGCAAGCAAGTTTCTCCAGCATATTCTCTTTATATTGTTTTGCTTTCCAAATCATGTAATTACACCACAAATGCAACAAATAAAGTTTAATTTTAAAAATACAGTAAGATTCAGAACCAAAGACATAAATTGTGAAATCTCTGACAAACAAATGATAATGAAAGTCAAGGAAGAGGGGTAGCATGGAGTACTTTGTAGCAGACCAATCATCCTATAGAGGCAACTAGAAAAACTGGGTTAAAGGATAAAAACCATGTATTTAAAGGCAGAAAAAATGACAGAGGACTAGAGGGATTAAAATTCTAGAGAGAGCAGAAGTTTTTAGAGGTGAACTGGAGATCTAAAGCTGTCCCTGAGGTTCTTGCCAATTCTTGACGAAGGCCAGCAGCTGACAGTCTGGACTAGGTCCAGATAGGGAGTCACTGCTGGAGACAAGCAAACTGGTAGAGTTTTTGGTGATCACGTGGGACTACGAGTGACAGAATTATTTTTTTCTCTGGAGAAATTAGTTAAAATCTGAGATGTGTGAGGCTGAAGTCTAAACAGAAAACTACCATGACTTATCTATATCTCTCCATGAAGATGCTCATTAATAAAAATAATATAAAATAATATAAAATAAAATGGTAAAATACATCAGAAATTTTAAAATGTATGTGGATTAAAATAAGATTTACAAGTTTAACCAAATAAATAAATAATAGTTGAAATAAAGGAAAACAAGAAAATAACTTAAAAGCAAAGAAAAATTAGTTCTTCAGTTCTTTCCTTTTCGTCCCACATTTAAAAAATAATGTTTATGTCTTCTCAGCTGTGATAGTTGCCAGAGATTCAAGCAAGAAGGTAGATGAGAACTTTAAAGAAAAATGTAGAATAAAAGAGAGATAAAAGTATCCAGTTCCCTGCTGCACTGGTAGCTGTTGGAGGGTGGCAAGAAAAGCAGCAAAAAATAAAATAAAATAAATTTTAAAAGTGTGTTTTTACTAGTAAGCAATTAGAATATTAAAACACATTGCAAATAAAATGCAGGGAAATGAAATGAGAAAATTATACAATAATCTAACTCAGTCCAAGGATTCAGACAGGGTGTTCTGGAAGAACTGACCTTTAAGCTGAGCCTTAAATGTTAGGGGCTGAGTATTTCACACAGTGGCAACATAGGCAAAGAGTCTAAGTGGGGGAAGCAGCTCCATAAGGTTGTTGTGTCATCGAATGTCATGAACAGGGAGGGTGATAAGGGCAAAAATGTGGTGTGAGGTGGTGAGTAATGATCACTGATGTGATGACTTTTGTAAAGTTTTCTGCAATTCTAGATGTTACCATAAGAACAAGGAGAAGCTGTTGAAAGATCCTAGTGGGGCAGTGAAATGATCAGAATTTCATAGTAAAAAAAAAAAAAAAATCACTTTGTTCCATGTAAAGTAGACTGAAAGGGTAAGGATGGTTGTTGGGAGATACATTAAGAAGTCATTCCTTTTTTTTAAGGGGTAAGATACAGCCTTGGAATAGGCCAGTAGTCTTAGAGATAATTTTTTTTTTAATCAGAGAAAGAGATATGAAAAAGTTGTATTTTTTAAAAAATCACAGTGTTTGGTTATTGAATCTGGTCAGTGAGGAAAAGGGGTGTCAAGAATGCCTCTTCACATTTTGGACTTGGACATGGCATGATGGTGGATGACAGTTCCACTTCTTGGGATAGGCAACACTAAGGGGAAGAACAGCTTTTGTGCAAAACAGTAACTTAAGTCTAGAACTGCTGTCTTTTAAGAAAGATATGAAGTGAAAATATAAATTTAGAAGTCATAAGAGATAGTAAAAGTTGCTTTTTTACATTTTGGAAGAGTACTAATGAATGTTTTGTTTATTCCACGAAATTCTGAAATCATTTTATCATAGCCTTACTTCATTAGATGATGTACCAAAAAATTCTCTTCATTGGTAAAAGATACTCATTTTCCATTAAATATTTTTAATACATATCTATTATTCATTTTGTGCTGTTCATTTAAGTGATTATGGAAAATCCTAGGAATCATTGCTCTTTTCATCTTGTTTTATATATATCAGAAAGATGGTTAATCAAACTGAAGATACATAAATACATCTTAATGATTATACTTGAGTTATGGTCAACTCTATCTATGCTTCCGAAAGCAATGATAAGCCATGTAAGAAAACTACCTATGCTAAATGAAGAAGAACACACAATTAAAGTTAGGGTTATTATTCATATTTCAACATTATACCAAGACCTATACAAAAGTGTGGTTCTAAAATGTGACACTTTCTTTTTCCTCCTTAAGAATCTGCTCATTATAGAAGTGTAAGTTATTTTTTTATTTAAAAATGTCATTCTCTTTTGAGGATTGGTTTATTTGTTTTCATTTTCCTAGTAGTAAACATCTAAGGAAAGAATGTATATTTTCACCAGGTTGATATGGGTAGAATTACCTCATTTTTAGTAAAATAGCCACAAAATATTGTATGTATGCTACATTTTAGTAAATGAGTCAGTTTGGATGAAAATACTGGTCCTACTAGTTTATTGTTCAAGTTCTAGAGCAAGGGAACAAAGGGTAAGCATAGAGTTTATTTAAAATAAGATGTAGCTCTTATTTTTTTTTTTTACTCCCTAGTATGTTCAAAGGTTGATTTTTTTATTGTATTTTCATTTTCCAAACTAGCATGTGGCATTATGCATGTTTTAAAACAAAAGGTTCATTTTTTTATATTTGGGAAAGTTATTTTTTGTTTATTTTAGCTTTTGAATAGGGAGGGTAACAGTCAGAGGTCCAGTAGGAAGACAAAGGCACCTTCCAATTAGGACAATTTAAGCAAGGCTGTAGAAAGTGACGATTTAAAATGTGGGTGGAGTATAAGAAATCACATGGTATAGTATAGTACCTCTGGTCTGTTACCACTTGGCTAGAGGAAAACAGGGATAGGAAGAAGAGAGACCTGTGGAGGGGACTGCTTTGCCTAGGGACCAAGTCAACCTATTATAACTCTGCAAGAGAGAGCCTGGGCAGGAACACCTTGACCTCACTTTCCTTCCTCACTCTGGAGCATCCAATTCGCAAACGCTAACTAGAAGACAGAAAACAAGAGAGCCTACTTATTTAGTACATTTAGGTCAGCCTTCCAAGACAGAGATAAAGGGGGAGCAATGTAGGGAGTGGATCTCACAGGGGCAAAAAAAAAAAAAAAGGAGAAATCGAAAACAGTGGGTATGCCCCTCAAAATGGAAAAGATAAGTGTGAGAGTTAGTGCAAAGTTTTTTTCAGCAAATGAAAAAGAGGCTGGGGCAGAAGGTTTGGTCTACAAATTCTTCCTCCTTGTGGAGAGCAAGAAGCTTTGGAATCAGTGGGCAAGGGGCAGGATATGAAGAAATTGAAGGAGTGGTGCTTCTTTGATTCACCTGAATGAACTCTGTCAACTGGCTAAAGATTCTTAGTTTAACTGACACACCGGAAAAAAAATAATCTTGAACCTAGCAAACATTCTCTATAGCTAATAATAATGATGTTTTAGTAATATCATTACTATTTGCTTGCAGGATTGTATCAGACAATCAACGTTCTTTGGCCTTGAGTTTGACCTTTATGATTTTGAGAATATTTGGTATGGACTTTTGGCAATCTTTTATTACACTGAATTGTTAATTTTTTTATGTGTGTCTACATGTATTTTTGGAATTTCAAATAAATAATAATGGTTAACTGACACAAAACAAGTGACTGGGGGAGCTGCTTTGCAGTATTTAGGAGATGATATTTATGTTAAAAAGACAATACCTAATGCAAAGCTCATCCTAACTGTCATATAAAATATGTATTAATATTATATTTGATTAGAACAATCTCTTTGATTAGAGGTATACTCATCAAGCTCCTAAAAGTGGTTTGGTAAGCTGAAACCAAACATAAAACCACAGGATTGCTTGTATGTTTGGAAAGTCACTAATCTAAACTAGCGCTTTTAAACATTTTCATGACTGAAGACTCTGACTCTGATGTTTTTAAGGATTTATAGCTAAAGAAAAAATTGGTTTTGCTTAGGGTAAAGCACTTTGTACTTCAGGCTTTCTTAATAGCAAAAACTAGCTTTCCAAATCTACGTTATGACTATATTAGCACCCCCAGTTCAAAAGTTGATTAAAAATATTAATAGGAAAAAAGTATTAATAGGACAAGGAAGCAAGATTGAACTGGATTGAAGTCTGAAAGATATATGATAAATGAAGTCAAGAATATAGAAAAATTGGGGCACCTGGGTGGCTCAGTGGGTTAAGCCTCTGCCTTCGTCTCAGGTCATGATCTCAGGGTGGTGGGATGGAAGCCTGGCATTGGGCTCTCTGCTCAGCAGGGAGCCTGCTTCCCTTTCTCTCTCTCTGCCTGCATCTCTGCCTACTTGTGATCTCTGTCTGTCAAATAAATGAATAGAATCTTTTAAAAAATGTAGAAAAAATTAAGTATGGTTTTGATGGAGATCAAAGAAATAATTTTATAACTAGATCAGTATGCGAGGTTAAAATTGCTTTTTTAATCAGGAAAAATTAGAGCATATTCTTGTGTGAATAATGACCATTAGATAAGGACAGATTTTTTTTTTTTTAAGATTTTGTATATTTATTTGAGAGAGAGAGAGAGAGCATGAGTCAGGGAGAGGGAGAAAGGGAGAGGGAAAAGCAGGCTCTGCAACGAGCAGGGAGCCCAATGCGGGATCCTGTCCTGAGCCCAAGGCAGACCAAGGCAGACACTTGTCCTTAACTGACTGAGTTACCCAGGTGCTCAAGGTCAACTTTTTTTTTTTTTAATTAACATATAATGTATAATTTGTTTCAGGGGTACAGATCTGTGAATCATGTCTTACACATTTCACACAATTCACAGCACTCACTATAGCACATATACTCCCCCATGTCCACAACCCAGCCACCCATCCTCCACCTGCCCCCAATCCCCCCGACCCCCCAGCAACCCTCAGTTTGTTTCCCTAGATTAAGAGTCTCTTATGGTTTGTCTTCTTCTCTGGTTTCATCTTGTTTCATTTTTCCTTCCCTTCCCCCCATGACCCTGCCACCCCAAGGACAACTTTGTAATGGGCAAAGGAACATTAGAAAAACAAAGTATATAAATAGTTTCAGCATCAGAAAGGAAGACAGGGAGACTAATACATTTTTGATGGAAGAGGGAGGAATGTGATATTTTAGATACAGACCGACTCTATATCTAACGGATTTTGCCAACAGAGAGTTTGAAGCAGAGGAAAGAGATTATCTGATTTACATTTAAAAGATAACTCTGCTTCTGAGGGAGAAATACTTACAGAAGATAAATGTGGAGGAAAAAAAGGCTTCTGCTGAAGTCCAAGTCAGAATTATATTAAATTGGATTCTGGGGGTTGTAAAAGAGACAGAGAAATCAAGATATGTCTAGAGTTAGTGTCACACAGATTTATTATCATGGGTTGGAAAAATAATGATGAAAAGTAGAAAAAAGTGTACAGGAGGCCTCAGTTTTTCATCTTGAGCAATTGTAAACAGAGTGTTAACGCTCAATGAGACTGGGAAAATTGGTGATGGACAGTGATCTTTGGCAGAAATCAAGAGTCATGAAGCATGAGGGCCCTGATAGAAGGAAGATGGTTAAGACATGTTAGTTCCGAGATCCTTTTTCTAGTGTCTTTGGGGTGGCTTTTTTCCCCCTAAGATTTTATTTTGAAGTCCTCTTTGCATCAAACTGGGGCTCGAACTCATAACCCCAACGTCAAAAGTCTTATGCTTCACCAACTGAGCCAGCCTGTCTTCCCACTGACTTTTTTAAAAAGTGACTTTTAATTCAATTTTAGCTGAAATTGTTGCTGAGCAGATTTGTCTCTGAGTATATAGAGATTTACCTCAGGCAGCACACAACTGTTCCTCTGGATTAGGGGTTCTCTGAATTTAGGGGGTGCTACAAACATACCAAAGCATTTACATTTTCAGTTATTTCTGTCAATATCTTGATAACAGATATACGTTGGATTATGAAACTAACTTATCATTGAAAATTTCACAATTTGAAATATTTGGAGGTACACTGAGTTCACAAAAATTATATTTAATCTCTTGTAAACACTTTCTCCTAAATTTTTAAATGAAAAATTAAAAGTTTTGAGATGTCAACTGCATAACAATATGTACACCATTCTAAAAATATGAAAGATACTAATTTTTTATACCTGTAGAGATAAGGATTTTTTTTTTTTTTTTAGATTTTTTCTTTATTTATCTGACAGAGATCACAAGTAGGCAGAGAGGCAGGCAGAGAGAGAGGAGGAAGCAGGCTACCTGCAGAGCAGAAAGCCCGATATGGGGCTCGATCCCAGGACCCTGGGATCATGACCCGAGCCGAAGGCAGAGGCTTAACCCACTGAGCCACCCAGGTGCCCCCGAGATAAGGATTTTTAAAAAAATACATTGTTTCCAGTTATTAGTAATTCTATTTGTAAGTAAACTCTTAGCTAGTTTTAAATGCTATATTTAAATGTGATGATGACTAAATATATGTCTAGTTTTAGAATAAAAGCATTCTTATCCCTACCTGTGGTATTTTCATGGAGTATTTACAATTATTGCATTTTTCATAGCGACAATACCTGGACCAATACTTTTTAAACTGTCAGTAGACTCTTCTTGTCTATTTCGAGAGACTGAATACTGTGAAAGGAAAGGAAATTGTTTGAGCTATGATAAGAAAAAAATGGCCTACCTTATGGTAGGAATGAGTAAGTAATACCTATTGAAGAAATATAGGAAAGTATAATTGTTTTAAAAAATGTATAGTTGTTTATAGTAACGTACAGTAATAAACTGAACAAATGGATAGTTTGATTTAAGTATATAATAAAAAGACATATATAAGAAGCCTTATTATATAGAAAATATTTTATAAACTAAAGTTTTATAGTATTTGTGTGAATATTTGAGTCACTCCACTATACACAATAGTTTTATGTTACTCCTGAATAAAGGGTCGTAATTAGCAAAATTTCAATTTAGGAAACAATTTTGTCCATATACATATACAACCAAGTTGCTTGACCTTGTGACCATTTCCATTTCCATAGTAAAAGATTGATAATTAAAAATTATTTTTCACACTCTTAAAGAACATCAAGATATTTTATACTAATTACATGTAAGTTTCACTGTTTCTTTTACTCAGTGTTATAACAACCCACATAGCAAGTATTCGTTATTTATGAATAAATAAGAGATATGGAGAATTGGGATGCTATGGTAGTATGGGCCATGGCCAGTGTTGAGAAAGTCCAAATATGCTTGTATTACTTTGGAAAGCTCACTAGCTCTTCCTGGATCTCAATTTATTCATCTATAAAATGAGGATGTTGGACTACATAATTTCTGAAATCTTGGTCACTGCTAACATTCAGTGATTTTGTTGCATAGATGTCGTTGGTGTGATAAATACTTAGAAGTGTTTATATGTTTTGTGATTTTAATGAATGGGTTCATTAATTCAAAGAAACACATAATAATAGACTCTACTATTTAACAGTAACAGATACCTCTGTGATAAAGTATACAGTGTGCCTTATAATTCAAAAGTCAGTTATCCAGCAAGCTTAGTCTACATTAAGCACTAAGTAAAATTTTAAAAAACAATGAAAAAATTTAAAAAATGGGGCGCCTTGGTGGCTCAGTGGGTTAAAGCCTCTGCCTTCAGCTCAGGTCATGATCCCAGGGTCCTGGGATGGAGCTCCACATCGGGCTCTCTGCTCAGCGGGGAGCCTGTTTCCACCCGCCCACCGCAGGCTTCTCTGTCTACTTGTGATCTCTATCTGTCAAATAAATAAAAAACCTTTTAAAAAAAGATAAAAAATGACATTTAAGTAGTTAAAATTTATCAGAGATAATTGAATGAAACTAGGCATTGTTCATAATTAAGTCCTCTTAAGACACTGCTGAGCCTTTTAATTTTTATTTTAGATATAACTATAGCACACTTATTTATTTTCAAACAGCACATAATTGAGAAAACTGGTGAACTGCTAGAGAACCTGCTAAGGAGCTATTAACAGGAGATGACAATAATAAAGAAATAGGGAATTAAGTCACAAAGGACAAACAGAAAACTACAATAGGAATATGCTTTTGTGGCCATTTAGTGTCAACTAGTCCATTTGGAAGAAATGAAATAATTAAAGAAATAAATAAAAGATAGGGCTGTATCTTTAAGAAATCTAAAAGTTTTTATAAACATTAAAAAAGTCTCCTTTAAATAACTTGACATGCATTTATGACATTAATTACATTTTACAATTGGAAAGTTGATATTTTATGGAGATGAAATATACTTACTTTTTCTTTAGTATTTGGCATTTTTTCCACAAATATTTTCACTCTAAGTAGATTGATACATCTGATACTTGTATTTTTTTTTAATTTAGGTTCTGTTTGCAAACTATTCACTATCTTCTTCACTGCTATTGCATATTGCCTGTATAAATATATGTCAAAGAGAGACGGTGACAGCCTGCATATACCTGTAAAGAGTGTAAAAGTAAAAAAAAAGGGAAAGAAGTGATTTATAATTGGATCATCAATGTGGAAGAATTATACACTGTCAGTCCATCAATGTAATGCTATATTAATAAAATTTGAAATAATTACAATATAGTCATATGTTTAATAAATGAATGTGATTCATGTGACCCCATAAGTTTTATTATAATTTGAGTACAAATATAATAACATAGTCTCTGTGTTTTAGATTTTTAAAAGATACTGTAAAATACACATTTAATGCATTCAATAGAGAATGCTTTGAAAGAAGAAGATGAAGCAGAAGTGGGAAAATACATGTAAGTTAATTCTGACTACAGTGATATCCTTATGTATTAGTTATTAGACCTTGTTGATGTAGGACTACTTAGGTTTCATATTACTTTTCATTTGGGCTGTGGATTTTTTTTTCTATAATTTTTCAAAATAACATTAGATTTGTCAATCCAGTTAATATAATAAAAATTTAAATTAATGTCATGATTTTTAACCAAAAGAAGCTAATTTTAAACAGTATTAAAAAATGTCATTTTATTTATCTTTTATTTCACCACAGAGAGTTTTCTTCAAAAACTTTCTGTGGTCAGTTGGCTAACTTGCAATATGCATTTTTATGTTCCTTTAATTTTATTAGACACAAAATTCAGTATGATCATATATTTTTACTTTGGCCTTAAATTTGTTGATAATGACTGTCTGACACCTGAACTGGTATTCATTTTTGTGCTTTTATATTTCATTGTATGATAATTATAATTGTTCCATGTGAGCTTATATTCAAATTTCAATGTAGGAGATGTGTCAACATTTGTGGAATTTTTTCTTAACCTTAAATGTTTTCCTCTAGAGAGTTTTCTTATAATTGCATCATATATCATTGTACATCCATCCAAATTATATAGCAATCTTCTAAATATTGGAGTAAAAATCAAATTTTTATAAAACAAAGTCTTCTTTACATTGTTTCCATTGTTTTGTTGGAAGAAGAAACAAGTGACAAAATTTCTCCTTTATTATACATATTAGCCAATGACCCTGTTTTAAGGGTAGACATTGTCCTATTCTTTACTTTGTTTTCCTTTCTCCAAATTTTAATTTAAATTCCAGGTAGTTAACATACAGTGTAATATTGGTTTCAGGTGTAGAATTTAATGATTTCTCTTTACATATAACACCCAGCACTTGTCACAAGTGCCCTCCTTAATCCCCATCACCTATTTAAACCATCCCACCTGACCAGCAACCCTCGGTTTGTTGTCCATAGTTAAGATTGTTTCTTGGTTTGCCTATCTTCTCCCCGCCCCCTCCGCCCATGCTCATTTGTTTTGTATCTTGAATTCCACATATGAGGGAAATCATTTGGTATTTGTCTTTCTCTAAGTTATTTAGCTTAGCATAATACTTTCCAGCTCCTTCTACATCACTGCAAATGGCCTATTCACGGTATTGGCTGGCAGAAGGAAATGTGAAGCGTAAGTATTCATATTTTATTATATACCGTTCTTCCTTAACTTCAACATGCATTATGAAAACCTATATACTGGTCTTTATGTGAAATTCTATTTCACTGCTTGACTCACTCTTCTCTTTGGACCAGTAGGATTGGAGAATATCTGTGGATCAGAGTGTGAAACAGGAGTTTCTCCTTTAAAGATTCTACAAGGTCTGTTGCTATGCCTTATATTCAGAAAAGAAAAATCACACATGATGTTTACCTAAGTAGTAGAAATATACCTATAGTGATCTGTATTTTCATAATAGAATACCTTCTTATGAAACATGTCTCGTGTTTTTAAAGTACATGGGAATTGAGAGACAGGGTGGGGGGGTTTTGGGGGGTAGGGAAGGAACAAATGAAGCAAGATGGGATCGGGAGGGAGACAAACCATAAGAGACTCTTAATCTCACAAACAAACTGAGGGGTTTTTTGGGGGTGGGGTGGGAGGGTGGGGATAGGGTGGCTGGGTGATGGACATTGGGGAGGGTATGTGCTGTGGTGAGTGCTGTGAAGTGTGTAAGCCTGGTGATTCACAGACCTGTACCCCTGGGAGACATAATACATTATATGTTAATAAAAATAATTAAAAAAGAAGTGCATGGGATTTTAGACATCAGTGTGTAACGTAGGCTTTTCTAGGAAAATTAAATTTTTGATAGTTTTAGGTTATTCATTTCCTTAATATTTTTCTAAAGATATTATCTGAAAATTTATACAACCAGGAAATAAAGGTAAAACAATAACACTTAGATCCATTTTGAAGGTGCTTGATGCCTGTGTGTGTAGATGTGTATATATTATCTATAGCTCTGTCCTGTTTAAAAAAAAAATCAAATGTAAAACAAAATTACAGTAATGTGGGGAGTAGCGTTAAGACGTCTAAATTTGATGATAGCTTTGATACAAAAGACCATTTGTTTCTGTCACAAATTAGGGTTTAGTAGATGGCTAAAGAGGAAAATGATAGAAGTATAACCCAGAAGTTTCATTGGTTAACACCAAGTTAGCTTTGGAAACAACCAGGGGACTCTTTCTTACTGTTACACAAGACCTCAACAAGAAATGAAATCTTAAGAAAAAAAACGGCTAAAAATCCTACAGTAGTACCTTCCTCTGGAATCAGTTTTGATTAGTTTGATGCTATGGAGAATCATTATGCTTTTTACAATGTTACCGTATCCAGTGAGGCTGCAAGCACAGGTAAAGAAGCTGCAAAGATACTCCTAAATATTTTTATTTCTGATAAGACTGACTTCTGTTGGGAATAGGTGTCCTTAAGAAGCTGTATCTCAGTGGAAGAAGGTGAGCCACAGGGTTTAAACGTATGAAAGATAACTCTGCTACTGAGTGAAAACCGAGCTGGTACTGTACGGGGTGAAAACCGAACCTGGGTTTAGCTATACGAAAATGTACTAAGATTGTGGTTGTTTTTGTTGGAACTTGGTTACAAAGTTGCAGTGGTTTACCTCTACATTGTTTTCTCCAGAAGCCTAGTTATTTCTGGTGTTTGATTTTGCCCAAGGGGATGTTTTAAAGGAATGCACAGGTTATTATAGCAGAAATGTTTATATTTTTAGCATTGAGAGTTTCAAATTACATGTTCTCCAAAATCTTAGGATAATTGCCATGAAAATCCTAGTTCCTCAGTGTTTTTGAAAATTACTTCTTATTAATATTGGATTAAAGATTTCCTGTTTTAACATGTGGCATTAAATTTTCCCTACATAGTCTACAAAAAATCAAGTTTTGATGTATTAGTGTCATATTTCCCTTCTCAGCACTGAGTTTATTCTCCTTTTCCCCAAGTTTGTTAATATATAATTGTATATATAGTATATAATTCATTGCAACACTATAAAAGTTTAAGGTATACAGCATGGGGCACCTGGGTCACTCATCGGGTTAAGTCTCTGCCTTCTGCCTCTGCTCAGTTCATGATCTCAGGGTCCTGGGATGAGCCCCTGCATTGGGCTCCCTGCTCAGCAGAGAACCTGCTTCCCCTGCTCTCTGCCTGCCTCTCTGCCTGCTTCTGATCTCTCTCTGTCAAATAAATAATAAATAAAATCTTGGAAAAAAAAGCTATACAGCATAATGACTTGATTTAAATATGTTGTGAAATGATTATCAAAGTAAGTTAGGTAACATCCATCATATATAAATACAAAAAAGAAAGAAAGGAAACCAGTGTTTTTTGGCTCATGATGAGAACTCTTAGTATCTCCCTCTTAACTTTCAATTATTCTGCAAGCAGTGTTAACTGCTGTCATCGTGTTGCACATTATATCTCCAGTACTTATTTATCTTACAACTGAAAGTTTGCATATTTGACCCACCTTTGTCAGATTCTACCCCCTCAGCCAAACCTCTGCTTCTGGTAAGCACAAATCTAATCTCTTCTTCTAAGTTTTGTTTGTTTGTATGTTTGTTTGTTTTATATCCCACATATAAGTGAGATCATAAAGAATTTGTCTTTCTCAGGGGTGCCTGGGTAACTCAGTTGGTTGAGTTGCTGACTCTTGCTTTTGGCTCAGATCATGATCTCATAGTTCTGGGATCAAGCTCCACATCAGGCTCTGTGCTGAGTGTGGAATCAGCTTGAGATTCTTTCTTCCTCACTCTCCCTCTCCTTCTGCCCCTGCGCTTTCTCTCTTTAATATGAATGAATAAAATCTTTTTTTAAAAAAGCATTTGTCAAAAAATGGGTGGAAGACATGAACAGACACTTCTCCAATGAAGACATACAAATGGCTAACAGACACATGAAAAAATGTTCATCATCACTAGCCATCAAGGAGATTCAGATCAAAACCACATTGAGGGGGCACCTGGGTGGCTCAGTGGGTTAAGCCTCTGCTTTTAGCTCAGGTCATGATCTCAGGGTCCTTGGATTGAGTCCCACATCGGGCTCTCTGCTCAGCGGGGAGCCTGCTTCCTCCTCTCTCTCTGCCAGCCTCTCTGCCTACTTGTGATCTCTCTCTGTCAAATAAATAAATAAAAATCTTTAAAAACACAAAAAAATAAATAAATAAATAAAAGAAAACCACATTGAGATTCCATCTTACACCAGTCAGAATGGCCAAAATTAACAAGACAGGAAACACCATGTGTTGGAGAGGATGTGGAGAGAGGGGAACCCTCTTACACTGTTGGTGGGAATGCAAGTTAGTGCAGCCACTTTGGAAAATAGTGTGGAGATTCCTTAAGAAGTTAAAAATAGAGCTTCCCTATGACCCTGCCATTGCCCTACTGGGTATTTACCCCAAAGATACAGATGTAGTGAAAAGAAGGGCCCTCTGTACCCCAATGTTCATAGCAGCAATGGCCACGGTTGCCAAACTGTGGAAAGAACCAAGATGCCCTTCAACAGACAAATGGATAAGGAAGATATGGTCCATATACACTATGGAGTATTATGCCTCCATCAGAAAGGATGAATACCCAACTTTTGTAGCAACATGGATGGGACTGGAAGAGATTATGCTGAGTGAAATAAGTTAAGCCGAGAGAGTCAATTATCATATGATTTCACTTATTTGTGGAGCATAACAAATAACATGGAGGACATGGGGAGATGGAGAGGATAAGAGAGTTGAGGGAAATTGGAGGGGGAGACGAACAATGAGAGACTGTGGACTCTGAGAAACAATCTGAGGGTTTTGGAGGGGAAAGGAGTGGGAGATTGGGTGAGCTTGGTGGTGGGTATTATGGAGGGCACGTATTGAATGGAGCATTGGCTGTGGGGCATGAACAATAATTCTGGTACACTGAAAAGAAATTAAAAAAATAAAAAGCATTTGTCTTTCTCTGTCTTATTTCACTTAACATAATACTCTGTAGGTCTATCCATGTTATCACAAATGAAAGGATTTCTTTTTTATAGCTGAATAATATTCTGTTGTATATACATATACCACAACTTCTTTATCATTGATGAGTACTTGGGTTGTTTCATGTCTTGACTACTATAATAATGTTGTGAACATGAGAATGCAGATATCTCTTGGACAGTGTATTTATTTATTTTGGATATGTGTTTCTAGGAGTGGAATTGTGGACAATATAGTAGTTCTATTTTAAGTTTTGAACAACCTTCATACTATTTTCCATAGTTGGTGTACCAGTTTATAAATGTACCAACAGTGAACAAGGGTTTCTCTTCCCTACATCCTCATCAGCATTTGTTACCCTCTTGTCTTTTGGTGATAGCCATTCTAACAAGCATAGGGTGATACCCCAGTGTGGTTTTGGTTTGCATTTCCCTGATAGTTAATGATATTGAGCATGTTTTCATGTACCTATTTGCCATCGGTATATCTTCTTGGGAAAAATTGTCTATTCAGATACTCTGCCCATTAATTTTGTTTGGCTATTGAGTTGTTTGAGTTCTTTTTATATTTTGAATATTAACACCTTGTCAGTTATATAACTTGCAAATATCTTTCCAAATGGTAAATTGTCTTTTCATTCCAATAATCATTTCTTTTGCTGTGCAAAAGGTTTTTAATTTGATATAATCCCACTTACTTATTTTTAATTTTGTTGCTGATGCTCTAGGTTACATATCCAATAAAATCATTGCTAAGACCCATCCCAAAGTACTTCTTTTTTATGTCTTCTTCTACGCGTTTTATGGTTTCTGGATTTATGTTCAAGTCTTTAACTCATTCTAAGTTAATTTTTGTAAGTGGTATAAAGTAGGGACATAGATTCATTCTTTTATATGTAAATATATAATTTTCTCTGCACCCACTATTTATTGAAGACACTTGTTTCTCCATTGAGTATTCTTGAAACCTTTGTCAAATATTAATTGATAATATATACATAGTTTATTTCTGAGCACTTCATTATGTTTCATTAGTCTATGTGTTTGTATTTATAGCTGCACCAAAATGTATGGATTGTTCACTTGACCTCAGTGTGCATCTTTATGACCATTATTTTGAAGTTTTCATGAGGTAAATAACTCATCTTCATTTCATTAAGATCCATTTCTAATATTTTTAGCTTTTTTAAAAATATTTTATTTATTTACTTGACAGACAGAGATCACAAGTAGGCAGAGAGAGGGGGGGAGGCAGGCTCCCCGAGGAGTAGAGAGCCAGATGCGGTGCTCGATCCCAGGACCCTGGGATCATGACTTGAGCCAAACGCAGAGGCTTTAACCCACTGAGCCACCCAGGTGCCCCAATTTCTAACATCTTTAAGTTTTATTTATTTTTTCAGTGTCCACTACAATGTTATGTTAGTTCCAAGCATACAACAGTGGTTCAACAGCTCCAGTTATTACTCAATGCTCATCAAGATAAGTGTACTTTTAATCCTCTTCACTTATTTCACCCATCCCCCAACCCACTTCTCCTCTGGTAACCATCTGTTTCTTTTCTATAGTTTAAAGTCTGTTTTTTTGTTTCTTTCCCTTTGTTCATTTGTTTCTTTTTCTTTTTCTTTTTTAAGATTTTATTTATTTTAAGAGAGAGAGAGAGAGAGCATGTGAGCAGGGCGGGAGAGTGAGAGGGGTAGAAGGAGAGGGAAAAGCAGACTCTCCACTGAGTAGGGAGCCCAGTGTGGGGCTGGATCCCAGGACATCGGGATCACAGCCTGAGCTGAAGGCAGATGCTTAACCGACTGAGCCACCAAGGTGTCCCTCATTTATTTTGTTTCTTAAATACACATATGCACGAAATAATATAGTATTTGTCTTTCTCTAACTTATTTTGCTTAACATTATACCCTCTAGGTCCTCCATTCTGTTGTGAACGACAAGATTTCATTCTTTTTATGGCTGAATAATATTCTATTGCATAGCTATATACCACGTCCTCTTTATCCATTCATCTATTTTTTTTTTTTAAAGATTTTATTTATTTACCTGACAAACTGAGAACACAAGCAGACAGAGAGGCAGGAAGAGAGAGAGGTGGAAGCAGGGTCAGGGTCCCCACTGAGCAGAGAGCCTGATGCAGGGCTCAATCCCAGGATCCTGAGATCATGACCTGAGACGAAGCAGAGGCTCAATCCACTGAGCCACCCAGGCGCCCCTCTATTCATCTATTGATGGACACTAGGGCTGCTCCATAATTTGGCTATTGTAAATAATTCTGCAGTAAACGTGGGGATGCCTATATCTCATCAAATTAATGTTCTTGTATTTTTTTGTTAAATACCCAGTAATCTGGATCATTGGGTATTTCTATGTTTTTTTGAGGAGGCTCCATACTGCTTTCCACAGTGGTTGTACCAGTTCTCATTCCCACCAACCATGCAAAAAGAGTTCCCTTTTCTCTACATCCTCGGTAGCACCTATTGTTTTTCGAGTTTTTGGTTTCAGCAATTCTGATGGGTGTGAAATGGTATCTCATTGTGGTTTTGATTTGCATCTCCCTTTTGATGGGTTGTGTTAAGCATCTTTTCATGTGTCTGTTGGCCATTTCTATGTCTTTTTTGGAGAAATGTCTGTTCATGCCTTCTGCCTATTTCTAAATTGGGTTATTATTATTATTATTACTTAGTATTGAGTTGTGTAAATTCCTTATATATTTTGGATGCTAACCCTTTAGAGATGTCATTTGCAAGCATCTTCTCTTATTCAGTAGGTTGTCTTTTAATTTTTTGACTCTTTCCTTTGCTGAGCAGAAGCTTTTTCTTTTGATGAAGTTCCAATAATTTAATTTTGCTTTTGCCTTCCTTGCCTCAGGAGATATACCTAGAAAAATGTTCTATGTCTGATGTCAGAGAAATTACTGCCTGTGCTCTCTTCTTGGATTTTTATGGTTTCAAGTCTCAAATTTAGGTCCTTAATCCATTTTGAGTTTTTTTGTGTGTGTGGAAAGTGACCCATTTTCTTTCTTTGCATGTAGCTGTCCAGTTTCTCCATACCGTTTGTTGGAGAGACTATCTTTTTACCTTTGCACATACTTGCCTTCCACATTGAAGATTAATTGACCATATAATTATGGGTTCATTTCTACATTTTATACTTTGTTCTATTGAGTAGTATACATTTTGATTACTACAGTTTTGTAATGAAACTTGAAGTCTGGAATTGTGATACTTGCAGCTTTGTTTCTCATTTCCAAGATTCCTTTGGTTATTTGGGGGTCTTTTGTGGTTCCATAAAATTCTTAAGATTGTTTGTTCTACCTCTATGAAAAGTGCCATTGGAATTTTGATAGGGATTGCCTTGGATGTGTAGATTGCTTTAGATAGTATGGACATTTTAACTGTATTAATTCTTCCAATAATGAGAATAGTGTATTTTCCATTTATTTCTATTGTCTTGCCTAGTCTAGGGCAATAGTGAATATATTAATACAAGTAAATACTGAAACTTCTAAAATTCATTAAGCAAAATACAAACCTCTAAAAAAAAAAAAAAAAAAGAAGGGCATTTCATAGAGGAGGAAAAACAACTGCCCAATAGTCATATTAAAAACATGATTAAGGATTTAATTAGTAATCATGAGAACACAAATTGAAATGCATCATAAAGATGCCATTTCATACTCATTAGAACTGCAAAAATTTACAAACCATGACAAAAATCTCTTGCTGCAGCTTTGGATGAACTGAAGCTCTCTTAGACTACTGGTGAAAGTGTAAAATGTTACAGGCATTGTGGATAGCCATTTAGTTTTTTTCTTTAAAATGTATACACTGTAACCCAGAAATTCCATCTCTGGGAATATATATTTTAGAAAATTCCTTTATATAGTAAAAAAAAAAAAAAAGACATGTTCAGAGGTGCCTGGATGGCTCAGTTAAGTACCTGCTTTTGGCTGAGGTCATGAACTCAGGGTCCTGGGATCTAGTCCCACATCAGGCTCCCTGCTCAGTGGGGAGTCTGTTTCTCCCTCTGCTGCGCCCCCTGTCTGTGCACATTCTCTTGCTGTGTCAAATAAATAAATATTTTTTTTTTTTTAAAAAGAGACATGCCCAACAATATTTGTAGAAGCATTGGTTTATATTAGCAAAGATGGAAAAATACAAGTATTAATAAGAATGCATAAACAAATTGTACTATTTTTGTATTGGAAACCATATTACTATGAAAGTGAATGTAATTGAAGTGTTGCTATCAAAACGAATAAATCTTAAGCAATTTTGACAAAAATACTAAATTTTAGACTATATATGTGTGTGTATGTGTGTGTGTGTGTTTATGTTTATAATATGCAATATTATTTATGGGCATACACATTTGTCATAGAATTGTAAAAAAAAATTAAGGGAGTGATAAAACATCAGTTGTGGCAGCAAAGTTACCATGCTGCATTGCTTATATCCACTGGGGGAGAAATAAACTCTCTCCCCAGATTTGAAAAGAAAAAAAAAAAACACTCCTTTGCTTCTGTCTGGTTGGACAAATTTCGTTCCATGCCCAACCTGGAACAGTAACAGTTGCAAAGGTAATACTAACCAGATTGACTTAAATTTGAGCTCCTAAATTAATAATTTTTCAAGAGGAATATACTTGCCATAATCAGATGATTTATGTGGTCCTAGCCCTAGAATTGAACATGGAATCGGTTTTCCTAGGTCCCATGAGCAGTTTGGGAGAGGTATATATAATCAACAAAATGGATTTTTTTAAGGAAGAAATCTGTAGGATTTAGGAGTATAGTAGTTACAGTGCAATTATGGGTAGAATGTGAATGGTGAGGGATGAGAGGTGAGGGAGTGAGAGAAGGAAGAAAGAGGGTTGGGGTGGGTGGAGATGGAGAGAGAGAAGGTAATTCAACTTGGTACCTTGTAGTTGGTTTGTAGAATTTTATGTAGAGTGTTACCATTTATTAATATGTGAATCATAGGAGGAATAGAGGACTTAGAAGAGGAGATGAGTTCAGTTTTGAACAGGCTGAGTTTGAGGTACCAATGAGTCAGCCAAATGCCATTTGGCAGCTGAAAATAAAAGATCTAAAGTTGAGGAGAGAGATCTCAATTGGAGTCACAATTGGGGATCACCAGTATGACAATAATTGTTTGATCCCATGGAGAAAAGATAAATTTTCTCAAGAAAGGAAAAGAGTCTACTACCATCTGAGGAATTCTGAAGAATATAACATGTAAGAAATACCTAGAGGAAGAAACTAAGAAAGAAAAGCAAGGAGAAAACCAGAGCTAAAATCGGTATAATAAAAGTAAGGTAAGAGGTTATATAAAAATGATGGGAGCAGTCAAAATTGCTACATGTTGCTGAGAGTTCAAGGGAAGCAATGATAATGTTTACTGGATTTAATAACAAAGAGTTTGTTGGAAACTAGAATGAGAGAAATTTCAGAGAATTTTAAGAACAGAAGCCAAATGGCAACAGATCAAGAAATGTGTTGGAGATGAGCACTGGACACATCATATGTAAACAAATCTTCTATAAGTATAGCTGTGAAAAAAAAAGTGTAGCTGTGAATAGAAGATATGTCTTTAGTTGGCTGCAGTGCTGAGGTTTGTTGAGGAAGATGAAGTAATTGTTGCTATGTGTTGTGATGGCTGGTTTGAGCATGTTCAAAGCTGATAAGAAGAAACAAGTAGGAAGAGATTGGGGTTTAAGAACAAGAATTAATAGAGTAAGATGACTAAGGTGATAGAATGGGTTCCAAAGCACAGGGAAAAGGATTAGCTTTAATAAGGAGAGAGAACTTCATCCTTTGCAATAGATCACAAAGGAAGGGATGGGTGCAACTGCAGGTGATTCTGTAGGTTTGGTGGCTGGAACTTGAGCCCACATAATCTTCTGAACGTGTGTCCTCTCCTTATAATTATTTCCTCATGCTCTAACCTTTGCAACCTATGTTCTGTTACATAAACAGCATGATACCTCTATAAATGTACTCTTGGCTTTTTTTTTTTTCTTTCAACCCACTCCTTTCTCTATTGTGAAAGGAGTCTTTAAAATGTCAGTCTGATCATGTTACATAATGAGTTGTAATTGTTTACTTGCCTCGCTCTTTTCTAGATAAGGAGACTATGAAAGGAAGTATTGTGTTGCTCATTACTCTGTTCTCTTTTTTGATGTAATGTTCAAAAAATTTTAGTTGGGTGAATAAATGGCTGGTGACTTTATCTTTAATGTCATTGGCACCAAAGTATTTGTTTTTTATTGAGATTATCAGAAGATAGATTGCTGAATACAAGTATAAAATCTTCTGCGGGACTTTGAGAATTCACAATTAAGATCTTAAGGACTTCTTTTCAAAGAACAACCCAGCTTGCTCAAACCTCCCTCATTTGCTATTTAAAAGCCTATTTCAGCAAAGTTTGTTCAATTGCAGGTTAAATTGTGTCCCCATAAAAGATATTTTGGGGTCCTAACTTTTAGTACCTGTAAATGTGAACTTCTTGGGAAACAGGATCTATTAATTTCTTTTAAAGTTTCATTTACTTTAAGTAATCTCTATATCCAACATGGGGCTCAAACTCACGACCCTGTGATCAAAAGTCATATGCTCTTCCAACTGAGCCAGGTAGGCACACTGGAAGACAGGAGCTTTGCAGATGGAATCAAGTTAAGATGAAGTTGAACTGGATTAAGCTGGGCCCTACTCCAATGACTGGAATTTACCTAAGAAGAGGGAGATTTGGACACAGAACACACAGGGGAGAACACTACATGAAGAATAAGGCAGAGATTGGAGTGATACACCCAAAAGCCAAGCAACACCAAAAAACATAGGTAGGAAGAAGATAGGAAAACTTCTTCCCTAGAGCATTCAGAGGTAGCATGACCTTGCCAATACCTTGATTTTGAACTTCTAGCCTCTAAGCTGTGAGAAAATCAAATTATGTTGTTTTAGCTACCCAGTTTGTGGTACTTTGTTATGACAGCTCTAGGAATCGAATGCACCTTATATATGTATATCTTTGTTCTTGGTTAGATTTATTTCAGGAGTCTTATGAAACTTCCAACTAGGTAAGTCTTCTCACTTCCTGAATGAAAGTTTTTTGGTCTCATCCATCCAGGGAGCTATTCTTTCCCATTCCAACATAAAATTCAAACAACAACATTGCAGTAACTTTATTATCTTCAGAACAAAAATGCACTGATCCCATGGGTTTGTTTTCTTTTTTAAAATTTCCTCTATGACTTTTTTATTTCAATGTTGTTGTTTGACGAGGAAGAAAGATTTTAAATGGCATTAATCTGTTTAAATGGCTGTGCGTGACACTTAGGAAACCACGTAGGTGGTGGGAAATTTTTGACACCGGTCATAGACTTCACAAAGAAATTTTACAAAAGAAAAGTCTCCATGTTAAATGATTTCAGGAGAATCATAAAAATAATGAAAACTGTGACACTTCTGACTCTAAAACTACTTCACTATTGACAAAAAAAAAAAAAAAAAAAGAAAGAAAAAGAAAAGAAAAGAAAAGAAAAAAAACTTACATGAGAGTTTGTTTCCAAAATACCAAGATATCTCTGCCTTACTCTTATTTAACCTGGAGATTACAAAAGGATTACAAAAGGTTAGCATTTCTTTAAAACATATTTTATCAACTTAAAATATGTAAAAATGTAATCTTTTTTCAATAGTAAATATTTAGGACTGTATTAGAACAAACAATCTTTTAACTAGGTTATAATGGGTATATTTTATCTCAATTTATGCAAAATGTTGCTAAAGAGAGTATATAAATTGAACTTTTGTGTCATGAGCTGACAAATGAAACTACTGTTTAATGTAATCATGTAATATGAACCAAGCCAATTAAGGATAATAAAAATAAGAGAGTTTCTGGTTTTCACTTACTATAAAGTATTATAAGTTAATTCATCTTTTTATCAGAGATAGATATATTGGGGATGAGTTATAGAAAGTGATTATTGTCATATTTTTAATCTGTTATTTTGCTTTGTGTCATCAAGTCTAGATCCAGGGGTTGCCAGTATTATTTAGAAAAAATAGCTTTTTGTTTAGCTCAAGGCTAAGGAAGGAGATTAAGAGGTGTGAATAAAGGATTAGCATTCTTTTTTCTTTATTATGTTCAGTTAGCCAGCATATAGTACATCATTAGTTTTTGAGGTAGTGTTCAATGATTCATTAGTTGCATATAACACCCAGTGCTCATAACAACACATACTCTCCTTAATGCATTCTTTAAACATATTTAAACATATTTTATTATCTTAAAGTAGGTAAAGAATCTGTTCTCCACTTCTCTGGGTTTTCCTGTTTTAGATTCCAGATGTAAGTGAGATCATATAGTATTGCTCTTCCTCTGACTTTTTTTCACAGCATATTCCCATCAAGGTTCATCCATGTTTTCACAAATGATAGCATTTCCTTCATTTTTGTGGGCAAATTAAAGTTCCCTTATACATAAAAATTGATATTTATGGGTTTATATATATATATAAATATATAAAATAATATTATATACATATCACATTTTCTTTGTTTTTTTTTTTCCACCTGTGAATACTTGGTTGTTTTCATACCTTGGCTTTTGTAAATAATGATACAATAAACATGGAAATGCAGATATCTCTTGGATATACAGTTTCCGACTTCACAGTGGTTTGACTTACAATTTTTCTACTTAAAATGGTGTAAAAGTAAACAAGCAATAAAAAACACACTTCAAAGATTTGGGATGCTTTATCAGATATATTATTTGCAAATATTTTTATCAGATATGTCATTTGCAAATATTTTCTCTTTCTGAAGGTTGCTTTTTAGTTATGCTGATTATTTCCTTCACTGTGCAGAATCACTAAATTCTACTCCTAATACTAATATTATGCCATATATTAACTAATTGGAATTTAAATAAAAACTTGAAACTATAAAAAAAAAAGATAAAATATACTTCAGATTTTGATCTTTTCTGGCTAGGATATGTGGTATGATATCTCTTATGCTGCTGGGCTGTGGCGGTGAGCTGCAGTTCCTGGAAAGCCATGCAATCATGAGGTTAAATAACATATTCGCTGACAACCATTCTGTTTTTTACTTCAGTACAGTATTCAGAAAATTTAATAAGCTTTCAGCACATTATTATAAAATAGACTTGGTTTTAGATAATTTTGCCCAAATGTGGTTCTAATATAACCAATATAAGTGTTCTAAGCACATTTAAAATAGGCCAGACTAAGATACGACGTTTGGTAAGCTAGATGTAGTAAATGCACTTTTGACTTAGGAAGTTTTCAATTTATAATGGGTTTATTTGGAGGTAATCTCACCCTAAATTTAGGAAGATCTGTAGTGATTTCATTTCCTCTGGATATATACACAGAAGTAGGATTGCTAGATATATAGTAGTTCTTTTTTAATTTTTTGAGGAACCTCTGTACTATTTTCCATAGTAGCTGCACCAATTTACATTCCTACCAACAGTATATGAGGTTCTCCGCATCCTCTAATCTTTTGTCTCTTTTATAATAGATATTCTAACAAGTTGAGATAACTCATTGTGGTTTTGATTTATATTTCCTGACAGTTAGTAATAGCATCTTTTCATGTACCTCTTGGTCATTTAAATATCTTCTCTGGAAAAATGCCTATTTAGGTCTCTTGCCCATTTTAAAATCCAATTATTTGGGGGTTTTTGCTCTTAAATTGTATGAGTTTCTTACATATTTTTTAAAAAGGTTTTATTTATTTATTTGACAAAGAGACAATGAGAGAGGGAATACAAGCAGGGGGAGTTGGAGAGGGAGAAGCAGGCTTCTGGCTGAGCAGGGAGCCCTAAGCGGGGCTAAATCCCAGCAGGGTTTGATCCCAGGACCCTGTGATCATGACCTGAGCTGATGACAGATGTTTAATGATTGAACCACCCAGGCACCCCAAGTTTCTTACATATTTTGTGTATCTCTTATCAGGTTATGGTTTGCAAATATTTTTGTTCATTTGTAGGTAAGCTTTTCATTTTCTTGATTACTTCTTTAGCTGTGCAGAGCTTTTTAGTTTGATTTAGTGACATTTGTTTATTTTACTCTTATTGCTTATGCTTTTGATATCATATCCATAAAATCTTCGCTAAGATCAATGTCAAAGAGGTTTTTCCCTATGTTTTCTTCTAGGTTTTATATTTAAGACAATTAAAACTAATTTTATCCCAGGGATTTGAATCAAGAAAGATAGATGAGAGTTTGAACTGGCAAAGAATTTTGTCTTTTTATGGCTTCAGGTTTTATATTTAAGACAATTAATGACTAATTTTATCCCAGGGATTTGAATCAAAAAAGTTAGATGAGAGTTTGAACTGGCAAAGAATAGGTGAGAAAAAAAGGACTAAAGTTTATTAAACAGTCTCTAAAACATTTTGTAATTTCTTAAAGGGTATGGATGTCCTTGAGAGTATCAGTCTCAAACAAGAATTTGGGAACAGTGACTTTGGGAACCTGATTTAGGACAACTACTAAATGTATGTAGGCTATTCTATGAACTAATTGAAAACTTCTGGTTTAGCTGGAAGTAAAGTCTGGAGCCCATTTTTTATGAGTAGAATTTCACTACAGAGATCACAGGATGTATATGATCTTGAAATGAAAGAGTTAAATTAAGAATGGTGACTATAACAACCATGGTGCCAACTAGGGATATATTTTTCTCACAAATTGGAACACCTCACCACTGCTTTTCAACATTATACTAGAAGTTCTAGCTAATATAATAAGACAAGAAAAGGAAATACAAGGGTATACAGATTGGGAAGGAAGAAATAAAGTTGCTTTTACTTGCAGATGATATATTCATTTATGTAGACAATCCAAAAAAAAGGACAAACTCCTCAACTAATAAGCAATTATAGCAAGGTTACAGAATACATGGTTAATATGCAAAAGTATGTCACTTTTCTATATACCAAAAATGAACAAGTGGAATTGGAAATTGAAAACACAATACCATTTACATTACCAAGAGAAAAAAAAAAGAAATTCTATAGTATAAAGCTAACAAGAGATGTATAATGTGGAAAACTGCAAAACTATGATGAAAGAAATTAAAGAAGAACTAAATAAATTGAGAGCTATTCCATGTTCATAAATAGGGAGCCTCAATATTATCAAGATGTCAGTTCTTCCCAAATTAATCCTTAGATTCAATATGATTCCAACAAACTATTGTATAGATATGACAGACTGAATCTAAAATTTATATGGAGAGCAAAAAGACTCCAATGAGGCAACAAAATATTGAAGGAGAAAAACAATGTTGGAGGACCAAATTATCTGATTTTTAAGACAATACAAAGCTATAGTAATCAAGGTAGTATAGTACTGGTAAAAGAACAGACAAGTAGATCAATGGAACATAATAGCTCAGAAATAGATCTACATAAACAAATTCAATTTATCTTTGACAAAGGAGTAAATATAATGGAGCAAAGATAATCTTCAATTAATGGTGCTGGAACAACTGGGCATCCTGTCAAAGAAATGAATCTAGACACAGATTTTATATCCTTCACAAAAATTAACTTTAAATGAATCACAGACCTAAATGCAAAATGCAAAACTACAAAACTCATAGAGGATAACATAGGAGAAAACTACATAATCTTGGGCATATTGATGACTTTTTAGATTAAATATCATAGGTACAATCCATGAAAGAAATGATTGATAAGCTGGATTTAATTAAAATTAAAAACTTCTGCACTTCAAAAGACAACGAGAAGATAAACCACAGACTGAAAGAAAATATTTGCAAAAAGACTGATATCCAAAACATAAAAGAACTCTTAAAACTCAATAATAGGGAACAAACAAGTTTGTTTAAAAAATGAGCCAAAGACCTTAACAGATATCTCATGGAAGAGGATATACAGATGGCAAATACGCATATGAAAAGAGGCTCCACATCACTTGTCATCGTGAAAATGCAAATTAAAATGAAATACCACTATACATCTATTAGAATGGCCAGCATTTGGAGTACTGACAACACAAGTCCTTGTGAGAATGTAGAGCAAAAGGAATTCTCATTCATGACTGCTGGGAATTCCAAATTGGACAGCCATGTTGCAACATAGTTTGGCAGTTTCTTAGAAGAGTAATCATACTCTTACCATGAGACTCAGCAATCACACTTATTGGCATTTACTCAAAGGAGTTGAAACTTTATATCCACACAAAAACCTATACGTGGATTTTTACCTCAGGTTATTCATAATTACTAAAACTTGGAAGCAAACAAGCTGTCCTTCAGTAGCTAATGGATAAACTGGTACATCTAGACAATGCTATATGATTCAGTGCTAAAACAATGAGCTCTCATGCCATGAAAAGATATGGAGGGAATTAAATGTATATTAAGTGAAAGAAGCCAATCTGAAAAGACTATAAACCATATGATTCCAATTATATGATCTTTCAGAAAAGGCAAAAGGTGTGCATAGTCAGAGCTCAGATAATCCTTAGGGCAATCAAACCACTCTGTATGATATTATAATTGTAGATATGTATCATAAGGAAATTTCCCAAGCCCATGAAATGTATATCAAGAGTAAACCTAAAGTAAATTATTTGAGTGATAATAATTTGTTGGTGTAGTTTCATCAATTGTAACAAATGTACACTACTCTGGTGAAGGATGTTGATAACGGAGGAGGCTCTCCATGGTGGGACAGGGGCTAGGGTTTGTATGGAAAATCTCTGTGCCTCCTCTCATTTCTGCTATAAACCTATAACTCAACCTCCCCAAAATAAGATCTATTATAAAAAAAATTTACTCCTGACTTATCAGATGATTTTTCCCATATAATTACTCATTTCCCTTTCTTTTCTTTCTGATATAACTTAGAGTATTTATCTATAAGACACTACTCTGCTTGTATCATACTAGCTAGTTATGCCTTTTATGTGTCTGATTTTGCCATTCTAAATAAATGTTATGCTCCTTAAGGGAAGGGATTCTGTTTTATTCCTCTAAATATTTTTAAAAGATATTACTTATTTATTTGGGGGACAGAGAGAGAGAGAGAGGGAGAGAACAAGAGAGAGCAGGAGCAGGAAGAGGGGCTGAACAGGGAGCCTTATTTGGGGCTGAATCCTAGGACCCTGAGATCATGACCTGGACTGAAGACAGATGCTTAATCTACTGCACCAACCAGGTGTCCCTAAATTTTCTTTCTTCCAAGTATACATATGTCTTGCTCTCTGTATATTTGTAAATAAGACATGAGAAAATGTTTATTCTGCAGAATAATGCTTAATATTTATTTTCTCTTCAATCTGTAATCCATATTCTATAATTTTCAATTCAACAAAGCTGACATTTTTCCTTTTAATGTGATTTTTAATATTTTTTGCTTCTAAAAGTGTTGGAGGCAGCAGGTAGTATTTTTTTAAGGAGAAATAAAGTTACAGGACTACCTAAGAAAACAGGATTAACTTGTTTTGGAAACTGATACGGATATGGCAATGTATTACTGAATTCATTTTTTTTTCCCTGTCTCTAAGACCAAAAGGAAAACATATTGTATTACTCCATTCCCATGAACTAATAAAAGGAGGCTTATTCTTAAAGTTGTTAAATGTGAATTTTATATAAAAGTTATTGCATGACATAATAAGAATTCTCTTTATGGCAGGTATGTTAAAGCTGCGCAAATGTTTTTCATGTTCTATTGTGGTAGGCAAAATGACGGCTTCTCAAAAACATCTATCTCCCGATCTCTGGAGGTTGGAGATGGAATTAAGTTTCTAATCAGGTAACCTTAAAATAGAGAGATTTTCCTGGATTTTTCTAGGTTACATGTAATCACAGGGATCCTGAAATGTGGAAGAGGGAAGCAGGAGAGTCCATGTCAGAGTGATGTGATGTGAGAAGGACTCAAAAGCCCATTTCTTTCTTTGAAGAGAGAAGGAAAGGGAACTATGAGACAAAAACACCTTGATTATAATCCAGCAAGGCCCTTTTGGACTTCTGACTTTCATATTATAAAATGATAAATTTTTGTTGTTTTGAAGTCACTTGTTGGTGGTACTTTGTTAAAGCAGCTATAGGAAATGAATAACACCCATTATATGATCCCTTAAAAGCTTACAAGAGGGGTGCCTGGGTGGCTCAGTGGGTTAGGCCGCTGCCTTCGGCTCGGGTCATGATCTCGGGGTCCTGAGATCGAGTTCCGCATCAGGCTCTCTGCTCAGCAGGGAGCCTGCTTCCCTCTCTCTCTCTGCCTGCCTCTCTGCCTACTTGTGATCTCTCTGTCAAATGAATAAATAAAATCTTAAAAAAAAAAAAACTTATAAGAATGGCACTGTCATAGAGATGATATTCATCAAATATTCTATTTTCTACACTCACATTTTCCAGTCTCCTTGAAGCTGGATGTTACTCATTTTGGCCAATGAAATATGAACAGAAGTGGAATGGATCTCTTTCAGATTCTTTTCTTCTGTTTGTGTGATTCAGACGGTACAACTACAAGGTGGTAGGTCCTCAGTCACCCTGGGCCACAGACTGTGTCTGTATAGCAGAGTAGACACACTCAAACACTTGTTGAACATGTCATGAAACTAGACAAAAATGCTTTACTATGTTGAGCCACCACAATTTGAGTGGTAATTTGTTACTGTAATATGATATAGTTTATCCTAAAAAAAATAAAATTCAGATACCAAGTTATAGCTTAGTAAAGATCAGGGATTAAGTTTCTCTGATGTCTAGAATTCTGGCTTAAAAATAGAGTTCAGAAAATTTAGAAGACTTCATGGTTAACATTCACTTAGATTGTTACATCCTGTCTACAGCTTTAGCGCACAAGATTGCCAATTCCAAATTATGCTCTCTGGCCAGTGATTAAAAGGAAGACAATGTATCTTATTGAAAAAAAAAAAGCCATACCTCTTTATGAACAATGATTACTAGCAGAATAAGATATAGTTGTTAACATTAAAGATTTAAAAAAAAATTTTCTCTTAGAGGTAATTCCACATTTTCATGAAAGTGGCTGGGGCAGGGTCTATAGTAATGCCTGGCAAGACATTTCTCAAAGAGCTTTGAGCCTCTCATATGCCTGAACAAATATTTCTTTAGCAGTTGAGAGTTCTCTAAGAACTAAAAGTTAAGATTTTATCTCTGCCTAGAAGATTTTAGAGGCAAGTTGTTGACATTTTATCCAGTCAATTATAGAAGAACTTTAGTGTGAATCTGTTACTAAATTAACCAAAGGTGGCCCCTGAGTTGTTTATTTTGTCACAGAGTTCTGGGGCTTATTAGCCCAAAGACCATGGATGCCAAATTAAAATTTTTACACACTGATGTTATATTTTTAGCATAGCCCAAATAGATTTTTATCCATTCAGAGCTGGCTTCCTTTGTGTATCACGGAAAACAGTGCCCAGCATCTGCCAGCCATGGATAAAACCTGTACCTATAAAACTTCCTGAGCTGCTGCTGCCCTTTGGAGCTCTGTGACCCAGATCCCCTGCTTTCAGCGGTTAAGTGGTATCGCCTACTCGTCATCACGGTTGTTGGTAGAACTCAGTTTTTTCAAGGCATGTTGGACCAATGGCCTTAGGGACTCACTAGCTTTTGCCCAGAGGCAACTCTCCATTCCTTGTCATGTGGGCCTGTCCATGTGGGCTCACATCATAGACCTTGTGTCATCAGAGCAGCAAGCTAGAAGAGCCAGAGAGTAAGCACAAGCAAATTCGCCTTCTGTAGACTAGTCTCAGAATGACATAGCATCAAAATTTTTTTTATAGCCTTGAGATCTTTTATTTTCCTACACTTAGTATGCCATGAACTCATAGGAAATGGGTTCCAGCAGCTCAGGCTCCTTTCCATTGGTTCTTGCCAAGTGTGCTCCTTTGGGTGCAGCAGGTTGGTCCTTCTGTTGAATCCAAATACCTTTCTCTTTGGCTTCCTACTTTTTGGGATCACTTTTCTCCACATGCTCGTGGGTTTTGTGGAAGATAATAATAAAAAAGTTTAAAGGAAGTATTTGTGAATTGTGATATGTAATATAAGGAAAGGAATCAGGACAAGGTGTATTCGTGTGCATGTATGATGATTATTTAAATCATACAGAAGAGCCTTCCTGAGATGACATTTATGCTGAGATTGAATGATGTGAAAATATCAGCTTTATAGATAGAATAGCAGGTTCAAGGGCCATAAGGCAGAGAAGAATTTGTTAAGTGAAGGAAGTAGGAGAGCCTTAGGACTAAAACATATTTAGCAAGGGGTAAAGAGTTATGAACTAATGTTGGAGGTAGATAGGGGCTAAAATATATATGGCCTTGTAGGTCGTGGGAAGAACAGTATTTTATTCTAAGTATAATGGAAAGCATTGGAGAGTTTTATGAAAGGTAATATCAAGATCTTACTTTTACAAATTTTGGTCTTATTGCAAAATTATAAAGAAAACTGACAAGAAGAGTGCAAGGAAGTTCTAAACATCCTTCATGTGTGCTGAAAATTATATGACCATGCCAGCTTTGTATTATTCTGATCAAATCTATTCTATTTAAAACATCTAAATGGTATACTGGCCTTTACTTTTCTAGGATTCAAAGAAAAACGTATCTGTACATACTATCTAAGAACCAGAAATCATAATAATTAGGTTCCTTTCCCTTCAAATAATTTGGATAATAACTGCAACAATGTTGGGAGGACCATTAAGATTATCTGTAGTGTTTATGTTTAGGAGATCCACAGATTAGTACTTACTGGATAATGGGAAACTATTTTCCACATCACCCTCTATTGCTTTGTGTCATTCCAGGTATCTCATGGCAATTTTATTTTACTGGTTGAATTTTACCTTAGGATGTTTGCCTTTCCCCTTGACTTTTTTTTTTTTTTTTTTGACAAGGAAATATTAGGTATAAGTTTCTCAACCATGGACATTATTAAAGAATGTATAAATGATTCCAAAGTTTTGACCATCTGTGATGTTTGAATATTATGACACCTACATTATAGGAACCAGTTACTGTTTATGCTTACAGTATCATCATGACTATAGCATAGCATACTTACCGACATCATACTTCAGTAAGTCTCATGTGGCCTTTGTTCAATATACCTCTTATATTCAAGTACATTATTTGAGAAATTATTTGTTAGTGTACAATTGTGTATGGCTTACTGTTTTATGACTCATCCCTCTTCATGAATAACCTCAAGAGCAGGTAGTATCCTCATCTGGCTTCATTCTTGTTTTCTTACTTTCCACCCACATCCCAGGACTGAATCTTTCTTTGCTAGTACGTACTTTGAATGCCTTAGACCCATAAAGAAAACAAGAGTCTAGGTAAACAGTGTATCAGAAGGCTGAGAAATCTTTTGTCTATGCAGTGACAGAGCACTAGGAAAGGAAGGGAGTTACAACCAACAAACATCTTAGGCATGAAAGTTTCCAGTTAAAATACATCACAGTCCATTTAATCGTTTGGCCAAAATCTGGAGATTAACGTAAACTAAACTATGGGAATAGGATAAGGCAAAGGAATAAAAGTGGTCTAGTAAGAAGATAAAGGAATTCTAAGTATGGTTCTGACAGTAAATAGATGTTTGATGAAACAAATTTAACTAAATTTAAGTTCATGTCAATATTGTATTAAATTAACAGGTGATTACAGATTTTTAGCATCATTGTATGTCAGATTTAGAATGAGCTTCAAAGGCTTCAATCTATTTTATCCCATTTTGTAAAGCTCTAATTCTACAGGCCTCAAATTATTTTGTCTCAGGACCCATTTATACTTTTAGCACTTACTAAAACTGCAAAGAGCTTTTGTTTTTGTGGGATATACCTACTTATGGTTGTCATATTGGAAATTAAAATGAACAATTTTAATGATTCATTTAAAATAGCTATATATCTCTATATTAACATAAATATTTTTAAGGTTCAATAGTTACAAGCCAGAAACAGAAAGACAACTATCTCATGACATCACTTGTATGTGGAGTCCCAAAACAAAACTAACATTTGCATTCATGTTACAGAAAGCAGACTGGATGTTACCAGGACCTGGGAGTTGTGGGGGGTTAGGGATATGTTAGTCAAAGACTATACACTTTCAGTTGTAAGATGAGCAAGTTATGGAGATCTAATATACAGCACAGTGACTGTAGTTAATGTAGACTAGAAAATTGCTAAGAGAGTAGATCTCAAGTATTTTACACACACACGTGCACTCACAGATACCTATGTGAAAATTGATAGATATGTTAATTGACTGTGGTAATTATTTCACAATATATACATATATCAAAATATCATGTTGTATACCATAAATATACACAATTTTTGTTTGTCAATCATACCTCAATAAAGTGGAAAAATATATTTTCAAAAATTATGGTGAGAAGAATGGAATGGTTTTGTCTTTTTTCAAATCTGTTTTATGTCTAGCTTAAGAGGTTCTTATGTCTTCTTTTTGTGATATGACATGTCTAGTGGTCTCTGGAAAACATCACTGTAGGCTCATGAGAAAATGAGAATCTAAAAGGCAAATAACACCCCAGTATCATTTTGAATATAATTGTGAATTGGAAGAGCCCTTGAAAATATTTCAGAATTTTCCTGGGTATCCTGGATGACATTTTGAGAATCACTGCTCTAATTATAAAGATTTTCTTTATTTGGAGCCCATATTTTTCTTCTACTTTCTAATCTCAAGAACCATAAAGAGTAAGTCTGATGTGTTTTAAATGGTATCTCCACTCAAATATTTTATGACAACTCTGTTGTTAACCTTTTATCTTTCCTTTAGGATCAACATTCATAGTTCTTTCAACTAATGATCATGTGGCAAATCTCAATTTTTCTTTCTATCTTAGTTATATTATCCTTGGGCCTGCACTCATTAGTCATTTGTTCTTTTGGTGTAACAATTAGTGTTGAGTACAATATTTCAAGATAGTCTGAATGTTGGGAAGTTGAGAAAAAAAAAATCTTAACCTGGATTCCACATCTCTTAAGTTCTATACAATTTGATCCAGATTTTAACTTGCTAATATTAAGTCTTTCCTATTTTATAGTTTTTAATTGATATATAGAATTTAAAAAAAATCTATGTCATCTTATTAGAAGATGGATCATCATTTTAGCTTGTGGATCTTGATGGTATATGAAATATATCACAATATTTATGGCAGATAGTATTCACCAAATTGTTTCATCTTCCTCCTGGACATGTAGCACGAACCATATACTGAGCCCTCCTTGTATCCAGGTAGAGCCTAGGACTGAGTTCTTGTCAGTGGGGTGTACAGTTCAGTGCCCGCCAGAAACATGCAGTATAAATATTTGTAGTATCCCCACAATTGACTTGCTGCAAGTGAAGAACTCTGAGAGAACTAGAAAGTGGAAGGAACTTGGATCTGAGTTCACTATTTTGAAGGACAACTTTCCACAGAGGCTTCTGGAAGGGAAGATGGATTTCATCTTGATTCTTCTATGAGCTAGAAAGTGTTAGATGTTGCTTGAAGCTCTTGGGATTTTTGATAGCCTACGCCACGAAATGTTCTCAGCTTTATTAAAACACTCTATGTTGACATTAATCTGTTATTCAGTCACTATTTTTCTATAGTCATTCAATCAAAAAAGACCATACTACTTCAGCCATACTAATTGTACTAATCCTGCCGTCATTTATCCCATACTTATCTTACCCACAAGAATACAAGATAACTTTTGATAGATGCTACGGTGAAATTTGGATAAATGACGAGTAATGCTGTCATCAGAATGAGCTGGGGATGTGTTCTCTTTATTTTTTTTAAAGATTTTATGTATTTATTTAACAGAGAGAGAGAGAGAGAGAGAGAGCACAAGCAGGGAAGCAGCAGGCAGAGGGGAGGGAGAAGCAGGCTCCCTATGGAGCAAGAAGCCCGATGAAGAGCTGGATCCCAGGACTCTGGGATCATAACCTGAGCTGAAGGCAGGTGCTTAAACAGCTGAGACACCCAGACTTCCTTGTGTTCCTTTATCTTTAATTTTGTGAAAGAATTTGTGTAGAATTGGTATTAGTTCTCCCTTATATGCTCAGTAGAATTTACTACTGAAGTCCTTGCTCGTGAGTTTGTGGGAACATTTTTTTTTTTTTTTTTTTAAAGATTTTATTTACTTGACAGAGAGAGAAAGAGAGATCTATCAGAAGCAGGCAGGCAGAGAGAGAGGGGGAAGCAGGCTTCCTGTTGAGCAGGGAGCCTGATGCAGGGCTGGATTCCAGGACCCTGAGATCATGACCTGAGCCTAAGGCAGAGGCTTAACCCTCTGAGCCACCCAGCGCCCCATGTGAGAACATTCTTAACTACAAATTCAATTTCTTTAATAGACATACGTTGTTTAGGTTACCTATTACCTCTAGAAAGATCTTTTGTAATTTGTTTTAGAGGGATTTTTGTCATTTTCATCCATATGGCCAAACTTAGAGTTAGGTATAACTTTATCCTTTAAATATTTGTAGAATTTGTAGTTTTATAACCATTCACATTTCAGATATTGAAAATATGTGTTTTATCTCTTTTTCTTCTGGTTTCACTAGAGGTTTACCAACTTTATCTCCTCAAAGAACTCCATTTTGGTTTTATTAATTTTCTCTATTGTTTTCCTGTACTCTTTTTTGATTTGTTTGTTTGTTGTTTTCCTGTTTTCTATTTCATTAATTTCCTTCCTGGTCTTTATTATCTCCTTTGTCCTATTTACTTTGGATTTAATGTGTTCTTCACTTTTTAATTTCTTATGGTAGAAATTGAAGTCACTGATTTGAAACTTTTCTTCTTTTTAATATGGGCTGGTTATAGGTTTTCCCCAAGTGGTGCTTTTTAGTAGCACCCTACAAATTCTGATGTTTTGTTTTTATTTTCATTCAGTTTACAATACTTTCTAATTTTCCTTTTGATTTTATCTTTGACCCATGGGTTATTTGAGATGCGTTTTTTTTTTTTTCTTTACACATTTGGAGATTTTCCAGTTATCTTTTTTAATGATTTTTAATTTCACTCCCTTGTGACCAGAGAATGTATTTTGTATAACTTGAATCCCTTTAAAATTGAGACTTTTTCCATGTCTCAGGATCTGGTCTATCTTGATAAGTGTTCCATGTGTACCCTGAAAGATGTGTAGTCTTCTGTTGGTGGTGGAAATTTCTGTCAATGTCAGTTAGGTCAAATTTGTTGATAGTGTTGTTCGAATATACCATACCATAGTGTTGTTCAAGTACACCATACCACTTTGATTTTCTATCTATCCTTTGAGTTATTGAGAGACAGATATTAAAATTATTTAATTTAAATTAATTTAAAAATTAATAGAATTATTTAAAAATTAAAATGAGTATAATTGTTATTATGCTTAGTTTTCCTTGCAGTTATATCCGTTTTTTTTCATGCATTTTACATTGTTTTTAAGTGCCTAATTTTTAAGACTCTTAAATCCTCTTGGTGAATTCACCAATTCACCTCTTTATCGTTAGGAAATAACCTTCTTTATCTCAGGTGATATTCTTTGCTCTGAAGTCCACTTAGACTTTATTAATGTAGTCTTTCCAGCTTTCTGAAGATTAATGTAAATATATCATTTCAACTTTTTACTTTCAGCCTATTAGCATTTATATTTGAATTGTTTTTCTTATTGGCAGTATTTAATTGGTTCTTGCTTTTTTAATATCCCATCTGATCATCTTTTCCTTTTAATTAGAACATTTACTCTATTTCCATTTAATGTAACTATTAATATAGTCTGGTGGCAATCATTACCTTGTTACATGTTTTCTTTCTGTCTTCTCCATTTTTCTTCCCTTTTCTGCCTTCTTTTGGATTAATGGAATATTTTTTTAGGCTTCCACTTTATCTTGTTTATTGGCTCTTCTATTGTTGCTATTTTAGAGCTTGCTCTAGGTCTTACAAGTCATTATAATATTCTACCTTTTTTTTTTAAAAAAGATTTTACTTATTTATTTGACAGAGAGAGAGAGAGATCACAAGTAGGCTGAGTGCAGGCAGAGAGAAAGGGAGAAGCAGGCTCCTTGCTGAGCAGAGAGCCTGATGTGGGGCTTGATCTCAGGACCCTGGGATCACAACCTGTGCTGAAGGCAGAGGCTTAACCCGTGAGCCACTCAGGTACCCCATAATATTCTATCTTTCGCATATCACTTCACTTATAAGGCAAGTATATCGTTTCAGATATAAAATACTTACAATAATATACTTCCATTTACTTACTTATTTCCGTTTCTCTTTACCTGGCCTTTGCACTATTACCATACATTTTACCTTTACTTATGAATATCACAATACTTTTAAATTTCTGTTTAAGTAGTTTATCTTTTGGAGAGACAGAAATTTTAAAAAATCACATATATTTATCAGTCTTAAACTACATCTCCTCTTTTTTGTTGCTCTTTATTCCTTTGTATAAATAAAGCATTATTTCCACATCGTGTCATTTTCCATCTGCCCGAAGGACTTCTTTTAACATGTATGTAGGGTTCTGGGTATTAAATTATTTATGTTTCCTTTTCCTTTTTTTTTTTTTTTTAATGCTGGAAAACTTTGTTATCTTATGCTTTTTTTCTGAATATTGGCTGCTGTCTCTCTAATCCCTTCATATGACTCCATCTGTGGTCAAGGGTAGTTTCTTCATGTGAACATGCCATCTGTACTCTGCTGAGTACTTGAGGGATCCCGCTGACATCAACTCTTGCAGCTGTCTCCTCTCTAGTATTCTGCTCTCTATATTCCAACCATCTTGGTGTCCTTGGACCTTCAGTATTCTTTCCATGAACTCAGAGTCTGCGGGGTTTTCTGTGCCTTTCACATCTTGCCTCACCCTTCCCACACCATCACTTGAAAGCTCTCTCAAGGCAGTAGATTGCTCACCTAGTTTACTTCCCATCTCTTAAAGATTTTTTTTTTTAAGATTTTATTTATTTATTTGTCAGAGAGAGATTGAGAGCACAAGCAGGGGGAATGGCAGGCAGAAGGAGAAGCAGAGTCCCTGCTAATCAAGGAGTCCAATGCGGGACCCCGGGATCATAACCTGAACCCCGGGATCATAACCTGAACCCAAGGCAGATGCCCAATTGACTGAGCCACCCAGGCGTCCCAGGACTATTTTTTTTTTTTTTTTTTTTTATTACATGAAATCCAGTGCCTTGAAACTTTTTTTTTCCTTATGTATTTTTTTCTTCTTCTTTGTTTCTTTTGAGTGTTCCAAGAAGTTAAATCTGGTCTTTGCTATTATCCCATCTTGTCTTAAAGCAGAGGTCCCTCCATTTGGCTCTACTTTTAATGCCCATTTTTAAAATTTATTTTTAAAAAGTTTGCCTTTGTTCCATCACTGCCTCAGAAGTTTTACTTCTTATCATTCTTCGATATTCTTTTCTCCTCTAGTCTAGCAAATTTTCCTCTCCCCTGATAAGCAGAAGTATGGTAATCTTTGTATCTTCTCTTCAATCAAGGAAGACACTTTATTTCTGTGGATTTTCTCTCATACTCACTTAAGAAATTCTCTGTTTTCTTATCTCTTTTGTAGAGTATAAAATCTTCATCCCTGTCCTTTAGGAACATGCTCTGAGAACTTTCACAAATTATAAAGTGGAAGTATAAGGGTTTTTTAAAGTTTTTTTGTTTGTTTTATTTCTGTCTACTGACTTGAGCACTGTTCATGAAAGCTCTTATTTGTATTTACAAGTAAATTATTTTACTAAGTAATAGTAGCCTGCTAGCTCCCTCAACCTCACACTAGACTTCTACCAACTCCCAATAAATTGTAAAATGATTACTGTGAAATAAATGATAATTCCTCACTCACCACTACCACTCCTCCTGTTACTGTCCTATTTCCTGCTTCTGAATGCATTGAGCTTTTGGGTGCATTTGACATTAACCTGCCTAGAAACAGGCTGCTGGAACAAATGACATCTTGATATCTCTTGTAAGTCTAAATTTTAATAACTGTCATCATCCACTTTGTTAAGAAATGGTAGTGGTTAAATTGTGGGAATGATGGAACTATCAAGAATGGAAGCATGGCTGTTTCTCTAGTCAATAAAGCTGGCATTTTGTCATGAGGATGACATTGTGATTATATATTCTATAAAATGATCACATTGAAGACCGTTTCCTGGCATCAAAATCAGATTTTGAGTAGAAAAGAACATGTTTTAGAAATACACTATTTATTTGCTATAGAATTTCTTCTAGCTTAAAGCATTTCTTGAGATATATATATATATATATATATATATATATATGTACATATATATATATAAATCCAGCTGCGCTATCTTCACTATACCTAATGTTATATTTGTATAATAAATATCTTTCTATAGAGTTCACAGTATTTTGAGTAAATTATAATAGTATTTACTTATCAGTGAAAAGCTTAACTTGATACTACAGCAAATTTTATGCTAGAATACATTTTTTCACTGCCTACTGGGTTAGCTTTCTTATGGGAATTATAGTATTAAATGTTTACATGTTTTGTTTTTTAAAAATTATATTCATCCATGTTCATAGATACATGGCTTTCTTAATGATTTATGGTTACTTAATGATTAATGATTACTAAAGAAAATATAACTGCTATTTCTTCTAAACATAAATGTATCTGTGCAACTGCAACCAAAAAGTACCAAAAATAATCTAGTTCAACATTACATTTTTTCTTAAATATAATTTATTTTTAATTATACATTTTGTAGAGCATTTAAAATAGAAAAGATAAATGAAGAATACTAAGATCACTTAGATTGTGCCATTGCTTTCATTTAATAAACATAAGATCCAAGAGTATTAATAAGTCCTTACTAGTGGGATTTTTAATTACCACAACAATATCAGCACTTGACCATCTTTGTATTCAGGCTCTCTCAAGATCCTGTAATTTTAATATTCTGTGAGCATCATAGTGTTATATTACTAAAGGATCCACTGCACAATTGAAAGGGAACTAATACACTATTAAAAGCACACAGAAAGAAAAATGATAAAGTACCAAGATAGACATATAAGTATATTTCATTCCAGTAGGTATACCTACATGGAAGGCCAACATATAACGATGAGATTTCTTTAAAGCATGGAATCAAAGCAAGGGGAGTTGGTTTGATCATCTTGATAGCTCCTGTCATTAAGCCACTTTATTTTGGTTTATCCAGTTCCTGAAGGGAAAGATCTACTGCACATTCCAGAGAATGATCCATAGGCAGGGGCATCTGCTTCTGTGTATGCTGTTGGAGCTTTACTACAAAATTTGAATACTATTCTTTATCCCATTTTCTACCCTTTAAAAATACATCAAATGATATCTATTACAAGAATAGCAATTTATTAATTACCTTCTCAAATTTAAATTTTTTGACTATGCTCACTAGATATGCCCTACATTGACCAAAGAATTAAAAAAATGACGACTTTCCACAGAATTAGAAAAAAATTCTATCAAAATTTTTTGGTTTTGCTTTTTTGTTGTTGTTGTTGTTGCAAACCTGAACCCCCTTCCTTCCAACATTGCATCACAAAGGATGTAAGGGAACAGGAAAGTGGTGTTGATAACACTTTCAGTAAGAGCAAGATGTATTTAAGATGAAGCAATAGCACTTTGACTAATCTTTAAAAAGAGTTCTCTTCTGGAGCACTGCAGGAGTGAAGATTTCTCCTTACACAGTATGGACTTAAGTGCACGATGAGTATGCTACTTTGATTTTGATAGTATAATTTGAATTTGCTAATTCAAAGCTTGTGCAAAAGAGTCTTAAGCCATGACTGTGTTTATCATATTTCATCAAAGCAAAATTTGCTGGTTGTTTAAATTAGTTCATATTTCATAGACAAAGTGTATATTTACACCTTTAGACATCATTCTAAGTTCATTTCTGTGGAAACTTTTTACAATAGAAGGCCTAGGGGGAATTCCATACCAAGCCCAATTTGGATATCTGCAAAATCTGAATATCTGCACTTCAGAGCAGAATTAATCTCCAAACTTATCAACATCAGATCACATGACTGTTGATCTCTTAGAATTGCTAGCAAAAATTCTAACCGACAGTGATAGGCTGTAGCAATTCAAAGAGAGAAAATGCAAGGTTCAGGGACGATATCTGACAGAACTTGGAGTTCAAATCCTAAGTAAGTGCCAGGCCACTTATTAGCTATATGGCTTTAGGAGAGTTACTAATCCTTTCTAGAATACAGATTCTTTAATATGTAAAAGGTAGATAATAATAGCTACTGTTTTAGTAAGGATTAATATTGGAATATTTAGGAGAGATTAAAAAAAAAAGATAGTTCCTACTTCTACTCTTTCCCTATGTTCTTGATCAGTCTAGACTGCCAGGGAAGAAGGAACAAGATGTATGTTTGTTTAAAGTAAAATATATGTATTTTTTATCTCAATCCCCAGCTCAGTATATAAAGCAGATAAAATTGAAACAAAATTTTCACAAAATAATAGCTATTATGTGTCATGCACTGTGCATTTTCTTCTGAATTCTAGTTTATCTCATTAAGAAGTAAAAGTGTTTGAAAACATTCCTCTAGACCTTTTAAATGAGCTTAGCTACTATAGTTAGAAGAAATAAACACATCTTGTTTTGGGATGGGGGTAACTTTTCCATCACTATATTCTCTTCTCTAGGATGAAGGCTATGCTTGGATATGATCATTATATACTACCAAATCATTGCTATTCAGGAGGTATTAGCGCTCAATCTAGAAGTAGCTTCTTGGACAGGCAATCAGCCAGATGTTTAATGAAGACAGCAAAATGTGGAAACTTTCTCCAGATTATGATTAATTTTTAGTGAAGTAATCTTTTAATGAAAGGACCCTTATAAATAAATAATAGTACTAGTGTATTGACAACAATATAATATAGTGGGTATAGTATTTGGACAACTGAGACCTATATTAACTGCTAAAGGTAGTCCAGACACATTGTTTTGAAGTTTTATAATCAACAATTAGATTTGAGGAAGTAGATTCCTTAATACTCTGAAGTCTTATGAAACGTAACAGCTTTGTGTATATAGGCCCATTACACAGCAAAATGGAAATATATGTGATTTATATTCTGTTCCTTATCACAATACACATTTATGGAAAGATAAACATCTTGAGATGTTGATATAGCTTTAAAAATGTCTTCATTTAAAATATACTATTTTAGTACGCATTAGTCTATCTTCAGAAGGCAAAGAGGTTGGATCCTTTGAAAAACCTAATCATGTCACGATCAAGGTGACATACCTCCTGGGTTCCATACCTCCCAATTTACTCACAATGGAAGCCAAAGTCCTTATTATGGCCTCTAAGGTTTAGCCCCAATCACTTCTCCCCCCACCCCTTCCACCCCGCCACCCCCCATCTGCACCCCTTCACCTGCTTTCAACTCCTACTGTTCTCCAACCATTTCATTCACCCCAGCCATTCTATTCTGCACATGAGACTGTCGAGTCCCTTATCTCCTTCAGGTCTTTGCTCAGACTCAGGCCTTTCCTGTCCACCATTTTCTGATGAATGAATGAAAGAATGAAGGGATTTTTTAACTCTGGCGTAATGTTGTTCGGTTCTTCAGAGTCTGTGCTTTTAAATATATTCCACAGGTAGAAATTATTACATGATTAGTAGTATTGCTGATCTTAGCTATGCAATATACAGCAGAACGAATATCATATATAGGCTTTTAAAGATTTCTCATTTCGGATCTTCAGTTTTGGGGTTAGTCGAACCAAGCAGGTGGTTATGTTGCCACGTTAATGGCCCTGGTCATGGGGAGTAGGCCGGTGGGGATGTCCGTTTCTAGGGAGGATGACAGGTAAAAGTCTCACCATGATGCTCAAAATCCCCAGTATTGTCTTTGGGGCTGCCCAGATTCTCGGCATTTCAGACCTAGTCCGGGTTGGTAGCCAACAGAGGAAGAAAACCGGCAGGATATTTTCTGGAATGATCTCCTGATGCAACTGCGTTTGCAGCTTCCCTGTCAGGACCCAGAGGGAGCTTTATGGCCACCAGACTCACAACGCCTGGTTCGTTCCCAGTCCCTGGGCTCTGGGAAGCGGCGCGGAGGCCTGAGGGGCTTTCGCGGGGTCACCTGGCGGCGTCCGGGCCGCACGGCCGCGCCCGGCATTCCAGTTGGCCGCTGCGGCAACAGGTGAGGCGGGCGGAGCGCCAATCACACAGCCAGCCCGCCCCGGCGTCCGCGCTCGGCGCTCGGCGCTCTGCGCTCCGGGCGGCGGCGAGCTCGAGGAGGAGGATCCCGGCGGCTGCGCGGCGGCGGCGGCAGCGGCAGCAGCGGCGGCTTAGCCCTGCAGGAGCGACGGCAGGGAGGCGGGAACTGCTCCCGCACGGGGGCGCTGCCCCCTGCGCGGGGGAGGAGCCAGAGAGGAACCGGGTTTTTCTGCCGCCGGAGCGCACTGGAGTTGGGAGAACTCATCCTGACCATGAAGGGCAGCAAAGGCATCGAGAACCCGGCTTTCGTCGCCTCCAGCCCAGACACCCCGCACCGTCTGTTTGCATCGCCCTCTCACGTCGAGGTCTCGGACTTGTCCATCAACACCCAGCGACAGAACTCGCAGCCGCGGGAGCCTCCGGAGCCCCAGAAGTCGCCGGAGCCACCCCGGCCCCCTGCGGATCCCGCTGTCTCCCAAGAGCTGTCCGTTCCAGAGTCGCTGTCCGAGTTTGAGGAGGGACCCTGCGGGTGTGGGAACTTAAAACCGCAGAGTCTCCAGCGCTGCAACACGCCCCAGGGCTTTCTGCTGTACTACTGCCTCTTGGCCCTCACGCAAGGTAATGGCCAGCGCCCGCTCGAGAGGGCAGGGGCGAGCGGGGCCCAGCGAGGGCGAGGAGGGGCGCGCGGAGCTGGTGGGGCGGAGAGGGCAGGTGTGCGGCGGAGCCCGCGTGGTCCACGCGCTGGGCGAGGCAGCCCCGGGCCTGGGGACTTGCGAGCGCTCCCGCAGACGTCCGCAGGCTCAGGCATCCGCATTGGAGCTTTTCCTTTGTACCAACTTTTAAAACTTGCCGTGGGAGCTTTTCCATCCCCCTTTTGCGTTCTATCTCAGTTTAGCCGTTTCCCGATTCCTTAAAGGAAGTGGAAATCACTGGAGCCTTCCTTTGGGAAGAGTTTTACACCGGGGGTATCCATTCTGTGCTACAAAAGCATGTATCTTGCGAAAGCCCTTATTAAAGGGGTTTTATTTTATTTTATTTTATTTTTTTACATGGTTTCTGGAAGGCAAGGGTTAATTTACAGGTGAGGGTAAGGTAGTTCTCCAAGGAGAAATTTGTGGATAGGTTAGGTAGCAGCATTCATGTAGTGTGAGTACATTTAGCTGGAGTTGTGTGTGCGCACAGGTGGAACCCAGTCAATGTTAGCAAAGGCCCGAGGCGTTGGTGAAGGGTGAGGCTTTTGAAACGCAAAGGAGGTGTGCAGACTGTTTTGCTCCAGGATCTCTTTTAGAGTCTCTTGGGAGTTACTGATAGAGTCCACGTTTATCCCCTTAGGAGTTTGCAGTCTAGACCTGGTTTGGAAGAGTGAGTGGTAGAATAGAGGAAGAACGGCTCCCAGGAAAGAAAGCAGGGAGATTCTTAAAAGCTGTTGCTGGGTTGCCCGATGCAAGGGGTGAAAGAATCGGGAAGGGAAGTTACACTAAGGTGACGGACACATTGAGGACAGGTGGGCATTGAGATGAAGCATCCTGAAGGAAATGCTGAAGGTTAGTTAGAATTTGATAGTATGTAGATATTTTTTTAGTCACTTGAACCTTATTTTCAAAGTATTTTGTAAAAAGGCCCTCCAGGGCCGATTGGAAGAAGTGTAATCCAAGAAATATTTTTGAGGAGGGGGAGGAGTTGGAAATTGCTCTTTTTTAAGATTAACAGAAGAGTAAATCTAAATATATTCTTTTCTTTAATTAACATATAATATGTTATTTGCCCCAGGGGTACAGGTCAGTGAATCTTCAGTCTTACACAATTCACAGTACTCACTGTAGCGCCCCCCCCCCCCCATGTCCATTACCCAGCTACCCTCTTCCTCCCTCCCACCTCCCAGCAACCCTCAGATTAAGAGTCTCCTATGGTCTGACTCCCTCCCCTTACCATCTTGTTTCATTTTTTCCCTCCCTCCCCACTCCATTCTTTCTATTCTTATTCCTGCTTCCCTATCTGAAGGGAACGCAGAATTCAGTGCCCTTTGCTTTTGCACATAATAGGTGTTCAGTAAGCAAGCATTGATTGCAGGTCAACTGCAGCTTTTCTGCCAAAGGTTGTTTTGTGCCAAAAAGTTATTTCCATTTCCACCTTTCTTGCCCCCACCCAAGTTCACCTTCTCTCAACGTCTTGGTCTTAATTGTCCAAAATCTGTGACCAAATATTTCAGTGCCATAGGAATGCAAAGTTCAAAGAAGTTAGGCACAATTAAAATTTCTTGTTTTATCTTGAAACCTCTTCAGAAATTTCTGTATTCAGGAACACATTCTTGAATTCCCAAAGGAAGTCTCCAGTAAAATATTGTTTAAAATTATTAACAAATATTATTGACAGCCCTAGAAAGATGGGTCAGGTTTAGCCTAGAGTTATAGCTATCTAGAGGCCCCCAATTTAACAAGCATAAGCCTAGATGAAAGTGACCCAATAAATTCTCAGTTTAAATCTGAATTATTACCATTTAAGTTTGAATTATTACTTAATCATGTTTCTCAGACATGATCCCTGGGAGGTCCAATTCCGTGGTATATTAAGTAGTGTTTGGGAAAAACAAAACCCCTCTCTTGTTAGGTTAGTTTACTTAACCCAGAATTTCTCAAAGATAAACAGGGTTTCTCTTAGCACTTAACCTTCTAATGTGCCTCCTATTTTCATGTATGTAAAATAGAGACATGTAGTATGCAATATTTCCTGAAATTTCCTTTAGTAAAGGAGAGTTCTTAGAACTTCTGTAGCATTGAATTCAGAGTGGTATTCCTAGGCTTTAAGTGCCAAATCTCCATAAGAGTTTATAAATTTACTTTCTCAGAGAAGTTATACCATAAAGACAGTTGAGTTTTCATGACTAACTTTTAATCAGTGTGACAAGTGTGTTGGGAAGTTGGTTTTTTGGGTGGGGGGAGTGGGTTGATCTTTGGATGGGGAAAGTTTCATATTCTCAGATACGTTTATCTCATAAGCATGTCATTCCTAGGTACATTAGACACTATACCTTTAAATTTTAAGAACTGTAAGTTGGCTTTTGACTTATTAAATTGGCATAAAAATAAAATCATGTTAAGACTTTTAAAACTTGTCATATTGGTTTTCTTCAAATATATTTACAGTTGCAGTCTTGATAAAGCAAAATGTAAAGAAGTTGTAGAAATCATGACTTGTGTATATTCTGTTCGCTAACGAGTGAAGATGAGTCATGGTATCCTCCTAAGTAAAGGGAGTAACTAGTTAAAAACTGTATAATTGGATCAGATGCTTTTTATTTTCAATTTATACTGATGTTTAAACTCCTGTAAATTTAATCTGTATCTGGACATAACCTTTTTGTGAAGTCAGTCACAATTAGATTTCCAGCTTTTCGTTGTTTACATTATAGTCTTCCATCGCAGTTGTTATTAACAGATAAAATGTATAGTTTTTCGTTTACTTTGCATGTGATTTAGAATGCCAGTAGTTGAAATGACTCAGTGTGTGTTTATTTTTGTTCTAGGACCTCTTAAGTTATAACTTTCATGTCTATACAAGTTTTAGAGGAAAAGATGTTTGAAGCTAAATTTCACCTTTCATAAGACTAAGTCAAGGATCTCTAGTAATATATAAATATGTTTAATAATTGAACAACCTGGGAAGGTTGTTCAATTATTACTTAATGACCTCTTTAATGACCTCTGAGTCACCTGTACTTTTTGGTATTCTTCTGAGTGAGGTCTAAGAGAGTATGTTACTCTTGGAGTCTCTCTCGCAGACTGGCTTCATAAGAATTCACCAGTCTGATTTTTTGTTTGTTATATAGAGAAAAATGCAGTTATCTACAATTTTGTTTAGGAGAAGCATCGATTTTATTTAACACCTGAAAATTCACAAGTGTACCATTTAAAAGCAAACTAATTTTTAAGGAAGTTTGTTTGAGTTGCTAACTTTGAAACTTTGGGACTTTTAAATTTGGCACATTAAAAAGAATCAATATAAATGAACACTCAAACTTTAGTCATAACCAAACTTTAGTACATTGTTTTAAAACTCATAATCCATATGGGGAAGTTAATAAAAATCATGTACATACATTTTCTTTTCTCTCTTTCAGGTATTATCGTAAATGGCCTTGTAAATATTAGCATTTCCACTATTGAGAAGCGCTATGAAATGAAGAGTTCTCTGACGGGCCTGATATCATCAAGCTATGATATCTCATTCTGTTTGTTGTCTTTATTTGTGTCATTCTTTGGTGAAAGAGGACACAAACCAAGATGGCTTGCATTTGCATCCTTTATGATAGGACTGGGAGCACTTGTGTTTTCAATGCCAAAATTTTTTAGTGGAAGATACCAATTGGGGTCCTTTTTTGAAGGTAAGTCTCTGTTATGTTTTTGTTTGTTTTAATTTAAGAAGTACTTTAAAACAAGGCCTTTAATTTTATATTGCAACTTACTTGTACAGGTGAGAAGGGTAAGGACTTCGTCTCCTTCACTATTTACTCCTTTGTTTTGATGTGAATTGTGTGAAGTAGATTAGTGCATTATTCATTGCTTCAGTGGTTGTTCACGTTATTAATCCTCTGAATCTCATTCCCCAAATTACTCATTGCTCAAAAAACCATGAGAGACTATGGACTCTGAAAAACAATGAGGGGTTTGAATTGACGGGTGGGTGGGAGGTTGGGGTACCAGGTGGTGGGTATTAGAGAGGGCACAGATTGCATGGAGCACTGGGTGTGGTGAAAAATAATGAATACTATTATACCGAACATAAATTAAAAAAAAAAAAAAAAACAATGATCAGTTTTCCTTTGCATTTGTACGTCGTTGGGGTTCTAAGAGCTATAGTTTTCTCTTGTGTGTGTGTGTGTGTGTGTGTGTGTATGTTTTAAGTTACTATTTATTTGAAAGAAAGAGAATGAGAGACAGCATGAGAGAAGGGAGGGTCAGAGGGAGAAGCAGACTCCCCACTAAGCAGGGAGCTGGATGTTCGGATTCCCTGGACTCTGAGATCATGACCTGAGCAGAAGGCAGGCACTTAAACTATTGAGCCACCCAGGCATCCCCCAACCCCTGTTTTCTGGTTTTATTTGGTGTGCTTACAGCTCCGCACTCTGGACATATCAATTCCTGATTCCTGAGAAAAGAGAGATGAAATTTATAGCACTGAAGCCTTTCCTAAGAATTGAAGCTAGCTGTACTTTCGACTGTATTAGAGACATAGAACTTTATGAGTTATCTAATGTGTTGCTCTGGTTAGTTGAAAAAGTACATTATTCAAAGGCTCAAAAGGAAATTTGACTGTATTTCTATGTTGTTTTTTTTTTTTTTCCTCCCAAAGAATCCTTTTCAGTGAAGAAAACAATTATGGTAGAGCCAGAGGGATGTTCTAATGAAGACCTTAACATTTTTATTGTCTTTCCTGGGATTTTTAATAACAAATGTTGAGAAAAAGAATGTTATAAAATTAACTTTCAGGAGTTAGATAAGTGAGGAAAAGGCTTAGAGTATGAAGAAAGGAGAACTGGGGCCTGTTGCAATATAGGCATTATTTTTAAAAAGTTAAGGTTCTTACATTTGTCGAGTTTCAATATTGAAAATTAATGTTAAAGTGTTAACATTCCTAAGACCAGCTTCCAAATTATAGAATGACAACCAATAGGAAAATGTTTTTAACAGTTTAACAATAATATTTTTAACAATTATGCAGCATGGTTTTAGGAGTATACTTAGGTAAGCAATCTTCATTTTGGAAATAAAAATAGAATATGCAAGCGTATAGGACCAATAGAGGGTGTTTTTAAAGAGTTTTGGTAGAGTTTGGAATAAATGAGATAAGGAAAGTATGTTATCAGTGAAAAGATCACTTTTATTGATTCTAGATTGGACAAGATTCTGTAAGGCCAATGTCACATAATTTCCCTGGAGGTAGTTTTAGGAACAAGGCACACTAGGCTTTAGTATGACAATTTTGAAATCGTAACACTAAAGTCTAACCTTGAGTCTTTCACATAGGAAACATGATACTGATTCTGTGATAGCAAAAATACTGTTCATAGCATTTACATGGTAATCTTTGTACTAAATCAAATTCCCCAGTCTTCCAGTTGATCAGATGCCCTACTTGTTTTTAAAGTATATGAGCTCTGATACTATCTCTGACTCTCTAAACTAAAACCACAACACCTGTTCCAGTACCAAAGCCTCATCTGTCTTCAACAATCTTCTTAGCTTCATCTCTTGCCAGACACACTTTGAACTGTAGCTGATCTGAACAATTTATAATTCTCCATGGGAAATGGCCGCAAATTAAGGTGTGTGTCATTGGGGACAGAGATGAAGCCAAGAAGATTGTTAAAACCAGGTCACATTATACTGTACTATGTAAGTTTTCACCAAGTTCTTTTTGATATGTCTTACTGATATTTTTATTATTTTAGTTGAAGTAGATTTGAGGAATTGGCTGATTGTGAGGTTTTTAGTGTAAATTAGACTCATAATTTAAATCATAGCTTATCACTGGCAAATGGAAACAGAATCTCAGGTTGCCCTTATGTTCTGTCATTTATACAATGAATATTGCTTTGGACTCTACCTGGTGCTGCGATAAACAGCGAAACAGTTTCATGCCATCAGGATTTTCTGTGGTAGTGGGAAGAAATATGGAGTTCATAAACAAATGAAATAATCAAAGATGAAAGTGTTTTTATAAAAGAACAAATAGTATGAAGTAATAGTGCATAAAAGAAAAAATATGTGGTCAAGCGAAGGTTGTTTTGACAATAACTGGATAATGAGGAACCAGCTTTGAAAGATGCTTTCCAGGCTGGAGAAAAACATGATAAATGGCGTTGGAGGGAGAAAGGGTTTGGCAGGTTTTAGGAATTGTCACTTTGGCCAGCATGATCAAGGCATGGGAGAACATGGCATGGCATGAACTTGGAGAGACCGGTAGATGCCAACATGAGGCATTTAGATCTTCCTTTAAGTGCTGTGGGAAGTCATGAGGAAGTTCCCCCTCCCCCCATTTTTAAAAAGATTTTATTTGAGAGAGAGCAGGAAGCACAGGAGCGAGTGGGGGTGGAGATGGGCAGAGGGAGATGGAGAAGCAGATTCCCAACTGAATAGGGAACCTGACTATGCAGTGCTTGATCCCAGGACCCCAAGAGTATCACCTAAACAGAAGACAGATGCTTAACTGACTGAGCCACCCAGGTGCCCCAAGAAAGTTTTCCAAAGGGACATGCGTGACCTTACATTCTGATACGATCATTTTGGCTTCTGTTCTGAAGGATGAGAGTAAATAGGAGAGAATCACCTAGGGTTTTTTTTTTATTAGAGTCCAGGTGAGAGATATAAAGGTGGTTGGATTGGGTTGGTATTAGTAGAGATTTCAAGGAGTGACTGATTCTCGATGTATTTTCAAGGAAAAAGAGTACTCTTTGGAGATTGATTACAAAAGAGGAGTGAAAAATGACTCCTTGATACCTGGCTTGGCCAACTGGAGCAATTCACTAGAATGCAGAATAGCATTGGGAGTGGAAATCAAGAAATCAGGTTTGGAATTAGTGGGAGCTCAATATTATGTATCTCGATAGTGTTGTAATATATATCTTTGAACATACATGTTTGTATGAATGTGCAAGTTACTCTTTAGTCTTCATTCCTAGAAGGGCTCATATTGGGTTTGAAGGGCTTCCTCATTCTAATTTTTGATAGGTAATGACACACTGACTTTTAGGAAGGGATGTACCAGTTGCTCTCTCAAGCCAATACATGAAAATGCCCAGTTGCTATCTTGAATTTCTCCGTTTTTTTCCCTGAAAGTTTTCTTTAATAGGAATGTGTCTTTGAGGTATGTTTCTGTGTATGTGTAGGTATTCAAATATAGCAGATACAGAACTAAGGACTGAAACTGTATTACATACCTAAAGGGAAGGAATTCAGGCATTTAGAAACAGAAGGAATGTTAGAAATCATAAATTTCTTCTTTTACACCTCTAGGACAAGAGGTGAAGTGGCTTCATAGTGATTTCATAGAGCGGACAATAACAACTAAAACTAATACTAGTTTTTGTGCTTTGTTTAATGTTTTTAATTTTTTAAATTTTCTCATAGGTTTATTAACTATATTGAATAGTTTTAATATTTTTATGAATTTATTTATTTAAGTGTTTACATATTACATAATTACTTTTGTGAATTTAAACCATTTTTCCCCAATTTTGAATAGCCGGTTGTAATGACCTATTCTTTCTTAAAAACACAATAACTGGTCTGTTCAAGTAAGTTAATCCACTTTTGCAGATTTTGGACTCTATAACCAAAAATCTTCATGATTTGTCTAAGTCTAAAGAGAATATACTGGAAAACGATATGAGTGGGAAAAGAAACAAGAGTTGAAAACTCTCTGTAAATAGATAGAAACAAGGGCATGTACAATCTTGTTAGGTAATATAACATAAATAACCTAAAGAGCCTCACACTAAGAAATCATTTTATTAATTGAAATTATAGTGTAATTTAATTTGAAAATGACATTGAGAGAATTAGCATTTTCCTTTGGATGCCTTTTTGTTGTTGTTTTTTGAACTTGAGAAAAGTCAGGGCTCAGGATGAAATTATTCTATAAGAGGAGATTAATGTAATATAGTTCATAATTAGAGGAAAACAAAATGTGAAATATGATAAGCCTGTATAATTTCCACAGGTGATAGAAAAACACAAATGAGGTAAAGAGTTAGCAAAAAGGTAGAAAAGGGTGTTTGAAACAGCTTGAATTTTCTATTCTGTAAGAATAAAATTTGGGAAAATATTTTTTAAAGGGAAACTTATGAAGACCTAAGGGTTAGAGGTGATTATCTAACTTCGGAGATATTTATCAAAGGGAAGTTTTGGTTGTTATTGGATACAAAAAGTGGGAAGAATTAAAATTGACAGAAATGCTTCTCAGAACTTATTTTTATATATGTTAGCCTGGAAATAGAATATGTCATAAAATACTTTAAAGTAAATAATATTTGACATTCACTTTTGATATACTTTAACTTGTTATTACATATTTTAATATAATTTTCAAATATTATAAAAATATAATAAGTAAATCTTTACCACATAACATTTTGTTTTCCTCCAACCACTTTTTAATTCCTTGTGGATGAGTGTTAATTTAATGGTGTTAAGGAAAATAATCTCTTTGACTCTTTGAGATTTTTGGGAGGGGGATCCTTATTAAATACTTAGAAATTATAGGTAAGTAATTACTAAATCCAGTGAAGCTCTTTTTCTTTATTGACCAATAGTTGGATAACTTTTCTTAAGTCATATTATTTTCATGTTTCTCTTTTCCATTCCTTTCTCAGAAAAAGATAGCTCTGAACACTTTACATTTACTTCAGCATTAAATTTCTAATGTTTTAGATTGGTATTTCAGGAAGAATTCTGTATCGAAAGATGTTGGTTATGCAAAGTGACTAAAATGTTGAACTGGGAAAATGATTAGTGTGAGACTCAAATGTGTGATTTAATTTTAGTTACTGTTTTGCCTTTTATCTTGTATTCATAAGGATTTTTTTTTTTTTTAACATGGAATACTTCTCTAGATTGGAGAAGACATAGGGCCAAGGATCTTACAGTTTTACAGTTGCTAATTTAATACAGTATAATTTCCCTGGGCCTCTGAATGTTCTTCTTCCTTGATATTTCTTCTTCCTTATAAAGAATCAGTTTTATTTTTCTTATATTTCAATTTAATTGCAACAAATGAATAAAAAAGGAAAGGTAATATCTTAGAATATGTAATGATGTAATAAAACAAATGATTCAAAAGATTTTTAAATTCCATACATATAATAAAAGAGCTAGAACTAACTTCTAGGGGTAGTCAGTGCTCCAGATGGAACTATCACAGTTTTTAATATCCAAGGCACTTCAGTTTTCCACAAACTTCCCAGATTATATGAGTTACCCTAGATGCTTGCTACCGTCACTTACTGCCTCTTGGGGACCCTGACTCAGTAAGTCTGTAGTAAGACTCAGGAATTTATATTTTTTAAAACTAACAAGGTTATCTTATCAGTCCATTTGGGGAAACATATGTCCAGCTTGGTGCTTAATTATTTTGTACAGTTTCATCTATGGGCACAGAGGTTTCTTTTTCATTTCAGGATTATTGCTTTATAAATTCCTTTAAAATAGAAGTTTCACAACTGTCATGAAATACTAGATACTTTAATGTAGCCAGTTTTGTTGAAATTCAAATGACCAGGCTTCTGAAAAAAAAGGAAACTAACAGAAAATTAAATAGGAGGCATGTGTCAGTGAGTTATTAGCACAAACTTATTTCTGCTCACAGCTATAATTTGTAAATAAAGATTTAAAAACGCATGCCCTTGAGCAAAAGAATATATCCCGCATTTCTTAAAGTATGATCTGCAGAGCCCAGCTTCTGAAGATATTAAGAGTATCTTAAAAATATGTTTCATGGTTCAATGAGGTTGGGAAAATCAAAGTTAAGGGCTGTCTCTGTTACATCCCTGTAAGTTAATGCAGTTTTGAATCTGTAGTTAAGAGGATGTGATATGTATCAAAGGACTCCACTGGTTGGCCCCTTTGCTCTACTTCTGCTGCTCACTTCATGTTTTCTCCCCCAGATAAGTGTTTTGGTGAACAGGCTTTGGGGACATCTGTTCTGTGCTGTCTTACATCATTTTGAAAGCCCTTGTTGAATTTAGAATCTTGATTATGGCCAGAATTAGAACAGCCTGTGATGGATAGTAGGTGTTCAAGAAACGTTTGTTGAGTTGTCACATATTTTAATGAATGAATGGATCCTTTCAGTGGAGGCATATTAAGAGTCTAATGACTTCCCCTCCATAGAAGGGCAGTAAGAGCAGTTAATGTCAGATAGAGGCAGTTTGGGATGCTCTGTTCACATTTTCCATAAACTTGACCTAAAGAGTAATGGAGCATTTTTTTGGGGGGGGGCACCGAGGCGAGTTTTGGGAGGAACTGTGTTATCAGTGGCAGAGCATAGATGATCTTTATGGGTAAGATTTGGGATCTGAAAAATTTACAGTGCAAAAGAGGAAGCTAAAATGAGAAGCATATTCAGTAATAATAATACAACGTTTTGGTATTCTACTTTTGGTTTTTGCCTTAATTACTTGCTAAACTATTGATTTCCCTGTGTAGCTACCATGCTTCTAAGGTGATGCTGAAATGGCAGGATTTTTTCTTGATAGACTATTAGTAGTGATTATCCTTATTTGTTTTCATGTATAAAATAAAAGGAAATGCTCTGCTAAGGCATTCAACTTGACCAGAGGCATAGTTGTGTCTTACTGGTATAGTGTATGGGAGGTGATAATTAAGCAATGCTTTTGTTGCTTCCTCAGAAAGATTGGTAAAAATGTGGTTTGTGGCAAGAAAGAAATGAGGAAGTCACTGTTCTTAAAAAAATGCCCAAAGAGGTACTGTGTGTTTTAATGTATTTTTTCCCCAGTTAATTACCATTAGCACATTACCTTGAGAGAAATTATGCAGCAATATAGCAGGGATATTAAGGTCAGACAAAACTGAATTTAAATTTTTGCTCAAATGCTGTGTGGGCCTGGACAAGCTTTACTATAAATTACAATGATGATAATAACCCCTCCTCACTGGAGACTGTATGATACTGTATACTGTACTATATACCATAGTGATAAGGCAGTGCCTGGTGCATGGTAAGAGCTCATTAAATAGTAGCAATGAATAATAGCTTTGTTCATGATAATTAAGTAACAGCTATACTAATGTTAAAAACTACTTTTCTTAGGACGCCTGGGTGGTTCAGTTGGTTAAGCTTCTGCTTTCAGTTCAGGTGATGATCCCAGATCCCTGGGATGGAGCCTGGGGGCTGTCTGCTCAGCTGGGAGCCTACTTCTCCTTCTCCCTCCTCAGCTTTCCCTCTTTGTTCTCTCTTTCTCTCTCTCTCTCAAAAGAAGGAACAAACAAACAACCCCCCCCACCCTCCCCCAAAAAACTACCTTTCTTAGTTTATCTCAAAAGTCTGGCTAAACACTTCCAAAGTAATATATTAGAGAGGATTTTAATTAGCTATGTTTCCAGGATTATATTCTTAGGAGATAAGAAGATAACTCTGGTGTAGTTCAGCTTAAATGGATCCACTCAAAATAGTACACAAAAATATTAACTTTTAAATAGGCAAAATGCCAGTTTAAATATCTTTAATTTTTTTTTATCTAATTTTAAACATGATACATCCTTTGCAAGCCATTCAGAAGATTTAAAAAAAAAAAAACCCGAAAGAAATGGAATAAAAGGAAAAAAATGGAATAAATGAAACAAAAAAGGAAGGAAATAAGTTTTTATACCATAACTTAGATTATCCACTGCTAATATTGTTCAGTTTTCTTAATGTATATATATGTTTTTATGTGTATTCACAAATAGTCACACATCATACACACATTTACAGTACAGTCATTAACACACAGTCATGCTCACTCACATCCACACATTCTTACTAACATTCATACATATTCATACATCTTGTATCACATTTATACATATGCATTCAAATGTACATTTAAAGGAAACAACATTTTGAATTTATAGCTATTCACTTTTTCTTTAAGAATATATATTGGTCATTGTTCTATTTTAAAACAGTTGCAAATTATTTATGTTTTTATATTCATTTTATAGATAACCTATTTAATCATTCCTCTTTTGTTGTGTTTTTTTATTAGTACATTATTCTGGTTAGAGAAGTCCTGTGGGTCATTGCAGACAATTTGGACAATACTAAGGAATAGAAGAGAAAAAAAAAAAAAAACAATTCATTGTTCTTTCTCAAGGAAAAGAACTTTGGGACTGTGTTAATGTTTTTAATGTGCCTATTTCTTTTCTTTTTTTTTTTTTTAAAGATTTATTTATTTATTTATCTGAAAGAGAGATAGAGATTGCAAGTAGGCAGAGGGGCAGGCAGAGGGAGAGGAAAGCAGGTTCCCTGCCGAGCAGAGAGCTTGGTGCCGGGCTCCATCCCAGGACCCTGAGATCATGACCTGCGCCGAAGGCAGAGGCTTAACCCACTGAGCCACCCAGGTGTCCCATAATGTGCCTATTTATTATAGAGTTAATATAATATTTTGTATAGTTTTCAAACTTTGAACATTCTTTTCTTATATAACATTCCTTTTTAAATTTTAACTATTTTCATGAAGTTGAATATTTATATTTGAAAGTTTTCTATTGTAAATTACCTCATGCTAACATTGATTATGTTTAAAGATTTTACTTTATTTTGGTAATTATACAGTATTTAGCATTTCAGAATTGTCTTTTTTCACTCAGAATAATTCTCTAAAAACTCACCAGAGTGGTGGTTATCCAATGTTCATTCCTTTTTATTGCTAATTACCAAGTAGTTCATGTAATGAATGTATCAGAGATGGTTTGTTTAACTATTCACCTACTAAAGGACATCTGCATTGATCTGTTTTTGGTTGTTACAAATAAAGTTATGAACATTTGTATGGATGTTTGTGTAAACATAGTTCTCATTTCTGTAGGATAGATGCCCAGGAGTGAAACAACTGGGTCATGTGATAGTTTTATGTTTATTTTTTTGAGAAATGCTAAACTATTTTCCAGAGAGAGTGTACCATTTTATAGCCCATCAGCAGAGTATGAGTGACTCTATCATTTGGTGCTGTCTTTTTTTTTTTTTTTAGATTAGCCACTCTGATAGGTTTCAGTGAAATCTCACTGTGGCTGCAACTTGCATTTTCCTAATGGCCAATGATGTTGAGTGTCTTTGCTCGTGTTGATTTGCCATCTGCTTAACCTTGGTGTAATGTCTGTCCATGATTTTTGCCCATTTTCTAGCTGGATTGTTTGATTTGTACTGTTGAATTTTGAAAGTTGCTTATGTATCTTAAGTCCTAGATCTTTGTCACATAGGTGATTTGCACATATTTTCATCCAGTATAGCATATCTTTTCATACTTTTAACAGGGTTTTTCATAAGTGCAAAAGATTTAATTTTGATGAAATTCAGTTTACCAGTTTTTCTTTTTATGGATTATATTTTTGTTGCCAAGTCTAAGAATTCTTTACCTAGTCCTAGATCCTAGAGAGTTTCTATTTTTTTTTTTTAAAGTTCTAGTTTTCCATTTTTGTCTGTGATACATTTTGAATCTTGACTCTCTTTGTATTCCCATTAGCACTAGCATTCTCTGTTTTTTCCTTTAATATACCAAACATGTAAGAAACATATTTGTCACGATAATCATCTGGTTGGAAAGAGGAAAATACATAGCAGTCACTAGTTCAGAGAAATCCTGAAATCCCACTGGGAAGATAGTATGCTTGTTCCTTGAGTAAAGCTGCCTCTTGGGAGGCGTTTATTGTTCTCTGTTGGTTTTTTAGTCGTCTTTGGCTATATTTGAAGAGGGCAAATGGAGGGCATATTCCTTGTATAGTTAGAATCTCTATCAGCCTTTTTCTTACCGTAGAAATTTAGGAACTAAGGGTTATTTTCATACTCATTCAGTTATAATCTGTCTGAGAAGAGGCTGGTGGTTCATTTGGTGATGCAACAGTTTCAGAAACCAATTTGTTATCTCATTGGTTTGGGTATATGTGCCAATAGCCATACTCATGGTTTTGTTGTAGGTCTTATCTTTCTTAACCTCATGCCTCTCTCTGGACTTAATTAAGCATATCAGACTAATGGGAGAGTAATACCCTTAGGTACTTTTCTCTAAGCAGTATTTTCCAATTAAAAGTACTTGCTTGGCACCATCTTAATCCATTTAATGGTATTAACAGTGAGTGTGGCCTTGTTTTTATCCTTGACATGGTCTGTTTTAATTGACCTTTGTTACTCACAAAGGACTTCTGAATTTTATCTTTTATAGGATTTGGATGAGAAGCAGTTGTCTCTTCCAACTCTGAAGTCTAATCCTATTCCCTTTCATTCCATCCAGAATGCTTGGCACAGATCCACTGATCACCCACAATGTCATTACTGTCATTTATTTAGGTTATTGGAAGAGGTCAGAAAGGCAACGACCCATAAATCTCTGTAGGATGTTAAAATATGTTACTTAAAAAAGAGTTTCAGCACAAGCTTGCACTGTTTTTTAGCGTATTATTAGGCAAAGGGTAGATAGTTAGTAGGTATTTGTTGAATGAGGACCCCCTGTAATGCACAGAAAAGCCTGCCACATTGAAAAAGAACAGAAGAGAGGAAGGAACTCTTTCAGAAAGTTAGTGAATAAATAAATTACAGGATTTCTTTATTGAAATGATTCTGAGGATCTTGAGTAATACTAAATTGTTCATGTGGTTTCTGGGATAATGTGAAAAACACTTCTTTCTTGAAAAATTATCTGTAACCATGCCATTTTCTTTTCATAGATTGTACTTCCTATTATCTCCATTTTGTTATCAATGTGGTCATGTTTCTAATTTCAGTTTTATAAGAACAAATAATTGCTATAATACAAAATATTTTACCTTATGTCTGAGTTTTTAAGATAGACTCAGTGGTATTAAGAAGTAATCATAATAACTGAGTATAAAATATAAAATATTGGTCCTTTTAGCTTTGCTAAATATGACATTTTCTAGGATATAGTTTCTGTGACCGAATTCTGGTTACTTCAAACTGAAATATATTCTCTAGTCTTAATGTAACATATAAATTTCATTTATTACTATTCTTAATCTATGATTTCTGTCTGTTATTTTTCATATTAATCTGTTATATTCTGACATTTCTAATTCATTTTTTGGTATTTATTCTTATTTTCCTTTTGTTTACTTTATTACTATAATACTTAGAGGCTATAAATTTTGTATTTGTCAGGTTTTAATTTTTTTTTTTTGTCAGGTTTTAATTTTTATAGTATCCATTACTATTATTGCTACATCAGATAGAATTTTTGGGGAATGTAGGAGTTATAATTTGTTCATCATTTTTGGTATTTAATTTTTAATATATTTTTAAAATGTCAATTTTTAATACATTGAATTAACACCCAGGGCCTTTTGCTATGAAATTTAATTGATCTTATATTCTTTTTAAAAAATATTATTTATTTATTTATTTGAGAGAGACGGAACAGGTAAGTGGGGGAGGGACAAGGGGCGAGGGAGAGAATCCCCAGCAGAGTCCAAGCTGAGCACAGAGCTGGATGCGGGGCTTGGTCTTTTAATTCCAAGATGGTGAACTGTGCAGAAAACAAGAGTCACATGCTTAACTGACTGAGTCATCCAGGTACCCCAAATCTTATGTTCTTGTGGTAACCCTTGTTTTTTGAAAATTCAAAAAGACCTGTAGGATATAAGTTGTATTGATATTCTTCATTTGTCCATCCAGATCCTGGGGCTATGCTAACCTTCAGAGGCAAGGTCAGCTCCATTACTGATTGAGTTTTAGAGACCAAATTGACATATTTAAGTGGGAAAATTCTAAGTTTTATGGGCAGAAACCCAATCTGAATCAATATTATAGGGTTTCACAACCCTTTTACTAATTCCCAGACCTAAGTTAGTTCATAGATAGAGTTCATTATTGATAAGAAGGCTATATATCTTTGAAGAGCTTTACAACAAAGTCAGGAGAATATGATGCTTCTCTTTCCTTAAAGAGGAAAGAAAGAGCTTCCTCCTACCTTAAAACGTTTTATCCAGTGTTGAGCGGGAAGGGTAGTATTCATATTCAATGGAGATGGTTAGATAATAGCTCTGAACTCATCTGATCTCTGGAGTTCTAGAGTAGTGCCATGGTCCACTGATAAGAAAGGGACTTAGAGAGGTCCAATAATAGACTTGGCCCCAAGCTGCTCTAGATCACAGTGAGAACCCATCCTGTAATTTTTCTTAGTCTTAGGATATAGAAAGGGGATAGATATACTAGCCTGAAGAATCTCCACAATGGTTACCTGACCTGTGAATTGAGATATATTATTGTAGGAAGAAATAATTAAAAACCCCTGAATGAAATAGTAAACTGGAAATAATACGGTATTCTTAAAAGGATTGTAGAGTTTAGTGATGCCATCAAGATTTGAAAGATACCAGGGTGGTAAGTCCTACTACATTCTCACTTTTTTTAATGAATTTGGTGTAAATGCATGATAAAATCATGGAAAATGACTTTAGACCATTGTAAACATAATCAAAATTATAACTTTATTTTTTTATTACTTTATAATCATGGAGTATACATAATACTGATTATAGCCATGTTTCCAGATTTGGTACCTTTTCTAGAGCAAATTGACATAGACTCTGATATCTAATATATAGTTATTGATCTGGCACACGTTTTGTTTCATTTTTCAACTACAAAATAATCAAGATGACTTGCTTTTCTATAGAAGAACAGGAGTACATCACTATTCTCTTATATCAGTCCTGCACACTCTTTTTGCTCTTTGGTATAATATGGTCTAGAGCAGTGGTTGTCAACTGAGGCCAGTTTTTCTTTCTGGAGAACTTTTTGATTGTTATGACTGTATTGGAGGATGCTACTGGCACCTAGTGGGTAGAGGTCAGGGACACTGGTAGACCTCCTACAAGACCTACAGGAGAGGCCCTTCCCCAACAAGGAATTACCTAGCCCCAAATTGACATTTGCGATAATCTAGTCTAGAGGTACCGTGATCATCTTACTATCCAACAGAATGTCTTGCTGGACCTTATATTGATGGTATTACGCTAACTGGACTTGGTCAGTTAAGTATTTATTTATTTACTTATTGTATTTTAGAAGCCTCAGTAAAATACATGCATGCTAGAGAAAAACCACAAAAACATCAAGAGCCTACCATAACAGTATGGCCAAGGCCATGTTATAGTACCCTCTTCGCACATTCCACATTCTGCACTTGCATAGCCCTTGGTGTATCTTTTGGGATTTGGGAAGCATCACCGACCTCATTTAGATACATTAATCTAACATATTTATTAGGTAATGCCTAAGATTGCCAGAATTGAGTAGGAACTGAAAAAAGGTAAATTTCTTACAGCAGTATAGACAGTGTTTTTGGCAGAGAGGAAGGGTGTCAGAAGCCTCTGACAAGTCTTCACAGGGAAGTCACCGTGAAGACCCCAGGTTTTTGTAGTAAGACCATGTTTCTTCTTCTTATAGTAGTCTCCATTTGAAAAGCGGCTCTTGGTTTGCCACTAGATGTTGGTATGTTAGACGTAAACATGATCATGATCTGAACTCGCCATGATGAAGCATTGTTATTTACTATAACAAATAATAAAATTAATCATGTGAAACAGTATTTCTTATTAAATGAAATGGTAGATACAAGTAGGTTTGGAAAGCACAAGTAACTATATAGGCAAGCATCTCACATTTGTAAGCTGCTTGTTTTTATTGCCTTGTAGATGGATGTAAAGATATTTTTGCCACTTGTTAATGCTCATTTGGACATATCCTTTGTGGAAGAGGTTCTCAATGAGGAACAAAAGATGGTCTGTGCAGGGAATGTCATTCAGTGTCTTGTGGAATAGTACCATGTAAAGAGTGGCCATAATGATATAAACATGGATCCACAATCATGCCTTTCCCTCATCAAGACTGGTCTGTTTACCCCCACTGCAGATGGACTGCTTAATTTATTAACTCTAGGGGTGTGTCCTGAGAGCTTCTGATATGCCAGCTTTTCCCAGGGCAACCAATATACCCAAAGGTTAAAATATATCTCTACTAGTTGCAAATTATCCTCCTAACTTAACTATATATTCTAGATAGGAATTTCTTCTCATTGCTCTCCATGCCTCTACCAACACTCAACATTGTTTGACGTACGGAATACCTTATTCATTATAATTATATTCTATACAACACCACTTCTGACCAAGAAACTTATTTGCAGCAAAAGAGATATAGTAACAAAGTCGTGTGCATGAAATTCACCTGCATGTCTTACTCTGTACCCTAAACCCAGAAACAACTGACTTGCGGGGATGGTGTTCATTGTGTTGTAATTTGTAGAACAGAATTTTCTTAGAACGTGATACATGTGTTAAATAAGGCAGAAACCACTCTGTTTTGCTGGATCCTTTATAGACAGAATGCATAGGTAAGGAGCTAGAGAGTACCAAAGGACTAGTGCCTCTTCTTACTGTATCTAAAATTCCATTTATGGAATTTTTGCTTTCTGCCTTGGTCTTGTTGAGTCCTAGCCTCCAGAGATAAAAAGCTTTCATCAGATAACCCAGTCATTATTCCCTTAAAGTCAAAGCCTAGACTGTACCCTAATTATATATATATATATATATATATATATATATATATATATATATATGTGTGTGTGTGTGTGTGTGTGTGTGTGTATAAATATATTTATATTAAACAATCAACAGGAAGAGAAGATGGTCACTGAGCTGGCAGAAGTGATAGGTCCTAGTTACTCAGGGGAAATTGTGTTGTTTCTATACAGTATCTCCAAAAAATATATTTTGGACTGAGGGAATTTACTTGAGTGCCTCTTAACACTCCCACACTCAATAGTACTTGTTAAAGGATAACTATGGCAACCAAACAGAGATAAAAGAGCTGAAGACTTATAAATGCTCTGTAAAATCCTAGACCAGCTGAGGTACAGGCAGGAGGTAAAGGGAACAAAACCTGGATGATAGGAAAGGAAGCAATGTTTGTCAACTTGGTCTTTCTGACCAACTCTAGAAGGAAGAACTATGGAGCTTGTTAATTGTCCTGCTGTTATTTTCCTCTGCCTGTTACATGAAGACCACTGATGAGGACCAACATTTTAGTGTTGGTTTCAGGTAGGATAATAGCTGGATTGACGTTACCCCATGATGATGTTTTGGTGATAGATTCTTGTGGATTTCTTGTGTTGAAGATAGTGTTTCTCATCTGGACAAAGATAAAAATGGATGCTAAGATACCAAAAATACCCCACAAGAAATGGATAGTCCTGAATGGATATTCTCTGTTTGTCTTTCCAGATCTGTCATTCATTTTATCATCCAGTTTAATAGAGTAAGGCCCATGGACTATGTTGCCTTAGTACTTTGCTACCAGGATTCTTGTTGGGTTTAGCCAATGGGAGTTTGCATATTGGAAAGAAAGAGGTCGTAGTACTTACTTACTTTCCTGGTATGTTCCCCACCAGAGTTGGAGCATAAGTTACTGTGTGCCTTTATATAACTAAGCTACAGTTTTTGTAGTGTTTTGGCAGCTGCCTAGTGGTACTGGCACTTACTATTTGTTCCCTTTAACTCTGTCTTTGTAAAAAATCCATACCCATAAAAAATGTTAATTTTCCCCCAGTTATCCTTTTTGTCTGTATTCTACTTCAATCTTCTGTGATACATTAAAAAAATGCATACATATTTTCTAGCCTTATCGTCTTTCAAAAAACATTTTGATTTAACATTCCTCTTTACAAGTGACTTTTTTTTTTTTTAAGATTTTATTATTTATTTGAGAGAGAGAGAGAGAGAATAAGAGAGTAGGGGGAGGGGCAGAGGGAGAGAATCCCAGGTAGACCCTTGAGCCAAGCACAAGCCCATGGTGGGGCTCAATCCTATGACCCTGAGAACAACACCCAAACCCAAACTAAGAGTCAGAAGCCCTAGTGACTATGCCACACAGGCACCCCCCAAATGACTACTGTTTTGAAATGGAGTAGTGCTAATACTTTATAACAAATTGGGAAACTTTGTATTTTCTTCTCTATACAGGAATAGTTTAAATAATATACAAGGGTTGATTGTTTTTGGTTGAGCTTTGACATAAATTCTCCAGAAAAAATATTTAGAGGTAGACTTCTGATTCCCATTTCAATTTATTCCAGAATCATAGATATATACAAATTTTATATAACTTAAAGTCAATAGTTTCAAGACATTTTCAAATTTCTTGGTATAAGATTATACATAGAGTTTTCTAATTTTTAAAAAAGGGTTTTATGCCTTTGTGGTCATTCCTATGGGATTCATGGTGTGTCGGATTCTACTTTTCTTTCCTTTTTTTTTTTTTTTAAAGATTTTATTTATTTATTTGACAGAGAGATTGAGAGAGAGTACAAGTAGGGAGAGTGGCAGAGAGAGGGAGAGGGAGAAGCAGGCTCTCTGCTGAGCAGGGAGCCTGATTCAGGGCTCAATCCCAGAACCCTGGGATCATGACCTGAGCCAAAGGCAGCCACTTAACTGACGGAGCCTCCCAGGTACCCTGGATTCTACTTTTCTTATCTTGTAGTGAGTTATGGCCACTTACTTTAGAAAAGTAGATTGGCTGTTAGAAATTATATTAAGTTTTTCTCCTTATTTTATGTTGATAGAAACCCTTATAGAAATGTTTTGAATTTACATCGCAAGCTATTTAAATAACCAACTAATTTTACTTTATGTCACCATTAACCATGCGATGAATCTGTTATGTACTTAGGCTCTTTAGTCATAGAGATTTTGGAAGTAGATAATCTAATCTTGATTTTGCCTATCTGTAAAATGTGGAACGTAATGGTACCTCCTTCAAAAGTTGTTTCTGGGAATTAGATAATACATGATAGGTAAGGATCTTGCATAAGATGATCACTATTATGGCTGTTAACATAAGTGAGGATCGAATGTAAGCAAAGCATGATAAGCAAGAACCTGGTGAGTCATACAGGCAGTTAAATCAGGGTTCATTATCACTGAATGGAGAAAGAGAATAGTAAATAAAGATAGCGTTTCCTTTGGGCAATTTGGGAGACGTGGAAATTGAGCTGGACTTGAACAACGGATAGGATTACAGTGGGAAAAGCATATGGTGTGGTCATTTTAGGAAAGGAATATAATGTTGAGTGATTCTCATGTTTTAAGCTTGATAACTAAAAAACATAAACATACAGGGAAATGAGGCAGACAAGATGGTTTTTTGAGAATGATGAGTTCTGTTTAAGACATTTAAGTTAGAAATTTGGCATTAGAAATATGGTTCTAGGGATGCCTGGGTGGCTCAGTCGGTTAAGCAGCTGCCTTCGGCTTGGGTCATGTCATGATCTCGGGGTCCTGGGATAGAGTCCCGCATTGGGCTCCCTGCTCAGCAGGGAGCCTGCTTCTCCCTCTGCCTGCCACTCCCCCTGTGACTGGGGGAGTGAAATCCCATCTCAGCCTGCAGCATTCTGCCCTACCCTTGGCAGCAGGATGGGCTCAGAGGAAAAACGTGATTTCTTAACGCCCAGGTTTTGAAGGTAAATGCCTGGGGAGAAGCAGGCTGTGAGCCTCTGAGTGGGGATGAGGCTTGGACTAAGTTTGATATTTAACTTATAAATGTCCAGGTATATAGATTTTCATTTTCTCCTTTACCTTTAGTATCTGCACAGGTTAGTGGGTAGGACTGAACACTGGTTTGTCCCTTACGCAAGTTCTAAGCCTTAGTTTTATTGGCCACATTCCCTCTGCTCATGAAGAGCGCAGGCACTCCCTCTTGTGGTGTACTGTCAAAACAATGTTTTTAAATTAGTGTTGAATGTGTTTTGCCAGGAATTGTTTTACTTCTCATTAGATGTTGAAATTATGGGTTCAGGCACTTTCTTCAACTGATAATACTGCAGAATTCACATCATAGGTAAACCTAGCTATTTTAAAAATCTGTTTTAGAACAGGTGCAATATAATAAATTATTTAATATTACTTAGGATGAATAATCTTCATGTCTCCAATGGCATCTCAGAATGAAGTATTTCTTGGTAGGCTGAACTGAACCCTCTAGTAGTTATTGTTTTTGTTTTTTTCAGGAAGGGGTAATTCCTTGAGATTTATAATGTGTTTATTTGTCTTTTGCCTTTATACTTGAATGATAGTTTAAGATTTATGAGTCACCTTTTCTTTCACTGATTACTTTTTAAAAATAATTTCCTTTGCTTTATGAGATATGTTGCTCTAGAGAAGTCTGATGCCAATTAAGTGTTTTTTATTTCCCTCTACATAAGTGACTATCTTTTTTCTTGATGGCACAAGTGTTTCTTCATCTTTAAAATCTGTTAACTTTATAAGGGAATAGTCTTGAAAGCCCTGCATCAAATTTTCCTGGGGTGCCTTATGCCTTTTAAATTATAGATTGGTCTTCATTTATTTCAGAAAAGTTTCCTAAGTTTTACCTCAAAGTATATACTTTTTCCTATTCTGGTTGATTATGCACATGTTTGATTTTCTTTGTCTGGACCTCATTTCTATAATTTTCTCTCAAATCTTTTAAGTCTTAGTTTTGGTTTATTTAATTTTGTTCATATTTCTCAAGTCACGGATATGTATTCTCCTCATAATTCTTAGAGTCCTGTTTTCTTTTGCCCATTTTGATGTGACTTTCATTTCTATGGCAGTTTTCATTTTATTTCATGTCTTGCCTTGAATTTTTTCCATTTATTTTTTCTTCTCTTATTCATCACATTTATGAGCTTATTCAATCCTCATTTTCAGTTTTTGATTTTAAGAAGCAATTGTTATGATCACTTTTAAAGCATGGAATTACAGTAATTTAAAAATCTACATCATAGTGACGTTTTTGTGGAGACTATTCTGCCATGTGTTTTGCCTTTCCTTTTTGGTTTTTATTCACCCTTCAAGGAAGCAAATTCTTCCTTGGTTAACTTTTTGTAAGATGTTTGTATTAGTTTTTTATTGCTGCAGAACATATTATGCAAACTGAATTTGAAACAGCACAGTAATTCTTACTGTCTCTGTGGATCAAGAGTCTGGCACAGCTCAGCTGGATTCTCTGCTCAGAGTCTGAAACTCAGGGCATCAGCTGACTATCTCATTTGCAGCTTTTCAGAAGCTCCTTTTCCAGGCTCATTAAATTGTTGAAAGTAATGGTTTTGGTGGATTGTTTAACTGAGATCTCCATTTCCTTGACAGTCATCACTGGGTGTTGCTGTCAGCTTCTAGAAGCTCTCTGCATTCCTTGGCATATGGTCATCTCGATCTTTAAAGCCAGCAATAGCTCAGAGAAGCCCTCCTTGACTTCAAACTTTTCATCCCTTTTCTTCCAGACTGCCCCATTTGTTGGCATATAATTTTTCCTGGTATTCTTGATGATTCAATGAAATCTTGTCACTGTTTGTATTTCTCTGGTGTTGATTGTGGTATCTCCTCTCCCACTGATGATTTCTTTTTTCTTTTTGATATGTGTGGCTAGGGGTTTATCAATTTTATTAATTCCTTTAAAGAACCAGCTCCTAGTTTCATTGATCTTTTCTATCACTTTTTTTTTTTTCCTGTATCATTTATTTCTGCAATAATCTTTATTCTCTCCTTTCTTCTGCTAGCTTTAGGGTTCATTTACTGTTCCTTTTGCAGTTCCTTTCGGTGTAAGGTTAGGTTGTATATTCGAGATTTTTCTTGCTTCTTGAGGTAGCCCTGTATTGGTATATCCTCCCCTCTTATGACGGCTTTTGCTGCATCTTAGAGGTTTTAGACCATCATGTTTTCATTTTCATTTGTTTCCATGTATTTCTTCTATTTCTTCTTTAATTTCCTGGTTGACCCATTCATTCTTTAGTAGGAAGTTCTTTAACCTCCATGTATTTGTGGTCTTCCCAATTTTTTTCTCATGGTTGACTTCAAGTTTCATAAAGCTGCGGTTGGAAAATGTGCATGGTCTGATCTCAGTCTTTTTCTCCTGGTTGAAGCCTATTTGTGACCCAGTATGTGGTCTGTTCTGGAGGATGCCTCCTGTGCACTTGAAAAGAATGTATATTCTGCTGCTTTAGGATGAGATGTTTTGAATACATCTGTTAAGTCACCTGGTCCAGTGTGTCATACAAAGCCATTGTTTCTTGGTTGATTTTCTGCTGAGATGATCTGTTCATTGTTGTAAGTGAGGTGTTAAAGTTTCTTACTATTATTGTGTTATTATCAATGAGTTTCTTTACGTTTGTTATTGTTTCATATATTTGGATGCTTCCTAGATGGGGGCATAAATATTTACAATTGTTAGATCTTGTTGGATAGATCCCTTTATTATGATATTGTGCCCTTCTTCATGTCTTGTTACAGTCTTTGGTTTAAAATCTAGTTTGTTTGACACAAGTATGCCTACTCCAGCTTTCTTTCTTTCTTTCTTTCTTTCTTTTTAAAGATTTATTTATTTGACAGAGATAATGACAGTGAAAGAGGGAACATAAGCAGGGGGAGTGTGAGAGAGAGCAACAGGCTCTCTGGCAAGCAGGGAGCAGACGTGGGGCTCAATCCCAGGACCCTGGGATCATGACCTGAGCCAAAGGCAGACAATTAACAACTGAGTCACCCAGGTACCCCTCCAGATTTCTTTTGATGTTCATTCTCCATCTCTTCACTTTCAATCTGCAGGTGTCTTTAGGTCTAAAAGAGTCTCTTATATGGGAAGCATATTAGATGGGTCTTATTTTTTTTTTTTTTAATTCTGTTACCCACTGTCTTTTTTTGGAGCATTTAGTTCATTTACATTAAGAGTGATTATTGATAGATTTGAATTTAGTGCCATGGTGTTATCTATCAGGTCATTGTTTCTGGAGATTTTCTCTGTTCCTTTCTAGTGCTTGTTGCTTTTGGTCTTTCTTTCCAACTCAATGAGTCCTCTTTAGTCTTTCTTGTAGGGTGGTTTAGTGGTCATGAACTCCTTTAGTTTTTGTTTCTCTGGAAAATTCTTTATCTCTCCTTCACATTCTGAATGACAATCTTGCTTGATAAAGTATTCTTGACTGCGTATTTTTTCCCATTCTGTATGTTGAGTATATCATGCCATTCTTTTCTGGCCTGCCAGATTTCTGTTGATAGGTCTGCTACAAACCTTATATGCCTTCCCTTGGAAGTTAGGGATTTCTTTTTGCCTTGCTGCTTTTAGGATTTTTTCCTTTTTCCTGTGTTTGGCAAATTTTACTATTATGTATCTTGGTGTTGGCCAGCTTCTGGTGATTTTGGTGGGAGTTCTCTGTGCCTCCTAGATTTGGGTGTTTGTTTCCTTCCCAGATTAAGGAAGTTTTCAGATATCATTTCCTCAAATAAACCTCCTGCCTCTTTTCCCCCATCTTCTTCTGGGACTCCTATGACATGAATGTTACTATGTTTTATGTAGTCACTGAGTTTCCTGTATCACTGATTTGTTTCTCTGCTTCTTCCATCCTTGTGCTCATTACATACATTTGGCTTTGCATCTTGGTTATAGCATTTTTATTTCAGCCTGACCAGTTTGGGGTCTTTTATCTTTGTGGTAAGGGACTCCCTGGTGTCTTCTTTGCTTTTCTGAAGCCCAGCTAGTATCCTTATGATTGTTGTTTTAAATTCTGGGTCAGTCATATTACTTAAATCTGTTCTGATTGGATCCCTGGCCATGACCTTTTATTGTTATTTCTTTCTGGACGAATTCCTCTTCCTTGGCATTTTATCTAGGTGTCTGTCTTCTTTTCTGTGTTAAGAAAGCCTGCTATGTTTCCTGCTCTCGAGAGTAATAGCTTTATGAAGAAGAGGGCCTGTAATCTCCAGGACCTGGGACATTAGGCAGTGTTTCTGGTGTATGTTGTGTGCACTCTGTTGCCGTGTTTTGGCTGCTCTTTCCCTCAGGTCATTCTTCTGCAGAGTTTATCCTTGCCAGCAGTGGGAATGTTTGGTCCTTGTCCAAAGTGTGGAGAGTTTTAACCAGGTGTGTTATGGGCTGCTTGTTAAAAGGGACTGGATCCTGTTTCCACTAGGGCTGAAGCTTTGCAGCATTCTGTGGTCAGTGGACTTCATGTCTGTGGGAGGTTCATCCCAGTCTCCTGGGGGAGGGGTGCTGGGTTTCTGCTGCTCTGGTTCTCAGGCACACTTGCCCTTGTAAAGAATCACCTGCACAGCGCAGGATGGTGGGGCTTTGTGTAAGCGGCTGAGGCCTTCACTGTTGGTGCTGTTCTGCTTGCTTAAGTCAGCCCATGGTGATGTGGGACAGAGAAAAATAGTGCCAGCCCCCTCCCTGGTCTTCACAGTTTGTGCCTAATGCTGTTTGGGAAGCCCTCGCAGAAGAGGGGTCACTCTCTCCTTATGTATCCCAGGCATTCCTCAGGTCCCTGCCTTCACCCTATCTGTGTCCAGACTGTCTGCCTTCCCAGCAGTGCACTGCACTGTGTTTTATCTTAGGCATGCCAGCTGACTTTCAAAACTCTAAACTTTAGGGATCCAGCTCAACACAGACTATGTTTGGTCTTCTGAAGGAGGGTCTCCCTACGCTGTGGCTGGTGCCAGTTTGTCCCAGACCAATTCACAGGAGCTTGGAGTTCAGAGAAAAGCAGAGCAAAAAGCTGGTGTCCAGAGTAGCTGCTTTCAGTGGGTGTGTCTGTGCCCCTCTGCTAAGGGCAGCGCAGTGGTGCCCTCTGTCATATTTGTCCCCTGAGATGTAATGCCACCTCTCCCACATGCACTCCAAGGAATAACTGTCTCCCCCAGTTTGTCCCAGGGGGTCATCATATTACGATATCTGCTTCCAGGCCTCTGCTCTCCCCCATCTTCCTCCTCCCCCTCCACCCCCAGAAGCACTATTCTGCTGGTTGGGCTCCACACTGACAGTGGCATGGATTTCTAAAACTCCAGTTTTTGAGTTACACTGGTTGTGAAAACTCAAAATAATCCGTGCCTCTCATTTTCCCTGGTATTGGTTTGGGGGAAGTATTTTTCATGTGAGATCCCCTGCATGCTGTGTGCACTTGCTCCCTTTCTCTTTCTCTCAGTCTTTCCCTCTCTCTCTGTCTCCACTCTCCATCATCAGGGTTCCTTCCTCCTCCCCAAAGTCACTGTCTCATCTCCATGCTAACCACCTTCCTTGTTGTGGCCTTTTCTCCCTTTAGCTGTGCATTTCGATTTCTCCGTTCTCTGATTACTTGGGTGTTTAGAATGATTTGATTTTTATCTAGCTGTGTTGGAGGGAGGAGGCAAGCATAGGATCTTCCTACTACTGTGGGGTCTTAACCCCACCTCTCCAGGTTGGATTCTTTCACTTAGCAATATGTATTTAAGATTCATCCAAGCCTTTCTGTGGCTTGATATGTCATTTCTTTTTATCAATTCTAAGAAAAGCAGTAGAAATTATTCAGAAATAATATAGAGAGTAATATATTGGATATAGTAGTTTTCGTAAGTAGATCTTAGGCCTTGTTTACTTGGGAAAAATGATACAAGATGATGTTAATTGTTACCAGGCTTTTCATGTAGTTCTGTGAAATAGGTCATAACTGGGATAACATGTTGGTATCTCAAAGCCTAGACAACTGAAGTAATTACAAGGGATTTGGTCCAGAGAAAGACTGCAAAGATCAGTCACAAAAAACAGTATCCAAAAGTAAACCCATACCCAAGACATTTAATTTGGTTAAATTTGGTTAATCAGACAGAATACTACATTCCAATTTTTTCCCACTAAACTGTATTACATATGAATTAAAAATACAGTTGAGAAACACAAAAACCTGAGTTTGAATTGTGTTGGGTCCACTTGTACACAGGGTTGTTGTTTTTTGTTGATAAATATAGTACAGTACTTACTATAAATGTATTTTCCTTATGATTTTCTTAACATTTTCTTTCCTGTAGCTTACTTTATTGTAAGACTTTAGTACCTAATACATGAAACATACAAAATATGTGCTAATCAACTATTTATCAGTAAGGGTTCTTTTCAGCAGCAGGCCATTAGTAGTTCAGTTCTGGGGGGAGTCAAAAGTTATACATGGATTTCTGACTGTGCAGGGACTAGTGCCCCAACACCTGCGTTGTTCTGGGGTCATCTCTAAAGTAAGAAAAATTCTATGGTAAAATCATGTTAACTTATGTGTACTCTTGGAGAAGGCAAGACTTTCATTAAGTCAGATATCAAAGTCGGAACCTAGGAAGTAAATTTGAAAAATTTATAGAAAATATATGCAAGTGGCCAATAGACATATAAGAAATGCTTCATTGTATTGATGATCCTAAAAAATTGAATAAAAAAATATGTACACGCACATGTGCATGTATTTGTTTAAACAGAGAGATTGGAAGTAGTTTAATTTTATTATGCAAAGTGTTGCTGCATTGCTGGTGTGATTGCATATCTGTTTACTTTTTGATAAGGCATTTGGCAATATCAAAATACAAATATTTACACACTTTGACCTAGCATTTCCACTTTTTAGAAACTGTACTACAGTTAGGCTTGCATAAATATGCCAAGGAAATTTTTTAAAATGCTTGTCACAATATGTTTGTAATGACCTAAATATATGTACAATATAATAAGAATAAATGTTATGTTACTAATTATTATGTGTAAGTTGTGGATTAAGATATACGACATTTATGCTATGGGATGTTATGGCAGCCCACAAAGAAATTTAAATACAGTTAAATTCCAACATCAAGGATGTCAGCACAAGAGTGAAATCTGGAAGTTGTTGAGCATGAGAATAGTATGTTTAGTATGACAATACTTGTGTAAAAAAAAGTAAATGGATATAAGATGTGTGAATGTGTGAGAAAATATCTGAAAAAAAAATAAAAGGAACTGTTTGTTGGCAGTGGTCATTACCTCCATCTGAGTTACAGGGGAGAGCATCAGGTAGAGGCAAGCAGGGGGAAGGGAGAGTTTTGTATTTCTCTTCGTCTCTTTCTGTGCTATTTAAAATTTACTTAAACAAACATGTTGAAACCTCATGGACTACTTCCTCTGGGGAAAAAACAAACACCAGAACCCCACAGCATACCCACATGGTCAAAATATCAAGTAGATTACTACAAAGAGATATTTCTCTACTATAAAAAGAAATGGGAAAAAAATAATAAACCAAGAAATACGTGTCAGTAGATTTAATTGTGCAGGGTATCAAATAATAAGAGATCATTCTTAGTACAATCTGCTACCTCCAGAAAAGTGAATATTGAAACCAGAAGTCACAGGTCAAATGTCTGACATGGCCAGGAAGGTAAGACAAATAATGCAGACTTGGCCTGGTTATGAATATAAATTATCTGCTGATTATCTGATAATATAAATTATCATCAACCTCGTATAATAGTCAGATTATAAAAGGGCATATTATAGGGTATATTTTAAATTGTAGGGTATATTTTACATTTTAAGTTAAAAGAGTAAGTTTTTTACATGTAAAATTTACATCTGAAAATCTGATGACCATGGACCAGTTAAAGAGTCTTCAAGATTGGTGCTTTGGAGGTCTTACTCATCTCACTCTTCAGGAAGTAATACATCTTGATCTGATATTAAGGAAATGAAAATCATCTAAGGCTGTTGTTAAAATGCAGTTTCCTGGATACTACCAGCTTCAAAGGGAAAGAAGGTGCTGGGAATATATTTTATCAAACACTTTTATTCATTAATATTATCAGGTGAGTTTAGGAAATATGGGTTTACTATAATTTCCAGACTTTGTGATTTTTAAGATTTTAATGAAATCTTAAAAGTAACAATTTTTCCTTTGATGATATTCAGAAGAATATTCTATAGGGCCAAAGTTTGCTTCAAAAAATAAATTTAGTAAACTAGTTTGAGCTATAAGAAAGAACTAGACATAACTTCAAGTATTATGGCTTTGTAGTGAATATTAAGAAATTACCATTTTGACCAAAATGTCATATAACCTAAGTACGCTTTTCACATGTGTTCAGGGTATTGATTGATAATTCAGTATGCTGGTCATACTATATTTATGACTTGGAAAGAAAAATAAAAGCTAGTTTTTTTGTGTTTTGTTTTGTTTTTCCCATTATTTGAAAATTCCTTCCCAGGCACAGCTTGCTTCAGTTGTGTTTATTTCAACTTACCCCCAAATTTGTTAATTTTGATTGTTAAAGTAACGTTTCTCAGTTTTATTTTACATTGCTAAATTTTAACATATTTCTTAAATTTTCTTAAGTAATGTATATATTTTAAGAACAGTTTAATCAAAATGAAGTGATTGAAGGAAATAAAGATGGTTCTGTTAGGCAAGTATAATTGATAAAAATAGATATTTCAATTTTTAGCCAAATTTCCATAAATTCACAATTTAATTTTTTCCTCCTCAAAGGTACTTGCATAGCAACAAGGAATAGAACCAATTGTAACTCTTCAAATTCTTCGCTTTCTAACTACTTGTATGTCTTCATCTTGGGACAACTGTTGCTGGGAACAGGAGGAACTCCTCTCTATACCCTAGGAACAGCCTTTATTGATGAGTCTGTGCCCACACACAAATCTTCTCTCTACATTGGTAAGTTTTCTCTGTCCTGTTGTTTCAGTAACACTTCATTTTATTGCTTGTTTAATTTATAAGTAAAAACATAATAGAAGCTTATTTAAAAAGTTAGTTGTAATTTCATGGGTCTTTCCATTAGATTCCCAATAGATGGCAGATATAGCAATATTACTGTTTTTGTTTCATTATTTACTGACATATGTCCTTTGGTTGAATGCAGTTATGAATTTTGTTGACTTCCTGCTCTGTTTCCTGTTCTTGGCACCCCAGCCTTCCTAGAAGTGCCATCCAAGCAGTAGGCTGTCTAGATTACTTGAGTTCTGGCTAATTTACACAGGGTGGGGGATGGAGCTCTCCCATTCTACCTGATTTACTACATCCTACATGGACCTGACTAGAATCCACAAAAGAAACGACAAGATAGTACTAAAAAATCTGTGGAATTTTTCATTTCCGATCAATCCTTTTTATATATGGCTCAATTCATGGGGGCAGGGAATCTAATTTTTGGTAGCTTAAATTTTTCTTAAATTCCTTCTCTGATACTCTTGCAGGGTAGAGCTTACTAGGCTATTCATAGCCTGGCCTAAAATGACTGTGTTTCACATTTCATTTTATCAGTTTATTATTCTAATAAAGGGGGCTGTCTTAGTTCTTTCAGTCTGCCAAAACAGAATATCCTAGACTAGTTGACTTATAAACAATAGAAATTTTATTTTTCACAGCCCTGGATGCTGAAAAGTCTAAGATCAGGGTACCCACAGATTCAGTGTCTGGTGAGGCTCCTTCCTACCTTACAGACAGTTTATCTCTTTCCTGTGTCCTCACATGACACATGGGAGGACAGGGCTTTCTGGAGTATCTTCTTATAAGGGCACTAATCTCATTTATGTAGTCTCCAGTCTCATGATGTAATCTGTTCCAAAGGTCCCACCTTCTCACACCATATTAGGGATTAGGTTTCAACAGGAGTCTTTTGTGGTAGGGGGGGTAGGGAGAACACAGACATTCAGCCTATAGCAAGAACCTATTGTCATCGTCCCTGGAAGTCCAATGCATTCAACATAGCCCTGACAGAGACTATTAAATCTACGTAGGCTCTTCCATAATGTGAAAACGACTACACTTCTGTTTATTTTCTGTACTCGTTTGCCTTGGTCTCTCAGCAAGCTCTGATTCTCTCTCTCGGATCTCCCAGCTGATCTGTACAGCTTTTCTTGCATTTGCTAAGTTAACAATGATTTATTTCAATTAGCTAGTGGTGATGTTTTCCAGTCTCCCAGTTCAATAAATTTCCTTTCTGAAGTGCTCTTCTGATCAATACACCTGATAAGGCAATTTTAATCTTTATGTTTTGATAACACACAGAATAGGAAGTTTTTCAAAAATTATTTAAACACGGTTGGTGGGATAGAGGCCCACAGGACCATCCCAGACTCCATAAATCTGTAGGAAGACTGACTCAGCATAAAATCATACTCGTAGCTATGGTTTATTACAGCATAAGGAAACCAAGCAAAATCAGCAAGGGGAGAAGATGCAGGAGGCAAAGTACAGACAAAAACTGGGTGCAGCCTGCCAAGATTTAGCTCCCCCGAGCGGAGCCATACAGCTTGCAATTAATCCTGCCGGCAGTGAATTTGAGATATATATATATGTATACATACATGTATGTATTTGCTAAGTTAACAATATATATCTTAAAAAATTTGAGATATATATATATATATATATGTATACATACATACAAATTTAAAAAATTTGAGATATATATATATGTATACATACATGTATGTATACATATATATATATCTCAAATTTTTTAAATCACAAGTTCACTAGAGATTCAGTGCCCAGGGATTTTATTGGGGGTTGATCCTATTGCGACACTCTGCCTTGCATCTATCAAAGTTCTAGACTCAAAAGGAATACAGGTGGTCAGCACATTGTTTATGCAAAGCCCACACAGTGAGTCACCCTTATTAGTTGTGGAATGGTGGCATCCCTCTGGACAGTTAAATCCCAAACGCTAGTCAAGGGCCAACCTTGCCAACATGGCTTTCTAAAGTTAACAGTCGCAGGCCTCTATGTTAAGTCTTTCCTATACTATAGGAACTCATCAAATGGCAGTTTTTTTGAGTAAAGGAAAAAAACAAAAGCAATAAAACTGCAAAACTCATTTTAGTTTTATCTCTTATTTTTCTGTTATGGAAGATATAAATGCTTATCTTAATCACAGTATCTTAAACGGTTCTTTTCACTTTCAGATAACCATATTTTTCACTAGATACTTAGGTTTTTTGCATGAAATCCTTCCTTTTTTATAACTTTTAATTTCCCCACTTTCAAAATCGTCCACCGTTCTTTCTTTTAAAACAACATCTATTACTGATAGCATACATTCTTCTATGAAACAATGAAACACATTTTGTGCATAACAAGGCAAAACGGGCAAAATGAAAATGGTCACAATCTGCTCCTTTTTAGAATGAATTTGTGACATACCTATCTTCATGGACTTTTGCAGGTCATTCACTCTTTATTCCTTTATTTCTTTGATGCTTTCCCTGGGTTTCCCTTTGTTCTTTCATTGAACATTTTAATTCATTTAATGTTATTTTGTGTTTAAATCTTTCATTTTAACCTGTGCTTCCTAATTGTTCCATGTTCTTATTTCTTGCTCTTTTTTTCTTTCTTTTGGATAATCTAATATTATTTGATTTCTTCCCTCTCAAATTCCTAGCTATATGTTATTTTATTATTCATCTACTAATGACCTTATATGTAAACTTGATTTTATGAAATTCTAATATTAATTGATACTTTTACCACATACCTGCTCATCATAGATATCCTAGAATCCTTTAACTAAAAATAGTCTTTTTAAAATGCTTTTCCCTGATGAATATTTTCACTAGGAATAGATGACTAGTTGGCCATTGATTTTTTTTTTTTTTTCAGTACTTTAAAAATACTGTTCCTTTGTCTTTTCACTTCCACTGTTTAATATAGGTTTGCTCTTTGAAGATTTTTCACTTTGCATTTGATTTTCATTGGTTTTATTTATATGATGTGTATAGGTGTAAAATTCCTTTTATTTAACTCATTGTGTGGATTCTTATGACTTCATAAATATGTTGTTTGGTATTTGTTATTGGCTTTAGGATATTTCCTATGATTATTCATTTAAATATGACTTCTATCCTATTATCTCCTCTCTTGGGACTCCACTTAAATGTATGCTAAAACTTTTAAAAAATGTATTCTTCATATCTTGTTCTTTTCTGTATTTTTTACCTTCTGTTTATATTTTTTGTGTTTCTCGGTAAGTTTTTACTGACCTAATTGATTTGTCCAGTTTGGTAATCCTCAGTTCAGTTTTGAGTAATCTGCTATGTATCTCTTTCATTTTAACTCTGACAAAGGTGTTTTATACTATAGTTTTTTTTTCCAAACCCCACTCTGTGTGTTTTTTTAATAAATTACCAATCTCTGATATATTTGGGAATATGATTTGGGATCCCCTCTATGTAACTTCACAGAATTAGTTTATTTGAAGCAAAGCTGTACTTACTTAGCGGGCAAGTCTACTTCTAACTCACCCTTACTTTTAGAGTATAGCTTCCTAGGTGCCAATATAAAATGTAGGATGGGGACAGTTTATAAGGTATAACTCCCAAATTAGCAGCACTGAACTGCAACTTTGGTGTCCCTACTTCCTAGAGACTAGCAAGGATTGCTAACCTTTCCAGTGCCTTTTGTGGAATCAGCAAATATGCCCAGGAAATAATCAGTCCCAGTTTTTTGGACCTTTCCAGAATCTTGGCTCAGTGGTCCTTCAAAAAATCATCTTGCATGACCTCTACTTTGGAAACTTGGTCAAGTACATAGTCATTTTTATCATTGACATATGCTTAGCTTTGGGTATGATAGATTCTGGTCTTTTGTGTATGTGAATGAGAATCTTAACAGTTAATAAAAAATTCAGAAGGTGGTAATATATAAAGATACTAATGTAAGCATAATTTTTTGCAGAAATTTAAATGTTACATATGGCAAAATTTTAAATATCCAAGAGAAATAAGGTCAATTTAATTCTGCTACAAGTAGAAATGGAAGATTTCCTAAGTGCATAGTTTAAATTAGTGGCTTACTTTTATGAAACAGGCTAATCACCAGGTCCATGTTTTAAAATCAGCTGTTGGAGTGCAAAATACATATTGCTTTTAGAGTATGTACACAGTAGAGAAGGCTTCTCATTTCACAGTATTTTCTTCCATAAGAATTGTAAACAGTAATTATCATCATCCAAAAAGTAGATGTACTACCTCTTGCTGCCATTTAACAGAATGTAATTTTCCTTGAATTTATAGTTGTTGGGTTTATTGAAATTATTATAGTCTAACAACTTTTACACTGAATTACATATATATTTATATTTAAAATGTATTTTATAGTTGTATTTATTTTAAAAATATTTTTAAGCTCCTTGACTTAACAAGTGGTACCATTCAGACTGTATTCTTTTTTACCGAAAATATGTGTAATTTTGTTGTAATTCTAATCATTTCAATTTTTCTATTGTAAAATATATCTTTCTGTACTACGGTAAGACATTCATAGCATGTACAGTTGACTATTTTTCCATGTCTTTGTTCTTCTAGGAATTGGCTATTCTATGTCAATATTAGGCCCTGCTGTTGGCTATGTGTTGGGAGGACAGCTGCTATCCTTGTACATTGATGTGGGTATGGGACAAAGGCAAGGCATTATCTATATTTTTAATTTAAATTTATTTTATTTTAATAATGTTAACATCATAGAACATTTCCAAAGAATTTCCTCAGCTAGAGGGAGGGATTTTTTCAGGAAAAAAACCTGAATACACACAATTTTTCTATAATGTTTTAGCTGCATTACTTCCTGAATTAATGCTGTACCACCTCCTAGTATAATGCATTTATTCATAAATAAGGATGCTTAAAAGTTACCTGTGAAATTTTCAAAATGCACATCTAGGGCCCCATACATTATTCAGAAAGAAGAATTTAATCAAAATTGGTTGTGCTATTAGTAGGTTTAGCTGGATATAGATAACCTGAAAAGCCTCAAGAGTTTATGATCCTTAGACCAAGTTCTGTAGTAGTTCTGATATGGTCGTGGGAGTCACAATTGTGTGGTTTTAAATGTGGCAATAGAGGATAATAATAGGTAATGTTTATTTATCCCATACTATTTTCTGTATGTCATAGGTTTTGTGTGTTACTTTATTTTACATACCACTTAATTTAATCCTTTTAATAATCCAATAAGTAATTGATACATGGCTGAGGCATGAATTCAAGTTGATCTTTTTGACCCCCAAATTCTTCTTTTAACCACCAAGTTACCTTCGCTTTTTCCTGAATATAGAGAAGTTGGTAAATTTTGGCGAGGCCATATTTTCTCATTTTACCACTAGGAATCAGAACTGCATAGTCCTCTGTGTGACTCTGAGTAACGAATAAGAAAATGTGGTGATAGATTCCTGATTTGTTCTTTGAGCTGTTAGTCCCAGGTTATATTTTAGAGACTGTGTAAAAGACGTGCAGAGAAAGTTCTTGAAGCAGAGAGCTGTGTTTTTGAGAAAGGTTTTTAATTTCAGTGGAGAATTACATGAGTTGTAGGAATGGTATGTTTGGGGGGAAAACTATTGATATAAAACTAGGAGAAGAATCAATGAAACAAGATGGCATTGGGAGGGAGACAAACCATAAGTGACTCTTAATCTCACAAAACAAACTGAGGGTTGTTGGGGGGAGGGGGCTGGGGAGAAGGGGGTGGGGTTATGGACATTGAGGAGGGTGTGTGCTTTGGTGAGTGCTGTGGGGTGTGTGGACCTGGCGATTCACGGACCTGTACCCCTGGGGATAAAAATATATGTTTATAAAAAATAAAAAATTAAAAAAAAAACTATGAGAATCATTATAAAATACTGTTAATAAATTACTTTAAGAAGAACTTTATAGTCAGAGAAAAAAAAATACTATATGATTTCATGTGTATGTAGAATCTAAAAAAAACATACAAACACAAAAGCTTATAGATACAGAGAACAAATTTGTGGTTACCATAGGTGGGGAAAGGGAGAAATAAGTAAAAGGAGTCAAAAGGTACAAACTTCTGCTTGTAAAAATTTCAGTCATGGGATGTAATATACAACATGGCAACTATAGTTATTAATATTGGATTGTATATTTGAAAGTTGCTAAGAGAATAAATCTTTAAGTTCTCAAAACAAGAAAAAAAATTCCGTACTATATGGTGACCAATGTTAAATAGATTTAATGTGGTGATCATTTTGTAATATATAGAAATATTACATCATTATATTGTATACATGAAACTAATATACAGTATGTCAATTATACCTCAGTAAATGAGTAAATAAATAAAATAAATGAATTTTACATTTAAAAGTATGCCTTAATTGAAGTACAGTATATGGGCATTTAACACAGATCAGTGATTTGCTGTAAGAGGTATTCAGTTAGTAGAGAAGAAAAACTTAGCCAAAGTTAGGTAAACAATGTTCAGAAATTCTACGTATGCTTTCAGATATTCAGCATACCTGTATTTACTATTAAATAGTTTGTACTTCTGTGTCATATTGCCATTTGAAATACTTTGTGAACCATTATTCTTATAGATCTCATTTATGCCTGCTCTCTGTTGTCTGATTCATCACAATGACTCAACTTAAAATGTTGGGTATTATAATACTATTCCCTTATATATGCACTTGAATTACAAAGTATATACTTACTGTAACTGCATTTTAATGAACAAGGTAGAGTTGACTTTTATATTTTGTTTTTCTGTCCTATAGCATAGCTATCACTGAAGATGATCCACGATGGCTGGGGGCATGGTGGATTGGATTTCTTCTGTGTTGGCTCTTTGCTTGGTCTTTGATAATACCTTTCTTATGCTTTCCAAAACACTTACCAGGTAAACATGTTTTTATTTAAAATCAAGGAGCTTTATTCTAATTGTAGGCCAAAGGTTGCTTATAATTTCTAAGAACCCTAGAAAATTCATTGTTTTATAGAATTTCAGTTGTCTGTCTACGCAAACTTTTGAATATTTGTCTTTTTGAAAAGACAACTTTGGGTAGCTTTCTTACTACTCATGTTTTTCCTTTATTTCCAGTTAACAAAAGCAGTAAAACTGTATGTATTCACTTTTTTACTATATAAATATATACTTAATAATATATTATTAATAACTATGTTAATCATTATATGTACTATAGAATATTATAATAATATATAACATGTTAATAACATATTATTGTGTATATACTTAATAATAAATTTGTTTCCTGTGTGTTATCTGGAATCTTGCTTTATGTATATGCAAGGTATAGGATCTTTCAAACTATTAGTTTGCATTCAGTTCCTCACTAACCAACAATCAATCTGCCTTAAATCATTGATGTTATTTGTTGATGAGAGTTACAAATACTTTTTTCAGTTTCACCAAAGTAATACTGTAGTGTACTCATTTTTACCATATTTCAATATTAGGTTGCCTGAAAAGAAAAGATTAATAGAAAAGAATATCCATTCCTTTCTCTGTAAAATTTTGCTTGTATATAATCATGTAGTTCAAATACATTATCTATCAAAGTATTTTTCTATAGGCAGAAATTAGGTAAATACTTCTTTCTACTGTCACGTGTAACAGGATAGATGATTAACTTTTCAGAGTGAGCAGAAGTTGACAGAGTAGAAGTAGATGCACTCATTGATTTCTTTCTACCCTGGACCATCAAACTTATAATTCCATATATTGACTGTCTTCTCAGATTTATTCACAGCGCCCTTATTAAAAATCAAAGGGACATGGTAATACATGGTAAATACTTCATCTGCAAAGCATGTTAGGATTAAAGAGACTAAAGGAAAAGATACTTCGTTTAATATATAATGGATGCAAAAGAGATCCACTTTAAAGGAAGAAAAGCATTTAAGAGATATTTGTAAATAAAGGGAATAAATATGTCATTGGAACAAAATTGTCTCAGTTTAATTTCTAGACTGATTAGAACTTCCTTAGCTAATAGGAATAATACTAGCTCTCCAGGCAAATTACACATGCACAATAATTTGTATAATTTTGATTGACAAATAGAGGAACTGGCTTCTTATGTTATAGAATTTATATATTTGTAGAGCTGTGTGTCAGTTAAAAAGTAGGCATTTAAAAAAATGAAAAATGAAGTGATGGAGCAAGTACATTTACTATTTTTTTAGGTACAGCAAAAATTCATAGTGAAAGAACTTGCCAGACTCATCAGGAAAAGCATAGTTCCTTAAAACACACAGAGGAGAATTTTGGAACAAGTTGGAAAGATTTCCCAGCTGCTCTAAAGGTAAAATAACACTGTACACACACATATACCTTCCTCCACATATAAATAGCTACATATGTATATATTACATATACACATGAATAAATATATGCATACATATATACAGATATTTTCATGATGCAGTTTTATTTGCCTATTTACTATAGTTATAGCTCTTATAAATAAATAATTTCAGATTTATTTTTATTATGCTTTGAGTAAATGAGAACTACTCCAGAGTAGTATGGTTGAAAGAACATGAGTTCTCTTATTGGCAATATAAATATTCAATGGTCCCTCATTAGGGCTATAGTCAATCATTATTCCTTCCCATTTTCCTCATGTAATGAATGGATCAATCAGTTATCACTGAATTGTAAATATATATTTGAGAATGTCGTTCTAATTTTAGTATATGTGCTGCTGAAGCGAGCGCTATATTTGAGAATGTCAAACCAGTATTTTTGCCTTGTGAAAGAAGTGGCAGTTAGTGGTTACTTGGTTTGATTTGAGGTTAAAGAAACAAGTGTTATGGTCTGCTGCATTCTTTCCATTTATCATCATTAAAGTTTTATACATAGAGGAGTATAATTTTACCTTTTCAAGATTTGAAATTATATACTTTTCAATTATTTTCATTTCCCCCCTCAAATGAAAGCCTAAAATGTTCTTACTCCATTTATCCCACCTTTAAACTCTCTGTTCTCTCCCATGCAGGCAAATTCTTGTGTTTTCCTGAGACTGTTCATGATTTTTAATTCCAACAACTGTTGTATTTTATACTAACTTTATTTATTTTATAAATTCTTATGCCATCAAGGGTTATTACTCCCTGCTGCTTTCTTTTTTAATCCTTACGGTTTCATGCTTCGAGGTCTCAATTCTGATTCAGCTCTCTCTGGGTATTATATTTGATTTCTAGTTTTCCTCAGGCAGAATACCATCTAAGTATCCTTGAATCTTAAATGATATTTCTGACAGGATGGACACTTTCAGATCACATTCTTTTAGTCCTAGAAGTTTGTGGGTGTCATCTTGCACTTTTCTACTTAAATGTGTTGTATATGAGAAGTTCCATGTTAGTGTGATTCGTTTGTATCTCCATTTACAAATTTTATACATTTTTCATGTATCTTTAAAAGAAATTTTTTTAAAATTTATTTTTATTTACTTATTTTTAAATATTTTATTTATTTGACAGATAGAGATCACATATAGGTAGAGAGACAGGCAGAGAGAGAGGAGTAAGCAGGCTTACTGCTGAGCAGAGAGCCCGATGTGGGGCTCGATCCCAGGAGCCTAGGGTCATGACCAGAGCTGAAGGCAGAGGCTTTACCCCACTGAGCCACCCAGGCACCCCCCATTTTTTTTTTTTTTTCAGTGTAACAGTATTCCTTGCTTTTGCACCACACCCAGTATTCCATGCAATCTGTGCCCTCTCTAATACCCACCACCTTGTTCCCCCAACCTCCCACCCCCCGCCTCTTCAAATCCCTCAGACTGTTTTTCAGAGTCCAAAGTCTCTCATGGTTCACCTCCCCTTCCAATTTCCCCCAACTCCCTTCTCCTCTATAACTCCTCTTGTCCTCCATGCTATTTGTTACACTCCACAAATAAGTGAAACCATATGATAATTGACTCTCTCTGCTTGACTTATTTCACTCAGCATAATCTCTTCCAGTCCCATCCATGTTGCTACAAAAGTTAGGTATTCATTCTTTCTGATGGAGGCATAATACTCCATAGTGTATATGGACTACATCTTCCTTATCCATTCGTCCGTTGAAGGGCATCTTGGTTCTTTCCACAGTTTGGCGACCGTGGCCATTGCTGCTATAAACATTGGGGTACAGATGGCCCTTCTTTTCACTACATCTGTATCTTTGGGGTAAATACCCAGTAGTGCAATTGCAGGGTCATAGGGAAGCTCTATTTTTAATTTTTTGAGGAATCTCCACACTGTTCTCCAAAGAGGCTGCACCAACTTGCATTCCCACCAACAGTGTAAGAGGGTTCCCCTTTCTCCACATCCCTTCCAACACATATTGTTTCCTGTCTTGCTAATTTTGGCCATTCTAACTGGTGTAAGGTGATATCTCAATGTGGTTTTAATTTGAATCTCCCTGATGGCTAGTGATGATGAACATTTTTTCATGTGTCTGATAGCCATTTGTATGTCTTCATTGGAGAAGTGTCTGTTCATATCTTCTGCCCATTTTTTGATATGATTATCTGTTTTGTGTGGGTTGAGTTTGAAGAGTTCTTTATAGATCCTGGATAGCAACCTTCTGTCTGTACTGTCATTTGCAAATATCTTCTCTCATTTCGTGGGTTGCCTCTTTGTTTTCTTGACTGTTTACTTTGCTTTGCAGAAGGTTTTGAATTTGATGAAGTCCCAAAAGTTTATTTTAGCTTTTGTTTCCTTTGCTTTTGGAGACATATCTTGAAAGAAGTTACTGTGGCTGATACCGAAGAGGTTATTGCCTATATTCTCCTCTAGGATTCTGATGGATTCCTGTCTCACGTTGAGGTCTTTTATCCATTTTGAGTTTATCTTTGTGTACGGTGTAAAAGAATGGTCGAGTTTCATTCTTCTACATATAACTGTTCAGTTTTCCCAGCACCATTTATTGAAGAGACTGTCTTTTTTCCACTGTGTATTTTTTCCTGTTTTGTCGAAGATTATTTGACTGTAGTTTTGAGGGTCCATATCTGGGCTCTCTACCCTGTTCCACTGGTCTATGTGTCTGTTTTTATGCCAGTACCATGCTGTCTTGATGATCACAGCTTTGTAGTAAAGCTTGAAATCAGGTAATGTGATGCCCCCAGTTTTATTTTTGTTTTTCAACATTTCCTTAGTGATTTGGGGTCTCTTCTGGTTCCATACAAATTTCTGGATTATTTGCTCCAGCTCTTTAAAAAATACCGGTGGAATTTTGATCGGAATGGCATTAAAACTATAGATTGCTCTAGGCAGTATAGACATCTTAACAGTGTTTTTCTTCCGATCCAAGAGCATGGAATGGTCTTCCCTCTTTTTATGTCTTCTTCAATTTCTTTCATGAGTGATCTGTAGTTCCTCCAGTACAGATTCTTTACCTCTTTGGTTAGGTTTATTCCCAGGTATCTTATGGTTCTTGGTGCTATAGTAAATGAAAACGATTCTCTAATTTCCCTTTCTGTATTTTCATTGTTAGTTTATAAGAAAGCCACTGATTTCTGTACATTGACTTTGTATCCTGCCATGTTACTGAATTGCTGTATGAGTTCTAGTAGTTTGGGGGTGGAGTCTTTTGGGTTTTCCATATAAAGAATCATGTCATCTGCAAAGAGAGAGAGTTTGACTCCTTCATTGCCAATTTGGATACCTTTTATTTCTCTTTGTTGTCTGATTGCTGTTGCTAGGAATTGTAATACTATGTTGAACAAGAGTGGTGAAAATGAGCATCCTTGTCGTGTTCCTGATTTCAACGAGAAGGCTGCAAGCTTTTTCCCATTGAGGATGATATTTGCTATGGGTCTTTCATAGATAGATTTGATGAAGTTCAGGAATGCTCCCTCTATCCCTATACTTTGAAGCGTTTTAATCAGGAACAGATGCTGGATTTTGTCAAATACTTTTTCTGCATCAACTGAGAGGACCATGTGGTTCTTCTCTCTTCTCTTATTAATTTGTTCTATCACACTGATTGATTTGCAAATGTTGAACCATCCTTGTAGCCCAGGGATGAATCCCACCTGGTCATGGTGGATAATCTTTTTAATGTACTGTTGGATCCTGTTTGCTAGGATCTTGTTGAGAATCTTAGTATCCATATTCATCAGTGATATTGGTCCGAAATTCTCCTTTTTGGTGGGGTCTTTGCCTGGTTTGGGGATCAGGCTAATGCTGGCTTCATAGAAAGAGTCTGGAAGTTTTCCCTCTGCTTCAATTTTTTGAAACAGCTTCAGGAGAATAGTTGTTATTTCTTCTTTGAAAGTTTGGTAGAATTCCCCAGGGAATCCATCAGGTCCTGGGCTCTTGTTTTTTGGGAGGTTTTTGATCACTGTTTCAATCTCATTACTAGATATCGGTCTATTCAGGTTGTCAGTTTCTTCCTGGTTCAATTTTGCGAGTTTATAGTTTTCCAGGAATGCATCCATTTCATCTAGGTTGCTTAGCTTTTTGGCATATAACTGTTGTAATAACTTCTGATGATTGTTTCTCCTTCCTTGGTGTTAGTTGTGATCTCTCCCTTTTCATTCATTATTCTATAAATTTGGGCTTTCTTTCTTTTCTTTTGGATTGGTGTGGCCAATGGTTTGTCGATCTTACTGATTCTTTCAAAAAACCAGCTTCTAGTTTCATTGATACGTTCTACTGTATCTCTGGTTTCTACCTCATTGATCTCAGCGCTAATCTTGATTATTTCCCTTCTTATGTGTGGAGTTGGTTTGATTTTTTGTTGATTCTCCAGTTCTTTAAGGTGTAGAGACAGCTGGTGTATTCTGGACTTTTCCATTTTTTTGAGGGAGGCTTGGATGGCTATGTATTTCCCCCATAGGACCGCCTTTGCTGTATCCCATAGGTTTTGGACCGAAGTGTCTTCATTCTCATTTGTTTCAGTTCTTCTTTGATCTCCTGGTTGATCCAAGCATTCTTTTTTTTTTTTTTTAAAGATTTTATTTATTTATTTGAGAGAGACACAGTGAGAGAGAACATGAGCGAGGAGAAGGTCAGAGAGAGAAGCAGACTCCCCTTGGAGCTGGGAGCCGGATGCGGGACTCGATCCCGGGACTCTGGGATCATGACCTGAGCCGAAGGCAGTTGTCCAACCAACTGAGCCACCCAGGCGTCCCAAGATCCAAGCATTCTTAAGCAAGGTGGTCTTTAGCTTCCAGGTGTTTGAGTTCCTTCTGAACTTTTCCTTGTGATTGAGCTCCACTTTCAAAGCATTGTGATCTGAGAATATGCAGGGAATAATCTCAGTCTTTTGATATTGGTTGAGTCCTGATTTGTGACCCAGTATGTGGTCTATTCTTGAGAAGGTTCCATGTGCACTTGAGAATAATGAGTATTCTGTTGTTTTAGGGTTGAATGTTCTGTATATATCTATGAGGTCCATCTGGTCCAATGTATCATTCAATGCTCTTGTTTCTTTATTGATTTTCTGCTTCGATGATCTGTCTAATCCTGAGAGAGGTGTTTAAGATATCCTACCATTAATGTATTCATATCAATATGACTCTTTATCTTGATTAACAGTTTAATTATTTAATTGGCTGCTTCCATATTGGGGGCATAGATATTTACAATTGTTAGATCATCTTAGTGGATAGTCCCTTTAAGGATGATGTAGTGTCCTTCTGTATCTCTGACTACAGTCTTTAGTTTAAAATCTAATTTATCTGATAAGAGAATCGCTACCTTGGCCTTCTTTTGAGGCCCATTGGCATCAAAGATGCTTCTCCAACCCTTCACTTTCAGTCTGGGTGTATCTTTAGGTTCCAAATGGGTCTGTTGTAGACAACATGTGGATGGGTCCTGTCGTTTTATCCAATCTGCAACCCTGTGCTGTTTTATGGGCGTATTTAGACCATTCACATTGAGAGTGATTATTGATAGATACGTTTTTATTGACATCGTGTTACCTTTGAAGTCTTTCTTTCTGTAGATTGTTTCTATATTTCTGTTCAATGCTATTCTTAGGATTTTTCCTCTTTTATAGAACCCCCCCTTAATATTTCCTGCAGTGTTGGCTTGGTGGTTGCATAGTCTTTTAAACCTTGCCGGTCTTGGAAACTCTTTATCTCTCCATCCATTTTGAATGTCAGTCTTGATGGATAAAGTATTCTTGGCTGCATGTTCTTCTCATTTAGTTCCCTGAATATATCTTGCCAGCCCTTTCTGGCTTGCCAGGTCTCTGTGGACAGGTCTGACGTTATTCTGATGGGCTTTCCTCTGTAAGTAAGGAGCCTCTTTGTCCTGGCTGCTTTCAAGAGATTATATCTACAATTATGATTACTCAATTTGACTATCAGGTGCCTTGATGTTTTTTTGGAATCTATAATCTTGGTTGGAGACCATTCGGCCTCTAGTACATGAACACTGGGTTCACTCGCGAGATTGGGAAAACTTTCATGAAGAACTTGTTCCACTATATCTTCTAGACTTCTTTCTTTCTCCTCCCCTTCAGGGATTCCAATAATTCTGCCGTTGGAACGTTTCATGGCATCATTTATTTCCCTGATTCTGTTTTCGTGGCTTCTAAGCTGTTTGTTCCAGGCTTCCTCCTGATCCTTTCTCTCTATCTGTTTGTTTTCCAGATCACTAATTCTATCTTCTGTCTCAGTTACCCTAGCTTTGAGAGAATTTAGATTAGATTGGAACTCATTGAGAGCATTGTGAACCTCAGCCCTGCCCTAACATTGTGAATATCATCTCTGCTCTAACATTGTGAATATCATCTCTGGTCGCTTTCAGTTCGGCCCTAATCAATTCCGTTTGGTCATCCATGGCTTTCTCCAACCTAGCTATTGCCTGGATAATTGTTAGCCTGAATTCTCTTTCTGACATATTGTCTATGTTGATAGCCATTAGCTCTGTTGCAGAAGGTCCATCCTCTGTATTTTTCTTCTTTTGGACATTCCTCCTCCTAGTCATTTTGGTGAGAGATGACTGAACAGATGTAGCTGGATGTATTGACCGTGGTGCAGTCAAGGTGCACCCTGGAACACTTCTGAGCAATCAGGAGTCCCCACCCAAACAAGAGAAAAAAGAAAAGAAAAGTTAAAAAAAAAAGAGAGAGAGGGAGAGAGAGAGACAGGAAAGAAAGGGAAGATAAAAGAGAAGGTTCAACCCAAATGGACCCCAGGGTAAGATTTATGAAGTATACAAACAAAAACAGACAAACAAAAAGACTGATAAAAGTATATGACAAGAGAAAAAAAAAATATATATATAAGCAAATAAAGGAAGAACCTCGTGAAAAAGAACCCCAAGTGTAAGATTTATATACCCCCAATTTTTAAAAATTTTTTAAAAATTACTTTTCAGTGTATTAGAGTTCATTGTTTATGCCGCACACCCAGTGCTCCATGCAATACGTGCCCTCCACAATTTCAGGCAGTTTGTTAGGTTATGCCTCAATTATATGTGTTTTTTCATTAATCCTTGCCAGGAATCCATTATCTTTTTTAATCTGAGGATTTGAATATTCTCTGCTATTACTCTTTTACAAAATAGTGAATGTTTTCATACAGGTACTTTTTCTCCTTTTGTCATTATTGTTATTCTTATGTTAGATCATCTGGATCTGACTTCTAACTCTCTTATCTTGCCCCTTTTGTCACTCCTGTGTGTGGGTGTGTACATGCGTGTATTTTGTTTGATTGAAATATTTTTGCATTTAATATTCTAGAACTATAATTTGGTTTCACCTTATGATTAGATAAATTAGCTTATTAATCTCTATACTCTCCCCTGATAGATGGAAAAGATTCTGAGAAGTCTAGCAATCCACATTTAAAATTACTCTATAACTTCCCAAGGTTCTTAGGTATTGAGTCCTTTACTCATGGAACAGTACAAATTTGGTGAGACCATTCTCAACTGTGCTTATAGCCGAGTTCATTTATTAGATATGGAAGTTCAAAACAGTAAAATAAATCAGATAAGAGGTAGATTTAATATATGGAGATTTATAGTAGACGGGGGAAGGGAACCTTTCCATGCCTGCTTTTACCTGCTTTACTCAGTCTCTGTATATGATAAGGCACAGTCACCCTCTTAATGAATCACCTGTCAGTTTTCTAGGTCCTGCACATATCAGTGTTCTCAATGTAATATATGTAAAGCTATTAATATTCCATATTTATGCTTTTATACTGGAGAAAATGTTGAAGTTTTATAAATATGCTGTATTTATTAAAATTTTGTCATTTTATCATGCTGCTATTCTAATGCTTCATTTTGCAGTATAATCATAGTTACTCATTTGATGAACTATATTTTTTCCTTAGAATTTGATGGGGAATGCTGTCTTTATGTGTTTAGTTATTTCAACTTCTTCGGAAGCCTTAATTACTACTGGGTTTGCTACATTTTTACCTAAATTTATAGAAAATCAGTTTGGATTGTCTTCCAGCTTTGCAGCCACCCTTGCAGGTAAACCATTTTCCTCTTTATTCGAGTTTAATCGAATAATTTTACTTTACCACATTAAGTGCTTGTTAGAATAGTGTATACTCTGGATAGCCCCACTTTTTAAAATTTAAACCCCACTGATTTTGATACAAGTTTCTGATTTTCTGATATTAGTCTGTTGTATGAATGAGAAATACAGAGGCTGTGTAGCTAAAGAGAATATTTGGTGATCTTAATATTCAGCATATTAATTTTATTAATCTCTTGACATAACCATTATTTTATTCATAGGTTTCTAAATCATGTGGTAGTAAGTCATATGTTAAAACAATACTTGTTTTTGATGTTTGCTTGTTTTCCAGTTGTCATCTGAGTAACTGAGTACACTTGTATGTGTTCTTACTTTCTGTGTTTTGTTTTTTTTCTCATCAGGGGCTGTTTTAATTCCTGGAGCCGCTCTTGGTCAGATTTTAGGTGGTATCCTTGTTTCAAAGCTCAAAATGACATGTAAAAACTCAATGAAGTTTGCTTTGCTCACATCTTTAGTTGCATTTGCACTGAGTTTTGTATTTGTTTATGCCAACTGTGAAAATGAGCCATTTGCTGGTGTGTCTGAATTATATAATGGGTAAATATATTTCAGTGTTTTTGGTATTAATATCAGGGTAATAAACAATGTGCATTTTTTTTTAATAATAATTACATCTGTTCTTTATTGAAATATAACTGGAGCTTGCCCAGTTCTTTTTTTTTTTTTTAAAGATTTTATTTATTTATTTGAGAGAGAGAGAGAACATGAGAGGAAAGAAGGTCAGAGGAAAAAGCAGACTCCCCATTGAGCTGGGAGCCCTGATGCAGGACTCGATCCTGGGACTCTGGGATCATGACCTGTGCCGAGGGCAGTCGCCCAACCAACTGAGCCACCCTGGCGCTCTTGCCCAGTTTTTTCATCAGCATGTCCTTTTTACTTCCTCTTCCCATTTAGTATGATGGAATCACCCTTATCTACACAATGTGCATATTTCTAAGTCTTTGCTTTCTTGAATCAAATAATGAAATATCGTCTTTATTTAAATTGGAAGACTTTCTCCTATTAAAAAAAATGTAAGTTTGTTTTGTTTCATTTAGATAATTGACATCTTACTAAATGTTGGGTATTTATTCGGAGAGCAATTTTAAGGAGCATCTATTCCATCCTGGGTACTATGTTCAGGGATACAGAGATGAATATAACAGAATCTTGAATCCCCTGAAGGGATTCACGTTCTAGGGAGAATTTCACATTTTATGTTGCTATTGATTTAAGTCTTTAAAAATAGAGGTGACTCCCTATGATGAAATTCATGTATTAGGTAGGTTGAAAATAGTCTAGGAGAGAGATTAAAATGGAGGTAGTCTGAGGTTATAGTAATGATTACTGTTTCTTATGTATATATGAATGTTTCTCCTATAGGAGTTCATGTTTATCATAGAGAAATAAATGGCTTCTTCTTGTTCTGACCTGTAAATATGTTTTCACTTATAAGTGGTGTGATCATTTTATCTTTCTTTGCCTTGTTTGTTTGGTTTTGAAATCCTAAACCGTGAGTTAGGGGATCAGGCAGGAGGGCATTGCACAGTGGTGTATTTATAGCCTGCTGCTTTGTTTCATTGCATGTGTTTGAGGCTGATGAGTGAACTGTCAATCCATCCAGGTCAAGGACTCCACAGTTTTGTAGAATATGGCATTCTGATAACTTAAACAGAATGTAGTTTGTTTGGATGAGTTTGCCAGTAGCGATTAAGATTTGTAGCTGCTGTTCATTTCTGTCTACATTGAGATGCTGAGCAATGTTAAGTTCATTTCCATTACATTTATTCAACATTTGTTGACTCCATCCTCTAGCTGACCTTTTTGACAGAATCTGTATTCTAAAGGAGTTTTACAATGTAGCTGGAGAGATTGGGAAACAAAATGGTAAATGAACAATGCATTAGGTAATGGGAGACATACAAAGGGCCATGAAATTCAAAAGAAAGAGAGCTTTTCAGTTCCATTTAATAAGATTCAGGAAGGGTATGGGCTTAAATATCCTTGAAGGATAAAAAGAGCTTTGAGAAGAGAGAGAGGCAAAGGGAATATGTTAGCGATGAAAGCTAGAAAGTAAAGGCTAGGTTCAGTTACCAGTTTGAATGGGACTTAAGTCATGTGCCTATAAATAAAAAAGTACCTGACAATATCCAAAGGTGGATAGAGGTGAGCTCTGCAGACCTTTCACACCTACAAACTTTGCCCAAGCATATCCCAAGAAACCACTGGTTTTTTGTATGTTCTTTTTAGAAGAACAGAAAGTTCTAGAAAGTTTAGCACTAGTTAATCACTTTGAAAAATAAATGACGTAGATGTGAATCTATTTGATATTTTTCAGCCTTAAACACGAATTACTACCAGTCAAGTTGTCCTTAGTCTATGGACAGGAAGGAAGACAAGTGAGAAGGTGTCAGCTGGAGGGGGGGTGTGTGTGTTTAGGTGTAAATATAGATAGAGACAGAATTTAATGTCACAAACGAGATGAGTCATTGTCAGATTGTTTTGTCTCTGTGGTCCCAAATTCTCAGTTTTAGCTCTGTGTGCTATATATTAAAATGTACGCAGCATGGGCAGCTAGTCAGTATAGTCTCATCCAAGAAACACATGTATATGAAAAAGTATATTTGGAAGAAGAATAGACTAAGAATCTTAGTGGAAGAAAGAAGTTATGAAAATGTAGAGTTTCTAGTAGAGTGAGGCAATGCGAATTTTTGCCCTTGCCGTGTAATCACAGCTGGTTAAAAACTGCTTTTTTGACTGAATTAATGAGTTAGGCTTATCGATAAGTTCATTGAAAACCCCGTCAAACAGATATATATATATATATATATATATATATATATATATATATATATAACTTAAAATCAACAATACTGATTATTTCAGGGAATACTATTAGTATTTATAATATTCTACATAAATTCATTCTTAAATGTTTAATATGGGCACAGCAATTGAAGGAGACTGTCGTTTCTAGAATCTGTTAATTATTAAAAGTTCCCATAGTGGTGGTGATTTTGTTTTACTTTATACTTGGAACCTCATAAAATATGAAATACTGTAGTAAGTACACATAGTATTTTTTATATATCTGGTCTTTGCTTATATGAAACAGCACCTTAAAGAAGCATACCTATTAGGATGTTATAATAGGTTTAGGGGAATCTTTGCTTATGGGAGAGGCCTAATTATAGAATAGTTTGGATTTGAATAAGAAATTAACATTTAAATTCTATTTGTGACAAACATGTTACTCATATATATGGATGTTTGCATTTATACACATGCTATGTTTTAAATACTCAAAAATTTTATAATTTAAAATATTTTATATTTTTAAAAAATACTATGTGTCTATTAAGACCCTTTAATAAACTTTGCAAGCATTGGTTTTTTTCCTAATAATAGTTCCCCCTTTATCTCAGGCAGTACATCTTTAGAAAATATGTAGGCTTCGGTGGCTTATATAGCCTTGAAAGTAAGGAATATATGCTGCATTTCTCTGTTTCTACTGAAGTTCTCATCATATTTTATATTTTCATGTTCTCAGTAGTCATTGGTAATGTGAGAATTATATATTGGAAAATTTAAATTTAAAAATGTATAGCGGCTCAGGACACCTGGGTGGCTCAGTCGGTTAAGCCTCTGCCTTTGGCTCAGGTCATGATCCCAGGGTGCTGGGCTCAAGGCCCACATTGGGCTTCTTGCTTCGCGGGGAGCCTGCTTCTCTCTCCGCCTCTGCCTGCCACTCTGCCTGCTTGTGCACGTGCTTGCTCTCTCTTTTTCTCTCTCTCTGACAAATATATAAATAAATAAATATAAATAACTTTTTAAAAAATTGAAAAGAAAATGTATAGAGGCTGTTTCTAGGATTGAAGGGATAGTATTTTTCTCGTCGCTGTACTTGTATACCTATACAGTAAGCTAGTTGTAGGAATACCAGACTGCTTTTTCTTGTGAGTAAAAGAGTGCTTGACAAAGAAATCTAGCAGCAGCCCGTGGAATCAATCAGGAGAAGAGACTCCAGGCAGAGTGACAAATTATTTAGGAGTTTGCTCTTTGATCACCTTTCCTTCAAACTTCCCCTGATTTGCTTCCAATGTGTTTTGTGTCCTTCAGTCTGTTTCTTTCATGAGTTCCTTCTTCTCCACCTACCCCTCACATACCCTCGCTTTCTAATAGAGCAGTTATTACCTTCTGATCTTTAGATGAAGCCCTCTTTACTGATTCTGACCTCCAGTGCAAGGAAGTTAGCTTCAGGGTTTCTTTCTTTTTTTTTTTTTTTAATTTTTTATTTTTTATAAACATATATCTTTATCCCCAGGGGTACAGGTCTGTGAATCGCCAGGTTTACACACTTCACAGCACTCACCAAAGCACATACCCTCCCCAATGTCCATAATCCCACCCCCCTTCTCCCCAACCCCCTCCCCCCAGCAACCCTCAGTTTATTTTGTGAGATTAAGAGTCACTTATGGTTTGTCTCTCTCCCAATCCCATCTTGTTTCATTGATTCTTCTCCTACCCACTTAAGCCCCCATGTTGTAGCTTCAGGGTTTCTATGAAGAGGGGTTTTATTATCCCTTTCCTTCTGTCCACCCCCGCCTGCCTTTTCCCTTTCTTCCTCCCTCCCTTTCTCTCTCTCTCTCTTTGTCTCTCTTTATTTCTTTTAGGTTTATTTCCATCACTTAAAGTAGAGTCTAGCACATCGTTGGAGCTCACTGTGTATTCATGAAGTAAGCAGACTCCTGAGACCTCTGTACTCCTCTCTCTCTGTGCTCCTCATATGGCTGATCTTACCATTATCACGGCGTCAGCCACATCTCTATGCAAACAATATTAAAATATCCAGCTGCAGGCCAGATTTCTTCGCCAAATTTTAAGACTCTTAACCTCAATGTGTATAAAACTGCAAAACACTCAAGTTAGACAGTAGAAGTCGCTCTCAACTGTTTCATCCTGTTCCCATCTTAAAATACCAAATCGTGCATCTCATCTTTTGGATGATTCTACATCCAGGATGTTTTTCAAATCTGTCTCCTTTAATCAAGTGTTCTATTTTGGTTCTCCTGCATGTTGTCTATTGTCATAACTTAGTGCCTGGGATGTTGTGATTTGTCTCCTTCCTTTAATTTCATTACCCCGTGTCACTATTGGCGTTCTTTCTTTAACACGTGCTTTTGACGGTATCACTTCCCAGTGTGAAACTATTTTGATTACTTTTCAAAAATAGATTAAAGCCCCCAATAATCTGGTCCCTGACCCCTCTAGCTACATTTCCGATCATTCACTGCCTCAGGCATCATTCATATTTGTCCGTAGAGGATGCTATTTCTCACCTTTACACCTTCGTACCAGCTTCCCTAAGTATCCTACACATTCCCCATTTATCCAGCCGTTACTCATCATTTAAGACTCGCTCAGAGAGAAGCTCCTAAAGACACTCACCCAGACTTTGCCTTGACCTTCTTCAGTACTTCTAAAGTACACTTTGTAAATACCTGTAACTACTCAACCATGTTAGTGTGTGTAATTATCTGTGTCCATCTCTGCTCCCAGACTGTGAGATCTTTGAGGACCTTACTCAGCTTTGTATTCCTGATACCTAACATAGGGCCCAGCATTTGCTCAGTGTTTATTGGTTGAGTGAATGAATAAGTAAGAACTGGAGAAATGTCTTTTTTAAGGTAACCCTTTACCTTACCAAAGATATCACATCCTATTAAGAAGCAGCGCGGAGCACAACTGAGCCTGGGAACCAGGATTTGGGCAAAGACAGAAAAGTAACATAATCTCTTAGGGCCCTAATTTTCCCACTGATAAAATGACTATGTTGAATGCCATAATTTTACTCATCCTTCTAGTTTTTTGTTTTGTGTGTGTGTGTGTGTGTGTGTGTGTGTGTATTTTACAAACCTTTATTCAGTATTTTTAGTTTTTTTTTTAAATTTTAATTCCAACATAATAAACATACATTGTTATATTAGTTTCAGATGTGCAATTAGTAATTCAAGAATTCTATATATTACTCAGTGCTCATTTCAGTACATACACTCTTTTTTTTTAACTTTTAATAGTCATTTTATTTTTTTTAATTTCTTTTCAGTGTAACAGTATTCATTGTTTTTGCACCACACCCAGTGCTCCATGCCCTTCCTAATACCCACCACCTTGTTCCCCCAACCTCCCACCCCCCACCCCTTCAAGACCCTCAGGTTGTTTTTCAGAGTCCATAGTCTCTTATGATTCACCTCCCCTTCCAATTTCCCTCAATTCCCTTCTCCTCTCCATCTCCCCATGTCCTCCATGTTATTTATTATGCTCCATAAATAAGTGAAACCATATGATAATTGACTCTCTCTGCTTGACTTATTTCACTCAGCATAATCTCTTCCAGTCCTGTCCATGTTGCTACAAAAGTTGGGTATTCATCCTTTCTGATGGAGGCATAATACTCCATAGTGTATATGGACTACATCTTCCTTATCCATTCGTCCGTTGAAGGGCATCTTGGTTCTTTCCACAGTTTGGCAACCGTGGCCATTGCTGCTATAAACATTGGGGTACAGAGGGCCCTTCTTTTCACTACATCTGTATTTTTGGGGTAAATACCTAATAGTGCAATTGCAGGGTCAGAGGGAAGCTCTATTTTTAATTTCTTAATGAATCTCCACACTGTTCTCCAAAGTGACTGCACCAACTTGCATTCCCAACAGTGTAAGAGGGTACCCCTTTCTCCACATCCTCTCCAGCACGTGTTGTTTCCTGTCTTGCTAATTTTGGCCATTCTAACTGGTGTAAGGTGATATCTCAATGTGGTTTTAATTTGAATCTCCCTGATGGCTAGTGATGATGAACATTTTTTCATGTGTCTGAGAGCCATTTGTATGTCTTCATTGGAGAAGTGTTTGTTCATGTCTTCTGCCCATTTTTTGACATGATTATCTGTTTTGTGTGGGTTGAGTTTGAGGAGTTCTTTATAGATCCTGGATATCAACCTTTTGTCTGTACTGTTATTTGCAAATATCATCCTGCTAGTTTTAAAATTTTGCCAACACCCCAGAGGAATTTGGTAGTGTTTGCAGACCTTTTGGTTGTCGTAACTGAGGGATACTACTGGCATCTAGTGTGTAAGGACCAGAGATGCTGCTAAACATCCTACAATCCACAAAATCATCCCTCTCTTCCCCACCACCTCTTGAAAAAAATAATCTAGTGCCAAAGGAGAAACATTGTTTTATTTGCTTACCCTGCCTATTTTTCTTATCACTGACATACATTATATAAGTATTGTTTATACTGCCTCTCTCTCTCCCATAAGAAATTAAATTCTATGTGAAAAGGCAGATATTTTGTTTGTTTTATTTGTTAAGTAATCAAATATGTGTTGAGCAAGTAAATAAATAATTGGTGGAACGGCAAGATATAGCAATGCTCTGAACTGCTCATTAAAAGTTATAACATAGGTAATTTGCCTTTATTTCATTTCTTGTCAACAGGACAGGAAAACTGGGAAACTTGACTGCTCCTTGTAATAGTAATTGTAACTGCCTGCGATCTTATTATTATCCCGTCTGTGGAGGAGATGGAATCCAGTATTTTTCTCCCTGCTTTGCAGGTTGTAAAAATTATATTTCAAAAAGACATCTAAAGGTAACTTGTGTCTTCTGCTTTGCTTTAATGAGGCTGTGTGTTTGTATATGTATAGATAGCCATCTTTATCCCTCTAGTGGAATTATGTAGGGCTTGATCTTCCCTTGCTCACGCTACTCCTTCATTCAGAAGCCAGACATAAAGTTTCAGTCTAGTTAGATGAATAACTCTAGAGATCTGCTGTACAACATTGCACCTATTATCAATAATAATGTATGCTTTAAATTTGTTAAGAGGGTAGAGTTCATGCAAAGCATTCTTACTTTAATATATATATATATATATATATATATATATATATATATATATATATATTAAGATTTTATTTATTTATTTGACAGAGATCACAACTAGGCAGAGAGGCAGACGGGGGTGGGGCGGGGGAAGCAGGCTCCCTGCTGAGCGTAGAGCCCGATGTGGGGCTCCATCCCGGGACCCTGGGATCATGACCCAAGCCGAAGGCAGAGGCTTTAACCCACTGAGCCACTCAAGTGCCCTTCTGTGTATGTATCTTAAGTCCCTGAGCACACAGCTGAAAAAGACTCTTCTTCCTTTGTATCTCAGACACTCCTAATGTGAAAAAATCAATTTTTCAGTTATTCACATTCATCTTTGTAACATTACTTCTGATAGTAGTGAAATATTTACATTTTTATAGTTTTATTTTTTTCTCAGCCATACTTTATGCTCCTAGAAGTCAGAGAATGTCTATTCTTACTAAATATCATGTATATAATAATAGAAGCATAGTAAATATTTGTGGCTTTTATTTGATGTACCATGGATTCATTTTAAAATACTCATATCATTAATTTTCAAATACAAATTTATTTTTAATTCTAGATTAAAATTATATTAGTTTACCTAGATAGAATTTTTTTTTTAACAGTTAAATGGTTTAAGAGAATCCAATAGAATTTTATTTTTTATGGTTGGTGAGCTGTTTTATTTATTTATTTTTTTTTGTAATTTTATTTTATTTTTTTTCAGTGTTCCAAGATTCATTGTTTATGCACCACACCCAGCGCTCCATGCAATAGTGCCCTCCTTCATACCCACCACCAGGCTCACCCAACCCCCATCCTCCTCCTCTACAAAACTCTCAGTTTGTTTCTCAGAGTCCACAGTCTTTCATGGTTCATCTCCCCCTCCAATTTCTCCAATTTTATTGGATTTCATCTTAGCTAAATTTAAGCATTAGGGGCAAAAATAACATTCAGATTATTTATAGTACATATGATGTGCATTAATGGATAATGTGATAACTTTAAGAAGACATAAGGGAAATATATACTATTATATAAGACATCACAATGAATAAGATATGTAAGAATTATATGATAAAACAGCACAGTCTTGAATATTTGAAATGGTGAATAATGAAATGGCGTTCGTTTTCCCATATAAAGAGAAGTTTAAGATTGCAAGAAAAGATTTCTATATAAATAAGTAGAAATAGATAATTGAAATGACCCATAAAATTACTTTAAATTTCTTCTAAGACCAACATGGATATGTGTGTGTGTGTGTGTGTGTGTGGTTGAACACATTTGTATGTTCATAAATACACAAATCTACGTATGTTCATGTACATATACATACATAGCTTTAATGGTCTTATGTGTAATAAATACAGTGGAAGTTTGAACCTACTAGGATTAGATCTTCCTGAAGGAAGTTAAGAATATGAGAAACAATGTACATTTTTTTCATATTACCTGGCTTATAGATTTTTTAAAGGATCATCTAAGAACATTGAAAAATATGGTGGAAGAAACGTCTGTGGTGACTCATGGTAGACCTAATAGAAGTGGATGCCATATGTGCAGTTTTAATCCTTGGGTTAAACTAATTAGATCATTACCATTAGGTGTCTCTGAAAAATAAAAGGGATCAGGAAGATTTTTGAGGTCTCAAGTCTGTTGACTTCAACAGTAGACCTCTTCAAACCAGTAGACATCTGGGATTGCTTTAGTTTCAAAACAGACTGAGAAAATTACGTGTTTGTGTCAGTTACAAGGAATCGAATTCTGCCAGTGAGCATGATGCATATTACAGAGTCAGAAATAAGTGTAAGGTAGCTAAATATTCCTTTGAGAGGCAGATATATAGGTATTGTTTTCTTGTGTCTAAAATATGGTTAAGAAGTGTTATTGACTAACTCTACTTAGAAAAAGATTACAACAAGGAGATATTTGTAGGGTTTTACTCACATAACTGAAAATGTCAGACACAAATACTGCCCTGCATACAGAAACCACCCCCCCCAAAAAGAAAAACAATCTAATAGCCTGTGCACATTTTAATTGGTATGGGTTATTTTGATATGATTAATTTGATATTTATATTTTTCTTCAAATACTATAATTACCATCTTAAATAGCATATTAATCTTTTAGGGATTATTTAGGAAAAACAGATTATTTTGACTTCCATATTTTCTATTCATTCTGGCTTTCTCATGTCCATTTAGTCCATGTAACAACTCATTTTTTCACAGGATTTTTTTTTCTTAATCTCATGTTTCAAATAGGCAAAATACATTGTTAATAATATAGTAAATACCTATGTACATTTGTTCACAAAAATATTAGTCTTATATTTTACACTAGTGACCCAAACAACAAAACAGATATTGACTGACAGCTAGGTATAGTTATAGTGCAAACAATATTGTATATATTTTTATGTAAGAGAGGTGTAAATTTACTTTGAGATAGAAAATACTTTTCTCTTAAAATGTTAAAAGGCTGTATTTCTTTATTATTTTATCTATCCAGTTGAATATGTAAAATTCCATTTTGGGAGTGTCATCTGCATATTTGGACATCCTGAATCAGTGCCAGTAGCTTTAGATTGCCTTTAGCACTGAGAAAAGGTTTCTGGCCTTCAGAATAGTAAAGGAACCATTTCCCTTTGATTTCTTTAGCTTTACTCTGACTTTATTGGGGCCCTAAACTTGTAAAAAGATTTATAGTAAGGATAGAATTGAGGTGTAAAAAACTTTTAAAAAATAATTATGCCTTACAAACTTTTTAAAACTCTCAGTTCTTTCCCTATAAAAGTGATACTTGTGACCTTTTAACATGTTACCTTTTAATACTTTATATTATTTATATGTATATTTTTATTAAACAGTTAATATTTTATATTTACATATAAAATAGGATTCAGGATAATGAAGTAATAACTTCTAGTTTTTTATTATCATACATATGTCATCTTAGAATGCATATAGTTTCCTTTCAGTAAAGCAATTACTAAAAGTTTAGAAACGTTGTAGTAGTTTAGTTGAAAGTAGCATTTTTTCCCCCCTAGAGACTTGTAATATATTACTTGATTTTACTGTGGGGCTTGTTGAAATTACAGTGTTTTTCCTTTCCAACTAAGACAGAGAGTGAGATTGCCACCCTACATGCTTCTTTGCCGTCTATATTAGAAAACTATTTGAACAATTATGATCCATTAAAAGTAGTCTAGAATATGAGATCTGGTAATTGTTATATTCTTTTCAATTTATTTTATAAGTCATAGTCAATAGTAGGTTATGATTTGAATCAATGAACACAAAACTCAAATACAGACCATAAATATGACCAAGAGTTAATTACTCTTTCTCAGCATCATTTGTTGTGTACAGGTTAAGACTATGTAAAATGTTTGCCATCTCTAGAGAGCACCTAACTTAAAATGATAAAATATGTTTTTGAGAGGGGCACCTCGATGGCCTCATCGATTAAGTGGCTGACTCTGGATTTTGGCCCAGGTCGTGATTCCAGGGTTCTAGGATGGAGCCCTATGTTGGGATCTCTGGTCGGCTGGGAGACTGAGGATTTTCTCTCTCTCCCTCTTCTTTTGTCCCTTCCCCCATTGTTCTCTCTCTCTCTCTCTCAAATAAATAGATCTTTAAAAATATGTTTTCTGTTTTCAAGATACGTACTTTCAATATTTTCTTGTCTAATATTTCTAGGTATATTACAACTGTTCCTGTATTGCAAAAAATACAGAAATGACACCTACTCTGGCAAATTTTGATTTAGAAGCTAAAGCTGGAAAATGTGAAAATCGATGTGCAAAGTTGCCCATTTTCCTTGGCATTTTGTTTGCTACAATTGTCTTTACATTTATGGCTGGTACTCCTATAACTGTGTCCATCCTAAGGTATGTATTATATTGTGAAATTTGCCATCCCTAAGACGTGGTCGTTGAAAAGAATATGGACTCAAAGGTTCAGTTGGGCTTCTTTTGACCATTGGCTCCAATATTAATTTGGTTCTCATAAAATCATTAGTTCCATGGCCTGGAAAAGCTACTTCATTGAACCCCAGAGGAATGAGGTTTAAATATGATCATGTATGTGAAAATGTCTTAATATTGCCTATCTGGAATATACGTGACTTTTGTTTCTCTGCCTCTTTCGTGAGGCTTCAGTTGAACTGTTGGACTGTGTTTGAGCGTGATGGAAATACAGTGCGTTACACCTGTGTCAGAGTCAGAATGACAGAATCCTACCTTATGTAGTAGGTGTGGTGATATTCAGCCGTTCTGTAGACAGTGCTCTGCTGGATGAGAAGCTAACCGCCCCCGGCTCTTAATAGTCTCTGAGCTTCATTCAAGTTGCTCTTTCTCCTTCTACATCACTTGATAAAAATATTTTCTGTCTGCTCTTTCTTAAGTTCATCAGCCTTTCTAAGTCTTTCCTAACAAACTCTAGCGTTTTTACTCTTCAGTTTTTGTTCCCCCATACTACCTTTTCACAAAATTGTTTGTCAATTGGAAATTTTATTAGAGATTCAGTCAAAAGCTATTAAGTTGTCTGTTAAGATGATCTCATGTGGACTTTGGAGTTATTTAGAGAATTGAGAAAATGTTTTTTTTTTTAAACTTCACTTTTTTTTTTTAAGATTTTATTTATTTGACAGAGAGAGAGAAATCACAAGTAGGCAGAGAGGCAGGCAGAGAGAGAGAGAGAGAGGGGAGGAAGCAGGGTCCCTGCGGAGCAGAGAGCCTGACACGGGGCTTGATCATGACCCGAGCGGAAGGCAGAGGCTTAACCCTCTGAGCCACCCAGGCGCCCCAAAACTTCACTTTTGAAAAATTATCTGCATTACCTTTCAACTGCATGTTGATCTCTTTTCTCCTAACTCTTATGTGCCAGCATCACGTTTCATTCATCGTTGATAATCGTTACTTAAAATAAGATTGAGCCTCAGCATCTGTTTTACATTGACCCACATTTGTACATTATCCTGTAGGTATGACTTCTGTCTCAAAGTTAGTAAGTTAGAGTAGGAATTATTTGCTTGTGACTTAAGGGATAGTTAAAAATAATTCTTACTAATAAATATCGTTTCTTTTTTACATTTGATACAATTCATGTATATTCAATACATTTGTTAAACTTTATTTGACCCTTTTGTTGTTATTTGTATTTGTAGTATTTTAGTTCACATGTCATTTTTCTTCTTTTATAATTCTATAACTTCTTTTGGAACTCCAAAAGGTTGAACTGTATATGAGCTGTTACAAATAGTTTATTTCATGCATATAAAATTTACTTTAATCTAGAAATGCTACGCTGGTATAAAAATAAATTTGCTCAAAGAGTAAATATACTATACAGCCACTTTTGCTTTAACATGTATTTGATATCTCCAGGTGTGTTGATCACAGGCAGCGGTCCCTAGCATTGGGAATACAGTTTATGCTGCTTCGATTATTAGGTATGCTGTTTTTCTTAATTCATTGGTGACTGTTGGTTATTTTTGTTCATTAGTGCTATTGGTGTCCTCACAGTATGTACATAGAAAATAATTAATATAAATGTCATGGAAAACTATATAATTGTCATTGAAAAAAGCTGTTTTCTAATATTTAATATGTAGTATTGTTTATATATCATGTAGGAGAATAATGGCTTTCTTTTCACTTACCTGATTGGTAAGTGGAGCAGAGAACCCAATGCGGGGGACTTGATCCCAGGATCCTGGGATCATGACCTGAGCCGAAGGCAGAGGCTTTAACCCACTGAGCCACCCAGGTGCCCCTAAGCATCTGACTCTTGATTTTGGCTAGGGTCATAATTTCAGCATCATGAGATCAAGCCCTGTCAGGCTCTGAGCATAGCGAGGAGTCTGCTAAAGTTTCTCTTCCTCTCTGCTTCCCTGTGCTCACCCTCTCAATTTCTCTAAAATAAATAGGTAAATCTTAAAAAAGAAGTAGAATAACTAATTTCAAAGGCACATTCATTAAATTAGGAAGGCTGTGGATTAAAATACCTAGCTAAGTGTTAACCCAATAAATACCAGATTTTTTTAATGTAAATAATTACTTTCTGAATTGATTGGAAGTATATAATAATTATATAATTATTTCAGAATGTTTTATCTGTATTTCTTTCTATCCCTTTTACTTGTACATGACCTGATTGATTTGTATATGGGCAGATTAGTTTTTATTATTGTTTATATAAAATATATTTATGACCACTTATAATAAAAACCTATTAATTAGAGACTGTAATATTTACTGATTGTATATTTCACATAAAATTCTTCTAGGCACAATACCTGGACCAATTATATTTGGTTTCACAATTGACAGCACATGTATTCTGTGGGATATTAATGAATGTGGAGCTAGAGGAGCTTGCTGGATTTATAATAACATCAAGATGGCCCATATGCTAGTAGCCATAAGTAAGTGGTAATTTCTTGATAACTTTAGATTAAATTGATGATGTCAAGAGAAAAAGGTCTTACTGTTACTTACTTAAGTTTTGTAATGCTCAGTCCATGCTGTTGGGCTACCCTGAAATTCTGAAGCAGACATCAGTTATCATGGCAAGTTGTGAAAGGCTTTAATGAGTTGTAAGACTCAGTCTAAAATAGAAGAGAATAACATTTTAGCTTTTATAAAATCACATACACTTCTTTTAAACAACTTCTTTCAAAATTTTTTTTGAACATCTAACAAAAAGCTCAGACAATTCTGAGAAACTCTCTGGAATGATTGTTATCTAGGTACCTGGGCTTTGGAAAGCACTTAGAACTGAAGTAAGGAAATATCCTTTGGCTCTAAAGCATATTGTAAAAAATGTTTTTATAGTTTAAAAGGTTAGCTGTGATGTTTAACCCTTTTTGCTTTTGGTAGTCTACTTTGGATAGTTTTGGTTAAGCAATATATGACAATGAAGACTGAGAAAGTAGACCAGTGTACCTGTTTTGTAGGAGTTAATATTTAAAAATTTAAAATCAACCTAAAAATTACATATTTAAATTAAAAATAGAGTTAGAGGTTTCAAGTTGGTCACAGGAGGACCCTGAACTCCTCTCCTCCCATGGATACAATAAATTTATAGCTACATATAGAATAATTTCTAAAGAAAAGGATCTTAGCACTGGACACAGCACCACATAACAAAGGACAAAAGAGTAGGGTAGGAAAGGTAGAGACATGCCTTACCCCAGACATGTTAATTCCACAATTGAGAGAGATCCCAAAAATGAAGAGTACATCCTTAATGAGTGAAGGGATTGAGTCACAGAACAGGCGTGCTGACCCAGAGGACTGGCACTGGGAAGACACGATCTCTAAGCATCTGGTTTTGAAAACCAATCGGGATTAAGACCAAGAGAAACACGGAACTGTAGGGAAGAGAGATCCCACTCTTATAGGCCTTGTGTGCAAACCATGTGTCCTGAGATCCAGCACAAAAGCAACAGAATGAAGAGTATCCAGAATTTAAGCACAGAAGACCCACTTAGTAAGTTTAAAATGGCTTCTGGAGAGGTAGGAACATGCAGGGACTTTATCCAGAAACACAAGCTCTGGTGGGCACCATTTTTGTACTCTTATCCTAACTTGCTGGTGACAGAATCAGTGAGTGCCAATTTCCATGCTCTTTCTCTAGCCTGCTAGCACCAAAGGGCATGCTCTGTCCACCTTGCACTGTAACCAGGCTGGACAAGTACTCTGCACCCCTCCCACCATGTGCAGAGATCTGACCACAACTAGGATAGGCAAGCTTTCTGAGCCCCATCCTTCCCATTCAGCAGCCAAGATGCAAACAGGAGGGCAGGTTCCCTGAGCTCCATCCTCCCAATGTAGCAGACAAGCCGCAACTGAATCAGGTAAACATCCCAACTCCTGCCTTACCCAGTCAGCCCACCAACCTAGAACTGGGCTGGCTGAGTACCCCGAGCCTCATCTATCCCATACAGTAGGTGTGTCCCTATTATAGACAGTGAAGACATGCAGCCCCCATGAGGGATGTCCATAGAGGGTTTGGGTCAGTAGCGAGGGAAGACTGTTTTGGGGGCCACATGAAACACTCTTACACAAGCCCACTACCTCAAGATTGAAAGAGTTAACCGTTATACCTAATGAATAGAGATAAACACAGAGAGACAGGCAAAATGAGAAGAAAGATTCTAAACCAAAAAACCATAGTAAATCACAGAAAAAAGACCTTAGGGAAATGGAGAGAAGCAGTCTACCTGATAAAGAGTTCAAGGCAATGGTTGTAAAGTTGCTCACCAATTGTGGGGGTAAAATGGTTGAACACAGCAGGAACTTCAACAAAAGGGTAGGAAATATAAGAAAGTACCAAAGCTAAGTTATAACTGAACTAAAAAATAGAGGGTTCAACAGCAGAACGCATGAATTAGAGGCAAGAAGCAGCAAGCTGGAAGATAGCAATGGAAAACACTCAAGCAGCTGAATGAAAATAGAATTAAAAGACAAGATACCTTGAGGGACCTCTGGGAGAGCATCAAGTGGAATAACATTTGAATTCCAGGAGCCTCAGAAGGAGAAGAGGGAGAAAAGGGCTAGAAAAATTTGTTGAAGAAATAATGGCTAAAAACTTCCCTAATCTAGAGAAGGAAACAGACACGCAGGTTCAGAAATCCCAGAGAGTTCCACAGAAGATGAACCTGAAAATAAATACACCAAAACCAATTATAATTAAAATGATAAAGGTAAAGACAAATAGAGAATCTTAAAAGCAGCAAGAGAAAAAAAATTATATATAAGGGAAACCCAGTAAGGCTATTAGCAGATTTTTCAGCAGAAATTACACAAACCAGAAAGATGTGGAATAATATTCAAAACACTGAAAGGAAAAAACTGCCGACCAAGAATACTTTTCCCAACAAAGTTATCATTCAGAGTTGAAGGAAAGATGAAGAGTTTTCGAAGTAAGCAAATTCTAAGGAAGCTCATCTCCACTAGACTGGCCTTACGAGAAAGGCTAAAAGGACTTCTCTAAGCTAAAAAAGAAAGACACTAATTAATACAACATGAAAACAAAAATCTCAGCAGTAAAGGTAAATAAATAATAAAGGTAGTAGATAAGCCTCTTAAAAAACAAGTGTTAAGGGTAAAAGACAAAATTGTAATTTAAAATACAATAATTAGGGGAATATAAAAAAGTTATGAAATGTGTCATCAAAAATCTAAAACATAGAGGGTGTGAATAAAAGTATCAAGTTTTGAAATGCGTTCAAAATTAAGTTACTATCAACTTAAGAGAGACTGTTATATACATGTTATATGTGAACTTCATGGTAATCACACACATTAAAAAATTATGGTAAATACAGAAAGGAAAAGAAAAAGGAATCTAAACAAAACACTAAAGAAAATAAACCACAGGAGTAGAGAGAAAGAGAATAAAAAAGGATCAGAGAGGAATTACAAAAACAGCCAGAAAACAGTTAACAAAATAGTAAGAAGTACATACCTATCAATAATTTCTGTAAATGTAAATGAATTGAATTCTATAATCAAAGGGTATATGATCAAAAGGTCTGGATAAAAAAATAAGACCCTTACATCTGCTACCTGTATGAGGTAACTTACAGTCTAAAGATGCTCACAGACTGAAAATGAAGGGATAGAAATAGACATTATATGAAAATGAAAAGAGGGCGCCTGGGTGGCTCAGTGGGTTAAGCCGCTGCATTTGGCTCAGGTCATGATCTCAGGGTCCTGGGATCGAGTCCCGCATCGGGCTCTCTGCTCAGCGGGGAGCCTGCTTTCTCCCCTCTCTCTCTCTGCCTGCCTCTCTGCCTACTTGTGATCTGTGTCAAATAAATAAATAAAATCTTTAAAAAAAAAAAAAAAAAAAAAAAAAAAAGAAAATGAAAAGAAAGTAGAAATAGTGATACTTATCTCAGACAAAATAAACTTTAAAACAAAGACTGTAATGAAAGACAGAAAAGGGCATTCCATAACAGTAAAGGAATCAACACAACAGCATTCGTAAACCAAACATAGCACCTAAATTTATAAAGCAAATATTAATAGTAAATAGTAAATAGTAAATAGTAATAGTAATAGTAAAGGGAGAAATAGTAGTAAAGGGAGAAATAAACAGTAATACAATATTCGTGGGGGACTTTATTTTTTTTTATTTTTTATTTTTGATTTTATTTATTTGACAGAGAGAGATCACAAGTAGGCAGAGAGGCAGGCAGAGAGAGAGGAGGAAGTAGGCTCCCTGCCAAGCAGAGAGCCCGATGCGGGGCTCGATCCCAGAACCCTGAGATCATGATCTGGGCCGAAGGCAGAGGCTTAACCCACTGAGCCACCCAGGCGCCCCTCGTGGGGGACTTTAATACCTCGCTTAGATCAATGGATAGATGATCCAGATAGAAAATCAATAAGGTAACTATGACCTTAAATAGATTAGATGGACCTAATAGATATATAAAGAAGATTCCATCCCAAAACAGCACAATACACATTCAAGTGCACATGGGGCATTCTCCAGAATAGATCACATGCAAGGTCACAAAACAAGTCTTAATAAGTTTTAGAAGATTGAAATTAAATCAGGTATCTTTTCTGACAAAAAATATGAAACTAGAAATCAGTTATAAGAAGAAAAGTGGAAAGTTCAAAAATATATGAAGATGTAAAAACATCCTACTGAACAACCAGGGATCAAAGAAGAAACCCAAAAGAGAAATTTAAAAAATACCATGAGATAAATAAAAGTGGAAACACAATGTTCCAAAATTTTTTGAATGCTGCAAAAACAGTTGTAAAAGGGAAATTATATATAGTTATACAGATATAGGTCTACCTTAAGAAACAATAAAAATCTCAAACAATCTAACTTTATATTTAAGGGAACTAGAAAAAGAGGAAAAAACAAAGCCCAAAGTTCTTAGAAGGAAGATGGTAATAAGATCCAAACAAAAATAAGTGGAATAGAGACTAAAAAAGTAACAGACATGATCAGCGAAACTGAGAGCTGATTCCTTGAAAAATTAACAAAATCAACAGGCTTTTAACTAGACTCATCAAGAAAAAAAGGGAGCCCAAAAATAAGATCAGAAATGATGAGAAATTGCAATGGACACCATAGAAATGCAAAGGTTCATAAAAGAATATTATGAATAATTATATACCATCAAATTAGACAATCTAGAAGTGATGGGTATATTCCTAGAAACATATAATCTTCAAGACTGAATCTTAAATATGGACATGGGGGTGTGTGTGCTATGGTGAGTGCTGTGAAGTATGTAAACCTGGTGATTCATAGACCCGTACTCCTGGGGATAAAAATACATTATATGTTTATAAAAAAAAGTAAAAAAAAAAAAAAAAACCAAACTGAGCAGGAAAGGACTTACACTACCTGACTTAAAGACTTTTATAATAAAGTTATGGGAAAAAAAAAAAAAGCTGAATCTTAAAGAAATTGGAAATCTGTATAGAAAATAGACCAGTTGGTAGTAATGAGATTAAACCAGTAATAAAAACAAAACAAAACAAAAAAACCACTTCCCTCAAAGGTCCAGGTCCAGGTCCAGATGGCTTTGTAGGTGAATTTTACCAAATATTTTAAGATTTAGTACTTATCCTTCTCAAATTATTCCAAAAAATAGAAGAGGAAGGAACTCATTTTATGAGCCCAGCATTTAAAACCAGACAAAGACACTACAAAAAAGAAAATTACAAGCCAATATTCCTAATGAACATAGATGCAAAAGTCCTCAACAAAACATCAAACTTAATTCAGCAATATATTAAAAGGATCACACAGGCTGACTAAGTGAGGTTCATTCCAGGGATGCAATGTTTGTTCAACACCCACAAAAAAATCAGCGTGACACATGACTTAACAAAATGAAGGATAAAAAAAATATATGATTGTCTCAAAAATAGTAAAAACATTCAATGTCCATTTATGATAAAAACTAACCAAAGTAGGTATAAAGGGAATATACCTCAACATAATAAAGGCCAAATATGATAAACCCACAGCTAAATAATATTCAACAGTAAAAATCTAAAAGCTTTTCTTCTAAGATCAGGAACATGACACCGATATTCACTCACCACTTTTTTTTTTACATAGTATTGGAATTCCCCCCCCCCCCAAAAAAAAACTATTGGAACTAATAAATTCAGAAATTTCAGGATATAAAATTAATACACAGAAATCTTTTGCATTTCTCTGTACTAACAGCAAACTATGAGAAAGGAAAATTAAGACAATCCTTTTACAGTTGCACCAAAGAGCCCAGAAGTAAACCCACATTTATATGCTCAATTAATCTACAATTAAGGGGGCAAGAACATTCAATGGAGAAAAGACAGTCTCTTCAATAAATCACACTGGGAAAACTGGACAGCTACATCCAAAAGAATGAAATTGGACCACTTTCTTACACCATACACAGCCATGAACTCAAAATGTGTTAAAGACTTAAATGCAAGACCAGAAACCATAAAACTCCTAGAAGAAAAAAAAATAGTAAGCACAGCAGCCTTAATAATAATATTTTGGGGGATCTATCTCTTCAAGCCAGGGAAACAAAAGCAAAAATAGACAAAGGGACTACAACAAACTGAAAAGCTTTTTGTACAGTGAAGGAAACCATTAAATGAAAAGGCAAACTACTGAATGGAAGAAGATACATGGACATGAGATGGCCAATAAAGGGTTAATATCCAAACTATAAAAAGAACTTATACAACTCAATAACAACAACAACAACAAAAGCAAACAGCCTGAATTAAAAGCTAGGCAGAGGATCACATAGACATTTCTCCAAAGAAGACATCCAGATGGCCAGCAGGCACATGAAAAGATACCATCACCCATCATCAGGGAGATGCAAATCAAAACCGCAATGAGATACCACCTCACATCTATCAGAATGGCTATTATCAAAAAGAAGAAATAACAAGTATTGGTGAGGTTGTGGAGAAAAGGGAACTCTCACACACTGTTTGTAGGAATACAAACTGGTGCAGGCACTATGGAAAACAGTATGGGGTTTCCTCAAAAAATTAAAAATAAAATGTGATCTAGTAATTCTACCTCTGGGTATTCCTGGGTATTTATATGAAGAAAGCAAAAACAGTAATCCAAAAAGATGTATGTACCCCTATGTTTATTGCAGCATTATTTATAATAAGTTATGAAAGTAACCTAAGTGTCAATTGGTAGGTGAATGGATAAAGAAAATATGGTTTATATGCACAGTGAAATATTATCCAGCAATAAAAAGAATGGAATCTTACTGTGTGATAGCATAAATGGACCTAGATGGTATTATGCCAAATGACATAGGTCAGATAGAGAAGGACAAATAATATGTCTTCACTTATAAATGGAATCGAAGAAAGCAAAAAAAAAAAAAAAAGAAACAAAATAAAGCAATTCATTTGTTAATAGTTAAAGGCCTAAATGCATGATTAATTTTTGTTTTTATATGTAGGTGTTACTTGTAAAACTATCACCATTTTCTTCAACGGGTTTGCAGTCTTCTTGTATAAGCCGCCACCACTAGACACAGATGCATCTTTTGAAAATCAGAATCCAGTTGTGAGTACGGTTTCAGTAGAATGTGACCTCAGCAATATAGGATATGAGGAGTGAAGCAGAAAATGGAGACCAGATTATAGCTGGAAAATTGGCCATCATTTGTAAGAGTGCACATTGCCATTGCAGCATTATCTACCCAATATGGACAATCACATTTTAAAAGTTGGTATTTATAATTAAATGTGTTTTCTGTACATTTATGAACTTGTTTATTTTTGTTTTAATGTGAGAAACAGACCTGTGCCTTCAGAGCCCACCAAATGCCTCAGAATACACACACACACACTTCCCATTTTCAAGGTGTGAAATAACAAGCTAATAAACTAAATTAGAAAAAAAAAAAGCCAATTATTAACGAAAAGTTTACATTTTAGAAACAAAATGACATTTCTTTTCTTCTTGAAATTTGTTTAATTATCATTGTCAGTAGTTTGGGCTTATTTATAAAATTTGTGGTATAAAAATGTAAACTAATCAAATATATGTGATGATTTTTAAGCACTATTACTGAAAACTCAGGAATTTAAAACCAGCTTTTTTGTTTTTAAGTTTTATACACTGGTCTGTCCTTCACCCAGAAGGTTACTAAACTACTAAAATATAGGTTGATTGTCTTCTTTGTGTCCCAGTATATAATGAGTTCAGAAATAGCATTATATATACATATTGTCACTCTAACTCAAGAATTCCAGGAAGTAATTTGCTAATCTTGCTTATTTTTAGCATTTTCCTTTAATGATTCTAAGGCAGTATTATTCAGTTATATGTCCTCCAGAAGAAAGTACCAGATTCAATAAAGAAAAGTGCCAATTATATATGAAAAGATTTCTTAATGAACTGTTGATCAGTGTTTATATAACTCAGTAATTTAAGTTTTCTCATTTTAAAAAACTTGTTACCTAGTATATTATTTATAGCACCTTAAATAGTACTTTGCTCACAGAAGGCATGTATTAAGGGTTGCTTGACTCTTTAACGGATCCATTTATTCGACAGATAAACTGTTTCACATATCTGATAACATGATAACATTCCATGTCTTCAGCTCAGATTTAAGCCACCTTTGTCTATTCAGAATGTAGAGGAAATAGATCAGTGAACAACAACAAATAATTCTACCTGGTTAAGAATTTTACTGATCAAGAAAAGCATTGAAGTTCATACTTAAATTAGAAAAAAGAAAAAAAAAGTCACCCTATATATACAAATAGTTTGAACAAGTTGCTTATAATGGACATTTGTAATGGTTTTTAGTTCTCAAGGGTTTTGCTTTATTCAGTGTACTCAATTTTGTAAGATGATACATTTTTACAAATTTTTAATGAAAATGAGTAAAGTGAAAGTAATTTTGATCCTTGAAAGAAATCAGACTTTTATACATATTTACAAAGAATACCTCCTTTCATGACAGGGCAATGTAGACACTACATATTATTTATACTTTTGGATCAACTAGGTTATATGTGTTGGTATGCTACCTTAAGAACAAAATTTTTCATAGTATATTTTTTCACAATTGATATGATTAATTTTATATTAAGCTTGAATCTATGAATCGACCTGTGGTGATTTTTGTACATAATTAGATACATATCTTAAAACTTATTTTTAATATTTAGATTTCCTGAATTGTAGGACATAAAAATCTAAAACTCTTACACATGAAAGAACTATATACGATTGATTTAGCTATGTAAATTGGAGAAAATATAAGTAAGATTTTAGCTGTTTTCTTTTAGTATTGTCTTTAATTTAAGCAATTATGTAAAATGCATATATGTATCTTTTTAAAAATGAGAATATTTGTACCAGATTGTTAAGTGTTTAACCTTATTAAATGGCACAGATTTTGAAATGGGGTTTGTATCTGTTTATGAATACACACACATTTGATGGTTGGGAAAGGGAAAATCAGTGTACTTTTGAACTTGGTGAAAGCATTTTAACTCAGTGATTTCTGGTATCTCAGCAGATGTATTTAATTCAATATAAACCACATTCATTATGAAACATATACTAAAATTGTTCCATACAGTAGTTTTCATGTATGACAGAGAGGTATGTAAGATTTATATGAGTAGGATACAGTTGCAGATGGTCTGATATTGCAAAAGTAATGTGTTTTGGAAAGGTTATATTTAAATTGTCTTGGGTTAGCAAAACACTCTACAATATTTTTAAAGAAATCAGGTTGGACTTTAATTTTAGAGATAATGTGCTTTACCCCACTATAACACATTCCAGGCTTCTGTAGCATTTTTTGTACCTAATGCAATAAACATTAACTTACACATTATATATGAGTGATCAAAATAAATAAAAGACAGTCTGTTTTTAAAAACTGTAAGGTAAATTGGATCAAAACATTTTACTGTTTTTTATAAAATTAACAGCTTTAAAAATCATCCTCAATTGGCATTTTAATTTTTTCTTTTTAGATTTAGTTTGACTTTCCTTTTTAAACTCTACTTTGTAACAATTTTAGACTTCTAAAAAATTGTAAAAATAGTACACACAATTATCCTATAAGCTTTACCCAGCTTCTCAAATGTTGACATATCAAATATCTATAGAAAAATTATCGAAACCAGCAAATTAGCATTAAAGAAATAGTTAATACCACATTTGCAAGAGGACATGGCAGAACTACTTTCTGTGATGTCAGTATATCTTTTTGTAATTGTTGAATTATATGAATTAGAATGGTACATTTTACTGTATATAATTTAGGCCCCAATATAGTTGATTTGCAGAAAGAACTGATATTAGAAACAGTGTTTATTTATTATTAACATCTAATGTATTATTTGTTTCAGGGGTGCAAGTCTGTGATTTATCAGTCTTACACAATACACTGTGTCCACCACAACACATACCCTTCCCAATGTCCGTCACCCAGTCACCCTAACCCCGCCCTACCCACCCTTCTTCAGCAACCCTCAGTTTGTTTTCTGAGATTGAGTCTCTTATGGTTTGTCTCCCTCTCTGGTTTCGTCTTGTTTCATCTTTCCTCCCTTCCCCTGTGATCCTCTACCTTGTTTCTTAAATTCTGCTCATCAATGGGATCATATGATAATTATTGTTCTCTGACTTGTTTTGCTTAGCATAATAGCCTCTAGGTCCCTCCATGCTGTTGTAAATGGAAAGATTTCAATTTTTGATAGCCGTGTAATATTCTATTTTATATATACACCACATCTTCTTTATCCATTCATCTGTTAATGGACATCTCGGCTCTTTCCATAGTTTGGCTATTGCTGCTAAAAACATTGGGATGTGTGTGCCCCTTTGGATCACTACATTTATATCCTTTGGGTAAATATCTGTAGTGTAATTGCTAGGTCCCTGGGTCGCTCTGTATTCAACTTTTTAAGAAGCCTCCATACTGTTTCCCAGAGTAGCTGCATGAGCTTACATTCCCAACAGCAGTGTAAGAGGGTTCCCTTTCTCCACATCCTCACCAACAAGTGAGTTAGCAAGTGACATTAACAAGTCGTTTCCTGACTTGTTAATTTTAGCCATTCTGACTGATGTGAGGTGGTATCTCACTGTGGTTTTGATTTGTATTTCCCTGATGCTGAGTGATTTTGAACAATTTTCCGGTGTCTGTTGGCCATTTGTATGTCTTCTTTGGAGAAGTGTCTGTTCATGTCTTCTGCCTGTTTCTTGATTGGATTACGTGTTTTTTGCGTATTGAGTTTGATAAGTTCTAGTTCTTCTTTTTCTTCTTCTTCTTTTTTTTTTTTTTTTGAGTTTGGTAAGTTCTTTATAGATTTTGGATATTAGCCCTTTATCTGATATGTCATTTGCAAATATCTTCTCATTCTGTCTGTCGTCTTTTGGTTTTGTCTGTTTACTTTGCTGTGCAAAAGCTTTTTATCTTGATGAACTCCCAATAGTTCATTTTTGCTTTTGTTTCCTTTGCCTTTAGAGGCATGTCTGGTGAGAAGTTGCTGCAGCTGAGGTCACAGAGGTTGCTGCCTATGTTCTCCTCTAGGATTTTGATGGATTCCTGTCTCACATTGAGGTCTTTCTTCCCTTTTGAGTCTATTTTTATTTCATTCATCTGCATGTGGCTGTCCAATTTTCCCAATGCCATTTGTTGAAGAGACTTTTTTCATTGGACATTCTTTCCTGCTTTATCAAATAGCAGAACCTCAAAGAGTTGAGGGTCCATTCCTGCATTCTCTATTCTGTTCCATTGATCTATGTGTCTGTTTTTGTGCCAGTACCACACTGTCTTCATGATAACAGCTTCATAATACACTTTGAAGTCTGGCATCGTGATGCCACCAGCTTTGGTTTTCTTTTTTTTTTTTTTCCTTTGGCATTTGGGGTCTATTCTGGCATCATAAAAATTTAGGATTATTTGTTCCAGCTCTATGAAAAAAAGTTGATGGTATCTTAATAGAGATTGCATTGAATGTGTAGATTGCTCTAGGAGCATAGACATATTAACAATATTTGTTCTTCCAATCCATTATTAGAAGAAACAGTGTTTAAGAACAACTATTGCTGGTTCTTTCCAAGTCTAATGAGAATGCTCAAAGGGGATCTTGCTGGTGTTGAGGATATTTCTAAGAAAGTGTGCTGGTGTCTCTTTCATAATTGTGTGTTTTCTTAGTTCATTCCCATCAGATTGGAGCAGGTACCCCAATATGGTAAGGGAGGAAAGGAACACAGAATTAGATTCCTGGGCCTAAGCCTAGGGACCAAATTCCCAGAAAGGAAGCCTCGGAAGAATAACTTCATTCATAACATCTGAAGATAAGAACTTCTCATTCGATGAAAAGTGACATTTTAGAGCAGTGTTGAAGGGATTCTGTCCATAACAGCTGTCTGCTCTGAGGTCCTACCAGACAGTGTCAGCAACTAAGGTGTGTGGGGAGCATCAGTCTCTCTGGGAATTGATCCGTTTTGAAGTCAGTGTGAACCTACAATTGTACCCCATAATTAAGCTGGCTTTTGGAGTCCTGCCATAATGGATGGCATGGAAGTCAGTCAGTATCAGCCAAGAAAAAAAAAAAATTGTAGGTTCTGGTAGTACAGGGGGTTTGCCTCATTTCCTCTTCTCCTTCACTCCTCGTGCCTATGCTGGTGCAAAAGAATACAGAAGATGGAATGGGCTTAGAGATTTTTTCCTCTCTCCCCTTAGTAGGACCCTTTTCCACAAGTCAGTTCTTAGATGGGGACATGAGAGAAATTAGACCTTTGTAATACCTAAAAATGGCCATCGAGCTATGGAATTGATCCAAGAATGTTGTCAAAGGGGTAGAGTTAGTAGTTCCTACAGAATATATTTGAAGGTAGCAACAGGATAAGAATAAGACATTTAACAAGTTTTTTTTTTTTTTTTTACAAGTCCCACCTCTTTTGAGTTTACTATTTTTGTATCTTTTTACTTATTCAGAGGAAATAAACATGATTTTATTGTATTTCTTCCTCTCTAACCCTTGCAAATCCTCCTTAATATTTTGAAATCCATCAACTAGAGTTTGGTTTGAGTGGTCGCCAATGACTAAAATAGAAGTTGCCTGTGGAGCTTTCGAAATGAACAGTGTTAAAGCTCCATCCGGGATCAGTAAATTTGCTTTGTGAAAAACTGACACTGAAAAAGTGGGGTAAAGAGCACGAATCACATTTTGTTGCCAGTGATTTGATTATGTTTCCTGATTTCCAACTTTGATTTCTAAGGGAGGGAAATTTTGGCTTGAAAGTAAAGGTGAGACAAGGAGTAATGGGGTCCTTTTGAGGGTTGAGATACTACTGGGGCTTCTTCTAGAAGCATGTCTCTGGGATGGGACAGAGTGAGTTGGGAGAGAAAAAGGTGCAGAGAACGATGGGGAGAAATTGACTTGTTTTTAAATTTTGCTCAAGGCTCTGGATTTCAGAAATAAAGCATCAGAGAATACCATTAGATTCCTTCTTTTCATGCATTAGTGAGTTGCTTTGGTAATGATGTGGACATAATACCCACTATTATTTCATGGAGAGATAGAAGAGTAGTTGGGTTGAATGCATGCCATACTGTAATGTGAGAAGTTCTGATAAGGGAAATAGAACGGCATTGACATAGCTTCATGGAGATTCTAAGGCTGTAGACATCAAAGACAGTATGTACATGTTTCTCTGCTATGTTCTTGAGATCTTCCAAAGAATGTGGAAACAGCTGAGCACCTGGCTTCCCAGTGACAGAATACCTTAACCTGTCTCTCTAATTGTCAGCAAAACAGAAGCTTACCGAAGGAAAGAAAAAAGTAAATCACTGTATCAAATGCGTACTCTCTTTTTTCCCCTTCTCTTTCTTTTCTTTGTCTTATATACATGCTGCTTTGCATTGGTTACATTAAATCATTCTATTTCTGGCTTCAGTTTTATATGAGTAAATGGTGTAATGATATTATCATATGTCTTTGACAGGTAATTTCAAAGTCTGAAAATTATAAGCAGCAAAACCAATTGGGTAATACTGCTTGAAAAACACTTCAAAATTAAAAAAAAAAATAGAAAAGACCAGGTAATTCTAGTGGAAAATATTGCTTATTGCTAATCTGTTGGGTATGGGGAAATGTGCAGGTATATTATATGTTTATACTCATTACAGTCTTATCAGTTGTTTCTTATGTGAGACAAATAAAGCCCAGGGAGATAAATTTTCAAAGCCAAAAGTTTAGTAAGTATCAAAGGAGAACTTGAGTCTGCGTGTCTGTGACTCCAAAATTCATGCTTATCCTTTTTTTCACCAGAATTTACTAAAGTTAACTACATAGATCATTTTGTTTTTAAACCCCAAACACAACTTTTATTTATAATGATTATCCTATATTTCTTTCAATTCTAAGAATTATACTTTCTGAAGTAATGAATAATAAGTTAGCAAATTTGAGGCGCTAGACAAAAATTGCTCTCTGTTAAAAAAAAAAAAAGTGCTTCAATTAAATCCTTTCCTAGTCTTTCCAGGGTTACAATTTACATTTTTACCAGCAGGTGGCGGTATTGTTTTTAGTAAAAGTGTTGCTATAGGAGCCTAATTTTTTGTTGGAGGAGGATTTCTGGCCCTTCAGTAAAAATTTCATTTGCATTTTTTTCATTATCATTGTTCATATCCTTTTTGTAATTTTTCCAGAATTTTCTAATTTCAGATCACTGGAAAGCTTTCTTGTTAGAAGGAAAACTGATAACTAATGAGAATCATTTGGCGGATTCATCTTTTGCTACTTCGACTTCTTTTCTCATTTAGAAATAGGATGATACATACTTCTGATTTCATGGGTTTTCTCTCTAGATACTGACCAAGAATGAATTTTGATATTAATCTGTATTTTATTTTTAAATAGCAAACAGCCATTTAAATTACCTTCCATAAAAAGAATTGATCCTTTAAAACCTTAGAAAAGAAATGACCAAAAAAAAAAAAAAAAAAATCTTAAAATTTTGACCAGGTTTGTCTTTCTATTATTAAGCATGAATTTTTTACATATTAACATTATTCACTATTATACTGGGTTTTCCTCCCATCGGTCTCTATAAGACCTCCTCAAAACAGAATTTTAAAAAATGAATCTGAAAACATAGATAATATGTTCTTATATTTATTATTTACTATTAAAAGGGACGTCAGTTGTGCTTATAATTCTCAAAACCTTTTGGTTAGCCAGGAAATATGTAGTTTTCTTACAAAACTGCCTCTTAATATTTTCTTTTTAAGCCGGGTAGGGTTTTTAATGTGCAATGTTGTGGCGAGAGTTATTCTCCTCAAAAATTTATGGAGCACTGGTTGTGGTGCATAAACAAGGAATTTTGGAACACCGAAAAGAAATAAAATAAAATAAAATGAAAAAAAAATAGCATCTAATTTTTTTTTTTAAAAGATGTTATTTATTTACTTATTTGACAGACAGAGATCACAAGCAGGCAGAGAGGCAGGCAGAGAGAGAGAGAGGAGGAAGCAGGCTTCTTGCCTAGCAGAGAGCCTGATGCGGAGCTCAATCCCAATCCCTGGGATCATGACCTGACCCAAAGGCCATGAGCCACCCAGGTGCCCCAGCATCTAATTGGCAAAGTAAAGCATAAGTATATGAAATGTTAACAAATAAAGCAATTCAAGATTTAAGCAAAAAGTTAAAATATTTGACCTCCAGAAACATTTACTGATCTTTTACTTATGCCAGTCTGTTTTAAACTCTAAAAATTGGGGAACAAAGAGGGGAGAAAGAGATAGAGACAGAGAGGTACTCTGTCTATATCTGCAGAGGGTCATGGGCTTTTGTAAATAGAAATGTATTTAATTAGTTATATAAAAATACAGTTCAGTTTTATCCCCAGGTCTGTTTTTTCTTTTTCTTTTTCTTCTTTGTAGAGGAGTTAGTGTCAAGCATAGCACTGATAATCAGTATAGGAATGTAGTCCCTCCCTTTCTGTCCCCTTCTCAAGTCAGTGCTTACAGTCAGTAAATCTACAAAGAAATATAATGCGGAGAGTTCAAATTGTTTCCAGAACACGCAATGGAAGTGACTCAACAACTCTATTTGGGATTTTAATGCAGGAAGGTGACAGCTATGTTAGTGGCTTAGAAAGGGATGAATTGATGTGATGTTACAAAGCAATGCCTGATCACAAATGACTTGCACAGCTCTGTGCTCAGGCTGGTTTAGTCGGAGCCATCTCTATAATGGAGCAGACATTTAGAAGCCCTGATTATGCATCTAACCTCATTTTCCACAGGTAATACTGCTTTTTTTCTTTACAGATTTCTCTTTACAGAGAAGAGAGAGACTATTAAATAGGACTATTCTCGGGTTCTATTCACCTCTCTTTACATCCTGCTTACAAATTAACATGTATCTGTCTTTCGTCTCAACTCAGTGGAAAAGACATTTCCATTTCTCAAGGTAAACTACAAACCTGGTTTCTTCATCCATTCTGAATGCCCCTGATCTTTCTGAGGACCTCGTGCCATCAATTTCCCTCTGTTCTGTAGGATATCTTAGTCTCTGCTCCCTTTCATTCCTTGCACATGTAAAGAGTTCAAGGTTCTCCCTTCTGTAGAAAATTCTTTCTCTCCCCTCATACCTTCAAAATGCCCAACACCAGCGCTGATCTGTCTTTCCATATCCAGGTTTAGAGAGGACGTCTTTCTGGGACTAAATCACAGGGTGTCAAAATTCAGTGTGTCAGTAACTGAACTCCCTGTGTATCCTGCTGCCCCGCCCCTCCTCCGCCTCCTTTCTTCCCCTCTAGTTTCTCCATTTTGATGAATGGCTGTACCCCCCCGACTCCTAGCCTCCCCTGCCTTTGTGTTCTAACCCTATCGGCTGTCCTACCCCAAACCCATAAGCAATCCCCATGTTGACAATTGACTGTAAACAAGCAACAAATATTACAGACAATGGTTATAATTTCAAGGAAAAGATAACATATAAACAGTTTTAAATTTCTTCAGTACAAATGTATTGGGTTGGATTAGATGAGAGCAGAATAAACATAATGCCATGTCTAGATATAGATGACATTTTAATTTCTCCATCACCTTGTGTCTATTGTCAAGAAACAACTGAACTAAGGAAAAATCAAGAATGACAAAATATTAAATTTTATCTCCTGGCTTAATTTTTATTTTCAAACATTATTTCTTTCTTGAATCTATGATAACTTAATAATCTGACACGATGAACTTGCTGATATAAACTGGAAATGGAAATGCTAATTTTGTTGAATTCTTCTTTTCCAGTTTTATAACATGAGCACACTGACCAGAGCAAGCCCTGGGGAAAAGCTATGGGATAAATTTGATGGTTTTGAATATTTAAAAAAAATAATTTTATCAAGCCTTAGTGTGGCAAAGCAAAATTGGCACTGGGCAAATTTAAACAGGAAAGGAAGACTTTATTTAGGTTGAGAGACCAGAACTCAGTCTGAATGAGCTCTGCAGAAACAAAAGGTGGTAATTGTTTTCAAAAGATGGGGTGAGAGAGAGAGCATAGGGCATCTGTGGTTTGCCAACTGGTTTTCACCAAAGAAAAAGTAAACTTTTTCCTTTTTAAAATTGAATTATAGTTGACTGACACTGTTAACTAGTTTCTTATTTTAACATACTGATTGGACAATTCTGTCTATGAAGTTACGCTCACTGGGGTAAGTGTAGTCCTCATCTGTCACCATGTGTGTTATGACAGTGTTGACTCTGTTCTCCATGCTGTACTTTTCATCTCTGTAAGTTATTCTATGGCTGCAAGTTTGTACTTCTTAATCCCCTTCACTGATTTTGCCATGCCCCTCCCCCCAACCTCTGGCAACCCCTCGTTTATTGTCTGTATTTATGCTTCTGTTTCTGTTGTTTGTTCCTTTGTTTTCTTTTGTGGATTTCACACGTAAATGAAATCATATCTTCATGCCAAGGAGGAAGTTTTACAACTCCAATTAAGGAACGCACTGAAGTTAGACTTCTATCCTTCTGCAAAAATGGCAGTTAGAGGAGACGGGGATAGGGGTTCTATCTTTCTTGATAATTACATTTCAAAGGCATGGCTCCCCAGTCTCGAGAAAGACATTCCTAGGTTGTAAAACAGGCACGCTTTTAAAAATATTTACATTTCAAAAGGGCCAAGAGAAAATTTAGTGACCAGTATTCTAATGTTCTCAGGAAAGTAAGAGCAGGGGCCTAGAATCAGGAAGATTTTCTAAGGTTTAGTTAAGCTGAGAAAAAAATGTTAATGCTGTTGTGGTTAAGGGGATGCAAATTCTTTGATTTCATTTCAATTTGCCCTGGCATCTCTCTGAGCACATTTTTACATAACATATCCCTTTGGTTGCTTGGTATTTGATTTTGGATTTAGAGACTCTGTAATAAAGGAGCCTTTCTTAAATTTGGTCTGACTTAACCTATTATTACTATTTTTTTTAATTAGCACGTCTGTCAATGATTTGTGTTCTTACTCAAGAGAATATAACAGAGCAATTAGTTGTTAGAAATTGTGAAAAAGTAAGCCACAGTGTCCTCAACAGACATTGATCCTGCTTTGACTCTTAAATTCCAATATAAGAAGAATACTCATAAAAGGCTGCTGTGAACAGAGCAGGCATAGATAACAGAGGCTCAGACACACTAAAGCTAATTACCTAAAGTAAATGGTTTGAATGTGGGCCAGTAAGAGACTGGGGAGTAAGCATATTAAAGCCACTATAATAGAAGACATGAAATGAGACAAAAGAAATGAGGGATGGAAATGTAATGCATGGAAGGAAAGTCATACAGGAGATTAAGAAAATTACATTGCTATTGTGTTTCATTCCAGTTAAAGTGAATGACCTTCATTGGCAATGGTTCACGAATCCAGTATTTATAAGAGAACACAGACGCATGCAGTGGCATACAGGTTAACTTCTTTTTGCCTTTTTCTTCTTTTCTCTTTAATGCCTAGATAATGAGCTACACTGCAAATACACAATCTACACATGTGAAACCTTGTAGAATAGAGATGCAATAGGCTGTGCTTATCTAGTTGAAGATAATGTCATATCTTCTCCAGCAATACACACCTGCTGGACTTACATATTAATAATTTTTAACTGATGAAGGATGTTTTGTCACTATTTTCCCAGTTTTCAGGGACTTGCTAGGCCCAGAAAGTCTGGCCCTCTGTTGAATGGATGCTTCCATTTTGGTGGAAAGCAATTTTTTCATTAATTCGTTCTCATGCTCACATAACTGTGAATAATACATTTATTCCCATTATAATAATAATTCCGATAATTCCTATGACAAGACGTCCCTGGATTCTGGGGATGGGGAGAGGAAGCAAAATCTAAATCTGGTGCCATCTCAGAACCGTCCTAGATAAAGTCTGTCTCAGAATCATTCTCATTTTAAGGAGGATGCCCTTAGCCTTCAGTGGGTGGGAGGGAGCAAATATCTTTCTATCATTAAAGTCATGAAAATATGGGATACAGCCTGAGGTGAGTCTACCACATTCCTATATTGCACAGTAGTTTTTCAGAAATTAAGTATTGGTCCAGTATTGGTTCCCATACTTTCTTAGTTTCTTAGTTTACAACAAACTTAAGCGTCTCAGTAATTTTTTTCCTGGCACATCTAGATCCAAAGAAGGGGCTAGCAGTGGGGGTTAACTAACTACATAGGTCCAAGAATTTAAAAAATATTTATTTCTTAAAAGTTTAATAGTTACTTGAAAGAAACAACACATCAGTGGAAAGAAAACATATTTTTGTTTCATTGTTTTTTTTTTTTTAAAGGTTTTATTTATTTATTTGACAGAGATCACAAGTAGGCAGAGAGGCAAGCAGAGAGCGGAGGAAGCAGGCTCCCTGCTGAGCAGAGAGCCCAATGCGGGACTCGATCCCAGGACCTTGAGATCATGACCTGAGCCGACGGCAGCAGCTTAACCCACTGAGCCACCTAGGCGCCCTTTTTTTTCATTGTTAATCACAATTATTAATGTGTACAACTTTTGAACATGGCAAAACTTCTCAAATCTTTGAATCAGATTGGACACGGTCATCCCTTTTCCCTACCCTACACTGATTTTCATAGGTCCTTGCTTTTTATCATAGTGGTTGCTGAAAACACACTTCTGCAAATATATGACATCATCTCAAGGAATATAGTGCAGTCAAATGTTAAGATTTTGATAACCTCACGTTAGCAGTTTGTATAGATTACAGTGGATATTGAGTATTGCTGTGTTTGGCTCTTGGCCTTGGGGTCACAAGTTCATGCCCTACTTTGTAGAGATTACTAAAAAAATAAACTTAAAGCCTGTTAAATATTCCACAGGACCTTTGTGAATTTGTTATGGCCTAGTGGGATGTAGGAAGGTAGATACACATTGAAGATAAGAGATTTAATTCTCCCTGTGGAAAATAAGGGAAAAGATTTCTTCTCTCTCCGTTTTCTTAGAGAAGTGACTTCAGAGAACTTGTAAGTGTAGTTTCTTTTTGTCCCCTCAGGAGATTCTGTTTTTAATTATATTTCCTGAGGCTTTGGCCTTTGTTTCAGAATGATGCTAGACACAAGTTTCCTCCAGGTTTTGACCTATTCAAACATTACAAATTATCATTATAGGTTTACACATCTAGACATTTTCATTTTTTATATATTGAAGAAATGATTTGTATTCCATAACATTACCAAAGCTTTCTAAAAGTTAGAAGACAAGTGTCACACTCATTTTTAAAAATTGATTTTAGAGAAGAAGAGCAATCTAACAGGGATTATGTGGCGTGCCAGAAAAATGACAAGGTGAGTACCTAGGTAAGTATGATACTTTTTTTCCCATTCCTTTAACAAATTTAGAGTATGTGGCTTGCCAGAGAGTCAAATTAAGCACCTAAATTTCAATATATCCTTCTACTTTCCATAGCCTATACAAAAAGATTTTTTTTAGAGATTGCTAAAGAAGAAATACAGTTAAATTAGGACAAAACCCCCTCATAATTAAAGTGTTAAAAGTTGTAGAACATAAGAAATTATGTTCAAGTAAGGTTCTGGAACTTCCTTTCAGAAAATTTTACTTTATTATTATTTTTCCATATTAATTAAAATTATAACATTGTTATATTACTATTGATACAAATCCAATAATCCCACCATCCCTTTAGTCCTCTCTCAATTTTTATTTATTTAATTTTATAAAACTAGAAAACACTTGTGTTACACAGAACTTAATATTACCTTTCTCCCCTTTCATTTATTATGTCATAGGCAGAGCCAGTGTCTCCCTAGGTATATCTAACTCGGTGTTTAGGCAACCTCATAGATTTCCAAAGTATGAATATGATGATTAGTTTACTCTTCATTTTCATATTTTAAAAGAACAATATGGCAGGCCAATACCTTTAATTAGGTTTGAATGCAGTTCTGATCAGATAGGAGATGAATTTTATCAGTTACCTGATGACTAATCAATCTTACCCGGTTGTGTATAATATAGTCTTTCTGATAGATTTGATAATTGAGGCCATAAAGTGGTTTTAGAAGGAAGTTGAAAGAAAAGAGAAACAGTTTTCTTTGTCAATATTTTTGAAACCATGTCACTCAACTTCATAGATCTGAGATTGGTATCTTAGAAAAATTTCAAAGGAGTAACACATTTTGAGCAGAGCATGAAGAGGACAAGATTATGTTTATATTGTCAGAAAAGAAACCAGACCAGATGAATAAGACTAGGAGTAGATTCTTTGCAAGAATTAATAATATTAAAAACCGCTAACTAGAATTATTAAAAAGAAAAGAGAAAGCACCCAAGTGAGTAAAGTCATGAATCAGAGAGGAGAGATCACCACCAGCACCACAGAAATACAAACAGTAATAAGAGAATATTATGAAAAAGTGGAGGCCAACAAATTGAGCAATCTGGAAGGAAAATTCCTAGAAACATACAAACTACCAAAACAGAAACAGGAAGAAATAGAAAATTTGAACGACCCATAAGCAGTAAAGGCATGGAATCAGTATTTAAAAATCTCCCAACAAACAAAAGTACAGGGCCAAAAAGCCTCCCAGGGCAATTCTACCAAATATTTAAAGAGTTAATACCTAGTCTTCTCAAACTGTTCCAAACAATAGAAATAGAAGGACAACTTCCAAACCCATTCTATGAGGCTAGCATTATCTTGACCAAAACCAGACAAAGACCCTGCTGATTCTCAGACACCCAATATATTTTTTTAATTTTTTATTTCTTTTCAGCCTTACAGTATTCCTTGTTTTTGCACCACACCCAGTGCTCCATGCAATAAGTGCCCTCCCTGGTTCCCCCACCACCTGGTTCCCCCAACCTCCCATCCCTCGCCCCTTCAAAACCCTCAATTTGTTTTTCAGAGTCCATAGTCTCTCATGGTTCACCTCCCCTTCCAATTTCCCTCAACTCCCTTCTCCTCTCCATCTCCCCATGTCCTCCATGCTATTTGTTATGCTCCACAAATAAGTGAAACCATATGATAACTGACTCTCTCTGCTTGACTTATTTCACTCAGCATAATCTCTTCCAGTCCTGTCCATGTTGCTACAAAAGTTGGGTATTCATCAATGTTTAATAAACACCTGCAGAGCACAGTGGGGTGGGGCTTGAGGTAAGAAGTGGTGCTGGTGCTGTTCTGCTCACTCAAGTCAGTCTGTGCTGACATAAAGGAGGGTTCAGAGAAAAATAGTGCCAGCCCTTTCCCTCATCCCTGGAGAGGGGAGTTCACCCCTGCTACTGTCTGGAAATCCCTCATGGAAGAGCGAACTATCTCCCTTCCTTTGTCCTGGGTGTCTATCAGATTCCTGCCTTCCCCCTGTCTGTGTCAACAAAATACACCACATTAATAAAAGAAAGGATAAGAACCATATGATCCTCTCAATAGGTACAGAAAAAGTATTTGGCAAAGTACAGCATCCATTCTTGATAAAAACCCTCAAAAACTAGAGATAGAGGGAACATACCTCAAAATCATAAAGACCATATATGAAAGACAACTAATATCATCCTCAATGGGGACAAACTGAGAGCTGTTCCTCTAAGGTCAGGAACAAGCCAGGGATGTCCACTCAGTGCTGGAAGTACTAACGTCAGCAATCAGACAATACAAAGAAATAAAATAAAAGGCATCCTGATCGACAGGAAGAAGTAAAACTTTCACTGTTTGCAGACGACATGATACTCTGTAGAAAACCCAACCACTGTACCAAAAGTTTGCTAGAACTGATACATGAAATCAGCAAAGTTGCAGGTTACAAAATCAATGTACAGAAATCTGTTGCATGTCTATACACCAATAATGAAGCAGAAGAAAGAGAAATCAAGGAATCGGTTCCATTTACAATTGCACAAGGAACCATAAAATACCTAGTAATAAATCTAACAAAAGAGGTAAAATATCTGTTCCCACCAACCTTCCCCTTTCTCCACATCCTTGCCAACATCAGTCATTTCCTGACTTATTAATTCTAGCCATTTGACTGGTGTGAGGTGGTATCTCATTGTGGCTTTGATTTGTATTTCCCTGATGCCGAGTGATTTTGAACACTTTTTCATGTGTCTGTTGGCCATTTGTATGTCTTCTTTGAAGAAATGTCTGTTCATGTCTTCTGCCTATTTCTTGATTGGATTTGTTCTTTGCATATTGAGTTTGGTAAGTTCATTACAGATTTTGGACACTAGCCCTTTACTTATATGCCATTTGCAAATATCTTCTCCCATTCTGTCAGTTGTTTTTTGGTTTTGTTGTCTGTTTCCTTTGCTGTGCAAAAGCTTTTTACCTTGATGAAGTCCCAATAATTCGTTTTTGCCCTTGCTTCCCTTGCCTTTGGAGATGTGTCTAGTGAGAAGTTACTGCTGCCAAGGTCACAGAGGTTGTTGCCTGTGTTCTACTCTAGGATTTTGTTGGATTCCTGTCTCACAATGAGGTCTTTCATCCCTTTTGAGTCTGTTTTTGTGTGTGGTGTAAGAAAATGGTCCAGTTTCATTCTTCTGCATGTGGCTGTCCAATTTTCCCAACACCATTTGTTGAAGAGACTGTCTTATTTCCATTGCACATTCTTTCCTGCTTTGTCAAAGATTAGTTGACCACAGAGTTGAGGGTCCATTTCTGGCTATTCTGTTCCATTGATCCATGTGTCTCTTTTTAGGCCATTACCATACTGTCTTCATGATAACAGCTTCATAGTATAGCTTGAAGTCTGGCAGTACATTTTAGAACAAAATAGAAAGATACTATCATTATTGTTATGATTTTATACAACTGAGCATGTCCAACAAATTCCTCCCATTCTCTCCACAGAATATCAAGCAGGTTTTTGAGAAATTGATTCATCTAAATTGATTAATTGAATTGTTTACATTTCTTGACTTGTTTCAAAATTCTCTTACAATAGGTTCTAATAGTCTCAACTAGATATTTCAAAAATGATCAGAATAAGGGAGTATATTCTCCAGAGAAATTTAACCAGAAAAGATCCTAACTGGTCAAAAAGGAGCACGGAGATGAAGAACTGAGCTGAAAGTAAGGAAACAGAATAACAGAATAACAAAATTCAGCATAGTTACTTGTGAGACTGGGACTGAAAATATAAGCCCAGAAAATATAATCTAATAATGTGTTTTAGACCCTGATGGACACGGTGATGGATAAAACAGCCTAAGTAAGATTAAAAAATAAGCAATATACAGGGGTGCCTGGGTGGCTCAGTCGGTTAAAGCCTCTGCCTTCAGCTCAGGTCATGATCCCAGAGTCCTGGGATTGAGCCCCACTTTGGGCTCTCTGCTCAGCGGGAAGCCTGCTTACCCCTCTATCTCTGCCTGCCTCTCTGCCTACTGGTGATCTCTCTCTCTCTGTGTCAAATAAATAAATAAAATCTTAAAAAAAAATAAGCAATATACAAATAAAAAGGAAGGGAAAGGAAAGGAAAGGAGAAGGAAAGAACTGCCAGGAAAGCATCACCACCACCAATATTGACAGAATAGAAACATAATTATAATATTTGATTTAGAAGCATGTGCTAATACAAACAATGAATGACTGAATAGAGGCTGAAAAATTACTATAGTGGGTAATAAGTGAAAGGCAAGATACATTTTAAGAAATATAGTATTTTGGGGTAGGGGATGGGCAAAATGGGTGAAGGGGAGTGGGAGGGACAGGCTTCCAGTTATGGAATAATTAAGTCATGAGGACAAAAGGCACAGCATAGAGAATATAACCGATGGTGTTGGAATAGTGTTGTGTGGTAACAGATGGTAGCCACACTTGTGGGGAGCATGGTGTAACAAACAGACTTGCTGAATCACTATGTTGTACACCTGAAACTAATGTTACATTGTGTTTCAATGTTACCTCAATTAAAAATAATATTTTTACCTGTCTAAATAAGAAATGAATGGATACCATAAAAAACTGACACAAAATTAACAATGAATAATATTATTTAGTAACAAGTAAATAAATAGGAAGGTATAGGAAACAGACTTGAGGATAGTTACCTCTGGTCAGTTGATTGGTACAATGGTCCGAGGAGAAGAAAGATGTCTGTGTTAGCAGAAACTCAGGTTTTTTTTTTTTTTATTTTTTATGAATTTCTTTATTTTATTTTATTTTATTTTTTTTAATATATAATTTTTGATTTTTTATAAACATATATTTTTATCCCCAGGGGTACAGGTCTGTGAATCACCAGGTTTACACACTTCACAGCACTCACCAAAGCACATACCCTCCCCAATGTCCATAATCCCACCCCCTTCTCCCAAACCCCCTCCCCCCAGCAACCCTCAGTTTGTTTTGTGAGATTAAGAGTCACTTATGGTTTGTCTCCCTCCCAATCCCATTTTCTTTCATTTATTCTTCTCCTACCCACTTAAGCCCCCATGTTGGATCACCACTTCCTCATATCAGGGAGATCATATGATAGTTGTCTTTCTCTAATTGACTTATTTCGCTAAGCATGAAACTCAGGTTTTTATTAAGCTCTCGGAACTATTTCACATTTCAAACTTTATGTATATATTACTTATATATAGATTAGATTAAAGTTAAAAAGCCTCTTTACTTATGCAGGGAAACTTTTTTTTTTCAGGGGCAAAAAAACATTGACTTACAAAGGGTTTTGTGGGTGTTTTAGTGGAATGCTTAAAATTTTCCTTTTTAATTTAATTTAACTTTTAATTTAGCTAAAATTTAGTCTATAGCATACTCTGTTTCACTCTACTCCACCCATGTACTTATGAAAAAGAGCCTGGGAATTTATATATCTCAGGGGGAAGCACATTGTTTGAAGACATTGTTCAAAGTCCTGATTTCTGAGATTTGGGATTTGCCCATAAATATGGAGCATATACTGACTTTATGTCTGCTCATGATGCCTGCATAATTAGCTAAAAAGTGAAGAATGCAGTCAGTCAAGGCAATGAAAAGTCTTTTGATTCATTGCCAAGTTTCTCAGTCTTGTATAGGTATAAACTCAGTGCTTCCTAGCATTTATAAGGAAGTGTTTAAGATACATTTGCTATGGAATGGTTAGATATAATTCCTAGTTTTTGTGTGGGTGCACACACATGCATATTCTTTTTTTCTCATGAAAGAAATCAAATATTGAGTTTTTAAGTTTTTTGACCAAGTAATGAAGTATTCTGCCAGTTTATGGCATGAAAATGATCAGGAGTTGGTCAGAAAGGCAGACTCTGTGATTGGCTTCCATGGAATAAATTTTACGTCAATGTGTGCCTTAAAAGTTACATGCTCCACACAGCTCTTTGCATTAAAAAATGTGTGTAAGTAATGGTAAAGCTCTGAAAATCAAAGTAATATTTTTTTCTCCATTACTGATAAGTAGTCTCTCAATGCAAATGAGCACGTCTTTAAAATTTTTTAAAGAAGAAGGAAAAGAGTTCTGTTCACGTCCACATTGGGAGAGCTACCCAGGACACACAGTCTTCACAAAGAAGAGTGCTATGGGCAACCCCATTTAGTACAGGGTTACATGCGGTTTTTACATGAAGAGTTACAAATCATGACCGAAGACCTTGCAGAAAGTTACAGACCTTTATCTTAAGCTTGTAGTATGTGTAGGACTGCTTGATTCCAATCTTAGAGGAACTAAGGAGGTTTGGCTCTTATGTTTGTGTTTGGAATATTTCTTCGTAGGTTATTTGTTAATGAAGCAAATGTACAATGTGTACTCTGGGCAGAAACTGAGCCATGCTTTGAGGTTTTGCTGACTCTGGTAAATGTAGAAGTGTGGTTTCTCTGAGACCCCATACACAAGGCCCACAAACATTAAAAGCTGAAACTCTCCTTCACTTTATTAAGTCTTAAGCTTTAAGATTGAGAAAATGAGAAACCATCTACTGAATTCATTTAACATCTAGATTTCAGAAGCTTTAACATCAAACTAATAAAAGAAAAACAGTTCACTGTGAGAGATAACAAACCTGAAGAATCTCCCCAAAAGGACCTTCCAGTCTTTCCTCCCACAAGGACATTTCTGACATGCTTCTTCTGCGTCATATTTTCTCTAGTCACAAATATGAGACTCCCAGACCTTAAGCATGACACTATTTAGAAGAGCAACACTTGAAATCCCATCAATGGCTAACCTTTCAGTGGCAGTATGATTTCAGGATATTTCTGAATTAATATTCTGAATCTTGAAATAGCATTTCTATTGAACAAAGGCAAGGAAAGTCATTTGGACCCAGTGACTAGAGTGGGGTATAGGATGGTGGATACAAATAACTAAGGTTACAAACTATTTTTCAATGAAATCTCTTGCTTTCAATCACTAGGAATTAACCAAAATAAAACCTAGTTTTAATGTAAGTTTTTTGATATTCGTTCTCAGGTTTTCCTGAGGGTGTTGTTCCTGTAAGTTCAAAGAATTTATTCAGCAATATTTGAAAACTAAGGTCTTGGGAAAGTATATCTATTTTTGCAAATATTATCATGTACATTTCTTCATTTGGCCATCCCTAAATCAGTCATGGATGAAACTTACTACTGGAAAACCAAATATTCCATGAGCTTTTGGTACATCTCCAAATTAATGTGAAAAGCAAATTGCCTTGGATAAAAAATTCTTTTTTTTTTAAGTGGTCACTTTTTTTTTATTTTTTATTTTTTATAAACATATATTTTTATCCCCAGGGGTACAGGTCTGTGAATCACCAGGTTTACACACTTCACAGCACTCACCAAAGCACATACCCTCCCCAATGTCCATTATTCCACCCCCTTCTCCCAACCCCCCTCCCCCAGCAACCCTCAGTTTGTTTTGTGAGATTAAGAGTCACTTATGGTTTGTCTCCCTCCCAATTCCATAAAAATTCTAATATTGTAAAACTTACATCATGCTAACATCAAGTTTTTAAATATTTTTAATATTTTTATTTATTTGAGAAAGAGAGCACAAGCAGTGGTCAGAGGCAGAATTAGAGGGAGAAGCAGACTCTTTACTGAGCAGGGAGCCAGATGTAGGACATGGTCCCAGGACCTCAGGATCATGAGCTGAGCCAAAGGCAGGCGCTTAACCGACTGAGCCACCCAGGCATCCCAATGCTGTTGTTTAATGCCAATAAATACAACATTTCATTAAACATCTGGTTCTTCTTCAAACTTTAAGCTTATTCTTTTTTTTTTTTTTTTTTGCTTTTCTTTTTGCCTCATGGATGTCGCTTTTTCTCCTGTTCCCAACTTGTCCTCTTGCTTATGTTGTATATGAGTTGCCTGAATCAGTTCTCAAGTCCCAGGCATGCATTTCTGATTTTCCTATTAAAATCACATACTCAGTGCTGGCAAAACTTGACTTAGAGTCTACACATTGCTCTTCTTGCTGACTAAACTTACTCTGTTCTTTGACTCTAAATCACACAGATTCAAATCCTCTTAAATCTTTTGGATGTGAGCACTTCTTATTATACCAAGCTACTTCAATGCCCAGCCACATTCCCTCAGCACATTATAAGGAGCTGATTTGCAGATCTTTGCCTTACTTCCTGGCATCCTCAGGGATGGGGTCATGAGAGCAGGTTTGACCCATGTAGGGAATAGGGCAAAAATACCAGGAAGTTGACTGCTTATAATGTAAACTGATATTCTTTATTTTATTTTATTTTGTTTTTTAAAGATTTTTATTTATTTGTTTGACAGACAGATCACAAGTAGGCAGGGAGGCGGGCAGAGAGAGAGAGGAGGAAGCAGGCTCCCCACTGAGCAGAGAGCCTGACTCGGGTCTCGATGCCAGGACTCTGGGATCATGACCTGAGCCGAAGCAGAGGCTTTAACCCACTGAGCCAGCCAGGTGCCCCGTAAACTGATATTCTAAACTAACATTTGTAATACATAAAACAAAGACTTTGAAAATATTGAAGTTAGTCACCTAAAGGTCTTCTGTGATTTTACAGAGACTGCATAATTTTATATACTCAACTACTGATTTATGGAAATGTTACAGAGAACCTTGCAAAAACAGCTGTCAGAAAATGGAAAGAAATGTCAAAGTGTCCTCATAGTGCTAGCATAAAACATACATTTCTTTTTATCATTTTGCCTATTCTTTTAAGGAAGATGTGGAAATCTCTGCCTTAAATCATAAAAATTACATTCCTTGTCACACAAATCTAGTGAATGTGTCCCCTCTCCACCCAGTTCCCACAGCAGGGCATTATCTGCCAGTCATTTTTTTTCCCATGGTGTATTTATTATGAGCTTGCTATTTTCTAAGTGGCCTATCTATGACATGTTGCTAATTTCTCCCTAAGCAATAAAGCAAGGTCACAACTAAATGAGGATGAGGTACCCTAACCAGGGAGAGGAGAGCAGGGAGAAACTGATCCATGGTTGTCTACACAGACTTCTAACCCAGTGAACCTTGAGTTCTTCCTATATTGTCACCAGGGCTGGTGCTGCTGACCAAACAGTGCTGAAAGAACTCTATGCTCCTGGTAGACAGGCTCCCGATGGCCCAGACAGGAAGAACATAAGGGACCTCTCCTAAATCATTGTCAGGGACAGAATGCTAATATGCAAAAACTTTATTGGTTGTGCTTTATCGGTCTGCTACTGACCTAATCATGAATGTGGCTCAGAAATTTAGAGTACAGGACAGGCCATATATGTCATTACATGCATGCAAATCATTTATCTCTTACTTGGCACTTAATGAAATCAATACACTTCATCTATAGTCAGAAACTTCTATGTTCCTAAAACCAGTCCAAATGTCATCACATATGTTAAACTCTTGAGATCACACAACCTTTTCAGGTAGGTTTAATAGATGGATAGTTGAGAAGGTTAAATGACAGTTATTTAAATTAACCACTATAAAATGAGGAAAGGAGACACTTTAGACACAGTAACATGAAACCTCACTCTATTCCCTGCACACAGCACACATTTAAAGCATGTTTATGAGGCAGCCTTGGATTAAATAAATAATCGTTCTGAACAGCCTGTAGGTAAACATAGTCCAGGAAATGAGTTTCAATACTTAAAAATAATAGCAAACATTGTAAGATTTCCGGAATACTAACAGAAACCCTAGGGAAGTAGAAGACCCTAGGCAATCATCTAGACTGTTTGACACTTGACTTTTTTCCCTGATAAATAAAATGAAAGAAACAGAAGTATAAATAAATCAAGTGTAATCACTATTTACCTTTTATAACTTTTACTTCTCTTCACAAAATAAATCAGAAATGAAGTTATAGCACATCGAAGATCACTAAGCCAGTGTTGCCCCTGTCAGGAATTCAGAATGGAAATAGAAATGCTACTTTCCCCCCTCGATGACTCTTCATCTTCCTCTAATCTCCAATTGACCTTTTTATCATCTCTCAATCCATTCTCTTGGCTTTTATCACTGCTGTTGAATATGACGAGGTGGGAAATGTTGAAAATGGCTTAAAATACTCTTCAGGATTTCTGTCCTCTCAGAGGGAAGAAAATTGCATTAATTTGACTCTATTTTTTTTCCTTTGGTTTATTTCCTGATATGAGGGGTCTTAACCTTCTGGAAGATTTGGCTCTTCCTTTCCCTTCAACTCCCATCACACTTAAAATAATCTTTTCATTAGACTAACATCTTTCTTTCTTTCTTTCTTTCTTTCTTTCTTTCTTTCTTTCTTTCAAGGTTTTATTTATTTATTTGAAAGACAGAGATCACAAGTAGGCAGAGAGGCAGGCAGAGATAGGAGGAAGCAGGATCCCTGTGGAGCAGAGAGCCTGATATGGGGCTCGATCCCAGGACCCTGGGATCATGGCCTGAGCCCAAGGCAGAGGTTTTAACCCACTGAGCCACCCAGGTGCCCCTAGACTAACATTTTTCAAAGGACAGAGCAAAGACTGGCTTCAAGAAGATTTTGTTTTCCTACCCTGCAAAACTCTTTTATCAAGGAAATACTAAAGACCTCGTTAAAATCTTGAAATTGGAAAAGGGTAAACTAGAGACAACACAAATATTCTCGACTGTGTTTCCTTATGCCTGTGAACAAGGTTATTTGAAAGTGTGAAAATTCAAACTGAGAAAGAAAGGTTTGCTGATTTGTCTTTTTTCCCTCATGATTAGACATATTTTGCTCAGTGGAATTAGGTAGTACAAAGGCATAGATATTGGGAAATGGAGTTCTCAATTAAGGGTACTCTTTTATTTTTAATTAACTATATCCATAAATAAAAGGAGCTCTTAAATGCAGTTATTATTATTTATTTAATGGTGAAATTTAAAGGATTTTTTAAAGAGTATCCGTAGATCGTGGGATGCCTGGGTGGCTCAGTCAGTTAAGTGTCTGCCTTAGGCTTAGGTGACTATCCCAGGGTCCTAGGATGGGATCCCACATCAGGCTCCCTACTCAGCGGAGAACCTGCTTCTCCCTCTATTCCTTGCTCGTGCTCTCTCTTGCTACATACTTGTCTCTCTCTCTCTCTCAAATAAATAAAATCTTTTAAAAAAGAGCATCAGTAGATCAGAACCTGGATGCTTGTATACCACTTGTCTTTCCTTCAATTCGAATGAAATTATGAGAAAAAATGGATTTATGTAATTAAACATGGTATTAATAATTATCATAATAATAGCCTACTCTTTCTTTGTAATGATGACTCCCATAATAATATGGTATTCATTCTTTGTTTTGACTGTTTGTCCCTGTCCTTTCAGACACTATTAATTACCTGTAGCTCTGGAGATCCAGGGATTCTTTCTTCCCATTTTTCACAATATTCTAAATCTTTCAGCTTAGAGAAATCAAGCCAGCATCTCTGCTTTCAGGAATGAGACTTTCTTTGTGTAGCAAAACAAATAAGTAAATAAATAGCAGGGATCTTTGCAAAAGTTTTCTTATAATCACAAAATAACAGAACACGGGGTTTCTGGAAAGTTCTTGACATCATTGATTTCAGCCTCTAAGGGAACTTCATAATAGGAAAGCTTTAGAATTAACGGAAAAACAGGTTTCTAGTTGTAGAGTACTGCCCTACTTCCAGATTCTTGCGTTTGTCTCTGTCATTGATATTTTATGAGAATCATCTGGAAAAGTGGAGCTTAATTTCCATTCTTAGTGATAATACCTTAGAGACTGGCCCACAAGTGTGAATAGTTAGAAAAAGACAGCTGCAAAATGATATGGCTCAGCCCTGTGTTTTCTGCTATAATCCCGCCACAGTGCCAAGGTGACATGGGAGAGCCATCGGGAGCATGGACAAGTTGCGACTCATCTAAAAACTAGGGCACAGTACCTTCTTAGTGCAACAGGCAATATGTGAGTGTCCTAAAAGCAGGGACAAGCCTACTGGGGGTGGAGAAGATGTCCCCACCCAATCAAATGTTCTCTCTCAGCATAACATACCACCTAGCTTTAATTGAAGTCACAGGCTTAAAAAGAGCCTTTTGCTCATTCTCATTCCTGGTATTCCCAAATTTGCACCTTATTGTTTGAAATTTGCAACTAGAGAAGCTAGTATCTTGTGAAAGTGAAGCAAATTCTGGCTATTTGGCTACTTTCGTCTTATTCTGCAGGACTGCATTATTTGTTCACCTTTTCTCTTCCTGTTGGAGTCAAAGCCTTGTGTCCACGTTGTTTTAAAGCTGAAAAGTTGCATTCCCCCCCCCACCCCCATCGTAATATGTAGAAAGGGTGAGGAATTGTGAGGGTAGGCATTGGACTGGCATCCTTTCTTCATAAAATAAATGTTCTAGGAATAAGAAATCCACTACATGAAATCATGTATGAGGGTTGAATTTTTTTTGATATTTATGTATTCAAATGAAGGTATTTCTTTACTTCCTATAATTTGTTTGATTTTTCTTATGACGCCTTGACCTTGTAGACTACAATAGTTCTCATGTCCTCTCATGCCCACCTCACTATATTAATTTATAATACAGTAAACTCATTCAAATTCAACAATTCAAACAATTTTTATTTTTATAACCTGGTAATGTATTCTTTTTTGGAATGATTCAACATATTATTTATTTATTTTTTATTATCATCCCCAGCTGTTTGCCAAAATGCCTTCTGCCAGGGTTTCCCTTAAATCAGTGTTTCCTCTCCGTAATGATATTTACCCTATTTCCTTTCTTGAGGCGGTAGGTGGCGGTTGGGAGGAGAAAGAAGCTTATGAAGAGAAGACTATAAATCAGGAGATACTCAACAAATATAGTACTTATTACACATGGCCTGCTTTTATTTCCCTACTTTTATTTTCCTAAATAAAAGAGCAGATTGAAAGAGCAGATTGTCACTTTGTGTTTTCTAGTAATGTTAAAATATTCACATGGTTATTCTTTCTCTTTTGCTCAGATAAATTAAGTGAAACATCCTGAGTTTGAATGATCTAGGTAAGTGAAAAATAAGAGACACTTTAGGAATAATACCGTGATATGAGCAACCATAAGGAGTTGCTCAAACCCTGCTTCTGCCACACATGGAGTTCCTTCAGCTCCTTTCTTACCATTCTTCACACTTTTGGAAATATATCTATTCTATCTCTATTTCTATCTCACAACTCTAAATTGTATAGTACCACACAATTTGGGAATAGACATTCAATTACATCTCGGGTGATTTATATAGAATACTACAACAGACTTCAGTGCTGAGAGGATAGTAAATATCTTTATTCATGCCTGTTTGTGACTCAGAACATTTAGGAAAGATCTGAATGAGGTTTTCCTAGTAGCCACAATATGTACTTGCTCTTTTTTTTAAAGATTTTATTTATTTATTTGACAGACAGAGATCACACGCAGGCAGAGAGGCAGGCAGAGAGAGAGGAGGAAGCAGGCTCCCTGCTGAGCAGAGAGCCGGATGTGGGGCTTGATCCCAGGGCCCTGAGGTCATGACCCGAGCCAAAGGCAGAGGCTTTAACCCACTGAGCTACCCAGGGGCCCCAATGTACTTACTTTTCACTATAATTTAGAATTTTATGCTGTAGTGAGGATCAAAATCAGTATCTACAGATATTAGGTCTAGAACTATTTTTTATAGTCATTCTCTGTTTACTCACTTCCTATTCTCTCTCCAACCCACTCTAAACAGTTTTATTTCTACCACTTCACTGAAATTACTCTTGCATAGGGGCTTTGTGATCTCTATCTTCTGGGTAATCCACAGAATATGCTTGCTGGAGCTCTTAACGTTTAACACCATTGATTTTTTTTTTTTTTTTAAGATTTTATTTATTTATTTGATAGACAGAGATCACAAGTAGGCGGAGAGGCAGGCAGAGAGAGTGGGAAGCAGGCTCCCCGCTGAGCAGAGAGCCCAACACAGGGCTCCATCCCAGGACCCTGGGATCATGACCTGAGCCAAAGGCAGAGGCTTTAACCCACTGAGCCACCCAGGTGCCCCTTAACACCATTGATTTATTTTGCCTTTCTGAAATGCTTTCTTTACTTGACCTCTGGGCTACAACGCTCTTCAGAACCCTGGACACTTTTCCTCTTACTTCACTGGCGACTCCTTTTCAGGCTCCTTCTCTAGTTTCTTCTCATCATATTTATTTATTTATTTATTTATTTTCCTTTACTGGTAGCAGGAATTACTGTCCAGCTCCACTCATGGGGCCAGAGACCCTTGTGGTGTTCAGAAAGACTTACCCATCGTGTGGCATACTACCTACACTTTCTTCTCTTTGAATCACTAAATCTTGAGATACCTGGCACTTATCTGTGTATCTGTGCAACTTTCTTTTTTTTTTTCCTATTTAGACTCACATCCGGGATCTGATCTAATCAGTTTCAAATACCATCTTCAATACCTGTAATTCCCCACTTCATATCTCAAGCCCTCATTGTGTTCCTGAACTCAGATTTCAGGAACTATAAATGCTTGCTTGACTTTCATACTTGAATGTGTAATAGATTTCTTTTTTTTTTTTTTTAAGATTTTATTTATTTATTTGACAGACAGAGATCACAAGTAGGCAGAGAGGCAGTCAGAGAGAGGAGGAAGCAGGCTCCCCGCCGAGCAGAGAGCCTGATGCGGGGCTTTATCCCAGGACCCTGAGATCATGGCCTGGGCCAAAGGCAGAGGCCTTAACCCACTGAGCCACCACCCAGGTGCCCCAATAGATTTCTTGATTAAACTTCATTATCCAAACCTTCCTCCTCCACCCAACAAACCCGAGAGTCCCTCAGTCTCCATCAGTGATACTTTCCATTTCACAACCAAACCATGACCGAACCATGAGCAATGAAATCGTCTCAGTCTTCAAATTGATACCCTGAACTGGATTAATTGTCAGTTCTCCTTCCACGGCTGCCACACTGGCCCGAGCCACATAGTCTCTCACCTGGACACTGCAGTAGCTTCAGCCAAATTCAGTTAATATGCTACAAAAACGTCAAGTAATTCTGCCTGGTAGGATTTAAGACAGAAATCCTATTCCATGAGGATTTTTTTTTTTTTTAATATTTTTATTTAATTTTTTTTTTTTTAAAGATTTTATTTATTTATTTGACAGAGATGGAATACTATGCAGCCATCAAAAGAAATGAAATCTTGCCATTTGCAACAACGTGGATGGAACTAGAGCGTATCATGCTTAGCGAAATAAGTCAAGCAGAGAAAGACAACTATCATATGATCTCCCTGATATGAGGAAGTGGTGATGCAACATGGAGGCTTAAGTGGGTAGAAGAATAAATGAAACAAGATGGGATTGGGAGGGAGACAAACCATAAATGACTCTTAATCTTCCATGAGGATTTTCAGTGTTCCGAGTGATTTAACGTATGAATTTAAGGGGGAAAATATTACTTTGTTTACATTACATTTAAGAAAGCAAGTCTCTGTACTTAAATATGACAAGTAAGTTGCAAAGATGAGACATCACTTTCAAGTGTATATGAAATGTGAGCAATCAACACATATATTTAATTAATAAATGTCTACTTCTCTAGGATAACTTTCTCACTATAAGGACTGATGCTTCACCCAATTACAGCCAGGATGCGATGTCTGCATTTCATGGATGCTCTGATGTACCAGGCTCCCTCTGATGGCAATAATGATTCTGACCCAGTCAATGTACTCACTTGCTTGTACTTTCACACATTCCCGTTCATCCTAAATGATCTGTTTCTCCACTGGAAACAAATTAGGATAGTAAACAATACAAAGTTCTTTTTTTCTAGATCTGTGATGAGGTTTTGTATCACTGAGGTGAATCATTCTAATGTTTGGCCCCAGGCACTGGTGAAGAAATCCATGAAAGTCAGCTTCTCAAAATGTCTCAGCTATTCTCAGTTTCTTCCAGGTCTATAGTCCTATTTGAGAGCGGAGCTAAGAACTCTGACTTTCTTCCTTCCTATAACTTTTTAATAATGTATCTCATTTAAAACTCCTTTGCTTTTCATGTATTTTTCCTTCAAATCCTTCGATTAGAACATGGGAAGCAAGCAGATGAGAAAGAAGTAAAACTAAGAAACAAAGTGTATGATGAGAACTGAATCCCAGGTAACAAGATAGTATCTTAAATATTATAAAAAATAAGGACAGGGGCACTTGGGTGCCACCGTCACTCAAGCATCTGCCTTAACCTCAGTTTACAATCCCAGAGTCCTAGGATGGAGCCCTGCATCAGGCTCCCTGTCCAGAAAGGAGTCTGCTTCTTCTCCCTCTCCCTCTGCACCTCCCCACTGCTTGTGCTCTTTCTCTCTCTTAAATAAATAAATAAAATCTTAAAAAAAAAATGAAGACATATTTTGCTTTAAAAACTAAAAAGGAGGAAATTGCATTATTGAAATAGCTTGTCCTCATGGTTATGTACCATGTGTACAAATAGTCATTATTTTAACCTCATCTCTTATTCTGAATTAAGAAACTACTTATAATCATTTTGTGCATAGTAAAGTACTATACTCTTCAACTGTCCAGTGAGTACTTATTTAAAAATCGTTTCATTTTATGTTGATATGTTACTTGATATCATTTCACACATAAGAAAATTTCACTATTTAAATAATCATAATAATTTCTTACGGAAAGTGAGGAAGTCACTAGAAAAATATACATAAGCCTATTTGGTGAATTCAGATTTTATTATTCTGAATTTAATGTAGTGGTAGAGACCATGAAAAGCTAACAGTCATTAAATTAACCATAAAATGGAAGAATAGCATTAATTTTTCTTTCTTTCTTTTTTTAAATAAACATATTATGTATTTTTATCCCCAGGGGTAGTATTAATTTTTCTTTAGTGATCTTTTTCTTTAGGGGTGTGTGTGTGTCCTCATACTTTGCATTTTTAATCCTTTAGCTCATACAGACATTCTCATATTTCCTTTTACAACTTTTCAGTCTTGGCTTGTCCCTACCCTGAACTGTGCAAGGTCAAAGCTTATTGAGTATACTCACATTTCTATATCCCATTTCAACAGAACCAAGACTCAAGAAGGATTAAATGTTAACACGGAAAAAAATACTATGATAACATTATTAACTAGTCTTAAATATTTCAAAAATTGTCAGTTTCTGACTGGGGTTATTGTCTGTTTCAGAATTGATTTTAGCAGTTTGTTTTCATGTCCTGTCTCTAACATCTCCTCCTAACTTTCCAGCCAGTGAAATGTTTGTCCTTCTTAAATTTCCTAAGAAGTTCTTCCTGAAGCATCCAGGATGGCATTCAGCTGCCAGAAGCAGCAATCTACTTCATGTGGCTTTAATAACGGAATGGTTTATTTCTTTCTTCATGTATAAGAAATTAGAGGTGGGCAGCCAAGGAATAGTATGTTGGTGTCATGAACAACAGGGCCTCTAGCTACTTCTGTCTTTCTATTCTGCCACCCGTAGCATGTGGCTTTCAACCTAAGCTTGCCTTGTGATCCAGTATGGCTGAGAAGTTAGAACCGCTTTCTAAGCTGTAGGAAAGAGGAAGGGCAAAGGGCAAAGTATTTCGCAAAGCCCACCCCAATCTCTGCCTTTACCTCATTGGTCATTTCTAACTACAAAGAATGTATGTCCTATGCTATCCTTAGCATATGGCTTCCATTCATCAAAATCTACTCCTTGGAAAATATCTACTAGTTTTATTAACATTGAAGGAAATTTTCATCTGTAATGGTACAGGTCTTAGGCTAGGATTTTCTAAACTTTAGTCATTTTAGTCCTACATTCAAATTTTTGACACATACACCTTGTACTATTAATTAATACATTTACTTGATCTTAAATAGTTGGGGAATTATTCTTTGCAATAATCTGCTTCATATCATAGCTTGAGTATATTAGTTATGCTTTTTCAGATCACATGAAAACAGATATCACGTGTAGCTATTTCAAAGTTTATCAATGTCTTACCTAAAATCATCTGTACACAATTAGTTGTTCACATACTTTCACAAATGGTTAATAGTATTCATCAACCCGACTATGCTATGGTGCCCAGTTTTATGGTCAAACCGTAGGCCAGATGTTGTTGGGAAAGTATTTTTTAGATATGATTAGTATTTATAGTCGGTAGGTGTTAAGTAAAGCAGAACACCCTCCATCATGTAGGTGAGCCTCATCCAATCAGTTGAAGACACTAAGAGCCACAAGACTGCAAGGTCCTGAGCATCCCGGAAGTTTTGTCCATTTAGTGGACATCCTGAGAGGCAAAGAAGCCCTTTTCCATCAATAGTAACAGAAAATTCACCAGGGAAGGATTCCATATGGCCTGGTCTGCACACCTTGCCCAACACCGGGCTCTGTTTGGACTGCAGAGAGAGGTGCTCTTCTTGGCCCCCATTGTGTGCATATAGGCCCATATCTGTTTGCCACAAATTATCTGGATAATAAGAACTGTTGTTGCTGCCGAAGTATCCTTATCTGTTCATGAGTCCCTTCCTTTTGCCTCGGAAGGTCACACCGTATCACACTGAAATCTGGCTCCGGTTTCTTTAAGTGCTATGGTTTAAAGACAGGAGAAGAAAATAATGCTTGTGGGTATGTGTGAAGGAGAGAGGGAAGCAGAGAGAAGGACAAGAAGGAAGTCAGGGAGAAAAGATAGTAAGGCAACACCAATAAAGGAAGGGAGGAGAAACTGAAAAACAGCAAAGCAGTAAGGACCTCTGTGGGAGCAGTGAAAGATGTGAGCAGGACAGAAAGAATACAAATCGTGGATAAATTGAGGATACAGAATGGCCTCCGAGTTCTGTGCCTTGGTAAAAGCTTATATGCTCATGGAAAGTTTTGCCTCCCCTTTGAAAAGCACGGCTTTGGCTGGAAAGACTTGCTTATTTGAAAGAATGGGAATGAGATTTTACTAAAATAATCTTTGAGTATTGCTGACTGACTGGATATAATTGAAAATGGTTATTATGCTATAAGTGTTTTATAATGTGTAGTGAAAATATGCTCTGAACTTGACCCCTTCAGCACAGGCCATACTTCTCTGCGTTGTGAAAAGCTTGGCTTTAAATCTACACACAAAAGAGGGAGAAATGGTCTGCAGATTCTAATTCTTTGCCTAAGGCCATGTAGAAACACAACAACATATAACCCAATTATTTATCTCAAATTTAAAATGAGTATAAAATCAACAGAGCCATCCAAAGGGGTTGAGATCAGGCATCTCTTAATGGACTTCATTTCCACCTGTCAATGGGTTTCTCAAGAAGCTAGTCAATACACACTTATTTAGAGGTTAAAACAAACTCAGTTTTCATAACTAAAAATGTGCTGCTTTATAGAAGGGAGACTGGGAATCCGTGTGACATTTGGCTTTATTGACATACTGACAATGAAATTTTTTAAAGATTATTTGTTTGTTTATTTATTTATTTGACAGAGAGAGAGAGAGAGAGAGAGAGATCATAATTAGGCAGACAGTCAGGCAGAGAGGGAGGGGGAAGCAGGCTCCCTGCTGGGCAGAGAGCCTGATGCGGAACTCAATCCCAGGACTCTGAGATCATGACCTGAGCCAAAAGCAGATGCTTAACCCACTGAGCCACCCAGGCACCCCTGACAATGAAATATTTATGTACAAATGTATTTTGAAACATATTGCAGTAAGATTTTGGGCAGGGTGTTCCTTTAAATACCAATCTCAATTTTACAACTAGGTATGCATCGCAGCACTCTGGCAAAAGCTGTTTCCCTATAGTTGATTATACAATTCCTACATCTGACAACTTGTGCACATTATTTGTAGGACTGATGGTGTTGTCTTCTTTCTCCAAAATGATTGTATACTCCTTGAAAGCAGGGAGAATATTTTATCTTCTACATATTTGTTGTTTTTTTTAAGATTTTTATTTTTATTTATTTTGACAGAGAGAGATCACAAGTAAGCAGAGAGGCAGGCAGAGAGAGAAAGGAGGAAGCAGGCTCTCCGCAGAGCAGAGAACCCAATGAGGGCTCGATCCCAGGACCCTGAGGTCATGACCTGAGCTGAAGGTAGAGGCTTTAACTGAGCCACCCAGGTGCCCCTAAATCTTCCATATTCTTAAAAATAATATTTAGCATAGATCTAAGCAAATGGTGGTGCTTAATTCATATACACTGACTTGATGTAGTTCACCTTGCCTTAATATAGCTGCCGGAAGATCACATGGGTCAGCCTACAAACTGATTTCTTTCTTTATTTTTTTAAGCCCATCTATCCTTAACATTCCTTTCAAACTATCCAGTATACTGTCCCCTGGGCTAAAGTCTTGAGGAGGGCACAAGTCACAGTCTATAAGTGTAGGTCACTCTCTGTCCTTTCTCCTTCCGTCTCATTTTTGCTATTGTTTGTAAGGTCCTATTTTGTGGCTTTTCCTTCCTCCTTTCCTCCTCTCTTTCTTTTTTTTTCTTTCTCTTTCTTTCTTTCTTTCTCTCCCTTCCTTCCTTCCTTCTTTCTTTCCTTCTTTCCTGTTTTGTTTTTATTGAGTCATGAAGACTTTTGATTATATTCTTGGAAATGTGTGTTTATGGCTGGTTACTTCCTCGCCGTTGCATGCTTATCCTGAATCTGGGCTCATGGCTCTGCATTGTAATTTTCACAACCAGTTTGGAAAAGCAAGTCTCACATCTGGGCCCCCAAATCAAAATGGGTAATATTGCAGATTTAATTGTGTCCCTCAAAATTCAGATATTGAAGCCTTTATCCCCAGTGGGACTGTATCTGAAGACAGGGCCTTTACAGAGTTAACTACGGTTAAATGAGGTCATAAGGGTGGGGCCCTAATCCAATATGACAAGTGCTCTTAAAAGAAGAAAAAGAAACACCAGAGATGAACATGCACAGAGAAAAAGCCTTGTCAGGACACAGTGAGTTAAAAAGTTTCTGTCCGAGTTCTAGTGTACAACTCTGGAAAGAAGCCTCAGGAGAAACCAAATTTGCCAACACCTTGATCATGGACTCCCAGCTTCCAGAATTGTGAGAGATAAACTTCGGTTATTTAAACCGCCCTTAGGAGATAATATGAGATCTACTAAATTTCAGAGCAAAAGGTATGGACACAGGGAGGCTATTAATGTCACTAACTTACAAAAGAATTTTATAAGGATTTTTTAAAATATACTATTTAGTATAACATGAAGTATAACACACATGGAGAAAAGTCGATAAATCATGAGAGTAAAGTCTGGTGATTCTTTTTTTCCAAAGTGAACCCCATGAAATAGCCACCAAGATGAATTAGAGAATGGTATGATTTGTGTGGGAAGGCATGTGTAAGTTGTGAGATAGTGAGCAACCCATTTTTTCTCCACGCGTATCTAATAAAGTCAGGAAAACTTACTAGAAATGTGTCTTTTTTTTTTTTCAAGCAAACTTTGTCATAAATCACGTTCTATTTCTATGTAGTTCTCTTTCTGGATGCCATACTTTTTTCTATTGTCCTAATTACATCGTACCACATGGTCTTAATTACTACAGTCCTACAAGTGTATGTTCTTCAACGTTGTCTTACATGTCCATGCCTCTCTGCCTTTTTATAGAAATTTGAGAATCAGCCTGTCAATGTCCATAAAAAGAATGGCTTGGGTTTTGATTGGTGTGACACCAAATCTACAAATCAGTTATTCAGATAATCAGTTAATCAGATAATGTATTCACAGTATCAAAAGTGTTCTATCTCTCCATTTATTTGTGTTCTAATTCTACTCAGTGATGATTTGTAACTTATTTGTAGAGGTCTTATAGATCTTTCATTGTTTCATTCAGAGATATTTGATATTTTGATAGGACTGAAGTTACACCCTTTTCCATTCATACAAATACTTCTAGCTTATGCTATTCAATTTAAAGTTAGCTTAATCATAGTTTGGGATAACTATTCTTATGCGTATAAGGATAAAGTCAAATGTTACATTCTTTTTTTTTTTTCAAATGTTACATTCTTTTTTTTTTTTTTTTTTTTTTTTTTAAAGACTTTTTTTTTTTTTTTTTTTTTTTTTTAAAGATTTTATTTATTTATTTGACAGAGAGAAATTACAAGTACACTGAGAGGCAGGCAGAGAGAGAGAGAAGGAAGCAGGCTCCCTGCTGAGCAGAGAGCCCGATGCGGGACTCGATCCCAGGACCCTGAGATCATGACCTGAGCCGAAGGCAGCGGCTTAACCCACTGAGCCACCCAGGCGCCCAAAAGACTTTTTATTTATTTATTTGACAGACAGAGATCACAAGTAGGCAGAGAGGCAGGCAGAGAGAGAGGAGTATGCAGGCTCCCTGCTGAGCAGAGAGCCCGATGTGGGACTCGATCCCAGGACCCTGAGATCATGACCTGAGCCGAAGGCAGCGGCTTAACCCACTGAGCCACCCAGGCGCCCCAAATGTTACATTCTTAATAAAGTTTTTTCCTAATCAGGTTTTCCCCTAATTAAATGGATTTGAATAAGCTGAAAACCTAAAATCTAGAAACTCTTTTTATTATTTTATTTGTTGGGCAAACCTTTAAAATTTACTGATACCATTAGTTTTAAGCCTACAGAATTGGAAGGATATGAAATGGGCAGGGTGAAGATATTACTGAGATCATAGACATGGTCAAGATGTATCTAATTATATTCATTGAGCAAAAAGAGTTAAGGGGGAGGCAAACTCTTCTGAGAAGAAATTAAATGTGTTTAAAAAGGGAAGAAAACAACACTAAGGGTTTATTTTCCTAAAGGGAAGAAAAGGCTACATGGAGTTGAGGAGGCTTGTCAGTGGGTTAAGCCTCTGCCTTCGTCTCAGGTCATGATCTCGGGGTCCTGGAATCGAGTCCCGCATTGGGCTCTCTTCAGCGGGGAGCCTGCTTCCTCCTCTCTCCCTGCCTGTCTCTCCGCCTACTTGTGATCTCTCTTTGTCAAATAAATAAATAAAATCTTTAAAAAAAATAAATACCAATCATTTGTGAAGCAGTTCTAGCATCACCTGTGGACATTTGGTTTCTCTTTGGCAGTGATCTTCTGTTTTATAGTGTCTAGAGGGGGATTTGATAGCTAGGTCATGGGTAGGAAAGTGTGTGAATACCGGTTTTAATTTCAATTCACAGCAAGTGACCATGATCATGATTTAGCACCGTAGTCTGTCCTTCCCCTGTACTGGAATCATCTATTGCTGTGAAACCTGAGCTTTAGGTGAGAAAGCAGTATTCCTAGATAACTTCTCTGAGATTGCTCTAGGACCGCAGTTAGTGCCCAATCTAAGGCATGGTTTTCTTATTAGAGAAAGACAGTATTCATTGCTAATTGGGACACTGAAGCCGTGAAGGCATTTTGCAATGGTGACAGGTGTTTCGGTTCAGGAATAGTCTGTTTACTAAAGCCGAAGGAATATTATTCCTTCTTTGGCCTTAATTATTATTATTATTATTTTTTGCAATGGAATTGTTTATTTCTTGACTTGAAATGTATTTTTCTTTTATATTTGGTTCCTTGGTTTTCCTGGTAGAGGTTACTCTCTCCTCCAGTATTTCTTCAAACCTTACCTTTCCCCTTTTTGGGAGTTTCTCATGGAGGCCTCCTTTTGCGTGCTTCATCTCCAGCTGGTGCAACTTCTTGAAAAACAGTGGCCAAGGGCTGTAGAGCTCCTGCAGCTGCTCCTCGTTGGCGGGGATGATAGAATACTGGGTGCGTGGCGCGAGGCTCGGGTCCAGTGGGGCCGAATTGCAAGAAGACCGAGGAGGCCCAGTGCCACTGCGGGACAGCGACTGCGAGTGGAAGCCACCGGCACGGACAGTCCAGACAGGACAGGCAAGAGGTGTCTCTGATCACCTTGAGGTAGGAGAAGGCAGAGCTTGGTAGTGGGGTAGCCCCGGGAGCCCAGGCTCTCTGCGGGGGCCAGGATGCGTGTGCCCCGGCTCTTGGACCAATGAGGACAGGAGGGGCGCGCCTAGCCATCCTTCAGTGGTAGGTCTTAGGACAAATTCTTTCAATTTTCCCTTGTCTGAGAGTGTCTCTACTTCTTTATTGTCGCAGGATAGATCCCCTGGAACTCAGCTGTGGTCCTGGTCTTTCTGGCGGTGTTACACTGGGCAGCGGCTGCTGTGGGACTAGCCCTGCAGCGTATGGGCAGCTTAAAATACCAAACTTGTATTTAACTTTGAGTTTGTAGATTTGCACTTTAGTCTGGACTGTGCTGAGGACTTCTTTTGTTTAGAGCCGGGTGTCTTTCTTTATCTTAGATGGGTATAGATTTCTTTATCTTAGATGTCCTTCTAAAGGTTAGTTGGTTCTCAGTCTGGGCGTCTCCTCCACTAACCCCGTTCACATGGCAGTGGTTGGGAGCTAGGAGAGAAAGACAAAAACTTCAAAAATTTCCTGGAGATGAGGCCTGGAATTTGATAAAACATATCCTCAGTTACACTCTCTTGGCTAAAAGCAAGTCCCCGATCACCTGGGGTGGGGAAGAGATACCACGTTTACCTACTCCATCAAATTGCAAAGAAGGTGGGTGCCAATGGGAGGAGCGGAGAAGTGGGGGCTTATTTGAAATCCATCTACCACAAATACCTTAAAACTTAAAGCCTTTGCAGGTCATTTATGTTGGAAAATAGATTAAATTCATTTCGCTCATATTTTGGATTTGTTTTTATTAAGAAGGTTAGTTTGGTACCTTTTAATGCTCTACCATTAGAGGTAGATGTCCTACAATGATGTTTTTAAAACATGAATTTTGAAGGAATTGGCGTCACAAGTTCAGAAATAAAAAAATAAAGCCAAAGAATAGGTGAAGTAGTAGTTGCGGAAAGTTCATTGTGTGGACACCAAAAAAACCTTCCCAGCCACGAGCTCTCGAACCAAAACATGGAATGAGGCTCAGGTGTGTATTGTTATAAAGCAGCTTCTATGTCGAGAAAACAGTGACCATTCTTCATAGCAATTTGTTATAATGTTAGAATTTTCTTAAATGGTAGGAAATTGCTTTGTGGTTACCTTGTTTCGGTCTGTTCAGGAAACAGTTTGAGTTTTGCTTATAATTTCCAGATGCATTGGCAAGAAATGACGCAGGTCAAAGGCAGTCCTAAAATTAAGCTAAATAAAGCTTTGCTTGTATGAGTAAATTGGTTTTGTCTGCTCAGAGACTTTGTAAGGCTGATCATCTTTTTTTTTTATTATTTTAATAGTGGAAAGATTATTTGCACTTCTGGAAAAGGTAGACATCTTCACCATAAGATTATAAATGGTATCAACTGTTTTAAATAAAGTTCAAAAGACTTTTGATTTCCTTTGTGTAGGATGAATGTGAGAATTAAGATAACTTAGCAACAGCTGCCTAATCAAGATAGAAATGGAGCAGTAAAAGGAACGTGGCAATCATTATTGTGAAAAAGACATAGAATATAAGAGGGGGATGAAGATAAAGCAATAGATCTGTGTCCAATAGCTTGACTAATAAATGAACTTACATTTCAAGAACCATGGTAAACACAAGGAAAGATGGAAGGTAAAGTTCTCTATCATGCCAATGCAGTTTTTTTTTTTTCTCTATTGGTATGAAACTATTTTCCAAAGATAAAGCTCAACAGTAAGGCAAACCAGTCTTAAATTTAGCTAGCCTGACTTTAACATGTTGTTTCTTTTGATGTCTTTCTATTATAATATGAGCTAGAGCAATTTAATTCTTTATAGTAACCATTAATAAAAGTAAATTATAAGTAATTTTTCTTAGTTGTAAAAATGCACAACTTAATATATGGTTTAAAGTAATCCTAATAAATAATAAATCCTAATCCTAAATAAAATAATCTTTATTAGGATATTTATTTATAAAGGATATTTACTTTGTAAATAATGATAAGAACAGAAATATGTTTTAGTGCATACATTGAAGACAAAATTTTAAAGTGTCAAGAAAACATGAAAGAAAATATGAAATAGGAAAACTGAAATCAATTCTAATATAACTATAATAAAAAGAGCAGTCTAAGTATTTTGTTTAATGGTGAAAAATCTCATATTTGATGATATAGAACCATGGGTTTCAACAACATGGCATTTCCCATCTACTTAAAAACAGTAGGTAACAATGACAGAGGTAGTTAACTGAATTCACCTGAAATAAAATTAAAGGAAAGCATGGGTAACGAAATGCAATAACAATAATCATTGTTAAATGATAAGAGTTTTAATTTTGTTCCGGGGCTACATATCTCTTCAAAACTACAAATGACTGACTCTTACATTCTTCATAACAAGGAAAAATGTATTCTCAGAGAGATCAGGAAAATATAATTGGGAAAAGAAAACGTTACATTCTTTAGATTGATGGGAAGAGAAATTGTTTCTGCTTTTTTATCGTAATCATGGAATACAGTTTTTAGGATATGTGCTGCTGAAGTAAGCACTGGAATACAGTTTATACTTCTTTTTGTCTGTGGGTTTAGATGGTCTATGAGATAATTTCCAGGCTTAAATTTTCCTCCCTACTTCCTTGAATTACTTGGATGGTTCTTATTGAAATACAGTATAAGTTGAGCAAAATTTGAAAAAAAAAATTGTTGGACTAGTACATGCGTATAATTTGAAAAGAATAAGGTGGCCTCCTGAGCTTTGGGGAGAGGGTGGAGGGAAGGAGACCATTCCGGAGTCCAGAATCAGGGCCCGATAGGTTTACCGTAGCTTTCCTAGGATACGTAAATCACTCTTACTCATTTATCGCACAACCTTTGCATGTTATTTTAGTGGTTAGCTGAAGTAAAGGTCCAATTTCTCTGACTTGGTTAGGTGGTCTTCCTGCCTAATCTTGTCTTTATTCTTCTTCCTGTATTTACTGTTTTTCTTACCAGTCCCATTCAGGCTGCTGCTAGGGAAAGGCAGCATGAGAGGACAAGACATTAGGGTTAGAGATACTGATGTAGTTTGGCATTTTCTGAGACCTCACAGAGTTGTCAGACTGACCTTATTTTAGATGTGGCTCTCTCAGGGCTTCACAAGTATCAGTCCTCAGGAACAAGGCCCCAGGAGGACACAAGCAGCCGAGTGCTGGTTGTTGTCCAGGGCAACTGTGAATGGATATGCTCCTGTTATTCTGCAGTTTATTCAAGTTAGTGTCCGTATTTTTCCCATTCTGGTAAATGGAAGTTAAAAATGAAATATATGATCGTAAAACAAATTGAAGGAAGCCCATGAAAGTAATCAGAAAAATGAATGTTATCCAACTGTTCTATATTCATTAACCAATTATAATTTTCATATCAATTGCGCTGTCGGATTAAATGCATAATTTTTTCAGAGCCTGTACTTTGAGCTCAACTGATTATCACAAAATTAAGCTGCATGCTTTCAAATTAATACACATCACCAACAATAAAAATCCTGAAGTCTGAGTAGGTTTGCAATTCTGCTGATGCATAAAGATTAGATCACAAAAGGCTGTCTTGCTTTGTGATACTTCGTCTTCTCTTGGTAAAGACTTGAGGTGAGTAACCTGCACCCTCATAGCTCTACACATTTATGAGGCAGTTAGGAGGGGACAGGCAATGGATTTGGAGTAAGGTAGTGTCTTTGGCCTGGATTTTGACCTTCAGATAACCAAAGGCTACTGCTATATGTTAGAAGTCTTGTTCTCCATGATCCTGCTCCTGCAGACCCAGCAGAAGAAGAGGAGAGGGCAGACGATGTTAAAAGCTTGTTCCTCTGCAGTTGTCTTGTGGATATCTGCTGTACTCTTCCTTGGCAGCTCTGGCCCTCTCCGTGGTGGCTGTTGGTTTTGAAAAGCGTGGGAGTGTGTCTGTCACTGTAGCTGATGCCCACCTTGAGAGTGCAAGTGTCCATGCCAGAACCTAGATTCTGATACTTGCAAAATTGGGACTCAGGGTGATGGGTGATACAGTCTCCTCACAGTGTGATGAGTGTTTAGCAGAACTGGAGAGAAGGTTCATTTTTCTGATATCAGCTTAAATTCTCTCAGGACTCAAACCACATCTAGCATGCCCTGAATATAGCTCAATTATGTATGCCTGCAGCTCCACCTACCATCTGGCCCAGATTCCAGTCTGAGAATAAGCTGAGAATTCATGCGTCCGTGAAGATCAGTGTAGACCACAAAACTTAACCTGCTTGTACACTCCTCCAGTGTACAGGAAACCTCTATCATGGCTAATAACTGATTCCCAGAAAAGGACTCCAGCAGGGTCCTCTACAACACAATAACAGAAATAGGCTTCTTAAAGTTTGACCTCAGCTGGTATTTGGTAGATTTTTGTAATGTAAATATTAAAATGACCCAGTACTCTTCCTTCCCAGAGTCCGTTCCTTTGACCAATTACTGCACGTGAATAAGGTGTCCATTAAAACTGAAACCAGTGTTTTGACTTGCCTGAAAATCTCTTCTTATTTTCAATTTCCTTAAGTCAAAAATTCCTGAAATGATATTTGTCTTTACAAAGATTACCTAAAGTAAGTATTCTTCAGATGACTGATACATGAGCAGAGTAGAATTTTGATTCCTATGAAAATGATTTCTCTGTATTGTTTCCTTGTAGTTCAAGAGCAACTCCGTTTTGTAAATTGATTTCCAAAGGTCTCTCGAGATCTGCTTACCGCTCTCAAGCAATTGCACGTGATCCAAATGTAAACCATTCTCTGAGACGGAGTGATGGTTCTGCTAACTTCTAAAGTGAGCATCCATGTATGTAAAGACAGTGAATTTCCCCCAAATAATAATCTTGACTGTCTCCTTCTTCATAGGTAATACATACAGGGGGTAGAAATTCTTTGTTGAAGTGGAGATAGAGATATACATTTCTGTTGATTAAAAATCCACATATATCAAGTCAGTGGGAGACTGTAGAAAGAAAACATGTAACACCTGAAAGATTTGTAGACCTTTAGGGATATAAAGGCAATGGAAAATGGCCCTTGAAAGCTAATAAACAGGTGTTTTCCACAGTTTGGTTGGGACACGTTGAAGGATAGCAAGAACTAGTTCATGAGTAGAATTCTTCCATGATGAATAGAATTTTGGAAATAGAGTACGTGTGGAGCAGCTAACAGGTGTGTTTGGAGAGCAGCAGCTCTACCAGGTAAGTTCAAGGTCTTCGAGTCTCTTCAGTCTGTGGTTGCTCATTCCGGTCATGGTGCCAGTTTTTTGGAAACGGCCAATTATTTTCAAGTTTCCTTGGAGTGTCACAGAGATGGTCACGGGTCATGGACTGCAAAACATTCTCAGATGAAGGCAGTATAAAACCGAGTCTTCCAGATTCTGCATTTTCTTTAAATGCCCTGCGTTCTTTTGTTCCCCTTTTCCTCCTCCAAGGCTTCCTAGAGCACTATACCTGCCCCTCCCCACTGGCTAACTTAGGAAGAGCTGCTTATTTGGTTACCTATATGCATCGTCTTTCTCTTGAAAATTTCCCTGTTCTGTCATGTGTTAAAAAACAACAACTTGCACTTCACAAATTTCATACTTCCTTTCTTAGTTCTCAACACAAAAGTTGGCAAATTTTGGTGAATTAATGAAAGCACTAGCAAATGGAATTAAACATTAATATGCAGCCATTCTAGGGCATGTAATTTATGTTCAAATAAAGATTTATTTTTTTCTAGAAAAAATGAAACCGGTTGGGAATTTAAGGCAACATAGTCGACCTTGGTTTTTGTGTCAGTCCAGGCCTTAGTGGAGCTCTCAAATCAGCCAAGCAGGGACACTTTGCTTAGAGTGGTTTCTGCTTTAAATTTGATCTCTAGCAGGATGAATTGGATGTGCAATCTGTTAGGCTATTGAACATAGTCATTCTGTAATTGTTCAAGTTCAAGAAGATAGTTGAGGTTCCTGAGTATGGGGCGTCACTGCCTTTCTATGGAGTTCTGTGTGATGCTTCATACCAAGACCTTTTCAGATCTTCACTTAGTTTATACTTACTTTACTTTCTACTTTACTTAATTTAGAAGATTTTTTTTTCTGCTCAGTAATCACATCCCCATTTTATATAAAAGTTCTGTCCTCTATCAGGTCCTAGGGCTGTCAGTCAGAGCAACAGAGTCTTTTCATCCTCCCTTAAGTCCATGAGGCAGCTGAGATACCCTGTCCTTCTAACCCAAGTTCCAAGCAGAGGGAGAGGCTCCCAGTGACCATCAATTTCCTCTTCTGCAGCCACAAGATGGCAGTATGACAATTTATATTCAAAAGTTATTGAACTTCATTTTATGGAGTTCAGAGGAATTTAAGGACCACAGAATCCACTTTAAGCAAATACTGAAGTTGAACTGGAAACTGTATCCCACAACAGATTAATGTTTGTGCCACGGTTCAGGAGATGGGTGACCTCCAGCCAGAATGATGTAGGCTGGGCCAATGTGATTCTACAACGACACATTTTGCCTTCTTTTCTCCTCTGAGGTACTTGAGTAAAATGGTTGAGGCAGACCCATGCATTTGGCCTTTACACCATAACGAGGAGGTTTCAAATGACATTGACTGGCACTGAAGGACAATAGCAGACACTTTGGTTTTATTTTTCTGTGAAATGAAGACCCAGTGAATTCCATCAAGGAGTTAGCTTTTGTAAGGCAGTAAATCTTGTTCTTTTATAGCAAAGTCATTTAACAATTCATCAGAAGTTCATTGTTTTTCTCCGTGAGAGAATACATGGTGAGCTTTACTTTATGAAAAATTTATTTTTTAGGTGCTTGAATCTGTATTGTAGAATGTAGGATACATTACAGAGAAAAAAAGCATTGAATGTATTTAGGACTATGCAGTTTGAAATATTCAGGTATGTATTTGTTAAATAAGTCCAGGGAATGTTTTATTTCTTAGGATCTGGAATGTGTGTGTGTGCGTGTGTGTGTGTGTATGCATGTATATATGTGTGTGTGTGGATCTGTATGCACATACACAGTAACTACCTAATAGAAATTTCCTGAAGATTAAGGGAGTAATCCATGTAAAACACTTAGTATAGTCCCTGGTACAGAGACGTCATGCAAAAATTGTTATTGTAACACTATTATTATTTAATAATAATAATAATTTATTATTATTATTATTTAATAATACATAATAACACTATTATTATTAGTCATGGTTGTTGCTACATTGGTAATTACCCACGGAACCAGTTAGCTTGGTCTTGTCACAAAGCTACAGATAAAATTTTTTTATCTAATTATCTGTTTTGGAAATGCAGACAATAGTATTAATAATTAATTCATGTTGATTAAAACTTTAAAATGTGTTTTATATGCATAACGTCTCCTCCCTCTGTCATTCTCCCTTAAGATGCTCAAATTACCTTTGCACCAATCAGAAAGACTCTCAACCCTTTCTCTTCCTGTCAGTAGTTACTGAGTAAAATCTGTTTTCTCTACTTGAACCAATGCTCAGCTATGTTTATCTTTGGAGAACCAAAGAGAAGCAGGAGTGATCTCGGTTTCTGTTACTCCTAATTACTGAGTGGGGCTGGATTCCTATCCAGCAACGGGGTTCCTATCCCTGCAACTCTAGACTTTAGGGCTAGATGTCCATATCCCCATAGTGAGCAGCACTTGCCTGGACTGCTTTGGATTGTAATCTTCATCAGCCAACTGGGCACTTAGAACTTTTTTTTTTTTTAAATTTATTTATTTTCAGCATAACAATATCATTATTATTTCACCACGCCCAGTGCTCCATGCAATCCGTGCCCTCTATAATACCCACCACCTGGTACCCCGACCTCCCGCCCCCCCTGCCACTTCAAAAACAATCTGAGGGGTTTGAAGTGGCACTTAGAACGTCTTACATCCAGAAGCTAGTAGGTGAGAAGTGGAGATACCGTCTTGGCAGGAGTAGTTGAACTTAATCATAAGGAAATTGTAGGACTTTGGATACACAGTTGGGGCAGGGCAAGGTAAGGTCTTTAGGTAGACCTTGGGTCCTCCTTCTAATGGACTGAATTGTATTCCTTCCCCCCAAGTTTGTATGCTGAAGCCCTAAGGCCCAATATGATGGCGCTTGGAGATAGAGTACTCAGAGATAATTAAGGTTAAGTGAGGTCCAAAGAGGAGTCATAATCCAACAAGACTGGTATCCTTAGAAGAGGAAGAGCTATGATGCAGGGCGTGTACTCTCCCTGCACATGTAAAGAGAAAAAGACATGTGAGCGCCTGGTGTGGAGGTAACCTTCTGCAAGCCAGGAAGAAAGACCTCACCACAAATCAACCCTACTGGACCTTGATTGTAGGCTTCCAGCCTCCAGAACTGTAAGAATATAAATTCTATTGTTCAAACCTTGTCTGTGACACTCTGTTAGGGAGGGCTGACTAGACTAATATATTTCTACGGCCAATTTTTTTTTTTTTCTGTCACTGTATAGTTAGAGTAATTCTGGTTTGCAAACAATATACCAACATGGGTCCTAGTCCCCTCTGGAGTGAGGGTTTGAGTCCTGTTGCCAGATAAGCCCCTGGGACCAGCAGAGGGGTAGCTTCGAGGGAAATCTAGCACCAGTAGTGGTAGTGGGTATCAGTATTGGTGGTGGCCTGGCCAGCTGTTCCTAGCTATTTACCTTCTTGTTTTACATTTCTCTATGAAAGTGAAGCTTACTGGATTCCTGAGGATTCTGTTTCCTGAACAGACACACAGAGACAGCTCAGTGGGGCAGAGCTCTGTATACACAGGCATATGTGCTTCTTAGAATCTCTTCAAGGAAGGACTTACTACTTGAGCTCTTGTGTACTGAACTCTGTCTCAGAGTCTGCTTTCTGGAGAACTTAACATACAGCATTGACTAACAATTGGGTCAATTGTAATAAAATGAGGAATGTTTAAAGCTTTAAAGCTTCTGGTTTTTATTTGGGGTCCTAGTCATCAATCTGATGGCAAAAGGCTAAGTCACACTCAACATTCTTGCAGTGAACACTTGTCTTTTGACTTAAGATTGTGTGAACTGGTTTATAACCGAGAATGTCCTAAGTGTACCCAATAGATGGGAAGTTTATACGTGAAAATATAGGACTGTTTTATTGTAGTTTCCACTGATAGGACTTTATAACTTTGACCCCCCCCCCTCCTTAGATAGCTGTAAATGTTGAAGATGGACAGAAAAAGGCTATATAATAGAGATGAGAAACATGGCATTTTCCTTCTGTGGGTGATGGATAACCAGGTATAATCTTATAATCTTTGTTCTAAAATTGTGTCAAACTGACAGTCATTGTAATTGATATTAAAAGGGACCAAAACAAATGGGACAAGCTGTGTGTGATCTATTTGAGATGAGACATCCATCCTTAGTTGACCATCTATAATTCTGTAATTATGTTCTCCAAGATATGTGAAATGGCAACAACAAAAAGCATGGTGTTTAGCTTGCACATCACGATAAAAACAACACAATACGTACGTCCTACTCTGTTGATTAATTGTTCTTCCGAACAGTTTCTATAATGTGACTTTTTTTTTGGGGGGTGTATCAGATTTATTCCATGGGGCTTTCCCTTGGGTTAGCTGTTCCTCCACTGAAACAGGTCTTTATGGGGGAGAGGGGAGAAGGAAAGTAAGTTTAAAATATTTAAATAGAAGAATAATCCTCTAAAAAGTTGAACCGTATTTTTTAGTACAAACAATTTATTAAATGATAAACTTCAACATTCAAGGGTTTTTTTTTTTTTAATTTTCACTTTTGGTATAGTAATTTAGGTCTGTATTTATGGGATTTTGTGATCCAAAAGACATTGTGAAATCATCCTTTTGGTCCTTCATCAGCCTTAGCTTATTTCTATGGCCAACAGGTTAAAGTCCCTAATCTTTCTTACTTACTAATTGGTGTACTGTTTGTTTTTATTTCCTAAATTTAAAAAAGTGACTAAATGCAACGTTTGTAGACATTTGCTGTTTCACGTAGTAGCTTTGTATCCTGGAACACCGTTTTGAGGATTGACATTCATTTGATAAGTCTAAGGAGGATGGTGGGAACTAGAGATAGCAAATTTTACGTGGGTCCTTCAAAAGTTTGGACTTGACCTACAAACCTGTGAGTAGCTTGGAAGCTGCAGGGGTGAAGTACGCATTTTTAGAGAGATCTTAACTGCTGTGCAGAGAACGAATTTGAGGAGATCTAAAAAGCAGAGAGAGAAAAAAAAAAAGCAGTCAAAGCTGTTTTAAAGTCCAGGTGAGATTGGAGGAAAGATTTAAAACAGACTCACTACAGTTAGTCTGGATACTCCTCCCAGGTAATAAGCAAAAGAGGGAACTTTTGGTAAGCCTCTCCATTGTCAGTTTTAAATGTAAACCCTGTAGTCAGGTTTATTCCTTCTTTTCTCCTTTCCTAGCTTGCTTGCTTGCTTCCTTCTTTCCTTCCTTGAATTCAACAATTCCTGTGTGCCCTTGTCATGTCTTATCCTGACAACTCTGTGTCTGATGGGGAATGAAGCAGGTGTATTGGCTACCCTCCTGTCTGTCAGCCAGGGTTCCAGCAGGAAACCATAACCCATTCCAAACTGGAGGATTCCAGAGTGGCTCAATCGGAAGAATATTTTTAAAAGTGGTAGAAGGTTGTATCCTGGAGTGAATAGCAGCTGCTATCACTCTTGACTTGGAGAAACAAGGAAAGCGAGTGTTTTCTACAACCTGGAAGAAGACCTCCTTGTGGAGAGGAGCCACCTTGAGTGAAGCTGTGACCTTCAGCGGGGGTGGGAGGAGATTGGCAATCCGTGGCGATTTCTCGGAGAGAGAGCTGGAGAGCAAGCACCTTGAATACCCTTCTACCATTCTCCTTACCCTTCCCTCCAGGATCTTGCTGGGCTTTCCATTGGCTCAACCAAACCAAAGGCGAAAGGCTTCAAGGGACTGTTTATGATGTTTTCTATTCAGGTGCTCAGCCTGGACCAAAAAGACAAACACGGAAGTTTGGGGAGTTAACTGGCAGGAGCATACAAGAGGTAGAGAGAATGCCAGGAAACTCCCAGGCGCGCGCGCGTGCGTGCGTGCGTGTGATCCTTTCCATACTGTATTGAATGTTGGTTTCATCTTGGTTTGACCCATAGGAACAGTGTGGGCAGGGAGAAGGGTTACTACACTGTCATTTTTCTTGTGTTACTTTTGCCTTAGAAGCAGCCTAGGACCACATCCCCTTTCTCAAGGTCATCTTCTCTTTAGAGTAGGCAGGTATTTTACAAACAAATAGAATACACACAGCTAAATGCACTTCTGTATTTACCTGGTGTTGTGAAGTCTGGCACTTCGGGCAAACTCCAGCATGTGTAAAGAAGCATGTAAGTAGAAAACAGGTGTATGCATAGATTTTGCTTTCTCTCATTGTGGCCTATGTTTGCCATATGTGAATTATTTGGCATTTTTGCTTTGCACAATATTGCGGGTCTCCAATGATAAAAAGCTTCAGTGTCGGGTCTGTGAGATTCACAGCCTTCTAGTATTTTTTCCTATAGTAAGAGAAGTCGACAGTGGAAATTTCTGTCACTGACAATCTCAAATTGGTTATTCTGAATAGGACGGACATTCAAGTTCTTGGCTGATCAGTTACAAAGTAAAAGATGTAAAAATAACAAAGAGTAAATTTAGGTAAGGGGAATTTGTGATGGTGTATTTACATTTACTATTGTCAAAGAAGAATCTTCTTGACATTGGTGGCCTTTTCTGTATCCTGGAAGGATAGACCCAGATTGTAAAGAGCTGAAAATCTCCATCTTCTTACTAGATGTCTTTTAGATGGATGTTAATAAAATACTTTCAAAGAAAAGGAAGGAGGCTGGCTGTTCACCTACGCATTTCTTTACTACAGTGGTATATTGGAGACTAACCAATTTTTACTTGTTTAGAATATGCCAATATTTGGGGGGAAATATCAGTCCTTTATCTTTAGTGTACTTTACTTACATGAGAGAATCTTAATAAACTTCACTCAAGAACTATCATGGGGTTTAAAAGCAAGAAAACCACTGGAATCGTGTGGCATAATGGAAAAGGACTGCCTTGTCCTTTAATCTTTCTGGCAAAGATAGTAATTTAAAAGCAATAAGGTAATACACTAGGACATAGAGAGTCCAAAGGTAGGCTATATTGCATGCTTCGGCAAGAGTGAATTGAACAGGAATGGATCCCAAAACTTCAGGTCAAGTGTAATAGCCAAGTCTACAAAAAGTGAGTGGCTGAAGTTCTCCCAGAGTCCTCAAGGAACTTTACCTGTCCTGCACTAAAAAGACCACATTTTTTTCCCTGCCATTTAAGACCTTGGAGGTGATCCAGTCCGAGTCAGAAAGCGAGAAGTGCAGATACAAAGACTTGCCTGGTTTCTTGAGTTCTCATTGTTGTTAGAAAAGCCAGATAATGGCAGGGAAAGGAGTCAAGTGAAAGTGAAAGATGAGAGGGTACATCTCCCACCACAGATCTGAACAACAGTCCAGGCTTGTGCTGAAGGAGGAGTTTGGGGTCGAACAGGAGGTTAAGGTTTTGACTTAGAGCAGATGAAGGTTTTTAGTACCTGAATGTGAACTTGGTTGCTAAACATGGATTTTGATCCCCTAAAAGGACTCAGAAGTCATGGAATACATATGAAATACAACCCGGGAAATAGGAACGGAGATTAAATGGAATGTGTTTGAAAGCAAGGTTTGTAGAAAAATAAAGCTACTTCCTAGTTTCTGTAAAGCTGTTATAATAGTGGTATGGGATATTCTCCAGGCTGAATCTAATGCCACAACACCCTAATTGGTCAATACTATGTTTCCTGAGTAATTCTATTTTATTAACAATGTGATAAGAAGGTTGAAGCATTTGGTGTGAGCAAAATATATGGAGTATCCATCGTTCAAAGTAAAGTGAATCCTTGAGTTTAGGTCTCTGCAGTTGCTACTTTTCCATTCTGGTCTTTAACTCTTTAACTGCCAGGAAAATTTTTCATTCCTATTCACTCAGCACTGATACAGCCCATGTTTCATTCCATTGTTAAACATCAGCATCTTTGGATAGATAGAAGAGGCAGACAACTGAGAATCTAGGGAGTTGGGGAGGAAAAACAGAAGTTTGATTCTGAGAAAGGGACAGCTGAAGGAGACAGCAGTGTGCAGGGGAGAAAATGCATATCTGACAAGGAAGTATTAGTTCCGTGAAGGCATAGGATCCTGATAGACTCTAAAGAGAGTTGGAAAGTTTGGGAAGTTTTAAAGACTTGGAAAAAAGGAGAGGTTCCTTTATTCTTTCTGAAAGCGACAGGATCGATAAGAACTAACAAAGGGTAAATTCCATGAATTCTGTATATGTAACTTAAGAGGGTAGAAAACTAAAATTCTATCCCGCTCTGTGAGTCTGGTGAGTGGATCTTTGTCATCTTGGATTAATTGTTGCACAATCCTAATGAAAATACTTCCCATACTGGGGCACCTGGGTGGCTCAGACCTGATCCCAGGGTTCTGGGATGGAGCCCCGCCTGCTTTGAAGTGGGGCTTCCTGTTTAGCAGGTGGTCTGCTTCTCCCTCTGCCAGTGTTCTCTCTCCCTCTCTTGTACACACTCTCTCTCAAATAAATAAATAAAAATCTTCAAAAAAATACTTACAAAAAATATCTCTACTTAAGTTTAAGGTTCTTTGTGACTAGGTAGGATGCTAATTTTTCTCTCAGGATTCAAACTGAGCATTTTCTACAACATGTGAGGGAATCCAGAGTGAAGAGTTGTAAGCTCCCAAAAAGAGCTGATGAAAAACTTATTTTAGCCAATGGAATGTGTTACATACACCAAGTGGTCACTGAAGTATGGCTTGAATCTCACTAATCTTTGTGATGAATGATTCAAGACACCGGAGCATGCCTTTCTATGCCTTTCTATGTTGTATTCTTCACATAGGAAGTTTGAGTGCTTGCACTTCTGTCCCATTTCACCCTTCCCTCCATGATGGCCGTGAAGTCTTTCTCCAGCGTTCTCTGATTAACATACCAGTAGTGGGCGGTCCTTTTCCTGGCCTGGGATCTATAATCAGTGCTGTGTTGATGGTATCACCGACTGCATTTTCAAGGAGATGGCTCCATAATTTCGATGGTTCCTTTGGATTTCTTTAGGGGTTTTTGGCTTGTTTTTTTTTTTTTTTTTTAAAATTTAGTTTCTGGAGGGAGACCTTATTTATTTCAGTAGTTGGCTTAGATAAAGCTATAAAATTTATGCTAAGAGGCAAAAGACTGAGGCACTGAACTATTTGAAGAGCAAAATTCATAAAGTATTGCTATTTGTTCATGTAGTATGTAGAGGAGAGAGGGGATTTTCTCAGGTTGTACTTGAAAACGTTAATCTTTAATAACCCAGGGTAAAGGACAGGTAATCAGCAATTCCTTGAACAGTAACTTACATTTGATATATATTCCTGTCCTCTTCACAAGCTGTATGTAGTCCTGTAATTTTATATCTCATTATGCTCACTGGCATCCAATATAAAATGCCAATGTATAAATCAACTATGAAATTAGCCTAAATTGTGTAATAAATTGCGTTACACTTCAGAGTTTTTGAAAATCTTCATTAAACTTTTTATAACTTTAAGAATAAAATGAAATCTTCTCATTTTCACGTATACATATGTCTCCATATGAAAACACATACATAGCACACTTCGTTAATCATTTGAGGACTTTATTGCGGGGTTTTTAATGAAAAGACAACTTAAAAGATTATCCAGAGTTTTGCTTCTGCCTGGGGTATAGAAAGTTGGAAATAGTGGGCCACTCTCAAAGAAGTATATGAGCAAGTTAACTAAACTAAAAAAAAAAAAAAAAAAAATTATAACTTTTTTGTCACAGGACAAATTACCTGGTGTCTAATGAAAAACGTGTCCCTCTAGAGATATAGGACCCAAGAATAGTCTTAACTGTGCATAGTATGGGAGGGTGAGATGCTGGGCACCTTATAGGTTTATAAGAATTCACTTAAACTTGGAAACCAATTGCTAGAGGCTGAATGTGGACAAGAGGGAGGAGATAACTCCGTTCTCATGCTGAGGACAGAAGAGGTATTCACACCCACTCTCAGGACCCTCTCCAGGTACCTCCAAGAGGTACTCACAAGAATGGTTGGAGGTAGAATGGGAGACCAAAGAAAGCCCTCCTCCTTGGAGTCCTGAGAAAGAGCAGCCAGCTCCATGTGAAAGGCTTTAGGGGCTCCCACTTCCTCGTGAAGTAAAAGTCCTTGGCTGTTCTTCCCTCAGAGACTATCATGGAGCCCCCAGATGCAAGTGAAGATCCATTTTCAATACCCCATTGAAATATGTTATCCCTGGGCGCCTGGGTGGCTCAGTGGGTTAAGCCGCTGCCTTCGGCTCAGGTCATGATCTCAGGGTCCTGGGATCGAGTCCCGCATTGGGCTCTCTGCTCAGCAGGGAGCCTGCTTCCCTCTCTCTCTCTCTCTGCCTGCCTCTCTGCCTACTTGTGATCTCTGTCTGTCAAATAAATAAATAAAATCTTTAAAAAAAAGAAAAAGAAATATGTTATCCCTGAGAGAGAAAAAAGAGTAATTGGACTTTATCAAAATTAAAAAAAAATTTGCTATGAAAGATACAACTCTTAAAAGCGTAAAGTGACAAGAGTATGAACAGTACTTGTCAATCACCTATTAAAGGATTCATAACCACAATATGTAAAACACTCTCAAAACTCAAGAACGTAATTTTTAGAAAATGGGCAAAAGATTTGAATGCAATTCAGAGAAGATACATACATGGCAAGTACATGTATGAAAAGATGTTCAACATTATCATTAGAAAAATTGAAATTAAAACAGCAGTGGGATGTTATTATGCACTTACTTGTAGGGCATAAATTTAAAACATCTGACAATACTGGCTGCTGGCCATGAGGCAGAGATACAAGAACAAGTAATTGTATTTGTTCTTAATTGGTGTAAAAGGTAAATGAGTAAAGCAAAAAACCCAGAGTAACAATACACTTTGTTTTTATAGGAAATGTGAAAGTAATGACAACAAAAACATAATATGGGATATGGAGCCAAGTATAAGTATGTTTGCATGTGCATATAAACATATGCATGTGTATGTCTTCACCTATACGTGTTCCCCCTGCTCTTGCCCCTGATGATGAATGGCAACAGCTTCACCCCAGTGACAGTAACATATTGCCCTGGATTTCTAAACATTGCTCCACTGTTAAGGAACCAAAGTACCATGAAGAAATGTCAGGGCTGTGTAGGAAATGTACTAGAAGAGATGGGAACTTTTTTTTAAACCATAAAATAAGGAAGTGAGAATAACAGGAATATTTTAAAAGTACATTGGAGCTAGCTCTGATGGGTTTCCAAAGGTCCAAACTGGAAAAACTTGAGATTCAAATAGTAATAATAAAAATCATGACCCATTGAATAAAATGGGTATCATCCTTGTGTTCGTACTGATAGAAGCAAACCAGTGGAGAAGGTTAGGAAACACTATTTAAACAAATGATCAAAGTGAACATTATGAATGACGGGACAGATTTAAATCCTGACACTCTGGATAGGTTGCAAAGTAAAGGACACAACACCAGTTATACATAATTAATTTCCTTTTTTTCACTTTTCATATTGGATTATGTAAAAGCCGATCTTCATGGGTGAGGAACACACTTAAATTCTCGGGGAAGAGTAGCATCATGTCAACTGAAATAGTATGAATATTTTTGGGGTGTTAAAAATTTCTGTTTGAGATAGTTTTAGAATAGGAAAGAAATCCTTTTGGGAGTCTTAATGGCAATTTACATTCTTTGTCTTGTTATTCTTGCTGTAATAAAAATATGGGTGCATCCTGTGAAGCCAGTTAAATTAGTAATTTTGGTTAAAGATTTTCCAGGGATCATTTAATGAGGAAAGATAGATTGTATATACTAGTAATCAAAGTAGTAAGATCCCATGAATTGTGACATACTACATTTAGATTATATTCTAGAACAATGAAAATATTTTATGACAGCAGTGGAACTATGGCATGTATGGAACTTGAATGTATCTTTTCCATAATAAGATTTATATAAATGATCAATTTAGTTTTAGAGGAAGAAACATCTGAATTTTTAGGCTTCACTAAATACCAATGGCCTATCCATTTCCAACTGTTACATTTAATCACTGAGGATTTGTTGTGAAGGCAAAGAAGCCAGAAAGTTGGTCTCATTCATTTATGATCCTAATAGTACTCTTCCTGAGTTATTACAAAATAGTCACTTAGAGACTGAAATTATTTGGTTTCCCTAGATGACATCTTTTACTTCCCTCTGCTCTTTTCAAAGGTTTTAGAAACTTAGGTGTTACATAGTTGAGTCAGCCTCCCGGACGTCATACTGGTATAGCTTAACCATTAAGATAAAGGTTTATTGTACTACTCACAGACTCTATGGAAGAAATGCTATACTTTGGTAATTTATTGACTTTTTGAATCTGAAGATACAATTTAAAATGTGGATGTATCATTTATTAAATGGTGTCAAGTGTTCAGCCTCTAGGAAATGAGTGTTTTGTGCCCTGGTTGCCTACATATCCTATTTATTTTTCATGGTTGTTAAGACGTTCTTTCTTCTGGGAATAAGTATGCATGTGTGTGTTCAGGAGAAATGAGGGGATATGCAGATACGGTTTTTATACTCAAGTCAAGAAGTCTAGGTCACCCCTAGAATGTTGTGTCATTCAAAGCATCCCAGATCCCCTGACTTCCAGTGTTCTACACCAAGTATAGTTATATGAAGTCTAAGACAGTGCCTGGTCTCTATAATGAGACAAGGAGAAGGAAAGAGACAAGGAGAAGGAAAGAGAAATAGGAAGTAGAAGGATCATTATTTCCATTTGTGATATGCATTTGGTGTTGGTAGGGTTCTTTTCAAACAAACTAAGAGTCCTGGATTCATAACATAAGCGTGCAATTTTTTTTTTTTTTTTTTTTTTTTTTTTTTTTTTTTTTTTTTTTTTTTTTTTTTATTTATACATTTATTTATGAGATTTTATCTTTACTACTAGAGAAACTGGAGAGAGAGGTAGGTATTTTTATTTTGTAATTGTTTATCACATTAACTGGTATAGAGTAGATGCGTATTACATGTTTATTGAGTGACTGGATGTTATACCAATTATTTCTTCTTGTTCTTTTGATATAGCTGGCATTTTTTCTTTTTTTTTTTTTTTTTTTTTTTTTATTTTTTTTTTATTTTTTATAAACATATATTTTTTATATACATATATTTTTATCCCCAGGTCTGTGAATCACCAGGTTTACACACTTCACAGCACTCACCAAATCACATACCCTCCCCAATGTCCATAATCCCACCCCCTTCTCCCCAACCCCCTCCCCCCGGCAACCCTCAGTTTGTTTTGTGAGATTAAGAGTCACTTATGGTTTGTCTCCCTCCCAATCCCATCTTGTTTCATTTATTCTTCTACCCACTTAAGCCTCCATGTTGCATCACCACTTCCTCATATCAGGGAGATCATATGATAGTTGTCTTTCTCTGCTTGACTTATTTCGCTAAGCATGATACGCTCTAGTTCCATCCATGTTGTTGCAAATGGCAAGATTTCATTTCTTTTGATGGCTGCATAGTATTCCATTGTGTATATATACCACATCTTCTTGATCCATTCATCTGTTGATGGACATCTAGGTTCTTTCCATAGTTTGGCTATTGTGGACATTGCTGCTATAAACATTCGGGTGCATGTGTCCCTTTGGATCACTACATTTGTATCTTTAGGGTAAATACCCAATAGTGCAATTGCTGGGTCATAGGGCAGTTCTATTTTCAACATTTTGAGGAACCTCCATGCTGTTTTCCAGAGTGGCTGCACCAGCTTGCATTCCCACCAACAGTGTAGGAGGGTTCCCCTTTCTCCGCATCCTCGCCAGCATCTGTCATTTCCTGACTTGTTGATTTTAGCCATTCTGACTGGTGTGAGGTGATATCTCATTGTGGTTTTGATTTGTATTTCCCTGATGCCAAGTGATATGGAGCACTTTTTCATGTGTCTGTTGGCCATCTGGATGTCTTCTTTGCAGAAATGTCTGTTCATGTCTTCTGCCCATTTCTTGATTGGATTATTTGTTCTTTGGGTGTTGAGTTTGCTAAGTTCTTTATAGATTCTGGACACTAGTCCTTTATCTGATATGTCGTTTGCAAATATCTTCTCCCATTCTGTCAGTTGTCTTTTGATTTTGTTAACTGTTTCCTTTGCTGTGCAAAAGCTTTTGATCTTGATGAAATCCCAGTAGTTCATTTTTTCCCTTGCTTCCCTTGCCTTTTGCGTTGTTCCTAGGAAGATGTTGCTGCGGCAGAGGTCGAAGAGGTTGCTGCCCGTGTTCTCCTCAAGGATTTTGATGGATTCCTTTCGTACATTGAGGTCCTTCATCCATTTTGAGTCTATTTTTGTGTGTGGTGTAAGGAAATGGTCCAATTTCATTTTTCTGCATGTGGCTGTCCAATTTTCCCAGCACCATTTATTGAAAAGGCTGTCTTTTTTCCATTGGACATTCTTTCCTGCTTTGTCGAAGATTAGTTGACCATAGAGTTGAGGGTCTATTTCTGGGCTCTCTATTCTGTTCCATTGATCTATGTGTCTGTTTTTGTGCCAGTACCATGCTGTCTTGATGATGACAGCTTTGTAATAGAGCTTGAAGTCCGGAATTGTGATGCCACCAACGTTGGCTTTCTTTTTCAATATCCCTTTGGCTATTCGAGGTCTTTTCTGGTTCCATATAAATTTTAGAATTATTTGTTCCATTTCTTTGAAAAAGATGGATGGTACTTTGATAGGAATTGCATTAAATGTGTAGATTGCTTTAGGTAGCATAGACATTTTCACAATATTTATTCTTCCAATCCAGGAGCATGGAACATTTTTCCATTTCTTTGTGTCTTCCTCAATTTCTTTCATGAGTACTTTATAGTTTTCTGAGTATAGATTCTGTGTCTCTTTGGTTAGGTTTATTCCTAGGTATCTTATGGTTTTGGATGCAATTGTAAATGGGATTGACTCCTTAATATCTCTTTCTTCTGTCTTGCTGTTGGTGTAGAGAAATGCAACTGATTTCTGTGCATTGATTTTATATCCTGACACTTTACTGAATTCCTGTATAAGTTCTAGCAGTTTTGGAGTGGAGTCTTTTGGGTTTTCCACATATAGTATCATATCATCTGCGAAGAGTGATAATTTGACTTCTTCTTTGCCGATTTGGATGCCTTTAATTTCCTTTTGTTGTCTGATTGCTGAGGCTAGGACCTCTAGTACGATGTTGAATAGCAGTGGTGATAATGGACATCCCTGCCGTGTTCCTGACCTTAGCGGAAAAGCTTTCAGTTTTTCTCCATTGAGAATGATATTTGCGGTGGGTTTTTCATAGATGGCTTTGATGATATTGAGGTATGTGCCCTCTATCCCTACACTTTGAAGAGTTTTGATCAGGAAGGGATGTTGTACTTTGTCAAATGCTTTTTCAGCATCTATTGAGAGTATCATATGGTTCTTGTTCTTACTTTTATTGATGTGTTGTATCACATTGACTGATTTGCGGATGTTGAACCAACCTTGCAGCCCTGGAATAAATCCCACTTGGTCGTGGTGAATAATCTTTTTAATGTACTGTTGAATCCGATTGGCTAGTATTTTGTTGAGTATTTTCGCATCTGTGTTCATCAAGGATATCGGTCTATAGCTCTCTTTTTTGGTGGGATCCTTGTCTGGTTTTGGGATCAAGGTGATGCTGGCCTCATAAAATGAGTTTGGAAGTTTTCCTTCCATTTCTATTTTTTGGAACAGTTTCAGGAGAATAGGAATTAGTTCTTCTTTAAATGTTTGGTAGAATTCCCCCGGGAAGCCGTCTGGCCCTGGGCTTTTGTTTGTTTGGAGATTTTTAATGACTGTTTCAATCTCCTTACTGGTTATGGGTCTGTTCAGGCTTTCTATTTCTTCATGGTTCAGTTGTGGTAGTTTATATGTTTCTAGGAATGCATCCATTTCTTCCAGATTGTCAAATTTATTGCCGTAGAGTTGCTCATAGTATGTTCTTATAATAGTTTGTATTTCCTTGGTGTTAGTTGTGATCTCTCCTCTTTCATTCATTATTTTATTTATTTGGGTCCTTTCTCTTTTCTTTTTGATAAGTCGGGCCAGGGGTTTATCAATTTTATTAATTCTTTCAAAGAACCAGCTCCTAGTTTCGTTGATTTGTTCTATTGTTTTTTTGGTTTCTATTTCATTGATTTCTGCTCTGATCTTTATGATTTCTCTTCTCCTGCTGGGCTTAGGGTTTCTTTCTTGTTCCTTCTCCAGCTCCTTTAGGTGTAGGGTTAGGTTGTGTACCTGAGACCTTTCTTGTTTCTTGAGAAAGGCTTGTACCGCTATATATTTTCCTCTCAGGACTGCCTTTGTTGTGTCCCACAGATTTTGAACCGTTGTATTTTCATTATCATTTGTTTCCATGATTTTTTTCAATTCTTCTTTAATTTCCCGGTTGACCCATTCATTCTTTAGAAGGATACTGTTTAGTCTCCATGTATTTGGGTTCTTTCCAAACTTCCTTTTGTGGTTGAGTTCTAGCTTTAGAGCATTGTGGTCTGAAAATATGCAGGGAATGATCCCAATCTTTTGATACCGGTTGAGTCCTGATTTAGGACCGAGGATGTGATCTATTCTGGAGAATGTACCATGTGCACTAGAGAAGAATGTGTATTCTGTTGCTTTGGGATGAAATATTCTGAATATATCTGTGATGTCCATCTGGTCCAGTGTGTCATTTAAGGCCTTTATTTCCTTGCTGATCTTTTGCTTGGATGACCTGTCCATTTCAGTGAGGGGAATATTAAAGTCCCCTACTATTATTGTATTGTTGTTTATGTGTTTCTTTGATTTTGTTATTAATTGGTTTATATAGTTGGCTGCTCCCACGTTGGGGGCATAGATATTTAAAATTGTTAAATCTTCTTGTTGGACAGACCCTTTGAGTATGATATAGTGTCCTTCCTCATCTCTTATTACAGTCTTTGGCTTAAAATCTAATTGATCTGATATAAGGATTGCCACTCCTGCTTTCTTCTGATGTCCATTAGCATGGTAAATTCTTTTCCACCCCCTCACTTTAAATCTGGAGGTGTCTTCGGGCTTAAAATGTGTTTCTTGGAGGCAACATATAGATGGGTTTTGTTTTTTTATCCATTCTGATACCCTGTGTCTTTTGACAGGGGCATTTAGCCCATTCACATTCAGGGTAACTATTGAGAGATATGAATTTAGTGCCATTGTATTGCCTGTAAGGTGACTGTTACTGTATATGGTCTCTGTTCCTTTCTGATCTACCACTTGTAGGCTCTCTCTTTGCTTAGAGGACCCCTTTCAATATTTCCTGTAGAGCTGGTTTGGTATTTGCAAATTCTTTCAGTTGTTGTTTGTCCTGGAAGCTTTTAATCTCTCCTTCTATTTTCAATGATAGCCTAGCTGGATATAGTATTCTTGGCTGCATGTTTTTCTCGTTTAGTGCTCTGAAAATATCATGCCAGCTCTTTCTGGCCTGCCAGGTCTCTGTGGATAAGTCAGCTGCCAATCTAATATTTTTACCATTGTATGTTACAGACTTCTTTTCCCGGGCTGCTTTCAGGATTTTCTCTTTGTCATTGAGACTTGTAAATTTTACTATTATGTGACGGGGTGTGGGCCTATTCTTATTTATTTTGAGGGGCATTCTCTGAACCTCCTGAATTTTGATGCTTGTTCCCTTTGCCATATTGGGGAAATTCTCCCCAATAATTCTCTCCAGTATACCTTCTGCTCCCCTCTCACTTTCTTCTTCTTCTGGAATCCCAATTATTCTAATGTTGTTTCGTCTTATGGTGTCACTTATTTCTCGAATTCTCCCCTCGTGGTCCAGTAGCTGTTTGTCCCTCTTTTGATCAGCTTCTTTATTCTCTGTCATTTGGTCTTCTATATCACTAATTCTTTCTTCTGCCTCATTTATCCTAGCAGTGAGAGCCTCCATTTTTGATTGCACCTCATTAATAGCTTTTTTGATTTCAACTTGGTTAGATTTTAGTTCTTTTATTTCTCCAGAAAGGGCTTTTATATCTCTCGAGAGGGTTTCTCTAATATCTTCCATGCCTTTTTCGAGCCCGGCTAGAACCTTGAGAATTGTCATTCTGAACTCTAGATCTGACATATTACCGATGTCTGTATTGATTAGGTCCCTAGCCTTCGGTACTGCCTCTTGTTCTTTTTTTTGTGGTGAATTTTTACGTCTTGTCATTTTGTCCAGATAAGAGTAAATGAAGGGGCAAGTAAAATACTAAAAGGGTGGCAACAACCCCAGGAAAATATGCTTTAGCCAAATTAGAAGAGATCCAAAATCGTGAGTGGGGAGAAAGGGGATAAAAAGAGGTTCAAAAAGGAAGAAAGAAAAAAGAAAGAAAAAAAAAAAAAAAAAAAAAGAAAAGAATTTTTTTTTAAAAAAGAAAACACCTAAGAAAAATGTAAAAAAATATATATATATATTAGATAAACTAGTAAAAAATCGTTAAAAAAGAAAAAGGTAACAGTTAAAAAAAAAAAATTTTACCCGAAGGCGAGAAAAAAAAAAAAAAAAAAAAAATGAAAAAGAAAAAATTAAATTAACTGCAAGACTAAAAAAAATCACAGGAAAAAAGCCATGAGTTCCGTGCTTGGCTTTCTCCTCCTCTGGAATTCTGCTGCTCTCCTTGGTATTGAAACCGCACTCCTTGGTAGGTGAGCTTGGTCTCGGCTGGATTTCTTGTTGATCTTCTGGGGGAGGGGCCTGTTGTAGTGATTTTCAAGTGTCTTTGCCCCAGGCGGAATTACACCGCCCTTACCCGGGGCCGGGGTGAGTAATCCGCTCGGGTTTGCTTTCAGGAGCTTTTGTTCCCTGAGCGCTTTCCGTAGAGTTCCAGAGGACGGGAATACAAATGGCGGCCTCCTGGTCTCCGGCCCGGAGGAGCCGAGAGCCCAGGGCCCCACTCCTCAGTGCGCCCTCAGAGAACAGCGCCCAGTTACTCCCGTCTGCCTGACCTCCGGCCGCGCTCCGAGCTCACCGAGCCTGCGACCGGTTCAAGGTAACACGGAGCTGCGAGCTTACTGTCGGCTCTGTCTCTGTAGCCGGCTTTCCCGTTCCAATACCCGCAAGCTCTGCGACACTCAGACACCCCCGATCCTTCTGTGACCCTGCGGGACCTGAGGCCACGCTGACCCCGCGTGGGCTTCGCTCCGGTTTAGCCTCTGGAGCGATGTCCCTCCGCGGAGCAGACTTTTAAAAGTCCTGATTTTGTGCGCGGTTGCTCCGCCGCTTGCCGGGAGCCGGCCCCTCCCCCCGGGGTCTATCTTCCCGTCGCTTTGGATTCACTTCTCCGCCGGTCCTACCTTTCAGAAAGTGGTTGTTTTTCTGTTTCCAGAATTGCTGTTCTTCTTCTCTTCGATCTGCCGATGGATTTTCAGGTGTTTGCAATCTTTAGATAAGCTATCTAGCTGATCTCCGGCTAGCTGAAGCAGTCTCAGCTTGCTACTTCTCCGCCATCTTGACTCCTCCCCCCAAGCGTGCAATTTTAAAGTGAATTCTCAGTATCCCAGACAAATCTGTGACAAAGGGACACTTTCAGGTGATGTTCCAGTGAAAATATTCAGGTTGGGAGACAGGATTTGTCCTGTGTCTTCCTAGGTAGTCAACAAGCATATTCCACATGTGGTAGCTGAGTCACTGCGCTCATTGTGAACAACTTTACTTTAGAATGTGCCTCTCATTGGTGACATTGAGAACCACGGAGTATATTACCCAGCGAGCAGTGAAAATAGCCAGCAGTTTCTGCATTTTGTGAAAAACAAAACAAAACTAAGTAACCCTACAAGGGCTTGAAGACATATTTGTGTTTTTTTGAATAGATCTGAAAGACACTCTAATACCTTATCCTAAGTGTATATGGAGGTCAGTTGATATTTCAGTATCATATTTATCAAAATAATTTACAGCTTCCTTCTCAGGAAGAAAAGCATCTATTTTTCTTATGGTGAGAGAGGAAGATCTCATAACCTAAAGTCCATGATCTCTGTTGATAACATGATTTGGAACGCTACTGAAATACAGAGTAGGTTTCTTCCCTGAATACTAGATTTCCAAAAAATGCTGAAAGTTTGAGTCCAGAGAAATATCTAATGGTAGAACAGAGTTTGAATTCTTGGAATGTCTGCAGTAACATCCTGACCAATGATTTATATACTTAGGACACGTCCAGTATTTCCGAAGTCTTCTTTTGCCAAGACAAGTCAGAAGTTAATTTTGGAGTGAAGGCGACTGATGCTAGAGTGTCTCATTATAGAGGCCAGGCACTGTCTTAGACTTCATATAACTATACTTGGTGTAGAACACTGAAAGTCAGGGGATCTGGGATGCTTTGAATGGCACAACATACTAGGGGTGACCTAGACTTCTTGACTTGAGTATAAAAACCGTATCTGCATATCCCCTATACTCATGTTTGCTCTATAGTTTTTTTTTTTAAAGGAAATATTTATTTTAGGGGCACCTGGCTCAGTCATTCAGCGTATGCTTTCTGCTCAGATCATGATTCCGGAGTCCTGGGATCGAGCCCCACTTAGGGCTCCCTGCTCAGCGGGAAGCCCGTTTCTCCCTCTCCCATTCTCCTTGCCTGTGTTCCCTCTCTCGCTGTTTCTCTCTCTCTGTCAAATAAATAGAATCTTTTAAAAAGATACTTATATAAAGGGGGACTTTATACCACTCTGGGACAATGTCTGTCTCTTGACAAACAAACAAACAAAAAAACCCACAACAAACAAAGCAAAAAAAAAAAAAATACAAACAGAAAATGACCATAACTTAAGTTGGGAAGAAGTGATCTTATGTTTCACAGCACGAAGCACATTATGTTTGCCATCATGTAGATGGGGGTTATGTCTTCCCATGTTCAATGTATGATTGAAATACTTGACTGGTGATCCTAGGTCGTGTTTTACCCCATCATACTTCAGTTTCCTAATTTGTAAAATGGATATAATTTCACCTTTTTGTGTTCTAAAGAAAAAAAAAGTATAGTGAAATTGATGGACAAAAGAAATACTAATACAGGAACAAAGTAGACAATCAGTAAACTGAAACTCATCATAATAATCTATTTCTTAAAAGCTGTTTTTTGCAACTTTTTCCTCTCTGTCTGCTAATAGCCAACTCAGCCTTCAAGATCTAAATTTTAAAAATCTCCCACCAAGATTTCTTCTGTTTTACCTGCTGTAAATAAAAATGTATCCTGACATTTTGAAAGAAAAGGAAAAGTGTAAACATATGAGGAGAAATTGAAAAATGTAAAGTATTTTTTGTCTTTTATTGTATGTGATTCCCTTCAGTTTTTTTTTTTTTTTTACAGAATATTTGTTTTTATTAGTAACTATTATTTCATAAACAGAGAACTATGACAATTGGTCATGCTCATTTATAACAATAAGAGTACAAATAGGTCTACTTAGAGGATTCTTTTTTTTTTTTTTAATTTTTTTTTTTTTATAAACATATATTTTTATCCCCAGGGGTACAGGTTTAATATCTGATACGTCCTCTATCTCTTCAGTTTTAAAGAGAGAATAATTAGTATAAATACTGGTGAGGTTCTTGTTTTTTCCAGAGAAGAGCTGTTTTTATGGAATTGGTTTGTTTTTTAATTAACAGAGGGAGATTATACATTGTCATTATTTATTTTCAAGATGCTACAACAATAACACACAAATTACTGCAGAGAATTTTTTAAAAGAGAGGCAACAGAGCCTAAGGAGGTTTCAACTAGAGACCTTAATAATGATCATAAAAAAGGCTCCATAAAGAACAAAACTGTGTTTATGCATATTTAGTTTTGGCTTGAAATGGAGTGCAGAGCACACTAAAATTTGCTAAAGTAAGTGCTTCTCCCTTTAATGACCTGATGCATACTCTGTGTCTGTACAATTTGATCCATTCCTATCAGGACAGCAGAAAGCTGTTCAACGTGAAGAGATCAGAGTATAGCACAAACTAGGATAATGGTAAATGGCTAATAAATGTCTTCGTGCATATCAAAATTCTTCCGGGTATCATTACTGTATTTTAAATAACTTTATATGATTAGTAAGCAGCTCTTGAAGTTGGTTTAAAAATGGTTTTAAACCATTTGGTTGGTTTCTTATTTTAAAAAATTAAAAAATAATGCTTCCAGTTTATTTTTCATACATCCCAAACTTGACAAATTTATAAGATAGTTGGTGAGCCCTTTTCTTCCAAGCAAGTTATACGAAAAAAATACTTTATACGAAATTGGTTGATTCTTCTCCACACCTAAGTGAAAAAGCAATAATTACACAGGTATAAATACATGCACCTAATGCCCTTTCTTAGCTGGTAAGATTTTCTTCTTTGCCTCGGTTTATTTTAAAGGTAAACAAAAAATGTGAGGAATTTTCTACCTATGATTACGCTGGCAGTGCTGTGAACTTGGAAGTTCCACCCTTCCTTTTAACTTTTGCATTATTTCTCTATTGCTGCTGTAACAAATTAGCAAGAATTTAGTGTCTTAGCATGGCACACATTTATTTTCTTACAGTCCTATAGGTTGGAAATCTAACATTGTCTCACTGGGCTAAAATCCAAGCATTGGTAGGCTTCTGGAGACTCTAGGGGAGAATTCATTTTCTTGTGTTTTCCACCTTTTAGAGGCCACCTGCATTCCTTTGTCCATGGTCCACTTCTGCCGTCTTGAAAGCCAGCAATGTTTGCTCTCTCTGTTTCATCCAGGAAATGTTCTTTGAATTTCAGAACTCATATAGGGCCGACCTGGATAACCTAGAATAATCCCTCTAATTTTGTACCCCTAATCACATAGGCAAATGAGAATATGTAAGATAAAATACTCAAAAATTTCAAGAATTAGTATATGGACATCTGTGGGGCCTGTGACCTGCTTTGAAGGAAGAAGGACAACGTACTACAAGGGTCCCCTCTTGTTATTGCTTTCCACAGATCTGGGCAAGGCAGTGAAAAACCAACTTTTCTACTGCCTACCTTTATTATAAATGAAACATTTATAAAAAATGTTTATAGGGACGCCTGGGTGGCTCAGTTGGTTAAGCAGCTGCCTTCGGCTCAGGTCATGATCCCAGCGTCCTGGGATCGAGTCCCACATCGGGCTCCTTGCTCGTCAGGGAGCCTGCTTCTCCCTCTGCCTCTGCCTGCCATTCTGTCTGCCTGTGCTCGCTCTCTCTCCCTCTCTCTCTCTGATGAATAAATAAAATCTTAAAAAAAAAATGTTTATAAACATTTGAAATGTTGAAATGAAATGTTGAAACATTTATAAAAAACCGTCTACCTTTATTATAAATGAAACATTTAGAATGAATTATGTATTTTAAAAATAAGGCATTACAAAGTATAAATACTGAATTCCAAAAAGCCCAATTTGGGGGGCCATTATTTCAATGAAGACAGAAAGGTACATGCTAAGATTTAAACCCAGGCTGCTTGCCTATAAAGTTTCAACTTTTTTTTGAGATTTTATTTATTTGACAGAGATAGCCAGAGAGGGAACACAAGCAGGGGAATGGATGGGTGGGGGGGAAGAGGAGCAGATTCCCCACTGAGCAGGGAGCCCAATGTGGGGCTCAATCCCAGGACTCTGGGGTCATGACCTGAGCTCAAGGCAAACACTTAACGACTGAGCCACCCAGGCGCCCTTAGTCTCAAGTTTTAACCACAATGATATATAGCTTTTTTATGCAGTGGAGTAAACAATCTATACATCAGTAAGTTGATAAGAAATAATGTATACAAAAGACCCCAAGACATTGCTTAAACCAAGATTACTATTTAAGACTATTAGTTTCCCTACTCTACACATGGCCATTTAATCCATGGTCAAGTAAAATGACAGCAAGATGATAAAAAAGAAGGCAAGAAAACAAGAGAGACAAAGGTAGAAGATGGTAGTTTCTTTGCTCATTTGGCAAAAAGCTGTACAGAGTAATAGTTAAAAGCAGAGACTTCTGGAATGATGTTGCCGAATTCAAATCTGAGCTGTGTGTGAATCTATATGTAAATATCAGTCTGAATCCTGCATCCAGCAAGTCTCAAAATATCTGGGTGTATGTCTTCCTTGAGTGTTCAGTTTTTTCAGTAAGTGACCATAGATCTCTTTGGGGAAGGGCTGGAGAAATTACTGTCATTAACATCGACCATGGTTTTGCTGCTGCTTCTTTCCCAAGGAAATGGCCTCTCCTTCAAGCAGTAGGCCCACATCTGAAAACAGAGTCTGGCGTGAAAACTGAAGATTTTGTATTGGGTGACTACCTTTAGCCTCCACACCACCCATTTTCGTTTTGATGATGCATGTAGATTTATATCGTTCTTGGTTTCCCATGTATTGGACACACCAGATTCCATGAATCATCCGTAGGTAGTCCCTCTGTTTCTTCTGACCTTGCTCCTTCTTGTAAAACTACTTGGCTTCTGAGGACCATCAGGCACCATTTGTTCTCTTTTGCTTCATGGTCCTGTCATCCCCATTGTATGGGTCTGTGTCAGGCTCTCCAAGTCTGAATCTTAGCCTTCAGAAGAAAGTCCCCAAACTGCATGAGTGGCACATGTGAACTCTGGCTACTCTGAGTATTTGTTGACAATCTTTTTTTTTTTTAATTTATTTATTTTTATTTATTTATTTGACAGAGAGAGAGATCACAAGTAGGCAAAGAGGCAGGCAGAGAGAGAGGAGGAAGCAGGCTCCCTGCTTTGCAGAGAGCCCGAAGTATCCAAAAGTATGTAATTGTAGAAAAAGTAGAAATTTCAAAGAAAAAAAAGATGCTAAGGCGTTTCCCCTTGGAATTCTTTGGAATTACTCTTCTAAAGATCTTGGTGCTTGTTTGATACAACTTTGGTTTTGCTAGAGATAAACTACTCCTTTATGTCAGAAGTATATGCTGTTATTTTTGGAAAAGAAATGCTTTTTGCTGAAGTTTCAGTAGTTTTGTTTGTTTGTTTGTTTCTCTTGCCTCAGAAGACATACCCACAAGGAAGTTGCTATGGCGTTGGTGTCAGATTACTACCTATGTTCTCCTCTAGGATTTTTATGGTTTCAGGTGTCACATTTAGGTCCTTACTCCCTTTTGAATTTATTTTTGTGTTGAGTGTAAAAAAGTGGTCCCGTTTCATTCTTCTGCATGTGTTATCTAGTTTTCCCATCATTTGTTGAAGATCCTTTCTTTTTCCCATTGGATTTTCTTTCTTGCTTTGTCAAAGATTAATTGATTGTATAATTGTGGATCCATTTTTGGGTTTTCAGTTCTGTTCTATTGATCTGTATGTCTATTTTTGTGCTAGTACCACACTGTTTTGGTCACTACTGCTTTATAATATAATGTGAGGTCTGGAATTGTGATCTCTCCAGCTCTGCTTTTCTTTTTCAAGGTTGCTTTGACTCTAGGGTCTTTTGTGGTTCCATATAAATATTAGGATTGTTTCTTCTAATTCTGTGAAGAATGTTATTGTTATTTTGATAGGGATTGCATTGGTATGTAGATTGCTTTGGGTAGTAAAGAATTTTTTTAAAGAGATTTACTTATGAGGGAGTTGGGGGCAAGGGAGAGGGAGAGAGAGTTGTAAGCAGACTCTGCAATTGAGTGCGGAGCCTGACACAAGCTTGATCTCACAACTCTTTTGAGATCATAACCTGAGCTGAAACCAAGAGTTGGACCCCCAACTGATAGCACAGATGCCCCTGGTTAGTATAGACATTTTAACAGTATTTGTTCTTCCAATCCATAAGCATGGAATGTTTTTCCATTTCTTTGTGACATCTTCAATTTCTTTCATCAGTGTTTTGTTGTTTTCAGAGTATAGGTCTTTAACCTCTTAGGTTTGGCTTATTACTAGGTACCTCACTGTTTTTGGTACATTTGCAAATGGGATTGATTCCTTTCTCTTTCTGTTGCTGTATTATTGCTATATAGAAATGCATTTTTGGTATATAGGAGCTTCTGTACATTGATTTTGTATTCTGTGACTTAACTGAATTTGTGTATCAGTTCTAACAGTTTTTATGGTGGAGTCTTTTGGGTTTTCTATATAGAGTATCATGTTATCAGCAAAAAGTAAAAGTTTTACTTCTTTGTTGATTTTGATGCTTTTTTGTTGTTGTTGTCTAATAGCTGTGGCTAGGAATTCAAGTACTATGTTTAAATGGAAACAATCAACAAAACTAAAAGTCAGCCTATGGAATAGGAGCAGATATTTGCAAATGACATATCTGATAAAGGGTTACTATCCAAAATCTATAAAGAACTTATCAAGCTTAATACCCCCAAAATGAATAATCTAATTTAAAAAAATGGGCCGACATGAATAAACATTTTTTCCAAGGAAGACATTTATATGGTCAACAGACACATTAAAAGAGGCTCAGCATTACTCATCATCAGGGAGATAAAAAATCAAAACTACGATAAGAGATCACTCATACCTGTCAGAATGGTTGAATTCAACAGCACAAAACACCAAGTTTTGGCAAAGATGCAGAAAAAGGGGAACTCTCTTGCACTGTTGGTGGGAATGTAAAGTGGTGTAGCCACAGTGGAAAATAGTATGGAGGTTCCTCAAAAAGTTAAAAGTAGAACTACTCAATGGTCCAGCAATTGCACTACTAGATATTTACCCAAAGAATACAAAAATACTCCAAAGAGGCAAAGGGATATATGCACCCCAATATTTATAGCAGCATTATCTGTAATAGCCAAATTATGGAAAAGCCCAAGTGTCCATCTACCAATGGATGGATAAAGACAATGTAGTGTGTATACACACACACACACACACACAGGAATATTATTTAGCCATAAAAATCTTGCCATTTGGAATGACACAAATGGAGCTAGAGTATTATGTTAAAAGAAATAAGTCAGTCAAAGAAAGACACATACTATATGATTTCACTCATGTGGAATTTAAGAAACAAAAGAGTGAAGAGAAAAAGAGGAGGCAAACCAAGAAGCTCTTAACAATAGAGTATTCTCTATGTGATTCTCTGATGGTTATCAGAGTGGAGGTGGGTGGGAAGATGGATTAAGTAGGTGATGGGGATAAAGAAGTGCACCTGTGTTGAGCTGCAGGTGTTTAATGGAGGTGTTGAATCACTATATTGTACACCTGGAATTAATATTACATGTTAACTAACAAATTAAAAAAACTTAAAAATGGGAAATACTGAAAAGTGGGACATTTATTTCTATTATCAGGGCTTATCTTTGCCAGTGCTCTTATCCATGTTTCTAAAAGGGACTCACAAGATACTAGCTAGTGAAATAAGAACAAAACGTAACCAACCAGATAAATAAAAAACAGAAACAGAATGGCTGGTGTCCTGAGAAACAATTTGCAGAGGAATTCTACAAAATGAAGTGTTGGTGTTGAATCTTGCATTGTTAAGTGACTTTGCAAAGAAATTATACTGACACACTTTTGATGCATTTTTCCATTAGGAAACCAATTTCCACTTAAGTGGTAAAATCAAGCTCCAGCTTGATTGTTATAGTGAGAAAGATTATGCTATCAAGTCAGATGGATCCATGGAAAGGCAATATTTTTGTTTAGACAAATAGCAAAAAATATTTGAGTGCAAAAGAGCACCACAACAATAAAAGTTTAATATAAAATAAGTTTTAAAGAAACATGTCTCTTATTTCTTAAAATGGAATTTACAATGGCTGGTTCAATCTATTCTAGAAAAGACTATCTAACAAAATTTAATTTCTCATATTGACTTAAAAAAATTTAATTTGTATTGTATTGAATGCCTGAAAGACATTGATTTTCTATATTGGTTTGTGCTCTTGTTAATATTATTGTCTGACTCTTATAATATTGTAAGATTTTATCCTCACTACTTTTAATATGGTGTGATTCCTTTGTTCTTTGAAAATTGTTTACTGAAATCAGTTATGTCTAATGGGACAGATCTGCATCCTTAGATTGTTTGAAAAGGTTTGGTTTGCCTCTCTTGCTTGTGACCTCCTATGGTAATTTTTGACATTAGCTCTAGCGCTGGAGAAGACAATAAATATCTGCTTTAGTTAGAACAGATCACATGAGTGTTTTATCTAGAGTGGTTTGAAAAGCTGTTGATATTTGTATATATGCCTCAGTTTTGGTGGATCATTGGATCCTCACAGTTTCACATTTAGTAACCCACTAAAGTTAAATTTTCAGTCACAAACTAGGTGACTTGTGTTGCTTGAATTTAGTATAGTAATTGATTTTTTCTTTGGATTCCTAGTTGATATAATCTACTACTAGTCTGAGGTGTGTTTAATACACAGGAATTGTAAACTCAGAATTCCTTAAAAACTAGGAGTTCTAGTTAAAAGTAAGGGTCTGGACAATGCACAGAGGTAGAAGAGCCTATTAACAAGTATGAACCTTTTTAAAGTGGTCACTTTTACAAAGACGGAGAGAAAAAGAAACCAGTAAGATATTGAATCCCTAGCCTGGGACAGGGGTCAAGTACACATAAGTCTACACTCATCTGGAATCCCAAAGGCCCTGGCATATATCCACAAGAAGCTGTGTTTATTTACACTCTTAAGTCAGCAGTATGATATCAGCTTTGGCAATGGTAGGGCAGTGAAGACAGGAAACTTTGTCTGATAAATACACCATGGTTGGTATGCATGTAGCATGGGTGTTGGTTCAGTGCCCTGGCTATCCTCCATCTCTGAGGTCAAAGCTAATGGAATAGCAGAAGATAACTGAACAGGTTACATCTCTAGTGATGGCTCTTTGAAGCAACCATTCTCTTCCCCCCTACATTTTTTTTTTTTTAATCTATTCTCTACTTCTTAAAGGTAGCAGGAATAACACTGCCAGGGGCTAGGAAGGATGGTAAGCAGTTGGAGATAAATTAATTTAAAAAAAAATGCTGTTCTGTTGTTTTACTTTGGATGGGTTTTTACCTACAGTTCTCTAACCCTAAGAGCCCAGGAAACAGTCATTACATTTTTAGAAGGAAAAGAATAAAGATCAAAATAAGCTTTTTATGTATGGGTAGTGGTAGAAGAATTTTCAAAGGAATGCAATGTATTGTCATGGCAAAAGCAGAGGATCAGGAATCAGGATACATGAACCATAGCCTTCGTCATTGACCAGTTGCATGACCTAAAGGACATGATTTATTTATCAGTACTACAAAGAGACTTTAGAATATGAAGGTCCTTGGCAGTCAGGCATTGTATGATACTACCATGGCTCTGGATAAAGGATTCAAATTTGAGCTGAACTCTGAGTCCTTAGTAGTGAGCTTGCTTTAACATATATTCTCCTACCTCTTTAAAAAAAATGAGAAATAGTGTATGCACACCTTGCTGTAGCCCCTGCACTTTTTATCAACTTGCTCTTGATAGTTTTATGCCTAAAGGACAACATATATCAAGGGGATGATCATCTCTGTAACTCTCGACATATTTTACATCCTCGACGAATGCGTTTTCAGCTACTTATGCCAATGCTACAGAGGTAGTCAAGGTCTTAAAATGTCCTTGGTTGACGTAAGTGAAATAGAGTTTTCTGTGCTTCTTAACACTTTGTATTTAAAAATATATATGTTATAGTGGGAATGGTGGGTAGATGACTGCACCCAGTGAGAAAAGAAATACATCTTCCTGCAGGTCACAGAAATCCCTACTTAAATGGTGACTGTATGGGTAAAATGAAAGTCTTCTGAAGATCACTGTGTTGTGCAATGGTAGAGGTAAACTGATACTGAATATTGTATTTGGGTGGCATAGGTTTATTATAATGTAGAGCAGAAAATTAAGTAGCTTAGCTGAGTGTCGTGCACTAAAGGATTTAGTGACGCCTGAATATTTTCCAGGCTTTAGCCTGAATTAAGCATCATTGATCCCAATAACTGGCTTATTATTCCTGAAATGATGCTGTTTCTCCCAAAGCTATTACTGTGCTTGGAAGTATCCATTAGTCAAATATGGATGTTTCTGGTTCATCCAGAAAGAATAATTTATGAGCTTGCCTAAGAAATATTTATTTTTCCCTGAGTAACAACATGAAGTCCAGTTTCTCCTCAATAAATTCCAAAAGTCAGAAATTAAAATGTAACCGCAAATGTGACAAGTTGGACAAATCTCACAAACATTATGCTGAGTGAAAGAAACCGATCCTGTACTAACTAGGCTGTGGTGATAGATGTAAAAAACTGTTTTATATGGAGAGGTGGAGAGTGAGAGTGGCAGTGCCTCAAGTGGGGTGCATGAGGCAGATTTTCAGGGTGATGATGATAATTTATATTTTGTGTGGTGATTACATGGGTATAATACTGCTGTCCAAATTCATTATCCTGAATACTTAAGATCTACGCATTGTGTTGCATTAAAATTGTACTTCAGTAAAAAATGATCTGAAAAAAATTCAGAATATTTCTATACAAAGAGTTATTAAAACATTGAAGCAAAAAGAGTATGGGGGCTGCAGTTTTCAGAAGAAAGTTTTGAACTTCTGTCCCAGTGAAACAAACAAAATAGATAATAGTCATGTAAATCGTTGGTCATTTGAAATTTCTAGAATTTGTCCTAAAGGCAACTGCTTCCCTGTGTGTGTATATACATAGGCCATGGTGACATTCTCAAGTGGTAATTTGTGACCAGAATAATCCCAACATTCACAGGGAGGGCAGATAGTAGCAAAGACTTCTGTAAGGGAAACAATTATGTACTTTCTAAACATGGATGACCATTAATGAAAATGTCCTCCTGAAACACTGTTATTGGATACTTTCTAGATAGAGGGTCTTTGACTTTGCTAGCTCTAATGTTTCACTCCTGGCTTCAATTCCTTTTTGTCCCATCCTAGTTTCCAGAAGCTTCTGAAGCTAAGATTGTCCTGTAAAAGGAAATGGGGCTTGGGAGTCAGAAAGAATTAAACTGGGTCTCTGTTTCCTTATCTGTAAAATGGGAATAATATCTTTCAGGTTATGATGATTAAGTGTAGTAATGCATATGACGATCTTAGTGTATAGAAATAATTCACTAAAAGACCAATTTGAGTTGACACTGTGGATACCATGAATGAGAAGACACAGCCTCAGACCATTGTAGTGGTGGAGAGGCAAGGGATCCAAGCTACCAATACCATTTTTATTGTGCTGCCTTAGTGAAATTTCTAACAGTAAGGTAAAAGACAAAAAAAAAAAGACTTTTTTTTAAAAAGATATTATTTATTTGAGACACTGAGAGAGAGTGCATATAAGGGGAACAGCAGACAGAGGAAGAAGGAGAAGCAGGCCCCCTGCAGAGCAGGGAGCCCCATTTGGGGCTTGATCCAACCCTGAGATCATGACCTGAACCAAAGACCTCAGCCAAATGAGCCACCTAGTGAGCCCCAGATTATCTTTGTAAGAGAAATGGATATCGCTGCATAGAATCTGTTGCTTTTCCTACAATGTCTTAAAAATGACACCAAAAGGAATGTCTGTTTCCATTTGTCTCTGCTCTGTTGTTTTGTTGTGTAATAAATAATATTTCACCATAATTAACAACATAGTGTTTAATTTATAGTCATGAGGGACACTGAGTGGCACAGTCAGTTAAGTGCGTCCAGCTCTTGTTTGGGCTCAGGTCATGACCTCATGAGTTGTGAAAGGGACCCCCATGTGGGTCTCTGTGCTAGGTATGGCATCTGCTTGGGATTCTCTCTCTCTGCCCCACATGGGGCTCAATTCAAGACCATGAGATCATGACACTTAACGGACAGCCATGCAGGTGCCCCAGACTTACCTTCTTTTTGTCAGTTTCTCTGCATTCATTATTATTATTATTATTATTATTATTATTTTTACTTTTTTGCTATCTACGTATTTGTCTATGTACCTATCCAACCATCCATCTCTATCTCAGAGGATACTAGGAATAGCTAAAGAAGAATCTAGGGGAGTGGAGGTAGATAAGAGGGTAGATTAACTTTGATCGTTAAATTTATTACTATGAGCCTGGGATCTCAGTGAAAATTGGGATCACGAGAAGGCTATCTAAAGACATTTAACTGTGCTACTGCTAATGGCTATTACCAAAATGGACCAGGTATTTGAAAATACCTTTTCCTATTCCATAGGTTGCATTTTAGTTTTTTTTAAAATTTTCTTCACTATGCAAAAGCTTTTTATTTTGATGTCATTGCAATTATTCATTTTTGCTTTTGTTTCCCTTGCCTTGGGAGACATATCTAGAAATATGTCCATATGACTGATGTCACAGAAGTTATTACCTGTTCTCACTTCTAGGCTTTTTATGGTTTAAGGTCTCACACTGAGGTCTTTAATCCATTTTGAGTTTATTCTGTGTTCAATGTTAGAAAGTGGTCCAGATTCATTCTTTTGCATAGAGCAGCTCAGGTTTCCCAACTTCATTTATTTATTTAAAAAAAAAAATATATATATATGTATATATATATATATATATTTTAATTTGACAGACAGACAGAGATCACAAGTAGGCAGAGAGGGCAGGCAGAGAGAGAGAGGGAAGCAGGCTTCCCGCTGAGCAGAGAGCCGGATGTGGGGCTCTATCCCAGGACTCTGGGATCATGACCTGAGCCGAAGGCAGAGGCTTCAACCCACTGAGCCACCCAGGTGCTCCCCAACTTCATTTATTAAAGAGACTTTTTCCCATTGCATATTATTGCCTTCTTTGTCAAAGATTAATTGATCACATATAATTGTGGACTCCTTTCTGGATTTTCTATTCTGTTCCATTGACCTATGTGTCTGTTTATGTGCCAGTACCATACTGTTTTGATCACTACAGCTTTGTAATAGAGCTTGAAGTCTGGAATGGTGATGCCTACAGCTTTGCTTTTCTTTTTCAATTTGCTTTGGTGGGGCACCTGGGTGGCTCAGTCAGTTAAGCATCTGTCTTTGGCTCAGCTCATAATCCCAGGGTACTGGGATTGAGCCCTTTGTTGGGTTATTTGCTCAGCGAGGAGCCTGTTTCTGTCTCTCCTTCTGCCTGCTGCTCCCCCTGCTTGTGTTCTTTCTCTGTCAATTGTCAATTTAAATAGAATCTTTTTAAAAAGTTGTTTTTTGATTGCATACAGATTTTAGGATTGTTTGTTCTCGTTCTGTGAAAAGCGTTAATATTTTGGTAGGGATTGCATAAAATGTGTAGATCGCTTCAGGTAGTATAAGGATATTAACAATATTTGTACTTCTGATCAGTGAGAATGGAATTCTTTCTATTTGTTCGTGTTGTTTCAAACGGTGGCCTTCATGTCGTCAGGGAAAAGTTAGAGTTTAACTTTCCATGGTTCAGAAACCGAGAATTCCCTTTGATAACCATTGGTTATAATATCATTGCAAATCCTTTAAACATTTTAAAAGATTATAAAATATTAATGACCTATAGAATTTTCCTACGTTATTCTACTTTTAGATAACTTCTAACAACACATTCAGTGAGGGAAATGGGAAAGAATCTACAGATGTATAAACGACTCACCTTTTTTCCACTTGTTTTATACAAAGTGTATTTCTACCACTAGTATATGCAAGTGTCTGTTTGGACATATTCTCAATGGCATTTTAAAAAATCTCTATTTCAAAGATGTATTCTATCTCATTGTTGTAGTTGACATTCCATTGATTAATTTAATGATTAATAATGAAGTTGACTACTTATCATGTTCAATGGAGTCAACTTTTCACTCAGCATTTATCTTTAAAATTTTTGGTGATTTTTTTTTGAGACTGAGGTTTTTTTTAAATTTTTTATTTTTTATAAACATATATATGTTGGTGATATTTTCTTACACTTTTTTCTTAGTATTTCTATAGTAAAATATTATATTTTTATGACATTTTTCCATAATTTAGAAATTCTTTTCCCGTAGCAAAATGTTAAATATGTACCTGTGAGTTGAAAAGATATTTGTAGATACAGAGCAAATATCAAACATTTTAGAGAAAAACATTAAATGAAAGAAGCTTCTTCATTCTTATTCATTCATCAAAACAACTGATTTTATTGAATACTAACTGTGCACTAAACACTGTGATGAATTAGTCACGATTCCTGCTCCTAAGAAGTTTACATTCTGGTGGGGGATGAACAAGTAGGTAAAGAAATACTCCCTACTAATATGAGCAGAGTAAGGTTCGAGAAGTAACGAGAGTACTAAAGAAAAAACATTGAGTCTTTTTCGGAGGAGTAAGAAAGGCTCCAGAGAAAGTCTCTACCTGAGCTGGATGACAATGGAGAGTTGAAATAATTTAGGCAGGAGAGAAAGAAGGTGGCTATTTCAAAAAGAGGAAAATGCACATTTGAAATTACTGAACTATTTCAATACTTTCAATGATGGTAGTGGTTGTTTTGGCTTGATCATTTTTGAAGACCCGGCTTTTAGCCCTCTTCCTTGCTTCTTAATATTTTTTAAAAAACCGGTAAGTGGATTCATTCACGTGTGCATGAAATAATGAGTGGTGGTAAAGGAGAAGAAAGAGGTTTGGTATGGCTGGAGTGGGGAGTAGAGTAGTGATGGCAGTTTTGCTGGGAAGAGTGGGAGCGATGAAGTTTGTTCCGTTGCAGCTGATACTGATTCCATCCGAGACTTGTCTGACCACTTCATTGACACTATACAATTATTTAATAGTGTATAAGGGTCATATGCCCAATAATAGCTAAGGAGTTAGAAATATTATTTTTAGTTTTTATTTTTATTTATTTGACAGACCGGCATCACAGACAGAGAGGCAGGCAGAGAGAGAGGAGGGGGGGGTGGGAAGCAGGCAGAGAGCCCGATGCAGGGCTCGATCCCAGGATCCTGAGACCATGATCTGAGCTGAAGGCAAAGGCTTTAACTGACTGAGCCACCCAGGTGCCCCTATCCTTAGTTTTTTCTTTTTTTTTTAACATTTTTTTTTAAAGATTATATTTATTTATTTGACAGACAGAGATCACAAGTAGGCGGAGAAGCAGGCAGACAGAGAGGAGGAAGCAGGTTCCCTGCTGAGCAGAGAGCCCGGTGCAGGACTCCATCCCAGGACCCTGGGATCATGACTTGAGCCGAAGGCAGAGGCTTTAACCGACTGAACCACCCAGGCACCCTGTATTTTTAGTTTTTAAATATTTTTAAAGATTTTTAAAAAAATTTATTTGACAGAAATCACAAGTAGGCAGAGAGGCAGGCAGACGGGGGTGGGGGGAGCAGGACCCCCGCCGAGCAGAGAGCCAGATGCGGCTCGATCCTAGGACTCTGGGATCACGACCCAAGCCAAAGGCAGAGACTCAACCCACTGAGCCACCCATGCGCCTCGTATTTTTAGTTTTTAAAGTTAATTCCATAATTGTTTCATTTGGAGCTTACCTAAACATAAATCCAAGGTTAATGTAATTTTTCAAAGTGTTGGCAAGCTTTCTATAGATTTATGCCAAGAAAGAGGGAAAAGGTTTTATTGCCATAAAAATGTCACTTATTACTTACATTCTGTCATCTGTGAAGTAGATGTTACTCTTTGCAGGTACTTTCTGCTTCAGAGATGTCAGAAAGTTTGATCCATTTCCTGAAATTTCTGTTTTACTTTGCTTTGTAAGATACTGAGAAGTTTCATGTTTCCCATGCCTCAAAATGTCAGTGTGATGTAACTCGTTCGAGAATACCATGTTGATATGTGTTCTAAATGATGGTCATGTAACTTGGAGGCCAGATTCTGAAGATACCTGAGTTGTATCTCCTGATGTAATTTTTGAAGTAAGACTACCATATTGTATCTCCTTCTTACCTTCCATAATCTGAAATTGAGAAGTTTTCTGTTGTATTCTACCCTGTGCAGCTCTAGGAGTAAAGTTGTGAATAGAAATTTCCTGTCTGTGCAGATGCGCTCCTGAACAAAGCTTCTTAGAATGCTTCATGACAAGAACTGTTCATAATTAGAAAAAACATTCCTGTCTTAAGTCTTATTTAAAAAAAAATATTCACAGATGTAAACCCTAGTATGCATAGATACTATAAATATAGTATATTTGCTGATCTCATGTCATTAAAACACCCTCAAAACAGTTTGTGAAGCTCCTCAGCTCCCCACAAAATATTTCTGGTTCTTCAGTAGCTGATATTAATCACAATCTCTTTGCATTTTCATGCTCATTATTGGAGGTGTTCCACACTTGGGCGTGATTTAAATTTCCATAAAAATGCAATGAATCTGGAGCTGGCATTAAAATGTTATTAAGATGACAAGTTATGATCAGTCCCTCCTTAGATGGGGTTGGTGAAAGGGGTTTCCCATTTATTAATCCTAGCAGAGGTCTTGCGTGGCTGATCATTAATCATTTCCCTTTCATTAAGATGTCTTTTAAGATGTAACAGAGCCAAAAAAAAAAAAAAAAAAAAAAGTTGTCCTATAGCACTGCCTGAATGTCTCAGTCTTGGGTGGCTGCAAGTGACTCTGCATTTGGCATATGGATTTGCTCTGCTGATTTGTCTCCTCCTTGCTATCCAATTACTCTCTGATGGCATTTTCCCTGATCTTATGAATTGCCAGACAGTCAAGAGTCATAATAATCCTCAAGTTCCAAGTTCAAGGCTATGAGGTATGTTCAAGTGTGAAGTTCTGGAAGTCAAGGAACTTTGGGTGAAGCATGGGTTGATTGAGTTTTAGCATATACACATGAATTTCATTTGTTTTTGGCGAAATACATTATATACGTCTATAAAAATCATAAAATAAGTACTCAGTACACCATGTCAATAGAAATAAATATATATAAAATAGAAATTATATATGTAAATGATACATATATCATTTATATATATAAAATGGAAATAAATTATATACAAATTATATGTATATATTATTTATATATAAACACTTCTGAGTTTTCTTTTTTGTTCCTTAGATGTTTATTCATTTTCCATTTGATTGTATTTACTCAGAAGGGAGTGGCAATAGCTTCAGACTATTTAAGAGTAATACAGGAAAATGTTACCTTAAAGGCATGATAAAATACTGTATCATTTGATTGTATTCATAGGAGACCTGAGTTCAGGTGCCATAATTTGAGTCTCAAAACTCTATGAGCAGAGCCTAGATGACTAGATGCAACAAGTTGAGGACAGTAATGGGCACCTTAGGTTTAGGGATGAGTGGAGGTAAAGACAAAATAGATCTTAAGCACTCCAGCCAGTTTGGGGGATGGGTGAAGATAGTCAAATGAAAGGAAATGTATACTTCTGTGTTCTCAGCTGGGTGATAAAATACATACTAAATAAATTCTAGGTAAAAGAACAAAGCACATGTATGAAAACATATATGACAGAGTATGTATGTATGGATGAAAACCACAAATTTTATTTATTCTTTTTAAAGATTTTTATTTATTTTGATAAAGCATGAGGGGGGTGAGGGGGAGGTAGAGACAGACTTCCAGCTGAGCAGGGAGCCAGACAAGGGGCAGGGCGGGGGGGGGGGGGACGTGATCCCAAGACCCTGGGATCATGACCTGGGCTGAGGGCAGATGCTTAACTCACTGAGCCACCCAGGCAGCTGAAAACTCAATTAAAAAAAAAAATCACATGAAACCTGTATGAATGTATTTTAGTGGAAAGACTGTTGGATGTGCTTGATATAAAATAGGTACTCTGCCACAAAAAAATTAAACACAGAATTACTGTATGACCCAGAAAATCTACTCCTAGGTGTCTACCCAAAAGAACTGAAAAGAGGGATTTGAACATTACATGTATGTCAATGCTCTTTATAACCTTATTCGTCATAGCTAAAAGGTACGGCTAAACATAATGAGGTAGACATAGTCAAATTTTATTCATCCACAGGAAGGAATTAAGTGCTGATAAATACTATAACATCGATCAACCTTGAAAATATAACACTAACAGAAACCAGACATGAAAGGACACTTATTGTACAATTCCACTTATATGAATAGGCAAAATTATGAAGAAAGTAGATTGGAGGCAACCAAGGATTGGCAGTAGGAAGTACTGTGGGGTTGTTTCTTGATTGGATACAGAGTGTCTTTGTGATGATGAAAAGTTTCAGAAATAGAGTGTGGTGATGACTACACAGAATTGTGAACATAATGACTGCCATTGAATTATAAGCTGAAAAATAGTTAAAATTGCAAATTTTATGTTATATTTTGCCACAATAAAAATATTTTAAAACTATACATACTCCAATAAATTTTTAATGGATCAGAATAAATAAAGTAAGTTAATAGGTCTTACTCCATCATAATGACACCCTCTGGCATTGTGCCCATCTTCAAAAAATTCAATGCATTTTTTGATATTAGTTTGTTAATTCTCATACAAACCAACTTTTAGTTGAACATCCATTTGAGAACATCCCTGAATCTTCACCTGATTTGTGCTGTACTGCAGTGAGATGATGCAGCTGCCCTACTCTAAGGAAGTCCAAGCTACAGTGCTGGAGACAGAAGCCATAATAAAGGGGCCTGGGCAGGGGAGAGAAAATCCAAGTAGAGGGAGAAACGCAGGGAAAATATGCATAGAACTGGGTTGGCGTCAGTCACACTCTCAACACAGGCATCTTAATGACCCCAGAAAATGGACAAGGAGCAGAATTAGTAAACCCACAGAGTCATAAATACATTACCATTGTTCTCATCTGTAAACTTTGACTGTGATTCAATAAATGATTGAAACTGATACATTCATTGTCTTGTTCACTCTGCAACTATATGTTGAGTATTTACTCTGTAGGACCCAACTACAGTACTAATTCTGACCTCTTTGCACCAAAACTTCCTTCGCAGGGACCTGCTTCCTTTATTCTCTGGGTCTTATCCTTCTTCATGACTTCATATCACTAGATCTTTGATTCAGCATGTTTGGCTGAAAACACCCAAATTCTAAATGACAGCCTCTGCCCCCTGTAAATACCTACAGCTTCTCTGAGCTTTTAAGTCCTAGGCAGGTGTAGATACAATATTGCTAAATCCTGTTTTTTTACATTGTAAATTGTTCATTATTTTGACTCTTCCTTTTTTTTTTTTTTAATTTATTCGACAGAGTGAGAGATCACAAGTAGGCAGAGAGGCAGGCAGAGAGAGAGGGGAGGAAGCAGGTCCCCTGCTGAGCAGAGAGCCTGATGTGAGACTCGATCCCAGGACCCTGAGATCATGACCTGAGCCAAAGGCAAAGGGTTTAACTCACTGAGCCACTCAGGTGCCCCTTGACTCTTTCTTTTTAATGTCAGGCTCATTTTTCTACCATCTGTTTTCTTAGGAACCTGTCAAAAATAGTTCTCTTATTCTTTCCTGCCTTCTAAAGGAAGTATGATGCAGAGTGTAGAAATACAACAAGTGTCTGGGAAGAAAATCATGAGAACGCTGGTCCCTGTTAATGAGCCTAATCATTTCAGATCTTTGTTTGTTGTTCCAGGGACTTTATTCATTATACAACACTCTGATAGTTTCATGAGTGGAGGTATTAAGGGAATTTATCCTGGTAAAAAATAGTGTTTAAGGTCAATATGTGTGTATTTACACGTGCATTCAAACCCATCACAACAAATGTGAAAAATGTTAGAGAAAAAATCATATCACTGTCAAATACCTTTCTAAAACTATTTAGCTTATTTTAGAGTTTTGCTGAGTGGAATGTGCCATTATTTATAGTTCAAAATGCTATTAAGTAGTTTATGAAATATCTTTTGAAAGTATTTATATTTTGAGGTGTTACACAAATCATTGTAACATCTCCTTTGAAGTTGATATACAAAGATTACACATACTTGATGTGTACAATTTGATGAGTTCAGACATTTGCAAACTGTTCCCTGGCACTTACCTAGCATAAATGAAACTTAATACTCATTAAGTAATATATGCATAAATTATTTCTATGTTTTTGTATGATGATGTGAAGAAAGTTTATAGCTAGAAAACCTTTGTGGAACATTACTATAAGCAAAACATTTCCCTGCTGAGATTCCATTAAGTCTTTTGTATGAGATAAATATCTCTTCAATCTTTAATGATAATTACCAGTAGGCAAATGCTGAATTTGGTTTGTTGTAAGGTGTCTTACCAAGATTCATTACTTTAAGTTGTGTGGGATTTTTTTCTGTTGACTGTAATACCCTTTCTCCACATAGACTCCAATAAGAAGATCCATTACCTAAATGAAAATATTCCAAACCACTTTGTTTCTAAAACAAATTTAAAATTAAATAAGATATAACCAGTAAAAAAAAAAAACACCTCCTAATTTATTCAATGTCTAGAGTTCAAAGCACCTCATTCTTGAAAAAATACTATTGCTTTAACTTTAGGAAGAATAAGATAAGGAAAATATGCATTTATGTTCAATAATTTATCATAAACTTGTAAACAAAATACCATGTTCAGTGTCAAAGGTACAGAAATGACATGACATGGGCATAAGGTATTGAGAAATCAGTTGTAAAACGGAGAAGGTTCTGTAGGTGTCCAGAGGATAGATATACTGCCTTTTTTTTTTTTTTTAAGTGAAGTAGAAATTGAAATTGACAATAATAGAATCCGGACATTTCTGTCAACTTTTCAAAATACTCGAGGCCATGATAACTTTCTGAAAGCAGCATATATAGTTCAATTTGGTTATTTTCTAATGATTTTTTTCAATATGTGCTATATTTAGTTCTCTTCCAAATGTCAGAGATTACTTGATCATAGAATTGAGGGTCTATTTCTGGGTTCTTTATTCTCTCCCCCAATTTATGTGTCTATGTTTGTGTCATACTGTTTTGATGATTACAGCTTTGTAATAGAGCTTGAAGTCTGGAGCAGCTCTATCCACAATAGCCCAACTATGGAAAGAGCCCAGATGCCCATCAACAGATGAATGGATAAAGAAGATGTGGTATATATGTATATAACTGAGTATTAGTGAGCCATCAAAAAAATGAAATCTTACCATTTATAAAGACTAGGATGGAACTAGAGGGTATTATATTAAGCAAAATAACTTCATCAGATAAAGACAATTATATGATTTCACTCGTATGTGGAATTTAAGAAATGAAACAGTGGAGCATAAAGGAAGGGAGGGAAAAGTAAGACAAAGCCAGAGAGGGAAACAAACCATAAGAGATTCATAATCATCGGAAACAGACTGAGAATTGCTGGAGGGGAAGGTGGGGTAACTGTGTGATGGGCATAGGAAGGCACGTGAGGCCATGAGCACTGGATATTATATAAGACTGATGAATCACTGGCCTCTACTTCTGAAACTAATACACTATATGTTAGTTCATTGAATTCAAATTAAAAAATGTGGTAGAATGTGCCAGTTCATAATGATAAAAGGGACACTTTATTAGAAGACATAGCGATTCTAAATTAACTAATAAAAAACGAGGTCTGTAAATCAACACTTGACAGAATTGAGGGAGAAAATGAGATCGAAAGTCATTCATACCTCAAAGAAGTTTGTTTTTTTAAGAGAACCATATTAGAGCCACAGTTCAAAATGTTAAGAAAATCTTCCAATGTGGAAGACTGAACAAAGAGTCTATATTTTTTCAAGGCATTCCTCAGAATTATGTGAACATTACCTGATGTGCATGACCTCATACTTTGAGAAAACTCTAACACGCAGTCCATGTGTGGTGCTCTGAATTTTCTGCATGCCCTGCTGTAAAGTTTTGAGGGTGAGCGTTGGGAGGTTGTGGTGTTGAGTGAGTAGGATTTCCCTGAGCACTCTCCAGGCATGTTGTCTCATTTGGTAGATTTACTTATTTGTTTTACTACGCAACTCTATTTAGTTCTAACAAAAGTACTGCCAAATGTGTATATTCTGGGTATACTAATTTTTCTTGCAAGATCATGGGGCAATAAACATGCTGACAGTGGTTTCTAGACTTGCTCTGAAGAGCTGTAATTCAGGGAAACAATCAGCATTTAATTTCAGAGGAAATTAGAAAATAAAATAACGTGTTGCTTATAAAATATTTCTAGGATATACTACTGAATATTATGCATGGACATGTTCTCACTTAAAGTTGGTGATGAGAATATTGTTTATGGCTTGGAAATATGCATGGAACTTTTGCCATAAATTCCTAAGTGCTTTTTGAATATTGTAGAAGTACTTCCTATAGAGCTTTTAATAATCAAGCACTGATTTAAAGGTTAAAATAGTGACTATAAATCTGTTGTTACGCCCCATTCTGAGATTCTCTAAAACCATGCCCTCTAGGCATTTAATTTCTTAGTGCAAATCATGGTAGTGATGAATGACTCTCTATGCCTCAGTCTCCTTAATTTGAAACAGGCATATAATACTGACACATGCTGTCTGTTACTACTGTTGAATAGAGACATCACTCGTATTGTGTTGAAATTACACTTCTCATTACTAATTGTTTCCCTTTTCATGTGGTTCTCTGGCATCTCTTGTGTGTAACACAAGTTATGAGAATACCCAAGAAGTGGTAAATTCTAATTGCTATGTCAGGGGCATCATTTCTTTTCTCTAAATGTTCAACTACTGTATTGAAGTCACGTTATTAATAAACCTGATGCTGCATTTGAAACCAAATGAAAAGAAGAATTTAGAAGGTATAGGACTTTTCCTGTGGAAAAGTAGCCTTTTTTTCCCAAAAGAGTAGAATGCCTCTTCTTTGGGTGTCATCTAGCAATAGGAATGTGGAAAACATTGAAGTAGTACTGAGAGATTGGAAAGATCACTTTTATGGTGTATACAGTGCAAGGAGGTCCACAGCTATCCCTTTTTCTTTGTAGGAAAGCAGAGAAAATTGGTTCTCTTCTCCAAAGATAAGGGGATGGGATAGAGGAAGAACTGTTTCTAAAATTCATGCCTATATTCAAGATGCTGAATGTATGCTTGGGTATTGAATATGTCCACATGATTCCGGCCCAGAACTAGGGAAAAAACACTAGGAAAATGTACCAGAGTAGTAGATGCAACAATGGGCCTTGTGGTGAGAGTACAGACTACCCTTGAATTCTTTGTTCTAAGGGCTACAAGGGATGAATTTCACTATGTTGGGGTCACGGATGTTAGTTAAATAAGACAGCAGTAGAACAAGGATGTGCATGTTAGAGGAACACTTTGTGGGGCTGAGGTGCATCTGTGTGTGTGTGGGGGGGTGGGGTTGGAGGCATTAAATTAAGAGCTATCTTGAAGGTGAAGTCTTGATTAGGATAGTTGGTTGTGATTGACTCTGAATCTAGTTCCGTGGTGATGTCAACATAAAGAAGAAAGCAAACGTTCCTTGGGGACTCACATAAATGACTTTCATTTCCCCTTTCCTTCCTCCCCACTCCAATATTAGAGCCTAAAGCCAGGTAAGATGGATGGAGAGATGGAGTGGGCACAACACACCTTTAAACCAGGCCAATAGGATAACAATTTTAGCCCACAGCAGAGTATATAAGTATTTGATCAGATATGTTGTAAATTCTAAGAATACATATGAATATATCTTGATAACTGACATTCTGCTGTTTTCTTAACTGAAAGTGCTTGAATCTTAATAGAACTAAACTGAAATATTGTCAAAGGAGACATCTATCTAGTGGCATAGGAGGGTTTGCTTGCTTAGCTAGCTATCTTATGTAGGAAAGAAGGAGAATTTCAGGTTCATATGCCAATGACATATCTAATAAAAATTATATACTTTCTACCCTCCAAAAATTTACCATTGGATATGATGACTCTTGCCATTAGGCTTAGGTAGCCCATCTCTTTTCCATTTGTTAGTTCACTGTAGATAAATGATTTAAAGTGTGTGATTTTTGAGTGAAAAGAGTTCATTGTTCTAACAAGTTTGTTTCATAGTAATTTTTAATTATATTTTGTTGGTAGGGATAACACTTAGGTAGGGATAAAAGATTTTATAGTTAAATAAAGAAGATGCTGAAATTATAGGAAAGTTCTGTTTAATGAGGAAAGCAAGTTTTAGAGATGTCTATCTTATTGGGTCCCCTCTCTCTTTTGCAAAGACTTGGAAGTGGCACTGTGTACTCTCAGGGCACAACAAATGCACCTGAGACATTTTTACTTGTTCCAATTATATAAAGACATGGTTTTAAAAAATTAAAGCTGCTGCTCAGTATATGCTTTTCAAAAGGGACCACTTGATAGTGATTATTCTCTTTCTTGACCACTATTGTGGTCAGATATTTGAAAGGAATATTTTTAAAAATCTCCTTTCTGAGAATTTATCAACTTGAATTTTTAGACGCTTTCTTTTCCTTTAGCTTTGGTGCCTTATCTGCCCAAAGTCAGCAGAAGAATGTTTTAGACTTTGTGTTCTGTCACTTGTCATCATTAATCCATGCGTTGGTGGAGCAAGTTAAAGTTTTAGGGGCCAGGAAATGGGTTAAATTTAGTTGGACTTCCATCTGATATGCCATGATCTGGTCACATTTCTTTAGAAGGGTATGGTTTGTTGTAGGGATTCTGTAGTACATTGTTTTATTGTGTCCATTGCCTGTTATCTTCCATGTAGAAGTATTAGTCATCTTTGCTTTTACCGTGCCTCCTTGTAGGTAGAAAAGAGGATATCGCCCTGCTCTGATCCATCCTCAGATGGATCGTTTTTTTTTTTTTTTTTTTTTTTTTTTTGCAGTGGACAGTGAATGGATTTAAGCATAAATTTAGAAAGTGTTATTACAGTTGATACATTGTCTCTTCCCTTGCTTCCCCCCCCCCCAGCTTTCCCTGCCTCTTATACCCGAGAACAGTATGTGCCAGAGAAGTGCTGCCCTTCTGCCTACATTCTGTAGGTCAGTTCTGTAGTCAATCTGCAGCTCTCATTTAATGTGAGAGAGGAATAAAGTGTGTTATGAACCACTTAGGCTGTAAACTTTGTTACAAAGATCATAAATATAGAACATCTTGCAATGATAGAATCAAGTCTAGAGAAACAGGAAATCTGCTTGACTGGGATTAGGTTTGAGGGAGAAATTTTGGAGAATCTTGAATCAATGTGGGAATTAGCAAAGGTATTTTGACCTTAGGGGAGAGTGAAATGGTAAAGAGATTTAGTTGGCACTGGATACAAAGTAAGACGCTAATGTAGTAGTACTTTATTGATTCACTTACAGACGATTTATAGAACACTTTCTATGAATCATGTTTTGTAACAGGCACTGGAAAAGCAAAGTTACAACCCTTATTTCTGGGAAATTCTCAGTCTAGTAAATGCTGTTAGCTATAAATAAAAAAATGCTAGATTAGAAGTATGCAAAGGTATGAATGAAGCACAGATAAAAGAAACTTTAAACTGAGCTGAGGACTCATGGAGGACTTCCTAAGCAAGGTAATACCGAGCTGACTTTTAAAAGATGAAGAACAGGGGCTCCTGGGTGGGTCAGTGGGTTGGGGCCTCTCCCTTTGGCTTGGGTCGTAATCCTGGGGTCCTGGGATAGAGCCCTGCGTCGGGCTCTCTGCTCAGCGGGGAGCCTGCTTCCCCCTCTCTCTCTGCCTGCCTCTCTGCCTACTAGTGATCTCCCAAATAAATAAATAAAATCTTAAAAAGAATTGAACAGTTTTGCAGATGAAAAAGAAGGTGGGGGAGTATTACAGGCATAGAGAAGAGTATGTGTAAATAATTGTCTAGAGCAAACGATAAGCTGTTCAGTTTGGTTGGAGCATTCAGTGTTAGCTTGGAATGGTGGGTGCAATGGATTGAAAATGAACAGTTAAGGTTCAAATCAAGGGGAACATTTTTATGCCAAACTAAATAACTTGGCATTTACTCTTGGTAATAAAACTTTATTGGGAAAGATTTTAATCAGGTGAGACAGATGATGTGATTTTCATTTTAGAAAGATCACTTGGGTAGCTCTTCAAGGGTCAGTCGCAAAGGGTCAAGGTTAGAGCCAGCAGAGATTAATTAGGAGCTCATTCCAGTAGTTTTTAGAATTGTTTAATGTAAGAGTGAAATCAAATTATCTATGTGATTTAAACTCTAAAATGGGAAAGGTACAATTCAGATAATATTACTCTGGAATATTCTTATGTTCCCTTACATACTGCAGCACAGAATCCAACAGAAACACTTGCTACACTAACTTTGAAGAATGCTTTTTTGTTTGTTTTTGTTAGTTTTTCTGAGCATCAGGTAAGTAGCTGCCTTGTGCACCCTTTAATCTTTTTCATCCTAAGTAAGTGAGGTACTTACACTAAGAAAAATACCGTGGAATGAAAACAATTTACATCTTTCTGCTTAAGCTCACAATGAAGACTGTGTACATTGAGGGGACCAGAAAATTTCCCACACTTTTAAAATTCTTCTCTGTTGTTCTTTCTCTTGAGAACTCATTAAGTTCAGAATATGATGAGGTCCTACAAGTGTTTAAGAAGGAGACCACCTCACTTGGCCTGACCCCTTGAGCCTCAGTTCTTAAAGGCTGTTCACAAATCAGGTTCTGTTTTTGGACCTTTGAAATTTGGGGAATGTGGGGGAGTTGAAAGCTTTTGCTTTGCTTCAGATTTTTATCTTTTTACTGGGAAAAAAATCTTATTCTGCTGACTCCTAAATAGTATCTAGGCTAAGGTTGTCTTTACTCTTCCAGGTCTATTTGCCTCTTATATCCATGTATTAAAGTTTCTCATACTTTACAGCTTATGATGTGTATGATGTGTATTACTTTATCTCATTTGAGGATTATATTCACCCATTGTGGTAGGTAAAAGGGCAGCTTCCCTATGTTGTTGATGAGAAGACAGGGTCAGAATAATTTGTGATGATAGACTGGGAACAATATCTGATGACTGATTTCAGTGCTTTTCAAATTGTTGCAACAGACCAGTTGGACCTACACTGAGTTCATGCTAATGCTACACTTTTAGCATTTAGAAGGAATTCAGAGTCACTCAAATAATTTTAAGGCCTTTGTTGGCCTGGATGAACCTTCATGAAAATTATGAAATAGTTCTCCTTAGAAGACAGAAGGATCCTCACACAAGCATGCCTTGTCAATAGCAGACCTCTGCATGTGTATGTGAGAAAGACAGAACTTCCAGCTTCTTCCCTGGAAATGTAAGCTTAAGCCAGAGGGCTTTGCCAGGTGAGTAGACTGTAGGTGAAATTGCATTCGTCATACCTCAGTGGGTGTTTTAGGGCAGCCCATGCCCTGTATGACCCAATGACCTCGTCAGAGAGGGTAACAGCCCTAAGTACTGACCGCAGCTTCTAGACCAAGAGTATCCAATCTTAATAATCCTGCTTATACCAAATGGATATTTGTTATAGACTTCTACCAAACGTCTATTTTATCCAGCACTCCCCTGCCCCCTACACTGCTCCCAGGTCGCTGCCTTTCTTTCTCAAGACATCCCCCAAACAACCATAATGTTGTGCTTTCTTTCTGTGCCATGTCCCCTTCTTGTTGTATCTAGCAAGCTTTGTGTTTTCTTTCATATCACCTTTTGTTTCTTTAAGGAGCCCTAGCCAGTTTCGAGGATTATAAATGGCAATATACTTAAACGAGATGTCAGTTTCCAAATGTGGAAAAGATTTTCGTTCTACTGGAATAAAAGAAAAGCCTTGGCAACTAGGAACAAAAGTGTTTTGAACACTTTTTGTGAATTAGTCACTAAACTTTTCTTCAGCAAATTACGCCCCCACCCCCGCCGCCCCCACCCCCGCCATTTCTCAAGATCTGTTTCCGTGAGATGCCTCTCTCTGCTGTTCTCACAGCTTTAGTAGAATTCTGTGGATTTGGAAAACAGTATGCTTGAAGGGCATCCCATTAAGACAGGGATGGAAACCTGTCACAAATGAGCTTGTTTCTCTCATTTGCTTTCTTCTAGGAGGCTGGTCACAGTTCATAAGCAGCAAGTTACTAATTCATTTCTTAAGAGTCTCAGGACCGCTCGTGAAGCGGTTAGGATTGAGCAGATCTGGACAATCTCACATACTCCAACAGAAAATAATGATTTTGAATAAAACCTTCTTTTTTTTTTTTTTTTTTTTTTTTTTTTTTTTTTTTAATTTTATTTATTTATTTGACAGAGAGAAATCACAAGTAGGCGGAGAGGCAGGCAGAGAGAGAGGGAAGCAGGCCCTCTGCTGAGCAGAGAGCCCGATGCGGGACTCGATCCCAGGACCCTGAGATCATGACCTGAGCTGAAAGCAGCGGCTTAACCCACTGAGCCACCCAGGCGCCCTGAATAAAACCTTCTTAACTCTGTTACAGCTCACACTAGGATATGGATGCTACAAAGAGAACATCACAACTTAGTTTTGCCAAATTGAATTTTGACCTTATGATTTTAAAATGAAGCAGCACTGCCTCAATGATAAAAATCAATGGAAATTACTGCTATAAACATTCGGGTGCACGTGCCCCTTTGGATCATTACATTTGTATCTTTAGGGTAAATACCCAATAGTGCAATTGCTGGGTCATAGGGCAGTTCTATTTTCAACATTTTGAGGAACCTCCATGCTGTTTTCCAGAGTGGCTGCACCAGCTTGCATTCCCACCAACAGTGTAGGAGGGTTCCCCTTTCTCTGCATCCTCGCCAGCATCTGTCATTTCCTGACTTGTTGATTTTAAAGATACAAACGTAGTGATCCAAAGGGGCACGTGCACCCGAATGTTTATAGCAGCAATGTCCACAATAGCGAAACTATGGAAAGAACCTAGATGTCCATCAACAGATGAATGGATCAAGAAGATGTGGTATATATACACAATGGAATACTATGCAGCCATCAAAAGAAATGAAATCTTGCCATTTGCGACAACATGGATGGAACTAGAGCGTATCATGCTTAGCGAAATAAGTCAAGCGGAGAAAGACAACTATCATATGATCTCCCTGATATGAGGAAGTGGTGATGCAACATGGGGGCTTAAGTGGGTACGAGAAGAATCAATGAAACAAGATGGGATTGGGAGGGAGACAAACCATAAGTGACTCTTAATCTCACAAAACAAACTGAGGGTTGTTGGGGGGAGGGGGTTTGGGAGAAGGGGGTGGTATTATGGACATTGGGGAGGGTATGTGTTTTGGTCAGTGCTGTGAAGTGTGTAAACCTGGTGATTCACAGACCTGTACCCCTGGGGATAAAAATATATGTTTATAAAAAATAAAAAATTATATTAAAAAAAAAAAGAGGCAATGAGAGAGACTGACTGAGGTCTAGTTCCTTGCTAATCTTGGAATACCTCCCTAATAACTATTTTAGGAACCAGACTTGAGAAATACATAAGCTCATGCTGCAGAGGATATGATGCTCCAATGACCCTACAGGAGGCCCACAACCAGAAAGTGTTTTAAGATTGGAGCCACCTTCAAATAAAGATGTAATTGCTCCAGGAATATAATCCTGAACACAATTCTCAAGCACTTTCTCTCCCTTGAGGTTGAGATGAGCTCTCCAGTGGCAAAGCATACATTCCTCCGTGTCTGTACCCCTGGGGATAAAAATATATGTTTATAAAAAATAAAAAAATTAAAAAAAACCAACCAACCAAACAAACAAACAAACAAAAAACTTACTTGCTTCTGACTCACCTGGCTTATAACTGAGTTACTCAGTCTCTCTCTGTTCCACATGCTTCATTAAAACGAGAACATTTTCTATTTAATTTGTTAAGCTGATAAAAAAATATTTGAAGAATTTGAAATTTACAGGGTAAATGTTACAGAGTAAGATTTATCATGCTCTGGTTCCCAGAGTGTGAACAGGTTATTCAAGAGTGAATTATACAGGATCTTAGTTGATATTCCCCCTTTTCCACTGATTTTTATACTGTTTGATCATTGTGCTTTTGTATTCATCAATAGGTCACATTTGGTGTTCCAATGTGTTTGTCTGTGACTGATAGTCTTCAATGACATATCTAGTTGTGGATTGATGTGAGAAAAACAATCAGATAAATTTAAGGGAGATACATTTTTTGCTAACATTACAAGGATGATATGTGACAAATTAGCTAATTAAGGTACATTCAACTTTTCATTTTCACCCAGATTTAAAGAATTCATGGGTAAGTTTAGTCCCACTGTCAGTTGTTCAATAACCAATAACTTCTATTCTGGGAAGTCAGCATCTATTATCTTGAACTGCCAGTTAGAACTGTGGAAAGTCCCCACAAAAAACTTGTAGCCACCAGGTCTTGCACGTAAACACTAGGGTAGAATTAGGTTAGGTAAGGGATTGGCCATCACGTTCTAGGTAATTAGGAATATCATGATATTGGCATATCCGCAGGGGCCACAGTGAGTTTCTCCCAGTTCCTATGTCCTGTAGGAAAGTTATCCATCCAGCTTTGGTTTAGAGATAACCAAGGGATCTGCCATCATGTCTCCTCCCAGAGTAGGTCAGTATTACCGTCTGATGTCAGTTAAGGGGACTTGTTGGAGGGCTTTCATCTAGGCTCTCCCTGTCCTGAGGATGAAATCCACACGTATTTCTTCCTAGTCCATCTTTGGTAAAATCCCTGGTCTTTATCATGGTCACTTAAGATTTGTAGCAGAACTGATATTGCATTTATCTTTTCCAGCAGTGATAATTGTCCTCAGTAGCATCTGCCCTTAGTACCCTGCAGTTGGAACATGGGCTATTCTACTCTCATTTTAGCTGCATTAATTACTTATGTTGTGATCATTTCCAGATGCCAAAGAGATAACCAGGATTAGGTTAAGTTATCTCAATATATGAAAATACAACTTGGTACACTAGAGTTTATCTCACTGGGATGATTTTTTATTTCATTTAATGGAATATTCCCAGGGTTGGAACACTCTGTCTTTTCTGGAATAGACATCCACATCTTTTGGTCCCTCTCCCGGGATTATTTTACCTAAACTAGGTTTCCTCAAACATTACTTTTTTCTCCAGCTCTTAATGGATGTAAGCTATCCTTTATCACCTGACCCAAAACAGGTTTCTAGAGTCAAGTGAATTTGGGGAATACAGCACACCATTTATCTCTCTTGCAGCATCACAGTACACATTAGCATTTTAAGGAATCAGAGACATTGTCCATTAAAATACTTTGATCTTTCTGCTTCCTCCTCTCTCTGTCTCTCTGCCTACTTGTGATCTCTGTCAAATAAATAAATAAATAAAATCTTAAAAAAAATTAAAAAATAAAAGGAGTGCCTGGGTGGCTCAGTGGGTTAAAAGCCTCTGCCTTTGGCTCAGGTCATGATCCCGGGTCCTGGGTTCTAGCCCTACGTCAGGCTCTCTGCTCTGCAGGGAGCTTGCTTCCTCTCTTCTCCTCTCTGCCTGCCTCTCTGCCTACTTGTGATCTCTGTCAAATAAATAAAATCTTTTAAAAAATTTAAAAAACCTTTCATCTTTGTTTGACACATTTTTTATACTTAGCTAAAATAGAGCATATTTTAAAATAGAGCACTTATGAGTAATTCTGTATGGAATTTCCTGGATTTTTGTATCTAGAGAGGGAGGATGTTCCTGTTGTCCATTTTGCTGTCATTTGATTTTGGAACTGTTAACGTATATGATCTGGTTACAGCAATGTTATGGCTGAAGAAGCCATCATCTCAGGACAAGTTTTATATAAGGAAATAGTCTTCATGAAAATTTTCTAAGGAACACTATCCTTTCTTCTCTTAGGTAGATATGGTTTTTGTGCAAATATCCCCCCAACCACCAAGATAAATCATCTTAATAATGAAAAGACATTCAATAAAGGGACAGACAAAAAAATATTTTACTAGAGTTTAGAAGGAATCAAGTTGACTTTTTCTCACCCAGTTTTACTTAATCATTCACCCCTCAAGGAAATAAAGGAGGATGCTAAGGTAAAATTAGTGTTTCTATTTTCCAGGCAAGACATCAAGAATCCATCTCTATCCTTTCTTACTCAGCGCTGGTGGTAGGAAGGGTAGGTTGTTCTGTGATATAGGGTAGGTCACTGGGAAAGATGAGAATTGGTTTTGTGGACTCTCATGCTCAGGGACTTGACTACTGGTCCATAGTGTCCTGGTCTAGTGTTCCCACTGGAACACCACCATTTGGGTTCTGTCATTGAAGAGGTATGGCACTGTGTCTCCCCTTGTCAGACAGCATGGTGAGCGTCAGCGGGTGTTAGGCATTCTTTACTTCACAGTCCGGGAAGGAACTTAGGCATTATAGAGTAGGAGTGACACTAACTGGTAAATATGCTTCCTTATAAGAAGAAAGTTAAGGGATGGGCTGTAATTTAATTTGATAGCTCACTCCATTGCCTTCATTCAGGTTTGCCCTTCTCCCTCAGCTTCCTATGTCACCTCTCACTGAGAAGACTTTATTCCTTCTCACATAAGAAAGATACTTCAGACTTGGGTCTCAAAAATCCCAATGTATCAGGTTTTGGGCCAATATGAATAGAGGATTTTCCTGATTCATAGTTCATCTGAGGATTCATCTGATTCCAAATAGGTAGGAAAATGGAGAATGTTCCAATTCTAGTTCAGAGTTGTTGTTGGCAAGACTTTGGCTGTTTTTTTACTTTCCTAAGAGCAAAGAAGTCCTACACTCAAGCATTCTTTACTTTTTCCAGAGTAAATGCCATAAAGTTGTACATAAGAAAACCATATTCTATATGCTCTATACCTTGTTAAAAAATAACTAGAATCATTGTACCAAAAACATTTTGATACTTTCCTGAGTAGATTTTCATTAAATGGGCCTCTACATTGGTTGAAAATGTTTCTGTCAGAGTAAATTTTATTTATTTTTTATTTCTTTTAAAGATTATTTATTTGACAGAGATCACAAGTAGGCAGAGAGGCAGGCAGAGAGAGGGGGAAGTCGACTCCCTGCTGAGCAGAGAGCCCAATGTGGGGCTCAACCCCAGGACCCTAAGATCATGACCTGAGCTGAAGACAGAATATTAACCTACTGAGCCATCCAGATGCCCCAAGTCAGAGTAAATTTTAAATGGACAATCCCAAGTATCACCCACGGATTTTGTCCTCTGATCTTTAAATTTCTCCCTTCATAGAAAGTGGAAAAGTTATTTCCATTAATTTTACTTCACCAGCAGAACTCAAAATTCTGTGTTTTTGTAAATATATATGAGGTCTGATAGTCTGCTATATTCATTCTTAGATTCTAAGAGCAATTAAATCAAGTCAAATGCCTTTAAGTATGTTTAAGGTATATATTAGAAAATATGCTTGCCATTTTCTAGTAGAATCATATCTGAGAAAGCACTTACATTTTTATGGTTGTGGAAAAATAGTGTGTTTTATATGGTTATACAAGTGAAAGATACTATGCCAGATTTTTTAATTTGTCAGTTCATGCTGGTTTTCTTTGAAGAACTCATATTGTGAACTTCCAGGGTACACATACAAAGGATTCAAGCATAGCCCTGCCCCAGCCTCAGTATATTTTCTCAATCTCAGGTACTTGCTTTAAAATACAAAACAATGACAGAAAAGAATCAGAAAGGTTGTTGGTGGTCGTGATGGGTTTGGTACTCAAAGAAAAATCCTTTGATCATTTGAATATTAAAAATGCATTTGGAAACAAAAAGCAGAACAGATCCATAAATACAGAGAACTGGTGGGTTGCTAGAAGGGAAGAGGGCTTGGGGGATGGGTAAAATGAGTGAAAGGGAGTGGGACATGCAGGCTTCCAGTTATGGAACAAATAAGTCACAGGGATAAAAGATACTTTATCGTCATTGGTATTATAATAGTGTTGTATGGTGACAGATGGTAGCTACACTTGGTGGCCATAGCATAATGTATAAACTTGTAAAATTACTGGGTTGTACACTTGAAACTAATGTAACATGGGTCAGCTATACTTAAGTTAAAAGATGCATTTAGTTTAAAGAGAAAAATGTTTAAAATGTCATAAATATTAGATCTTCAAAAGCTAGAAATGATGAGCAATTATTATACGATGAGCACTCGAAGTGACATCATTTTGAAATTAGGATACAGTGTTTACATTGTTATCCTATATGGATTATTTCCATCTAAAACATGGGTTTCTGTGGATGTCTAAACTCTGTCAAAGCACTGAGACAAAGACTTTTTTAGTAATGCAGATTTATAATCATATTTAACTCAGTTCTCAAGATGCTCATTTTTTATTTCTCAGTAAATAGCCCTCACGCATTCCCAATTATAGCACAAGATAGTTTGAATCCCATTAAACTGGATATTGAGCTTTGGTTGGTAGATTTAAAATTTCTGTAACCTGGTGGCTAAATGACTTTAATCCTGATTGGCAGTTCTCATTACAGATGTAGCTTATTGAAATGATTTCTGTATTATGGAAGAAAAGATAGAAAAAAAAATAAAATGGTCTGCAAATTCAATAACTCTGTATTTCTAAAAAGCAATCTTTCATTACTCATCAACAAATCAAGAAGAAAGATGAATGTGATAAAAAATGATGTAACTCAGCAGGAATATTTTAACTTGGTATTAAAATTTAAACAATCTAATACAGAATATACCCTATATGTAGACAATTTTGTGTTAGGAATATGTGGGGTACTTTTGAATAAACTGATGACTAATTAAAAACCTGAGTGCTAATAGTATTTTAAAATTTTTCTATTATAGTGCTTTGTGAATTTGATAAAAACTTGGTTTTAATTGTGGGAGAAATCATCTAGAGGGAAGTTACTGATGCTTTATAGAAAACTGATAGGGTTAGAACTAACACACGTAGGATTCTCTTTAGATTAAGGGCTTGTACTAATGCCAGTGACAATGAAACATGTTATACATTCAGTATTGTAGTCATATTTTCTTTGAATTTTCAGATACGTTTTTCCCCTACTTGTTTCCCTGAGGTTCATCTGTAATATTGGGATATTTAGTTCATTAAGAGGGCAGAAGTTAATTTGGGTTGATGACTTTTCCATCTGTTGCTTACTTTAAAGTCCGCCACTGTGCCAGCTTAAACCCTCAAAATCTTGCACCAAGATGATAGGAGAGCTTCCAAACTGCCCTCCTTGACTTTTTCATTCTGCTGTAAACACTGTGATGTCTGAATTAGTGGATTTTAACATGCTTATCTGATTGTCACTGATTCTGACTGATCTGTTGGGGGCCTCTATAGATAAAGGGTAGCTTCTCTTTCAGGGCATCCATGATGTCCTTGCCTCTGCTTCTCCTGTGTTTCAATACCTCACTCCTTACACTCCTGTCCTAGCTACCTAACTTCTGGCACTAACTTGAATTCTTGAACTTGTTTTAGGGCTTTTTATACTTATTCCTTGTGGCTTGAACGCTCTTCTTTGCCTTGTGGGGTCCTACATATATATGCATGCCCAACTCAAATGTCCCCTCCACAGACAGGTTGATACCTCCCACCCCATGCCTCTTCTGGAACATTCTATAATAACATGGCACTGTTACTATTGTCTGTCTACAGGTTAGTCACTGTCGCAAGTCGAATGTACTTGAGGATGTGGAAATTATAATGAACATGGAATTAACATGAAAATGCATTATTCATTTATGTATCAATCCATAGCTTTACAACTCAGTACACAGTAGTAGGGTCTTATAAGTAGTTGACAATCAATCAGGGTAGTTCATATAAATTTCAGATTGTGTTTATACTCATAACAACTACCTGCCTTTATTTTACTGTGTGTTGGAAAAAGCCATGTTGAATCTGAATTTGACTAGTAAGTGGCCTGACTTGAACCCTCTGATTCAGTGTCAGGTGCCTGAATGGGCAAACAAGACTCAGGAAATAATCCTGATGACTATTCATGAAGGAATTCCAGTCTTAAAATGCAGAGAAGCAGAAAAATAACCATAAAACCCCAATAAACAGAGAATGTATAATGTATATTTTGTATTGTGAAAGTGGTTATTATTTTGAGCTTCTGTTCAAAACTAATTTCATGTTTTCTGACAAAAATATTTAACCATAATAACAGCTGGTCTGTTACATTAAATGTAAATATTATTTGTGTATTAATTTGACCTTAGTATCTCTACTAGGTAGAGATATTTTAAGATCTGTTTGAATACATCCATTAAAATAAACAACATATGCCATCGTGGGTGTGGATGTGAAGTGGAGGGACTCTCTTGATCTGCAAAGTTAGGTTAAAATACCATGTGCAGAAAATTGTTTTGCTGTTTGGCGAATAGAACTATTCTCCTTGGGGTACTGTTCAAAAGTAAAAGTTTGAGTTCCAAATCAACATCTTTTTTAGGCCATTTTTTAGTGCTTGTGGCTTATCTAATGTTTTCAGTATTTCTACCAGAATCTTTAGTGCCCATTATGTTGAAGAATAAGTTAACCACCAGGTTCTCTCGTGGATTCTTTTGTTCTGACAGTACTTTTCCCCATGACAGTAGGAACGTGTGCATGTTATGAGGGCTCCTGTTCAGTACGTTTACACTGTTAGAAAGCACATGTATCAGAATAAAGTGAGGAGAGGGCTTTCTCTGTATTTTTTCTTTCCTTTTAAATAACCTATAATTTTCTTCCTGTTTTGTTGGATAGGTTCATTAAATGCTAAAGTTTTATTTTATTTTATTTTTTTGAAAGATTTTATTTATTTATTTGACACAAAGAGAGAGAGCACACAAGCAGGGAAAGCAGCAGGTAAGGGTGAAGCAGGCTCCTCACTGAGAAAGGAGCCCAATTTGGGGCTCAATCCCAGGACCCTGGGGTTATGACCTGAGTTGAAGGCAGACACTTAACCGACTGAGCCACCAGGCGCTCCTAAATGTTAAAGCTTTAAAAAGTGATTCTGTATCTCTAGATTATTAAAAGTTTGAAATTTTGAGGCTGCAAATAGATTGGGAATGGCATTATTATCCTGTTAATATGGCTTGTTTCGTGTGGATGTGCATTCTTCCTTATAAAAGCTAAGATCACTTGTGTGACAGCAGAATTCTGTTGGATTTAAAACACATATGATAGTGAATATTTAGAACCATGTGAATACACCAGTAAGTAATCAGTCGGTGAATTTGTTCCAATATCTGGCTCTGCATATTTTGTGGTACTTTCAGGCAAGATTTTTTCATTGCATGTTTACTGGAACTGCTCTGTTTCGGAAAAGAAATACCTTTTTCCTCTAAGAGAAGATTAGACCACCCACTTTGCTCTTTAACCTCATTTTTTTCTGACTTTAGGAGCATCTTCACTTTATAGTAATTACCTGGCACTTAGAAGAATGTTTAATAAAGAAGAATGAACACATTGCATGAAGGCCAGTGTTTTCCAAACAATATGCTTAGACACCAAAGAACATGCTTTTAGGAGAGCTGCTGTGGCAAATGATGGGTGGAAAAAAAAAACCCAAAACAACAAAGCAATACAACCCATACTTTATGCCTGCTGCTCTGCTAAATTAAATACACGAGGAAAAAGATGAAAGCAAGTGTTTTCTTCACATATAATTTTATTTCAGAAGCTTCAAAAAGAGTTACATTATGTAGTGTTGGGATGAAAAAAACCTGTGTGAAAGGACTTTCAAATAAACTGTAGAAAACAGGATACAAGGAGAATGGGAACAAAGATGCTCTGACCAGCAGAGAGCAGTTGTCTCATTGAGAACAGGAGACCCAGTTCTCTGCACTTTTCTTCTCCTGTTCTTCCTCTTTCTTCTTCTTTTCTCTCCACCTTGCACCCAGGGAATCTATGTTTTGTGGATTCATTGGCCCTTGGACTCTGATTCTTTTGCTCTCATTGATGAGGAATACAGCTTATTACTTGGGATTTTTTACTAAAAAATTGAACTTCTGATTAAAAGATGGTATGACTTAAAAAAAAAAACACAAGTTCAGTATCCAAAAAAAAAAAAAAGGCTGCTTATGATAGAAAATACGAAATAGGGGTGGTCATTTTATCCTTTGAAAGAGCTACATATTTTAGAATTGAACTGCTTTCATAGTTACTATCATTTTCTTTTGGAGAACTGTCTTTCTCTAAACATTTGAAAATATCAATTATGCATATATAATGTATATAATATCTCTTACTTGCCATTAATGATTTTATATAATGTAAAAAGCAAAGATAATGATCTGGAGTGTATTGTTAAATTAAAATATGGTGGACTGTGTCAGCCTAGGTCCAACAGGGGACAAAAACTATACTTTGAAGTTGGAAAATTTAATATAAATTATTATTACTTATAATAACAGAGTGAAATAATGAGGAATTTAGTACTAAGAAACCCCCCCAAAATATGGCATATACACAGAGCGGTCACTAAATTTAAGGCTGAGACAGAGCACGCAAGGAAGAACTCCACAGTCTCCCTCTTGAAAGGGACGAGATCTAGACCTAAGTGGAAAAAGCACTTATAAGGTTCATTGGATGGCTGATAATTTACAGCTGAAGATGCTGGAAACCTGCCCTATGTGTAACGAGGGATGCTTTTCATAGGGAACTGTCTCATTGACTGACTTCATTTGGAACTGACCCCTGGTGAGTGCTGGGGGCCACTGCTGGCTTCTTAACATTTCTGGCCTCTGCGCACTGCAGGAGCTGGGTATAGGTGTGTGCCAAGGAGTCACATGGGGACTAGAAAGCAAAGCTCTTTGGAACCATCATACCCACCCAGTGTCCTCTATTGTTAAAACTTGGGTGCCAGTGGGTAAAGAAAAAAAAGCACATAAATAGTTGAAGGGCTTATGTCCATTTCACTGAAGAAGCAAAAAGGATAAATCTGGAGTTGAGAGATCCATAGCTGACACAAACTCTTACCAACCTTTTAAAAAGAGGTAGAAGGGAAAAGATCAACTTTTTTGATAAGAGACATAAGAGCTGTATACTCATAGTAACAGAATGGATGAATGAAAGCTGGGCTCAAATTCAAACCAAAGTAGAAATGGGGGCAGGTAATAGTAGTCTGATGGGGGTGAGGTGCAGAAGCCTGAATAAAAGTATGATTTGGGGATAAAATCTATAAAATATGGGATTTAGTAATTTACAAATAACTCTTAAGTCATCAATACTATGCTAGCCTCTATGAGGCAAAAGAAGACAAAGAGGCCCTCTGGGGGCGATTATTATATGTCAGACACTCGGCTATGTTTTAGTCAGTTTGTTCATTTAAACTTCATGACAAACCTAAGAAGTAATTATGTTAATTCCCATCTTGCAGGTAAGGAAAATGAGATTCAGAAAGGTTAAGTGACTTGTCCAAGGCCACACACTTAGCCCTTGTTATAGGCAGAATCCAGATCTTGGCTGACTGACTGTAGATCTTCTGTACTCACTACTCTGATAGACTGCCTTACATGGGGATTAAGAAAACCTTTCATTCTTTGTCCAAACAAAAAGAATCCCAAAACAAAACTTCACCTTGTTGTGGAGATAACCCACAAACACGCATAAAGCAGTCCTTGATGTATATAAATCTGTGTGTGGCACAAATTACATATGCTGAGGAATTAAAGAGAAATAGGTCAGTAAACACTGGAATAGACAGAGATAACTTTTGAAAAGAAATCTGGAGTTGTTCTTTATAAAGGACTACTCAAACTCAACACCCAAAAACCAAATAATCAAGTCAAAGAATGGGCAGAAGACATGAACAGACACTTCTCCAAAGAAGACCTACAAATGGCTAACAGACACATAAAAAATGTTCATCTTTATTAGCCATCGGGGAAATTCAAATCAAAACCACATTGAGATACTACCTTATACCAGTTAGAATGGCCCAAATTGATAAGCCAAGAACAAATGTTGGAGAGGTTGTGGAGAAAGGGGAACCCTTTTACAATTGGTAGGAGTGCAAGTTGGTACAGCCACTTTGGAAAACTGTGTGGAGGTTCCTCAAAGTTGAAAATAGAGCCTACCCTATGACCCAGCAATTGCGCTACTGGATATTTACCCCCAAAGATACAGATATGGTGAAAAGAAGGCACACGTGCACTCCAATATTCATAGCAGCAATGTCCACAATAGCCAAACTGTGAAAAGAACCCAGATGCTCTTCAATGGATGAATGGATAAAGAAGATGTGGTCCATATATATAATGGAATATTACTCAGCTACTACCATAAAGGATGAATACTCAGCTTTTGCATCAACATGGATGGGACTGGAGGAAAGTATGCTGAGTGAAATGAGTCAAGCAGAAAAAATCAATAATCATATGGTCTCACTTATTTGTGGAACATAAGGAATAGCATGGAGAACATTAGCAGAAGGAAGGGAAAAATGAAGGGGGGGGGGAATCAGAGGGGGGAGATGAACCATGAGACACTATGGACTCCAGGAATCAAACTGAGGGTTTTAGAGGATAAGGGCATAGGGGAATGGGTGGACCCAGTGATGGGTATTAAGGAGGGCAAGTATTGCATGGAGTACTGGGTGTTATACGCAAACAATGAATCATGGAACACTACATCAAAAACTAATGATGTACTGTATGATGATTAACGTAACACAAAAATAATATATAATTAAAAAAAAGAAATCTGGAGTTGGTCATTCAATGTACAAGTTGTAGTTGGGGGCTGGGGGCTGGGAAACCATTTCCTTTAGGGAAAAAGAGACAAAACACAGTACATAATGTACCCAATAGGGATAACAGGATTTGATTAAAGATTATACATTTACAGATGTCAGTTTAATTAATTTTTTTGGTATTCCTCTGTCCCCACTCCAGCACCATGAACAAGGTATAATGGCATCAATCACAGGGTTCTGAAATGTCAGTGGAAACAAAAATAAGAGTTGTAGCTACTTAGTGTTTGTTTTTTTTAAAGTGACTCATTCAACACTGTATGATGCAGTTTTCTCTGCAATAACCAATTACATAGCTTGTGTTCAAAGAACAAAAATGTCGTATGTGGGAAGTGAAGGTAAAATGTAAAGTATTATTGGAGCGTGACAGAGGAATTTTTAACCAGAATTTCTCTTTGAAGTAAAATGACTTTTATGGAATGAGAACTGGATCACATTAAAGATGGTTTTAGATACTCACCCAAGTGATAACTTTAAATGTAGAAATGTAGTGTAAACATGCTCCTGAAGGGGTGCCTGGGTGGCTCAGTGGGTTAAGCCGCTGCCTTCGGCTCAGGTCATGATCTCGGGGTCCTGGGATTGAGTCCCGCATCGGGCTCTCTACTCAGCGGGGAGCCTGCTTCCTCCTCTCTCTCTCTGCCTGCCTCTCTGCCTACTTGTGATCTCTGTCAAATAAATAAATAAAATCTTTACAAAAAAAAAAAAAAAATGCTCCTGAAAATTCTGTAACGTGATATTAGAGCATAGTTCGCTAAGTTTGGAAATCTCATGGAGGATGAACTAAACAGTGAACATCTTTGTTGTGTGGTGAGATTAACCTTCAGGTTTATATCTTGAAGATAAGAAATAGCCTATTTGTGTTACCATCGAAATCTATAGCATTACACCATGCTTTTTTTTTTTTTTTCAGTTTTATAACACTGTGTCAAGTGTGTGTGTGTGTGTGTGTATTTGTTAAATCAACAAAATGAGAATGAAAAATGTTAATTAGAGGATTTTAGGTTTAATAAGTGGACTTTGTGAAACAACAGTAAAGTTAGTATGTTATTAGATATAGAAATGTCTATTTTTAATTTTTACCAAAAATTATTTTTAAAGAAATAAACAAAACTTCCTCTTCCTTTGCTCTTACTCTATCATCATTTTTGAAAGTAATTGGTATTTAAAAATAAGTAGAAAGGAGAATATATTTTAGTCATTTCAACAAAGCATACCATATCCTCTTTATTCTTTCCTCCAGTTGACCTAATAAAACCCTTATGAGGGACTGGTGCTGGTCGGTGGATGGGTATCGGAGAAGATTGACACATAGGTGGTTTTAAATGTGAGCTTTTTATAGCCTAGGGAGTGATTCGAGACTTAGGTGAGAACAGAAGGGATTGGAGACTGGGAATACCAATTATTTAAACAAGACTAGCTCTATTACTCATTTCCTTACTTATGTGTCTCGTGTATATAATAACCTGGTCTCCATGTGGAAATAGCTTTACCCTCCCCCACCCTTTGTTTCCCGCAAGGTCACTTTCACAGTCCACCTTCCCAGATTCCCTTATTTCTCTTGCCAACATTTAAAGACCATCTTCTGTACTTTCAGTGATTTTTCACCTGTTAAAGCCGTTTCATCTTTCAGTTCCAAAATGTTGTATCTAGTGTAAGTAAAACTTTCAGTCTTTGAACCAACTCAAATCTCCTCTCCCTACTTACCTCTTAGGATTTGTAGAGTAATGCTGGGGAAAAGACACTAGTTTGTCTTTAGCTCAGGTTACGTACGATCCTCCGTGCTAGCTCATGCTGCTGTTTCTGGCTCCTCCATAGAGGATATGGGGAGGGGTGGGTCAGAAAGAATGGTAAAAATATTCCTTTTCTGTGGCTGACTTAATCTGGCCATCAGTGAGATCTCCTTGGTACTTCAGAAGCTTTTCTGTATGTTCTTTGAAGATCCTTTTCTATTGCACCATTCTTTTCTGTAGTTAATGAAAAGTTTTGCATAACCTTTTGTAGGCCCTTTCAAGCTTCTATACTTCCATTCTTTCTACTAGAGTACCTAGATCTGGAAGGAAAATATCGTAGACCCATTCTTTACAAGATCACTCAATCCCTCTGGAATGCATGCATTATTGTCCCAATCAGACCTGGAAGCACAAGCCACTCCCACTGATGTCCTCCGTCCCTGTCCTGTGATATGGGAAGCTCTAGCCAGCTCTTCTTCTTCAGAGTTCAGCAAAGTCTCCAGTCTCAGTTTTTATGTTCTTCAAAATCCTAGAGAACCTTGACAGCTTTTCCGTTGCACTCATTGTGCTCAGCTATAGTGTCATTGTACTCAGCTATTGTGTCCCAGCAGTGTCAGACCTCTAGTTTCTGCAGCTCAGCAAATACTCAGGTTGGAGGAAAAGAGCCATCTCTATTTTGAAGAGCAGCTTGGTGCATCACGCCTAACATTGACCTTGGCATGCTCTACATCCACAAAAACTTGAAAGCATCCTCTTTTTTTCTGGCTATCTGGCATCTCTTATTTAGCCTGGCACTCATTGAACCATATGACATGTACAATACCCTTGCATAAAATGTGTAGAAACTCAACATAGATGATACTCAGCTTTAAAATTTTCCAGGGGACAGGTGAGACTTCTAATGACCATTATGTTTATTTATATTGTTACAAATTTTTTCAAGTGAAGAACAGCTACCACTGTATACACAATATTGTCATTGGGTCTAGGAAACTATTGCACATTTGTTAATGTCAAGTTCATACAGCCGAAATATAGTCCGGCTATGTTTGTTTTGAAAATGGGCTTATATTAACTCTAGAGCGAATGTAAGTACATATAATAGAGGCTATATATGACAAGCCCACAACTAACATCCTATGTAGTGGTGAAAACTAAGATTAGAAATAAGACAAAAATGCACACTTGGGTTACTTTTATTAAACATGGTACCGGAACACCTAGGCAAGAAAAAAAAACAAAAAACGAGATGTCCAAACTGGGCAGAAGTAAAAGTGTCTATTTGCAAATGACATGGTATCATATATAGAAAATCATAAAGACTCAGCTAAAACATCTGTTAGTAAGTTCAGCAAAGTTGCAGGGTACAAATCAAAATATATGAATCCGTTATTTTCAGTGCAGTAATGATGAACTATCTGAGAAATGAAGAGAAAAAATCCTGTTTACATTTTCATCAAAATAAAATACCTAGGGATAAATTTAACCAAGGAAATGAAATACCTGTACACTGAAAACTATAAGACACTGATAAAAGAAACTGAAGAATACACAAATAAATGGAAAGATATTCCATGCTCATGGATTAGAAGAATTCATATCAAAGCATTTACACTACTGAAAATAATGCATAGATTTAACACAACCTCTATCAAAATTCTGATGACATTTTTCACAAAAACTGAAAAAACGAATCTCAAATTTGTATGAAAAGGCCCTGAATAACCAAAGAATTCTTGAGAAGAACAAAGCTGGAGGCATTACATTCCCTGATTTCAAGCTGTATTATAGAGCTTTAGTAATAAAAACAATGTATTATTGCTATAAAAATCAGACACCTAGATAAATGGAACAGAATAGAGAGCCTAGAAATAAACCTACACTTATATGGTCAATCAATTTATGACAGAGGAGCCAGGAGTATATAATGAGGAAAGGATAGTCTCTTCAATAAACTGTGGTGGGAGCATTGAACAGCCCCATGTGAAAGAATGGAACCTCTCTCTTAACACCGCACACAAAATTCAATTCAAAGTGGATTAACAACTTGAATGTAAGACTTAATACCATAAAACTTGTAGAAGAAGACATACAGGATAAGCTCCTTAACACTGGCCTTTCAAAGACTTTTTGTATTTGACACAAAAAGCAAAGACAAAGAGCAAAAGTAAACCACTGTGACCACATAAAATGAAGAAGGTTTTGCACAGTGAAGGAAACCATTAACAAAATGAAAAGGCAACCTACTGAATGGGAAAATAATTTCAAATCATGTATCTGGTAAGAAGTTAACATTCAAAAGATATAAAGAATTCATACAACTCAACGGAAAAAATCCAATTAGAATATACACCAAAGAACTGAATAGATGTTTTTCTAAAGAAGACCTAGAAATGGTCAACAGGACCTATAAATGTGTTCAACATCACTAGTCAGCAGGGAAATGCAAATCAAAGTCACTACCAGGTATCTCACCTCACACCTGTTAGAATGGCTGTCCTCAGAAATGCAAGAACCATTAGTGAGGATGTGGAGAAAGGGAACTATTGTGCACCATTGGAGGGAATGTAAATTAGTGCAGTCATTATGGAAAATGGTAGGGAAGATCCTCAAAAACTGAACTATCCTCAAGAACTGAACTACCATATGATCTAGCAATTCTACTTCTGGATATATATACGTGAAGGAAACAAAGTCACTACCTCAAAGAGTCTCTGCACCCTCATGTTCACTGCAGCATTATTTCTAATAGCCAAGGCATGGAAACTACCTAAGTGACCATCAGTGGAAGAATCAATAAAAATGGATAAAACATATATAATGTTACTATACTATAGAATGTTATTCAGTCCCACGAAGAAGGATATCTTGCAGCAATATGGATCGACCTTGAGGGCATTATGCTAAGTGAAATAAGTCAGAGAAAGACATACTGTATGGTCTCACATGTGGAATTTTTTTTTAAATTTTTTAAATTTATTTTCAGCATAACAGTATTCATTGTTTTTGCACCACACCCAGTGCTCCATGCAATCTGTGCCCTCTCCAATACCCACCACCTGGTTCCCCCAACCTCCCACCCCTCTGCCCCTTCAAACCCCTCAGATTGTTTTTCAGAGTCCATAGTCTCTCATGATTCACCTCCCCTTCCAGTTTCCCTCAGCTCCCTTCTCCTAACTCCCCATGTCCTCCATGCTGTTTGTTATGCTCCACAAATAAGTGAAACCAAATGATAATTGACTCTCTCTGCTTGACTTATTTCACTCAGCATAATCTCTTCCAGTCCCGTCCATGTTGCTACATAAGTTGGGTATTCATCCTTTCTGATGGAGGCATAATACTCCATAGTGTATATGGACCACATCTTCCTTATCCATTTGTCCATTGAAGGGCATCTTGGTTCTTTCCACAGTTTGGCAACTGTGGAATTTTAAAAAACAAGCACACAGACCCAGAACTCATAGAACAGATTGGTGGTTGTCAGAGGTTGGAGTTGAAGGGTGAGGGAAATCAGTTGTGATGGTTAAAAGGTACAAACTTCAGTCATAAGGTGAAGTTTTGGAGATCTGTATCATGGTGACTATCATTAACAATGTTGCATTATATATTTGAAAGATGCTGAGATAGTAGATCTTGAAAGTTCTCATTGCAGGAAACAAATGATAGCTACATGAGATTAGATGCCCAAGAATGTCCAGTCGAAAAACAGTGCAAAAATGGAGTTTGCTACATTTTTTTCACACCTACCTAAATTTCTGGTTAACTTACTGTCATAATCATTTTGCAATATATACACATGTCAAATGATTACGTCGTATACCTTAATACAATGCCATATGTCAATTATGTCTTAATAAACTTGGGAAAGTTTCTCAAAAAGAGAAAGAAAGAAAAGAGTCACATATAACACTATCGTTTTTCTGTCAACTGCTTGGAAACTACTATCTAAAGTTCCTGCTCAGTGTTTCCAAGCACTGTACTGAGGTAGACTCTTCATGTAGGGCTGTGGCCCTCTACAACTTATAAGGTAGTTTTACCAAAATCTTAGTGAAGAACTATTTTAAAACCTTTTAAATGTTGGCAGCATTAAAACCCAAGTCCTTGGTAAATTGAGTTGTTTATAAGTCTCCTTACAGAATTTAAGTAAACATTTTGATTCTTCATGATTTTTTTAAAAGTGTGTATTCTAGGCATCTGGGACAAATTCTAACCTCCCTTATTGCCACAGGCTAATACTCTGGAAGCAAACTCAATATAAAGCATCAACTATAATGAAAAATAGAACATCATAAAACAGAAGTAATGGCAACAGCCTTCACCCTGGGTTTCACTTTGCAGATTCACCTAGTTCATCATCCCTACTTGAGGCATATTATTAATGACAACAGTGATTATGATATATCGACATCTGTCCACTGGCTGTTATACAGAAACTGGAAAACTAATGTCACATGGCTTTAGATGTTTCTGTCTTAACCTGATATGTTCACAATGGTCTCTCATGTAAGAAGATATAAAAGAAAATAATGGGCTGCATATTTATGGTAGTGGTTTTATGTCCAAGAATGTCCAGTTGAGAAACAATGCAAGAATGGAGGCCACTGCCATTTTTTTCCCCACATCTACATAACTTTCTTGTAACCCTAGGATAGCAATTTTTTTATACTGCTGTAATTAATTTGGAAACACTGGAAATAAATAAATTTAGGTGAAGCCCTAACATATTAATAATTTCAGACATGGATAAAAGTATTCTGTTCTATGTTCAGAATCTCGTAGTAAACAATAGAGTTATTTCTCATATTGTCATAAAGCCATACCTTCTAATTAAGATTTTATATGATGCAAGAAGAAAGTATTTGCCAAGTTAATAAAACTGCCAAATTTTCAACACTTCTTTTTTCCTATTAAATTAATAAACTAAGGACATAAAATAGAGAAATAAAATGCTAAAAGTCTGAAAGAGTAATATCGTTTTTGTGATTATCACCTTGGACTGTGACTTAGCAGCCAAATATAAAGGGTCTTACCAGACCAGATCTCATTAGTGAGCACATCACTATTTCTAAGGAGATTAGTGTGTCTTGATAATCTATGTAGAAACAAAATTCCTATCTGGGGCATCGGCAAGGGGCACAGGTATTGAAATAAGAAGAGTAGTTTAAGTGTGTTTTATAAAAATTATAAAATATATTCCGTTTCTTGTAATTACTAAGTACAGCTCATGTTTAAATAACATACACAATTTCCTTCCAATTGAAATTTTTTCTTATATGCCTCCTGAGTGACCATTTTTTGTTTCTTTGTTTGTTTGTTTTTTTAAACTGACTCTATTTTTTTCTAAGGCAGTCTCAGATTCACAGCAAAATTTCATGGAACATACAGAGATTTGCCATGGGCGTCTTGCTCTTCTCCCTACAAATCCACACTTTCCTATTAACATCTGTCAAGAGAGTGGTAAATTCTTAAAATTAATGAACTTACATTGATGTATCATTATCACTAAAAGCCCATAGTTTGCATTAGGGTTCACTCTTTGTATTGTGCGTTCTGTGGATTGGGACAAATGTATAATGGCATATAGCCACCAGGATAGTACCACACTGGGTAGTTTCAAAGCCCTAAATATCTTCTGTGCTCATTTCTTCATGCCTCTCTCCCCCCGAAAAACCACTGAACTTCTAACTGTCCACATAGTTTTGCCTTATCCTAAATGTCATATGGTTGAATCATAGAGCTTGTAGTCTTTTCAGATTGACTTCTTTTACTTGATAATAAGCACTTACAGTTCCTCCTCGTGTTTTCATAGCTTGGTAGCTCCTTTCTTTTTAGTGTGGAATAATATTCCTTTTCTTGGGTGTACCACAGTTATTTACCCATTTATTTACTAGTGAACATTTTTGTTGACTCCACATTTGGGAAAATATGAAGAAAGCTTCTGTAAACACCCATATGCAGATTTCTGTAAGGGCGTTTTTTGAACTCTGGGTAGACATCAAGGAGAGCCATTGCTGGATCATATGGTAAGCGTATGCTTAGCTCTCCAGCTGTTTCCTTCCAAAGTGACTGTACCATTTTGTATTCCTATCAATAATGAATGAGAATTCTTCTAAGATCTTGATGGTTTCCTCTCACATTTAGGTCTTTCATCCATTTTGAATTTATTTTATGTATGGTTTAAGGACAGGTTTTAGCTTCTTTCTTTTGTGTTGTCTAGTATTCCCAACACCGCTAGTTAGAGACTGTCTTTATCCCAGCAGACATTCTTTCCTGCTTTGTCAGAGATTAATTGACTGTATGGTTGCAGGTTCCTTTCTGAGTTTTCTATTCTATTCCATTGATCTATTTTTTTATGCTAGTACTGTAATGTTGGGATCACTAAGCCCTAGTAATATGACTTGAAGTCGGGAATTGGGATGCCTCCAGCTTTGCTTTTCTTTTTGAAGATTGTTCTGGCTATTCAGGGTCTTTTGTGGTTCCATACAAATTTTAGGATTGTTTGGTGTAGTTTTGTGCAAATTGCTGCTGGTATCTTTCTTTTTAAAGTTTTTATTTATTTATTTGACAGACAGAGATCCTAAGTAGGCAGAGAGGCAGGCAGAGAGAGAGGAAGGAAAGCAGGGTCCCTGCTGAGCAGAGAGCCCGATTCGGGGCTCCATGCCAGGACCCTGGGATCATGACCTGAGCCGAAGGCAGAGGCTTTAACCCACTGAGCCACCCAGGTGCCCCACTGCTGGTATCCTGATGAGGGTTATGTTAAATGCATAGAATGCTGTGGGTAACACAGTCATCCTAACAATATTTATTCTTTTAATCCATGAGCGTGGAATATTTTCCATTTCTTTAAGTCATCTTCAATTTCTTCCAATAGTTTTCAGAGTACAGATCTTTTACCTTTTTGGTTAGGTTTATTCCTGGGTATCTTAAGGTTTTTGATGCACTTGTAAATAGGCATTCACCCATAGGATAAAAAATATTCATTTGAAGGGTTACATACACCCAGATATTTATGGCAACACTATCAACAATAGCCAAGTTATGGGAAGAGCCCAAATGTCTATCAACTGATGAATGGATAAAGAAGATGTGGTATACACACACACACACACACAAACACACACACACACACACACACACACACATACATGCACAGGAATATTACTCAGCTATAAAAAAGTGAAATCTTGCTATTTGTAATGATGTGGATGGAGTTAGTGTTCCAAGTGAACTAAGTCAGAGAAAGACAAATTCTGTATGATTTCACTCACGTGTGGAAATTAAGAAACAAAACAAATTAACATTGGGGTGGAGGGAAGAGAGGCAAACTGTAAAACAGACTATGAACTGTAGAGAACAAAGAGTTCCTGGAGGAGAGGTGGGTTGGGGGATGGGTTAAATGGGTGGTGGGTATTAAGGAAGGCATTGTTGTGATGAGCATCAGGTGTTGCATGTGAGTGATGAATCACTAAATTCTATGACAGAAACCAATATTACACTGCATGATAACTGGAATTTAAACCTTTGGAAAAAAAATAAAATGGTTTCAACTTTTTATTTAAATTCTAATTAGTTAACATACAGCACAATATCAATTTCTGGAGTCAGATTCAGTGATTCATCACAAATATGCAACACCCAGTGCAATACCCATCTCCCATCTAGCCCATTCCCCACCCACCTCCCTCCATCAGTGTTAAAAATAAAATATTTTTAAAAAAATTTTTAAAAATAATCCTTAATCCAACTAAAAAGAAAAAAGATATTTATAATTTCAAAACATGTAATTCTCAGCTTTCCTGGGGTGAAGTATGAGACAGGAAATTGTCACTACAGAAATAGGTAATAGAAAACCATGAGAGACTATGGACTCTGAAAAACAATCTGAGGGGTCTGAAGTGTCGGGGGAGGAGTGGGAGGTCGGGGTACCAGGTGGTGGGTATTAGAGAGGGCACGGAGTGCATGGAGCATGGATTGCATGGAGCACTGGGTGTGGTGCAAAAATAATGAATACTGTTATGCTGAAAATAAAAAAAAAGAAATAAAATTAAAAACAAAAGAAAAATATTGGAGGGACTTGATTACAAATCCTATGCAATAACTTTGGGGAAAATCTAAAGTAATAATAATAACAATTATTATTATTATTTTTATATTTTTGTTGCTCCACATCTTTGCCAGTATGTGGTGTTGTCAGTGTTTTTGGATTTTTGCCGTTCTCATAGTTGTGTGGTAGTATCTCACTGTTTTAATTTGCTATTCCCTGATGACATATGATGTTTCTTTTCTAGGCTGCTTTACCATTGTACATCTTCTCTAGGGAAGTATCTGTTAAGAACTTTTTCCCATTTTAAAATTAGATTGTTGTGTTCGCTTCAGCAGCACATATACTAAAATTAGATTGTTCATTTCTTATTGTTAAACTTGGAAGTTCTTTGTATATATTGGATAACGGGGTTTTATCAGATATACTTTTAGCAAATATTTTTTCATAGTCTGTGACTTGGCTTATCACTCTCCTCACAGGCTCTTTCATAGAACAGAAATTTTAAATTTAATGAGGTCGAGCTTATCAATTATTTTTTCATAGTACATTTGGTGTTATATCTAGAAAGTCATTGACAAAGCCAAGACCATCTAAGTTTTCTTCTATGTTATCTTCTAGGAATTTCATAGGTTTGCATTTTACATGTCGGTCTTTAATCCATTTTGAGTTAATTTGTTTGAAGAAGGTAAGGTCTGTTACTAGATTTTTTTCTTTTCTTTTTTTTTTTTGGCATGTAGATAAGCAGTCATTTTAGTACCATGTATTGAAAAGACCATCTTTTGTACTGTCTTTGTTCCTTTGTCAAAGATAGACTGACTATATTCATGTTGGTCTTTTTCTCGACTCTTTTCTGTTCTATTTGTCTACTTGTCCATTCTTTTGCCATTACCACACTCTCTTGGTTACTGTACCTTTATAGTAACTCTTGAGGTTGGGTAATGTCAGTCCTACAATTTTATTCTTTTTCAGTAATGTGCTTGCTATTCTGGGTATTTCCCCTCTCTATATAAACTTTAGAATCATTTTGTTGATACTCACAAAATAACCTGCATTGACTGGGATTCTATTGAATGTGTCTTCCTACCAGTAATGTGTTTACGTACCGATGAACATGGAATGTCTATTTATTTAATTTATTAATTAAATTTATGTATTTACTAATTAATTTAATTCTATGATTTCTATCATTAGAATTTTTTTAAAAGATTTTATTTATTTATTTGACAGAGAGAGAGATCAAGATCACAAGTAGGCAGAGAGGCAGGCAGAGAGAGAGGGGGAAGCAGGCTCCCCACTGAGCAGAGAGCCTGATGTGGGATTCGATCCCAGGACTCTGAGATCATGACTTGAGCCGAAGGCAGTACTAGAAGTACTAGAAGTCCACTGAACCAGTGGGTTAGGAGAAGGAAAGGAAACCTTTCCTTTCCCAGGTGCCCCATCATTAGAATTTTAACATTTTCTCATATATTTTATACATATTTTGTTAGATTTATACCTAAGCATTTCATTTTTTTTTTCTTGTTATGGTTGTCACCATAAAATACGTGATTTGTTTTTGATGCAGTGTTCCAAGATTCATTGTTTATGCACCACACCCAATGTTCCATGCAATACGTGCCCTCCTTAATACTCATCACTAGGGTCACCCATCTACCCATCCCCCTTCCCTCTAAAGCCATCAGTTTGTTTCTCAGAGTCCACAGTCTCTCATGGTTCATCTCCTCTGATTTCCCCCAATTCACTTTTCCTTTCCTTCTCCTAATGTCCTCCATGTTATTCTTTATGTTCTACAAGTAAGTGAAACCATATGATTATTGACTTTCTCTGCTTGACTTATTTCATTCAGCATAATCTCCTCCAGTCCCTTCTGTGTTGATGCAAAAGCTGGGTATTCATCTGTTCTGATGGCTGAGTCATATTCCATTGTACATATGGACCATATCTTCTTTTTCCATTCATCTATTGTTGAAGGGCATCTGGGCTCTTTCCATTGTTTGGCTATTGTGGATATTGCTGCTATGAACATTGGAGTACATATGGCCCTTCTTTTCACTACATTTGTATCTTTGGGGTAAATACCCAGTAGTGCAATTGCTGGGTCATAGGGGAGCTCTGTTTTTAATTTTTTGAGGAATCTACACACTGTTTTCCAAAGTTGCTGCACCAACTTGCATTCCTACCAACAGTGTAAGAGGGTTCCCTGCCCTACCTGCCTTATAAACCTTTGTCATACTAACTGGTGTAAAGAGGAATCTTAGTGAGGTTTTGATTTGAATTTCCCTGATGGCTAATGATAAACATTTTTTCATGTGTCTGCTAGCCATTTGTATGTTTTTGCTGGAGGGAGAAGTGTCTGTTCATATCTTCTGCCTCAACTTCATAAAATCCGTCTATGAAAAAACCATGACAAATAACATTCTCAATAGGGAAAAATTGGGAGCCTTCCCATTGAGATCGGGAACATGACAAGGATACCTACTCTTGCCTCTGTTGTTCAACATAGTACTAGAAGTCCTAGCAACAGTAACCAGACAACAAAAAGAAATAAAAGGTATTCAAATAAATAAGTCTTTTTGAATGTCAATATAGATGTTTTATGCTTTCTTTTTGAACATTAATATTTTCCTTTATTTTTATGACATTTCAGATCTTGAGATTTTTTTTTTTTGATCTTGAGATTCTTAGGAAATGTTTCCAAACTTCTGTCAGGTTTTACCTTATTATTGCCATAATTAATAGGATGTTTTGTGGTTTTAATTTCAAATTCCATTTGTTCATTGCTGGCATTAAGACAATGATGGACTTTTGTATATTAACTTTGTCCTTGGAAATATTGCTGTAATTGTTCACGCCTTGTACAAACATGGACATTTTTATCTTTTCTTTCTCAATCTCTGTAACTTTTATTTCCCTTTCTCGCCTCTTCAGTATGATGTTGGAAAAAGTGACAAGATATATCCTTGTCTTGATCCTGAAAAGTGGCAGGCTTTTAGCAGTTCTGTCATGTATTTATAAAAATTTTATGGAGAATTTACTTTTGCAATAAATCCATAAACATTCAAGTCTTATTACCTCTTTCATTATGATATGTGTTTGAGGTTAGCATTTCATGAAGAGAAGTCCACTCAAATCAACAATAACTGCTTATCTAGGGGTAGAGATTTTAGCAATTATAGTAGTTTTCTTTATTTTCACATTTTGCTCTGAGGGAATTCTCCAGGGCCTTACTGGGGACTTGTTACATGGTAATTACTGCTTCTACTAGGCCTCTTGCCATCTTGGACTGATAAGCTAGTACAGATGAAGTGGAGAGAGCAGTTCTTTTCTACCATTAACATAACTCACTTTTGGTTTGCATGGTTTTATTCATGGCATAGTTTTACATTATAAACTTTTAGTTTCCCCCTTCCTTACTCATATCTTCCTTACTTTTACATTTCTTGTTCTGATTCGCAGTGATGTATTAGGATTGGACATACTATAATTCGTTAGCCACTTACAGCATCCTTAAATGTAGGCACCAATTCCTGATGAAATTATCTGTACCTTGGAAGATGAGTATAAAACACATGGACTTACTGGGGCTTTAACTTCAGCTAGGTCTTTCAGAAGGTAATAGTTACTTAGTAGGGGGCTGGGGGCATGATTTGTGTAAATGAGTATTCTTTGACTTGGACTACTTAGTATGTGAGCTTAATTTTTATTTTTTTTATTTTTTTATTTTTTTTTTTTAAGATTTTATTTATTTATTTGACAGAGAGAAATCACAAGTAGATGGAGAGGCAGGCAGAGAGAGAGAGAGGGAAGCAGGCTCCCTGCTGAGCAGAGAGCCCGATGCGGGCCTCGATCCCAGGACCCTGAGATCATGACCTGAGCCGAAGGCAGCGGCTTAACCCACTGAGCCACCCAGGCGCCCGTGAGCTTAATTTTTATAATATGAACTTGATTTAAGCGAGATAAGGAGCAAAGTAGGTAATCTAGAAATTAGGGATACATTTCTTTTAAATATATTTTGAAATATCATTTTAATTTGCTTTTCAGTGCTGATAAGATACATATATTTAGTCATTATTGTTTTTATCGTTTCTGCATTTTCTATATGCACTATTATAGGACATTCCCTCTGTCTTCTGGCATCCTATTCTCCAGCCCTTTCTACTGAACCTAAAATTTCACAGGGATAATGTGGTTTGAAACAACAGAAGTGGAGTTTGTTCTTCTCCTGCTGTGTACGAACTCTGTGATCGTAGAAAATTGTTGTAACTCTCAAAACCTCATTTCCTTCATTTATAAATAGTCACGAATAAAAGAAGCCTTTTAATGCACACTTTCAATTTCCTTTAACATTTCCCCCGTGCAAGTATCCAGATATTATTTGTTCAATTACATCTTTTTATATCTGGTTTTGAACAATAACCTATATTTATTTTTAAGGGTAACTCTTTTATTGTACTTTTGTTCCATCAATATTCATACTTTTAGTTTCTCTAGGGTGTTCTATATATAGATATCTATATCTATATTTATATCTATATCTATATCTATATCTATATCTATATCTATACTTGTTTTGGAGATAGATATCTATCTCCAAAACAAAACAGTACAAACAAAATGAAAATCACACAAAATTATGTGGTCTCTCTAGTTGAGTTTTGAATTATGTGAATTTTTTGTTTTCCTGATGAGTGCAACTTCTGTGTAAGTCCAAGTAATGATCACTGGAAAGGTCTCTTAGATAATCCTTAGAGAAGATAGGACTGGAGCTGAAGCTTGAAAAAAGTGGTGCATATGAAAACCATGGGATGGATGCCTAGGAGAGTTGCCTGCAGACCAAACTGGTTAAAGAAATAATAAGCCTGGATGTTTATAGGATGAGAGAGTGATGTATAACTGAGGAAACCTAGAAAGCTTACTGGGATTTAAAAACACCTACCACAGGGGCACCTGGGTGGTTCAGTGGGTTAAAGCCTCTGCCTTTGGCTCAGGTTATGATCCCAGGGTCCTGGGATCAAGCCCCACATCAGGCTGCCTGCTCTGCTATGTCTGTCAAATAAATTAATAAAATCTTTTTTTTAAAAAATCAAACACCTACCACAGTGTTGTGTACTAGAAAAAATAATACCAAGATTTGTGTGCGTGGTGGGTGCAACCGACTTAAGAAGTGGTAAGGTCTCAGCGTTGTAGCTTATGGCAAGGACAAGCCTTCAGAGACTTAAGTATAAAATTACTTTAAAAATGAAAACATTTAAGATATAGAAATAACTTCTTTTAATCCAGGTGAAGTTGGAAGTGAATGATGAGCTAAGTTAGTACCGCTTCTTTTTGTGTGTCAGAAGACTAAGCAATGCTTGGGACAGCATTAATAAAAGTAACTTATCCATGTTCTTATTAAAGATGAGTTAGGACCCTTACAGTTACAGGTGAGAAGACTTTAATTCAAATGACATAGTTCAAGGGGAGTATTTTGACTCATGACATGAGGAAGTTGAAGGGAGTGAATCTCATTAGTTTAAGGCATGAGTGGATCCAAGGTTTTCAAATGACAGCGTCATTGGAAATTCTGCTACTATTTCTCTCCACTGCTCTGTTCTGTCCTCCTTGGTTGTACTTTATGGTCATGAAGGCTATTGCTGTGAACATATGATAAGGTCGCTCAGGGTCTCATGCATATATTCTACTAGTTAACTAGGTCAACAAAAAGTATTTCAGAAAAGGCCCTGAATTTCACTCTTAATAGAACTATTTGTGCTCCATCTCTTCACTGACCTCATAGTTTCAGTTGAGAAATTGGAACATAGGAACTGATGTAGTCTGGATTATAAACTCTGTACTTGATGGGAGCAGGAGGATTGAGGGACAGAGAGATGGCCCATGTTATCCCATATACAATGATAAGGAAGAAGGGTGATTATCCCTTCAGAGAGAAACAAAGCAAAATCAAGGTTATCAGAAACAGGAATGCGGTTAGTGGGGGGAGATATATATATATATCTCTCCAAAACAAAAGAAATTGAATTTTGACCAATGCAGAAATATCAGTTTATCCTTCTAAATAAATCATTTTACAAATGAGTAAGTTTAAGGAAGTTAGCCAAGATAATTAGCTAGTGGTATAGCCCACTGGAATTAATGATAGATGCTAGATGTCTTTATACTCATTTTTGATGGGTTTTAAATTTTATGAATTTACTTACACATGCGAAGAAAAAAAAGATGAGAAATTTCAAGTTGAAAAGTGATCAGAATATATGACCTTTCAGTATAGGGAAACCAATATCATTTGACTGCCAAGCTGATGTAGACCTGTACAAGCAAAGAGAGTATGTGTTGATTTCATCCCCAAGAGAGCGGTCAGCTCACTATGTGAACTGTAGATTTGGCCTTAGAGCATACCTGAGATACATAGAATTATTATCCTATCCTATTATTTTGTTTTGAATTTACATATTCTGGTACTTCAGAATATATTAGTAATTACCTTAAATCGTATCCTCCTTTTTCTTTGCCGGTGACACTATAGAAAATGATCTTTTGAGAATTGCTCATAAATAACTATCTAAACTTGAAGTCGTTATTAAACCAAGACAACAGTTTCCTGTGTATGTTCTATTAATAATTTTGGAAAACAGATGATATCACAGTATTCACTGGTGATTCAGAGAGTGATCATATTTCTTATTGCTTAATGGAAGATGAAATTATATACTGGAAATGAAATTTTCAACTAGGACATTAAATCACATTGCAATTGGTTTAAAATATGATGACTCTGGTGGGTGTAGTGAAATGTAGGGTTATCAGTCTCTGGGTCTTCATATGTATATCATATATTTTCTTAGCAACAATATTCCATTCTATTTAGTATACAAGCCATCTTTTTCTAGAAGATGTTGTGATTGAACACCTACTGCTCTTCTCACACAGCCCTGGCTGATTTTATAGCTCTAAGTTCCAGAATCATTGCGATGCTGATGTCTGCATTCTTGCCTCTTACCCTTTGGGTTTTGTTTCATAAAATAAAGTTTTGGAGGAATTCCAGTTGATTGAGGATGCTCAGAAGTTTGCATAATAAACAGAGTCTCAAGGCTGTTTTTCATAACACAGGTCATAACTGGAAGCCCTGTATATATAGATGTCCTTTCAATACCCCTTAGAGCTCCTTGTTTTGATATGTTTGTTCAGGACACCATCTGGAGGTAGTATGCACATTTTAAGTGAACTGGCTTTACTTTTTCAACACGGTTTGCTTCTTTGTCCTCTTGAATTGCCTTGTACAGACTGTCAGGATGTTAAGAGAGAAAAATCAGCTATGTCATATTAAATAAACACAAATAAACATAAACAGTAGCCATATTCTGCCTTTATTTTAGTTATTTCCCTTTTCTCTGAATTTTGTAGCCTGAGCTTACCATACATTCCAGTTAGGGTTTCTTAATGGTAGTTTGATACTTAAAGTTTCAACAAGCACACCAAGAATTTCAGTAAAACACTCTGGAATCACAGGAAGCAGGTGCATTTCCCATTGTCAAGACTGATGATCTTTAATGCTGCTCAAGACAGGAGCAACCTAGCACTGTTTCCTCATGCCATCTTCTGCCAATATGAAAATAAATTTTGGCGACTAGATGCTGTCTATGGACATATCTTCATGAACAAGTGCCATAGATTATCTAAGGCTCCAAAGACTCAAAAACTAATAATAGTCAAGGACTTCCCAAGTTAAAGGTGGAAGACTGTAGATGAGTAATGTATAGTTGAAGGGTAACACAATTATTTTTATTATGCTAATTCTTCATATGAAAAAATGGAGAATGAAGCTTTTACATTACCATGCAATTCTATAACTTATTTACCACTATGCTTCCTATTGTTACAGATACATCTTTTCCATCTCTGTAAGGAGGTGTTGAATTGGAATGATTTCAAATGATTTTCCTTGAATAATGCAATAGAGGATAATTTACTCCAAAGAGGTGATTTGAGGGACAGTATGACAGTGACTATTAAATTGTGAATCTCAGCATTTAACAGATGGCTGTCTGAGGAATTAGACTTGAAAAATGAGCTTTCAGCCTAGAGGACTTGCTGGTTTAATGCCTCTGGAGGACACATTTCATGGGAGGGCACCTGAGGAGGGAAACTATCTATGGAGTGTGTGATGTAATCACTACAGCAATCAAATCCTGAGTGTAGCTGTGAAGCTACACCCAGAGGATGAGGGTAGATGAAGATGAGGTAGATGAAGGGTGGATGAAGGGTCTCGAACACAAACACACAAAACACAGGAAGCAGGTGCATAGGATTGATATTTCACATAATTTGGAATTAAATAAGTCTGTGATATTTGTATTGGTTGTAAGAAACAGGTATAAGTATACTTAAGCTATAAGTATAACCTTGAAATAATCTTTACCAAGGAACTAGATTTATTTTTCTATAATACTCATCTGAGAATTCAAGGGTAAGGAAGGCAGCAAGAGTGGCTTCCTTCCAGGTTACGTCATCCCCACATGAGGGTGATACAGATAGCTCGGCAGAATTTGATTTAATTCATCTGAGGACTGTGTGCGTGTGTGTGTGTGCACGCATGCGTGTCTGTGTGTATATTTCTGGTAATCAGTGGATTGATCAAATAAAAGAATGTAAATGGCTAAAAATGAAGGTATTTTTCATAAACCAAATTAAAAATAAAATAGAAATAATAACAATAGAGAAGATTTACTTTTGGAGAACTCCTATGTTCTATATACATGTTAGACTCAAAGCATACTGCTTGGTCAGTATTAAATAACTTTTCCCACAGAGGCTGGTGAAGACATACCTTGGAATGTGAAGGCTTTGGTAGCAACTGCAAATTATCTATCCTATATTTCAGAGTAAAATACTGTGCAAGTCATCTTCTAATGTAGAGATTCCACGTATTCACCAAGGAGCAGAACTAGAAAGTAATCCTAAAGCTCCTACACATCATTTCCTAAATATTCATTTTAAGATAATTAAATGCTTAGACACGTAAAATTGTGTCATATGCATGATGCCAGATGAAATTTTCCTAAACCAGCCACCTCAGCTTTTAAATGAAATACAGAGGAAGAAGAAGTAAAGGAGACTAAGAAGGCATTTTAGAACAATTTGCAAAGGTCAACGACTCCCTTATATGTGGATTTAAAAACAATACAGATTTATTTAGATATTAACTTAATTAATTAATTAATTAATTAATTTGGTGGGGGCACCTCGGTGCCTCATTCACTTAAGGAGTTAAGCATCCAACTCTTGATTTTGGCTCAGGTCATGATCTCAGGGTTGTGAGATTAAGCCCCGGGTCAGGCTCTGTTCTCAGCCTGGAGTCGACTTGAATTTCTCTCTCTCCCTCTCGCTCCCCCTCTGACCCCACTCTCTTGTCTGTCTGTCTCTCTCTCTCTAAAATAACTAAATAAAATCTTCTCAAAAATTGCAATTTTTTTTGGTGAAGCTACAGATGAGTCTAATTCTTGATATTGGAGAACACCCATTGTATGACACTGGAACTCTGTGTGCATTTTTTAAATTAAAAAATAACTTTTCTACAACCAGTAATAGAGAAGTCTTGGCCAGGAGCTATGGCAATAAATAGAACACATATACAGGAAATAAAAAGTTGTTTGAGCCATTATTTAGGGTCCATTCTAGAGTTGCCTTGAGACTAAAATCTCATGTAATCGGAAAAATCTGGAAACCCAGCAGCTTGGCAAATATCTCTCTGAGTCAGAAAAGAGAGTCAAACAAAAAAAAAAAAGATATCTTACTGTACCAAAATATTCAACAATGCTTTTTTTTTTTTAACTCAAAAAAATTAACAAATTTAGTTGAAGGGCCAGGATTAATTCAGGTATTTTTCTAAGAATTGGATAAAAGTCTAAATATTGAGGATACTGCTAATTTATCTTTCTTAACCATGCTAATGATAATATCTATGGATCTATGCTAATATTTAAGAAATTGATGATAAAATAATTAGTAAAAAAAATTCAGAGAAAGCAAATTTGTGTTTATATGTGTGCAAAGTACTGACTGTGGGAAAATTGCAAACTGGCAGGATAGGGAACTTACCTCAAGGTCACTGAGCACCTTCTAGGCATCCACTGGCACTAAATACTTAGTGACAACTTTAAAAAGTTTCATTGTGACTTTTTTTTGAACTCCTGTGAGTTGTAAAATGCTTAAATTTTTAAAATTATGCTTGAATAAACAATTTTTTATAAGTATTTAATGAGATATGTGTTAGTAAACTTCCTTTATTAAACAGATGTAGTCTGGTTTAGGGTAATTGCTATTCAGAAATTTATGAACTGAATAAAAATTGATTTAAAATTTTTCATGTAAGTAAAAATGATACGACAAGCTGAGAATTCTGATATGGTGAATAAGGGCAGTCATCCTTTTATTGATAAAGAATGACCCATGAAATGACTCCATTTTTATATGTATTTTCAAGGTGGGTTACATGCAAGTGTAAACTACAATCCAAGCCTGAGAATTTCAATGTCTTAGGACAAGATCATTTTAGAGGAAATAAAGTTTAAGAGCCATGTAAAAAGAGAAAGAGGGAGGAAATCATATAGATATATATATCTATATATCATATATATATATATATATATATATTTTTTTTTTTTTTTTTGAAATTTAGGTCAGTGACATTAGGAAAATCACAGTACTCATGGGTACAAAATAAAGACCAATATCAGGTACCTGCTTCAGGAAAGAATTTCCCAAAATATGTACAAGAGGGACAGGTGAATCAATAACGTTTCAGTCTTCCACAAGATACAAAACTACTTGATTCCTCAACATAAATGTGATTCAAGATTTCCACAAATAGTGTGGAAATGCTGTGTTAAAACTTCCCTTTTTATAGTGTCTTCTGGCCTTTTGCTCCGTGTCTCTTCTTCTTCTTCTTTTTTTTTTTTTTCCAATAAAGATTTTATTTATTTATTTGACATACAGAGTTGACAAGTAGGCAGAGAGGCAGGCAGAGAGAGAGGAGGAAGCAGGCTCCCTGCTGAGCAGAGAGTCCAACATGGGGCTTGATCCCAGGACCCTGGGACTGTGACCTAAGCCAAATCAAAGGCTTAACCCCCTGAGCCACCCAGGCACCCCGCTCCATGTCTCTTCTGAAACACCATCCAAGCAGATAAGTTGAGAAGACTCATGCACGTAGACGTGCTTGCCTTTTATACGGATGTCACTGTGTGAGCCTGTTTTCCACAACACCATGATACCAGGGAAAAGTAAGATACTGAGTCAAGCTTGTGTCTTTGTTTTTCTCCGATTCAGTATAGATTTTTAGAAATTGAGAAACTAAGTTTAGTCTCTTAGAGAGTGATAATAAATATGTTATCACAAAAAGGGTGTGTTTGGAGTAGAATGCAAAATCCCTTTGAATTTTTTTTGTCTTTTTTTTTTTTTTTTAAGATTTTATTTATTTGTCAGAAAGAGAGAGAGAGAAAGCACGCAAGCAGGAAGAGCGGCAGGCAGAGGCGGAGAGAGAGGCAGGCTCCCTGCTGAGCAAGGAGCCAATGCAGGTCTCCATCCTAGGACCCTAGGATCATGACCTGAGCTGAAGGCAGCGGCTTAACCCACTGAGTCACCCAGGCGTCCCTCCCTTTGAATGTTTAAAATAAACCCTAGTCTCAAAGAAACTTGAGCTTTTGAAAAGGTGCTTGGGGTAATGCATTTAGGCTTGGAAGGCATGCTCATGCTTTCTTCTGCTGGGAAGAATAATTTCCTCAGAAATTTAGAGAGAGATACATGAATTTCAAACATCTTACAGACTCTCTTAGCTTTTGGATTGTGTAATTAGTAATGAAGTTTCTTTGGTGGGATTTATTTAAGTAGAAACTAGATCACCATTTTGATAAGGTATTATAGGGAGAAATCAAGTAGATGTTCATCTGAATTCAGTAATATTGGAATTCTCTCCAGCTTCCAGAATTAAATAAAACTAGGTGGTCTTTCTGTTACTCTTTTCAAGAAACAAAATTTTACATGCATTTCAGTACTTGGATCTTGGTTTTCTTTTATTCCCTACCTGACACCTAAAGTTTTTAAGGCTTTAGTTTAGTTTTTCAATTATTATTACAGAATTTAGCATGGAAAGTAAGATCTTTTTTTAGCTTTATAAATGTTGATGAAATTTTTTTTAAACAGATACATGTGTATAACATATACACACACACACACACACACACACACACACACATATATACCAAATATACATAGGTATACTGATTTCTTTTTCATTTCTTTCAGCAGTATATTTTGAAGAACAAATTTTAATAGGTTTCGTAGTATCAGTACATTCTGTAATTTCTGCAATGTTAGAATGTTTTGTTATCTGTAACATAAAATGCATTAAATTAAAAAGTGACTTTCTAGCTATTTTACGGAGAAAAACTCATTTTTTTCCTTGTCTTTCTGCTTAGATTCTTCCATATTTGTGAGAAATAGGAAAGGGTTTGTATCTGTATGTATAGTATGTCTTGCAATTAAAGGTATGTGAAAGCCTATCACCTCTTATGCTCCCATGAAATGCACACTCAGAGCTGCAAATAGAGTGTTTAGGAGCTCAAGGCTCCTTTTAAATGCTTTGAGCCTTCTCATCACTGGAAATTGGTCATTAATAGCTCAGTTGTCCTCTAACCAATGTTTTAAAAAGCGGGGAATAAACAGAAATCTCAGTGGAAACAATCATTGTTTCCAGTGTTCGCAGCACCTAAAGTCTTTGAATTGGAGCCATTACTGATTATTAAAAGCCTTTTTGTCTAGTTCTCCTGCTGTGTGTGACATCTTTCTGTGAAAAGCAGGCACCAGTGTAAGACAGCTAGGCACCAAGCATAACAGGAGTCCAGAGCTCAAAGTCTGAGAATTTACAAACTTTTGTTCCACAGAATTTGAAGTGCAAAGAGTGAGTCTGATTGTATAGGTAAGATTGTTCATTGATTGGAGCTGAAGGTGTGTTAACTATTTCAGGATATTAGCCATTTTTATAAGTGGCCTTAACAGGAAAATGCAGGCTATACTAAGATCTTGGATCTCAGACTGTACCTCTGAATTAATAGGTCATCTTGGAGGTTGTTTTGTGATGGCTAATAGGAAATGTTTCTGCTTTTTCTTATTTGAAAATCATGAATATTGAGTTTTTGGCTTGTCAGTACTTGGCTTCCTCTCTAGAATGACATAGTAAAGGTAGGCTCATTATTTTGATCTTTAATATTCAGATCCTTACTGTAAGGATCTGAAGTGGTAAGAGAAGGGACTTAAAAGTACTTTGGACAATACTGAAAACTTTTCTCAGTGAATGGAAAGAATATGTACAATGCAAATATTATTGCTATGCTTATTTTATTTTGGATCACCACTTCCTCATATCAGGGAGATCATATGATAGTTGTCTTTCTCCGCTTGACTTATTTCGCTAAGCATGATACGCTCTAGTTCCATCCATGTTGTCGCAAATGGCAAGATTTCATTTCTTTTGATGTCAAGAAGCTTATTTTATTTTGGAAATGATTTTGTTAACCTAATGGAATTTATAATTTATTTTACATTTTTTTTAGTCATGAATTTTTTTGGGGGGGAGATGTAGGATGCAAACTATTAAAACTTACACGAGAGGGAAAAAATTAGATTGACCCACTTTTTTAAAAACTAAGAGTAAAAAAGATACCCCTGAGGCTATAAAGAACAGACTATACCAATTAATGCTAAAACATATGCTAATTAAATGAACAATCAAGCCCATGTGACACTGATAGAGAATTGTGAAGATTTGGGATCCAGAAATGAATGAAAACATAAAAAAAAACAACTCCTAACCATTAAAGTGTTATTAGGAAATAATAAAATGTATGAGAACTTTCAATAACATTGCATAGCATGCTGCTACTAATAGTAATAATTTTATCTAATAGTCTTAAGCACATATTTTGTGTTGGGCACAATGTTTTAAATATTTTATGAAATAATTTAATTTACATAAAACATAGGGGGAAAGAAACTATTTGTATGAAGATACATTGTACGAAGATAAAGTGAAACACAAGAGGCTAGGTGATTTGCACTTTTGTTGCACAGTTTGAAAATGGCAAAAACATCAGGGATATTACAAACGGAAAACATTTATAAGCTTCAGAGATTAGTTGGGAAGCCGTTTTGTTACTGAATCTATTGCTGCACTAAATTTAGAAATCACTATTTGCCCCATCTAAGCTTAATAACATTGTTATGTTGGACATTCATTGCTTTTAATATAAAATTAGCTTTCTAAAAAAAATTACCTTTGGCAAGATAGATTTTTTTTTCTACATTAAAGGGTAGATTCTTCAGCTTCCATGGAAGGTCTGAGGAAAAACAGGGATCTATTTTTTTGTTTCTAAACTATGATTAAAACCATGATTCTTCAGCTTTAAGGAAGTATATTGGGCTTACTAAGCGAGATTCCTTTGGAGCCTGATTCTTTTGGATTACTATGGGTTTCCATCATGGCTTTTCTCTGTCTGTCTGTCTGCCTCCCTTCCTCTCTCTGTCTCTCAGTCTACACACATACACACACACACACACACACACACACACACACTGTGTAAATACAAGGTTAATCTCATCTGAATCTGATTTTTTACAACTCTGCTTATCTCTAAAGCCTAGAGTGAAAGCATGGTGCTAACCCATGGCCAAACCTGCCTAGAATATTCTAACTAGTGATTGAGGTATTTCTGGGTTAGGGTACAGAATATACCACGGAGCAATCTATACACCAAGGAGTAGTTGTCAGCTTTTTTTTTTTTTTTAAAATATAGAAAGTAAAAGACTGATAGATTATATCTGATTCCTGCTTGAAGTCTTAGTTTCCATTCCTAAAATTGGTCATGCACTCTTGTTTTGCCTACCTGACTATAAGGGTATGAAAGACGCCTCTCAGAATGACACTTACTTCTGTTGAGATCAACATATCTCATTCTTATCTTTGTGGTTCATGTTCTGAAGATGAAGTGCTTCCTGTGAGATGGGGAAAGACTCTGAAAGCTGCCAGGAAGTATCAGACATCTCAAGTGTTTTCTTGTGGTTTCTTCAATTGTATCTTTTAACTTCAATGTTTATATTTTGGCAAGGATGTGGAGAAAAGGGAACCCCTGTGTACTCTTGATGGAAATGTGCATTGGTTAGCCACTGTGGAAAATGGTATAGGTTCTTCAAAGAACTAGGAAATAGAACTGTCATGTCATCCAGTAATCCCACTTCTGGGTATTACCTGAAGGAAACGAAATCACAATCTCTAAGAGATATCTGCACTCTGTGGTCATTGCAGCATTTTTCAAAATAGCCAAGGCATGGATGAGACTAAGTATCCATTGAGAGATATATGGATAAAGACAACTAGGTATGGATACATAAGGGAATATTATTCAGTCATAAAAAGGGGAATTCTGTCATTTGTGACAAAATGGATTGTTCTTGAGACCATCATACTAAGTGAAATAAATCAGAGAAAGATACAGTATGATCTTATATATAGAATCTGAAAGCCAACTCAGAAACAGAGGCTGGAATAGTGGTTGCCAGGGCCTGAGGGCTGGGGGGAAGGGGGGAGGTGTTGGTCAAAGAATACTAACTTAGAGTTACAAGATGAGTAAGTACTGTGGATATAATGTCCCGCATGGTGATTATAGTTAATAATATTATGTGACTTGAAAGACAGTAAATCTTAAATGTATCACCACATAAAATATAGTGTGATAGGTGATAGATGTGTCAACTAACTTTATTGTGTTAATTTCCTCATGATATGTACATATATCAAATCATCAAGTTGTACATTATAAATTAACACAATGTTCTGTGTCATTTTTATTTCTGAATGCTTGGGAGTAAGTTTAATGAAATCTCTTGAATTCTTTAAAAAAATATAAATTGGCATAGTCAACACACTGGTATGATATATAGAGATATGCATATATTTGCATACATACACATGCTCATCTATATACATATTCACAAATATACCTATGTTTTATTTATTTAATTTGTTATATAATTAGTGATTGCTTTTAATAATCAAGACATTAGATACTGACTGAATACATGGTGTAACATGGGGGGTCGGTCCCTTGTGTGGCTCAGTTAAGCATCTGCCTTGGCTCAGGTCATGATCCTATAGAACCCACATCAGTCTCCCGGCTAAGCAGGAAGCCTGCTTCTCCCTCTCCCTCTGCCGCTTTCCTTGATTGTGCTCGCTCGTGCTCTCTCTCTCTCTCTTTCTGTCAAATAAATGAATAAAATCTTAAATTGGTGCATCACAAAATGTAATTCTGCCCTCAGCTACTCCGACTTTTTTTTTTTTTAGTATTTTAAAGTAAACCAATAATTATGATATTATGTAATTTGTGTTACAATGACTCATACAAAAGAAGAGTCCGCATATAAAGAGGTTATGAAGAAAAACAAAAATGATGTGAAGTGTGTAAACCTGGCTATTCACAGACTTGTACCCCTGGGGATAAAAACATATGTTTATAAAAAATAAAAAATTAAAAAAAATGATTTGGTCGTGTAATAATTCAATCTAATAAAATGATCTTTTGTAATTTAGTCTCAGATGGTTGAGCTAAGGTTATTTTGATGCTGTGTGCTCACCCCAATGGTCTGCAAGTTCTAAGTCCAACCACTAGATGTGTCTGATCTCACTGTACATTAGGGTTCAATAATTTCCTTCCCCCACTAATGATACTTAAAGCCATTTCTCCCATCTTGATCTCTTGTTGAAGCTCTGTACTGAAGTTTTTCAGATGATATCAACCAATCTAAGCCAATTCAATCACAAACAACTACTTGAACTGGGGGAGGGTCCCCAACAACCCTACTTGTAAGGTTATAGTGAAAGTTTCAGACGAAGTTCTGTCACGCATATAATTAGTAAGCAAGTCCAAAGCAGTTCATATGACCCATTGTCTACACTGAAAGTTTTGTTTTCTCCACCATTTAAGATGATCTGACTGCTCTTTGTAGTAAAAAGGTCCCTGCTGGCAAATGCGACTGTATTCCAGAAGGTTGTTTTTTTAGCCTATTTTTAAGTGAGCGACCATTCTGTTTTTCTTAGTTCTAATTTATCCCAGACTGATGTTTTTGTAAAATACATCAGTGTTTTTACAGGATAAAAATACATAGTAGTGGTTTTAGTGATGAGTGTCCTTTTATTCAAACACTGACTCTACTAATTCAAGGATTTACTTTCACCAATGAAAACACATTTCTAGTATGTATTGTTCCAATACCAAACTAGCAATAAAGGAGGGAGAGGGTGCAGAAGCATTCGTAGCAGCCTCCAGGATGGCTATCTGTTGAAAAATATCTGGCCATCCCTGGAGAATGAAATCATGATAAACAACTATCCTAGCTTGTTAGCTAAAACATAATACTGTCTAGAATGAACTGTGCAAAAAGAAAATTATACTTACCATCATCCATGGTCTATTACCTGAAACTCTGAATTTTACACTTCATACGCTGTACACTATGTCTTCCTTCTGTATTTTGTGTGTAGTGTATAGTGGTGACTCTCCTGTTCCTCTCCTGCCCATCTTTAACATTTATTCCACTTTGAAAAGACAGGATGAGGTGGAAATAAAAGCCAGCTGACCTTAGCTTTTCTAAGTATGTAATTGTCCTCATACCGTTACCTGCATAAATGCTCTTTAGTTGCGTCTCTGGTAACTAGATGTAGGTTTCTAGTTCAGAAATGAAATAAAACCATGTTCTGATTAAGCTTTAACTGGAAGATATCTGTATCTTTTCCAAGGTCACATCGGGGAGCCTGGACATTAACATATTGGTTTGATATTAGAGCTCCTGCTCTAATAATTTTCCACATTGTCTTGCAGTTTGTATCCATTATCAGAAGCTATAACCTTGATTAAAAAATCCTGAATGCTCGAAAATAATGTTCTGAGTTGATTGATCAGAATTTTGTTTTCTTTATTATTATTTTTTTCTTTAACTTGAACCAAGTCAGTTGTATGACTGACTTGATGAAAAAGAAAATTTTGATCTTTGATTGTAATGCTGCCAGTTATTTTCCCTTCCAGTAACAGGCTTATTTTATTCTCCTTGAAAATCATATTTATGGCTTCAACAACACTGTTAAGTGAAACTGGTTTTTTTATTTTTTCAACTGTGTGTGATTGTAAAGATTATATGAATATGAGTACTGATGACATATGATGGTGATATTAAATGTAATTTTTTGATGGTACTAAGATTCTTAATAATTATCATCATGAATGTTAATTATGTGATGATTTACATTAATTATTGAAAGAAAATCTTTCTTTTTATTGAAAGAATTATTGAAAGAAAGAAAATTTTCTTTCAATAATTAATATCCTCTTTGATTTATAAAATAATAGTAGGCAAATATGAATGAACATTATAAAATTTTTAAAATATCATAAAAACTAGTGAATATAAAAGTATTATTGTCACAATGTATTCTTTAACATATTTACATGTGTAAAGTAGATGTTTAAATAAATCTGTGATAGAAATAATTTTCTAAACAAAATGCACAGTTCAGTGAAGAGTTTTGTTTTCTTTGGGGAAAATACTAGGTAGATTATAGATGAGAATTAAAAGAGTCAATCTATCAAGAATGACATTATAATTATGGCAAATGTCTTAGTAGAAAACATCAATCGATTCTTATACTTAGGATCTGTTTTCCCTTTAGTCCAATTTATCAGGTTGGCAGGTGTGAATAATCTTCATGGCTTTTTAGTCTTGTTATCTCTTTAAACAAGAAGAAATTTAATATTTTATTTTTTGAAACAGGACATCTAATGTCCATTCCAGGAAGTAAAGAAGGCCACAAATATAATCAAAATAGTGTACGTGAAAGCTATCTTTCCAAGGGATGTTAGACTTTCAAGCCAAGTTTCCCCAGTAAGAGCATGATTAAACAATCAGATCTGTTCACACTCATACCCTGCTCTTAATAGTTTCAGGGGAAATACGTAAGTAGGGTTATTAACATGTTACTTGGATTTCACACTTATTCTCAGCAAGATGCCAAGGTGTTTTAAAAATAAGTGTTTTGGACATAGTTATTATATTTACCAGGCATATGTATACATGTAATTGAACCTCATGTTCTCAAGTTTCAAACTCTGGTAACAGTGTGGGTGATCCATGTGTGCCAAGGGCAGGTAGCTTCATTTCTTTGGGAAAAATTTCTAAATAACTTCCACCATGCCCAATAGGCCAATTTGAATAGATATATGTATCTCAGTACTGGATGAAGCAAAATAAAGATATTTGTTGCACAGCACATGGTGATCATCATGTAAGGCTGCTAATGGGAAACTGAAAGAGGGATACAGATACATATATGGCATCGTTCATGCTCTCTAAATTTATGACTTGGTAGAGAGAGGAAGATCTTGTCCTTGAAACTTGTGTAAAAGAGTGGTTGGGTGTCCGTCCAAGTGTTGCAAGGAAAGACTCAACAAGCATGTGGTGAAAATGCTAAAGGAGGCTGAGCTCATAAGAAATAACTCTTAGCTGTGGGGCGCCTCGGTGGCTCAGTGGATTAAGCCTCTGCCTTCAGCTCAGGTCACGATCCCAGGGTCCTGGGATGGAGCCCCACACTGGGCTCTCTGCTCAGCAGGGAGCCTACTTCCCCCTCTCTCTCTGCCTGCCTCTCTGCCTACTTATGATCTCTCTCTCTCTCTGTCAAATAAATAAATAAAATCTTAAAAAGAAAAGATTACTTATAAAAAAAGAAAAAAAATGACTCTTAGCTGAGTAATATACCGATGTTCAACCGACTTTCCTGAAGACCAGCATGAGTATTCCTGAAGGTGATTACTACACACTTTTTATACAATTGCATTTAGAAGATTTTATTAAGGCCACCTCTTGCAATTTGCCCCACTCAGAAATCTCAAAAATAGTACTGACTTATAGCATATTTTTGTCCTGTAGTCAATACCATGGGTATCACTGCTTGCACCAAATTCATTGATATTTATTTTTCCCCCCAAGTTTTTATTTAAATTCCAGTTAACCTACAGTGTAGTATTAGCTTCAAGGGGTAGAATTCAGTGATTCAACACTTATAAAGAACACCCGGTGCTCATCACATGGACCCTCCTTAGTCTCTATCACCTATTCATTCCATTTCTTAGGACTTTAAAATCTACCCACCTAGGATACACATATTATACTTGCTAGCTCTGTAAAAATGACTGCTGTTTATTTTATACTATATATAACTATATCCAAATTATATATAAATATATCTATAAATTATATAAAATATAAATTATAAGATATTATAAACTATAAAATTATACATATATATCATATACCATATATATTATACATATAATTTTACATATATATAAATTCTAAGACATCCTCTCAAAACTTTTTTTGGTTGAGGGAAGTACAATAATGCCCTTGCCTACCAAAATGTCCATGTTCTAAACCCCAGAACTTGTGAATGACAAAAGGGACTCAGCCGATGGGATCAAGGGTACTGACCTGGAGATGGGGAGTTAATGCTGGAATATAGGTGGTCCCATTGTAATCACTCAAATCCTTGAGGGAGAGAGCACCTTTCCTGACAGATATGTCCCAGAGATGAGACAGGGAAAGGAGGAGAAATTTCGAGCATGAGAGACTTTATCTGCCATTACTAGCTTTGAAAATGGAGGAGGGAATCATAAACCAAGAAATATGGATAGTTTCTTAAAGCAGGAAAGATCCTTAGCTAATAACTAGCAGGAAAAGGGGGGATCTCAGACCTATAATTTGAAGAGACTAGATTCTATTAATGACCCAAATGAACAGGAATGGATCCTTCTCTAGGAACTCTAGCAAGGAGCACAACCCTGCCAAGACCTTGATGTTGCTCCATGAGACCCATGTTGGATTTTTGACCTACAGAACTGTGAGATAATAAATCTCCATTGATTAAGCCCCTAAATTTGTTGTAATGTTACAACAGCAATAGAGTGCAACAGCTAGAGAAAACAGCAATAGAAAGTTTTCCTGTCCCAGTCCCCTTAAGGGATATGACACTGTCGTATATAATATTTGCGGTAGAAATTATGCTTTTACTCATGCACCTTAACATTTTCTGCCTTTGCAACTGCACAGATTTACACTTGCATTCAAATGTGTGAAAAGCGAAAATAAACCACTTTATTTTTTGATTAATTATAAATTGCCATTTAACAGATTGCTGTGTGATTCCAGTCATGCCTGGTGTCTTACCAAGGTCCCAACCTTGTTTGCATTCACACAGTTAAGTGGTTGAGGGCCATCAGGATTTACACTATAGTCATTGCCTTTAGATACCTCTGTTCATACTAGAAAAAAAAGATATGTTCTGAAGATATGATATTTCATTTTGCTCCCCAAGGATCTCATATGAAGGTTCTAGACTTGACATTAAAACGTTTGTCTCTTTTGTCAAGCTGAAATGTAAAGTCCTTACTTGGTTAAGCATAGTTAGGTTAAGTAGAATCTTGAAGAGTACTTTACCTTTTATATAAAAAACAAAACAATGAATTCACATGATAGGCACATCAAAATTCTAAATATAAGACTTCACATGAACATGTTCTGCTGATAAATCTTTGAATAGACTTATTCAACTCATAAATGTGAACAATATAACAATCATAACTATTGTGAAAATAATCCATTGTTATTGCCATAAATAAGACATGTGAAGAATAGTTTTCTAACTTGTCTAATAGTCTAGCAATATATTTTGCTATTTTAATCAGTAGAAAAAACTTACAAAAAAGAAACTTCTTTAAAAAAGAATGAAATGCTATATGTACCCCTGGGGATAAAAATATATGTTTATAAAAAATAAAAAATTAAAAAAGAATGAAATGCTATATTTTAAATGAGATACCTTGTTTTAAAGAACAACTTTGGGGGCTCCTGGGTGGTTCGGTTGGTTAAGCATACAACTCTTGGTTTTGGCTTAGGTCGTGATTTTACAGTCATAAGATCAGACCCCACATTGGGCTCCACATTCAGAAGGTCTGCCAGAGATTCTTTCCTTCTCCCTCTCATGCACATAAAACAAATAAAACCTTTAAAATACAATGACGAAAATAACACAGTTTTCCTCCCTATTTTGAAGATGGTAAAGATCTGTCCCTAATTGTAGATAACACATAAAGGTAATTTTTTTGCTGTAGAAGGAATTCATTTGTAAGGAGTGTGTTCATTGGCCCAATGTTAATTCTCAATCTTGATTCCTTTTGAGTCACATCATGGAAACCTAGACCACTGGTATGCCTTTCTTTGCCATTTCCTGTTTCTTAAAAAAATGCATTATAAACATATATGATGAGCACATGCATCCTTCTTCATTCTATAGTTTACTGGATTCCAAGAATGTACAGTAACATCTGTACATCTGTGACCTATAGTTTGGTCCTTCAGCTTATCTCTCACCAGAATTATGCCAAGTATTCTTTCTCCTTGTGAATAACATCGCCTCGTGTGCTTTGGTTGGAATTTATTATAACTAATTGAATTTAATAAGTCGATTATTGACTATGAAATGAGCAATGTGTTCTGGAAGTCAGAGTGCTGGACAGTATGAGTTTTGAGAACATATGACCTCCAGAAATGTCCAGTGACATTAGCCCTGGAGGTGATGGTCATGGTGGTGGTGAATATTTTGTATAGCTATTTGCTTTTTTTTTTTTTTTTTTTGAGTATAAGTTATTATAGAAGTTATATTCAATTTGTAGAACGCTACTCACACTTTTCATTTGGAGGGTTTTTATAACCATTTGGTACTAAGAAAGGTATTGATAATCATCATGTACCACAAGGATTGATGGCCTTTTGCTTTGGAACCTTTTTTTAATCTACTTTAATGTATCTTCCACCTCACATTTTTATTTGTATTTGTAACCCAAATATATTATAAAGTATAAGTAAGTATAAGATGTACAGCATAGTGACTTATATATATGGTGAATGGTTATCACAATAAGTTTAGCTAACAACCTTCACCTTATATAGATACAAAGAAAAAGAAAAAAAAAGTGTTTACAGCTAAGATTTTATTACCTGGGAGAAAAAGCACAGCACATAAGATGTAGCATTTATGTAGATGCCCTCCATCATTTGACTCATATTTTTTGGTTGTTGAACTAGGCAAAAATGAATCTCAATTCTATAAAATCGTAATTAACAAAATCTTTGGGAAATTCAGTGAGGAATTTGTATGATCATTTAATTTTCTAAAAGATGAGTATTTTTGTGAGATTAAGAGTCACTTATGGTTTGTCTCCCTCCCAATCCCATCTTGTTTCATTTATTCTTCTACCCACTTAAGCCTCCATGTTGCATCACCACTTCCTCATATCAGGGAGATCAGTTTATAAAAAATAAAAAATTAAAAAAAAAAAAAGATGAGTATTTTTTTACTTGAATTTTATCAAACCTTTGATTTTGCTGGTATTTTCTTTTTTTATTGATTTCTTCATACTTAATGGTTGTCTTTGGTTTTTGCCCTAGCTTATAAATGAGTCCATGTCTAAAGTTTTTATTTAATTTTAAAAAGCAATATACATGTAATTTTTAATGACATGTTCTAATGTTTCTGCATACCACTGACATTTGTTAACTTTGGTGATTAAAACTTGGAGATGGTAGGAAAACAGCATGGAGGTTCCTCAAAATGTTGAAAATAGAACTGCCCTATGACCCAGCAATTGCACTATTGGGTATTTACCCTAAAGATACAAACGTAGTGATCCAAAGGGGCACATGCACCCGAATGTTTATAGCAGCAATGTCCACAATAGCCAAACTATGGAAAGAACCTAGATGTCCATCAACAGATGAATGGATCAAGAAGATGTGGTATATATACACAATGGAATACTATGCAGCCATCAAAAGAAATGAAATCTTGCCATTTGCAACAACATGGACGGAACTAGAGCATATCATGCTTAGTGAAATAAGTCAAGCAGAGAAAGACAACTATCATATAATCTCCCTGATATGAGGAAGTGGTGATGCAACATGGGGGCTTAAGTGGGTAGGAGAAGAATCAATGAAACAAGATGGGATTGGGAGGGAGACAAACCATAAGTGACTCTTAATCTCACAAAACAAACTGAGGGTTGCTGGGGGGAGGGGGTTTGGGAGAAGGGGGTGGGATTATGGACATTGGGGAGGGTATGTGCTTTGGTGAGTGCTGTGAAGTGTGTAAACCTGGTGATTCACAGACCTGTATCCCTGGGGATAAAAATATATGTTTATAAAAAAAAATAAAATTCAAAGGCAGAACAAAAACAAAACAAAACAAAAAAACTTGGAGATGGTATTAAGGGCTGGATTTGGATGCTAAGGGAGCCTGGGATGAGTGAGCACTGGTAGCAGGAAAGGCAGTTCAAGGAGCTTCCAGCCCTCTCTAGAGACAGATAATGAATTGTTAAAGGGTCATGAGTTTATATTGATGCCTGTTACTTTAACCTAAATTATAACATTCCCATCCTTTCCTGTTAAAAACTTGAATTCAGGGCGCCTGGGTGGCTCAGTGGGTTAAGCCGCTGCCTTTGGCTCAGGTCATGATCTCAGAGTCCTGGGATCGAGTCCTGCATCGGGCTCTCTGCTCAGCGGAGAGCCTGCTTCCCTCTCTCTCTGCCTGCCTCTCCATCTACTTGTGATTTCTCTCTGTCAAATAAATAAGTAAAATCTTTAAAAAAAAAAAACTTGAATTCATTGCTCCTTTAAAAAAAATTATTTATTTGACAGAGAGAGAGTAGGCAGAGAGGCAGACAGAGAGAGAGAGGAGGAAGCAGACTCCCCGCGGAGCAGAGAGCCCGATGAGGGGCTTGATCCCAAGACCCTGGGATCATGACCTGAGCCAAAGGTAGAAGCTTTAACCCACTGAGCCACCCAGGCACCCCCATTGCTCCTTCTTTTTTTGAGGTACCAGCTCTCTCCTCTCTGTTATTGATAATTTTCCTTTAAAAATTATAATAGATCATGTTCTTCTTATTCAAACTGCATTTTTGCAATAAGAGTTCCTTTTTAAATCTTTATTCTATCAAGACTTAGATGCCTATACACAGGACATGGAATATTGAGTACCAATGGTAGAGATTCTAAGATATATTTTGACAATATTTTGAAGTATAGAGAACAACTTATTAATCATCTACCTCCTTTTTAAAAATATGCTAAAATACAGTCTGAATGTAAGCCTTTGATTTACTGCTCTAAGTGTATTAGCACAAACCTGCAGGGTGGCACTGTGACCTCAGGCAACTCAGCTTCTTGAAGGAGCAGGCAAACCACAGAGTTGGGCGACTCTTGCTCTGTGGAATGCATGGTGGAATGGCAGCTACCAGAAGCAGGTGGCTAGGGCAGTCCTAGTTCAAGCAATGATGAATCATCATTTCTTCCCCTAATCAAAAGTAACAAAAAGGATCGAAGGCATGAAACATAGACGATAGATCGATAGATAGACAGAATGAAGGACACCAGTGGAGTACAAGGACATTTGAAACAAATGGAAGGGAGATGGATTAAAAGTAATTCACACATTTATGGGCAGATAGTTGCTGGTACAAGCATTCAGGAGAACAAGAAAATGTAATAACAGACTAGATATTGATGTGGGGAATAATGCATGCTGATTAGGAAGCTCTTCTTTCAACATTGATTCAGCCCAGAAAGAATGAATGAATGATTAAATGAACAAGGGAATGCTTTTATGAATCACTGAAATGATTTTAACTGACTTGAATACTGTCAAGGTTTAAAATAGTGGAGGTGTAGCTGAGAAGTCATGGCTGATTCAGTTACGGATATGCTAGACCTTATAATTATGTCAGATGTTTTATTTTAAGTTATATCCTTTTTGTCCAGTAACAGGACTGGCAGCAGTTGTGACAATGAAAATGCAATACCATGTACGTACGTCTCAGGCACTTCTTTTTTTTTTTTTTTTCTTGCACTCAGAATTCATCGCTATTTAAAAACAGCCCTGTATGACCTAAGTAATGTAAGAGATTAGACCTATGAGCTAAGGCACTGAAGCTACTTCTGTATGGTATACAAGAATTAGTCTACAATATTTTTTACAGAAATTTTGATTCTATTTTAGGAAATTCCAGGATGCCAGGCTAGGTGGTAGAAACATTGGGGAATACAGTAGACATGATTTTTACATCTTAGAATTTACATCTTAATGAGGTTTACAGTTTTTGCATAAGAGAGCAGAAAAGAAAATGCAATAATTTTTAATAACTGATACTAAGCAAGAAAAACAGGTACCATTTTAGAAAATAACATGTACATGTTGTGTGTGGGTGTACATGATGACTGTATCAGAGAGATTTATGGCAAACTATGCTTAGGCAGACATCTTCTGTTCTCTTATCTATACATACCTGATCAAAATGAACTCATGAATAGACATCCCAGAATAAGTTTGATGAAGAGGACATGACATTTCAAGTTCAGCAACAAATTATCATTACATACTTGGATATCTTTCATATTATTGCTTGTGCTGAGACCAAGCTGAGTAGTAATAACAATTCATAGAAAACACCAAGTAATGATAATACTAATAAATTATCAGATGTTGGGTTTATCTAATGGTTTGGCATTCCATAAATTTCAAGTAGAAAATTGTCAGGTTTTTTTTTTTGTGTGTGTGTGCACAATAAGAATGTAAAACAAAGTATTTACTCTCCTGAAGGGACATAAATCTTTGCTTTTAAATGACCTGATTTATGTATGTATGTATGTATTTCAAGTTGCTTTGAATAGTGGCTACTTAGTTTTAAAATGGCAGTATGTAATTTTCTTAGTTAGATATAGACTCTGTATCCAGGAAATGGTTGGAAATATGTCCAATAATTTTAAACTTTGCATATGCTTCATCAGTTTTCAATTCTATATCAGCAATAACCTTGTCTGTGCTACATGAAAGAAACAGCTATTAAGGGGCACCTGGGTGGCTCAGTAGCCTCTGCCTTCTGCCCGGGTCTGGTCTCAGGGTCCTGGGATCGAGCCCCACATCGGGCTCTCTGCTTGGCGGGGAGCCAGCTTCCCCAACCCCCTCCCCACCTACATGTGATCTCTCTCTCTCTCTGTCAAATAAATAAAATCTTAAAAAAGAAAAAAAGAAACAGCTATTAAAAGACTTGTTTATGTCTCAAAATCGCTGCAGATATGGAAAAGTCTTTTACTGATTGATAGCAGGCTTTATATCAATATGAAGCTGTCATTTGTAGGCTTAATACCAGTATTGATAACAACATGCAGTTTGAGTTAAGTACAGACATCAGAAGTGATTCTAGATATTTACAAAAATGTTGGTAGCTTTGTAGGCTAAGGAAAATGTCATCTTTGAAAACAATCTGAAAAAAAATGAAACAAACATGTTACCAAAAAGTAGAAGCTGGCAGCAAATCATAGGCCTAAAACACTGTTCATGTCTGACTATGAAATTATGCATATTTTAATGGAAAAAAGTGCCAACCTCCAGAAGAGAGAAAAACCACACTCGAGAATGAAACAAACAAAGCATCTTTTCTTAAATTTTGTTATTAAGGAGACTGCATTTACAAAAGAATTTTTAAAAAGATTTTATTTATTAGAGTCAGTCTGTGTGTGCAAACAGGGGTAGGAGGATACATCTCAAGCAGACTCTATGCTGAGTTTGAAGCCTGACATTGGGCCTGATCTCACGATTCTGAGATCATGACCTGAGCAGAAACCAAGAGTCAGACACTTAACTGACTGAGCCACCCATGTGTCCTATGAAAAGAATCTTTACATGCATTACAGATAATAGTAGCAATAGTATTTCTGGTGCAGGTACAACCAGGCAAATGCACGCTAATCACTTTACATGCATCCTTTACAAGAGACAGCTCACACCTAAGGAGGATAGGTAAGTTGACTAATGTCATAAAGCTGTTATGTGCTGATGTCACAAAGTAGTGTTGGGAGCTTTCCATGTGTACGTGATTTCTATAAAATGTATTTGGTTTTGCTATGAGAACGGTCACAATTCATAGTCTTTGCTCATACAGACACAGACTTATTTGAGGTGAATATAGGGCTCTAATTATCCAATAGAATCTGGTTTTCTAGATTACATTCCCATGTGAAGAGCCTCTGGTGAATCTTCTCTGATATGTTAATATCATTCATTATGCTTTTTTGCTGGGAGGTATTATGCTAATGCTAAATGAATATTTTTTCTCCCAGCTTTACAGAAGTATAGTTGATATAAACCGTTGTGTAAGTTTAAGGTGTATAACACAATGATTTGAGACCTGTATATATTGTGAAATGAGTATAGTAAGGTTACTTAATACATCTATAACCTCACAGAAGCCTCTGTCTTACAGCAGCACCTCTATCCCATCCCCTGTTTCAGTGGTTTCCTGTGTCTTCCAGGCAGTGCTCAGTCTATATCCATGTTTATCTGTTCAGAGCTGTCACTTTGCTCCTTCTTTTTTGTCTCTCTACTGCTGAGATTAGATGCAGAGCATTTGGGCATGCACATTATGATATAACTTAAAGGTCTTTTCATTTTTTTCTGAGTTTAAATTTTGGAAAATTAATTTTGAATGGCAAAATCAGTAAGGGGAAAAAAGTCTTTTTTTTTCCCACAAAATGAAACATTATGGAGAAGGTTAGGTTTACTTTTGTTGCCCTCCCTGGCCCCGAACCCAATCCTGTCTCCTTAGTGGTCTGTAGAGACATCAGATTGCCATATATCCTTTCAGACCTTTCTCTTTGTATGTGTGTGTGTGTGTGTGTGTGTGTATAATCTGTTACAATTTAATATAAATACATACACATATATTTGGTCACTTACTTTGTACTCAGTGTGCCTTAGAGCTCCTTCTTTCTGAGTGTCTAGCATCATATTGTTCATTGGGCTCACCCCTGTGGGGATATTTATGGAAACATTTGCAATTATGACACATAGTATTGCCGTTCAGTATCTGTGTACTGATTAGCCGTGCAGTGTGTGATAGGACCCGTGATCCCTATTTCCTCCTTTTTCATGGCTATATTGTAATCCATCAAATGCATGTGCCATCATTTATCCAAATATTCTCCCATTGAGGGATAAATATATAGTTTGGATCTCTGGTTAAAATAAACATTATGTAGTGAGGATCTGAGTTTTTAATCTGATATATGCAGATTTCTCTCCCAGACAAACCCCTAAAAGCAGTGAATTAAGACTATTCAAACTTGCAATTTAATAGCTTTTGGTAAACTGACCCCAACAAACAGATTTTGAGAGCACCGTTTTCCTCATATCCTTGCTGACAGTGTGCATTATGAAACTTTAAAACTTTGCCACTCTGATGGCGAAACATACTTTGTTATGGTGAGGAATTTTACTTTACGTGTGGGTAAATTTGTGAGCTTGGTCCATGTGTTGGTCAGCCATGCATATTTCTTTTACTGTAAAGTTTCAGTTTGTATAATTTGTCCTTTTTCCCTTAAGTTTTTTTTTTTCTAACTGACTTGTAAGAACTCTTTAAATACAAAGAACATTACTTTTTATGTTAAGCAAAAAACTTCCCAGGTTGTCTTTTTATTTTCCCAGTTTTAATGTTAAATATTTTACATACACTAATTTATTATATAAACTCTGCTAAGTTAACATAATTTCCAACTTGAGATGAAGAAGCCAAAGCTTAGAGAGTAAGTTACTTATCCAAAGTTACAGAATAATTAGTTGGTAGAGAGGTTGAAAAGTAAGAATCAGCCTTCACAAACCAAACGTTGATCTCACGTGTTGATCTATAATAATGATGATGGTTCTGATGGCACAAACAGTTCACTAGTATTCTTCCCACCTGGCAAAAATAAGCAGTATGGAAATAAAAGGCAATCATACTTCATCCTGGAACAAAGCCACATCTTACCAAATATATAAAACTTGTCAAGTGGCAACTGTCAGAACAATAATTAGGTCAAGGAAAAATAATCTTGATGCTTTAACTGTGGTGAACACTTAATGATGAAGAGGTTGTATATACATTTGTAAAGTATCTGCCACCAAATACATATTAATTACAAAGAGAAAAACAGTAGCTTTATGGTGGGTAGATGGGGGGACCATCCATTTTAGGAGAAACATTTTAGGATTAATTTAGGAGTTCTACATATCTCCTGATCAAATGTGCTGAGAAGGATGCAACATTAATTCTCTGTTTTCCTGCCAGAATGCATAATCTCAGTCTATACAAGAAGACCTATCACTCATGTCCAACTTGGGGGACATTTAATAAAATGATTAGTTTGCACTTTTAAAAAATGTTAAGGTTGTTAACTTCAAAATGTTAAGAAGACATTCCAGATAACACAGACTAAAGAAACATGACAACTACATTTAATGCATAATCCTGGATGGGATTTTAGATTGGAGAAAAGAGTTATAATACACATTTTTGCAACAATATGTGAAATATTTTATATGGACTGTGGATTAGATAATCACGTTGTATCAATACCAAATTTTTTATTTTGTTGATTATACTATTGTTATATAAAGAATGCCATCATTCTTTTTTTTTTTTTTAAAGATTTTATTTATTTATTTGACAGATCACAAGTAGGCAGAGAGGCAGGCAGAGAGAGAGAGAAAGAGAGAGGAGGAAGCAGGCTTCCTGCTAAGCAGAGAGCCTGATGTGGGCTCAATCCCAGGACTCTAGGATCATGACCTGAGCTGAAGGCAGAGGCTTTAACCCACTGAGCCACCCAGGCACCCCAAGAATGTTATCACTCTTAAGACACTCAAGTATTTATGGGTAAAGTGACAAGATATCTGCAATGTGTTTTTAAATAGTTACTAAAGTATCTATACAGTTAACTTTCTATACATACATATCCTATATACTTGGGTATATTCACATACATACATAATGCTGTGTGGCTAACCACTTATTTGATTAGATAAGAAATATCTATACTTGTTTGTTCAATAGTATTGCATTTATTAGTTAAAATATACTTAGTTATCTCAATAAATATTTTTCTATTTTCACTTTGACATAAATATGAGAATCTTCCAGCCCCACATCAATAATCATCTTTCATGTTAATATGTTTCTCTCTGTATTCACATAAAGAAAATTTTTACATTACTGTGTATGCATATTGCTTTAGTAGCTTTCTGGAAGGTCCATTTCACTTCACATCTGTGTATTTTTTTTTTTCCTGGACTTCTCAGTGTTTACTACATGTTAGAACCATTTAGGAACTTACTAAAGTGAAGGTCTTGATTGAGAAGGTCTGGGTTGGAGATTGGGGTTTCTCGTGTCTTCAGAGCTCGCTGGTTCTGCCCTTTGTGAAGACCACTGCATGCCTTTCCTTCCTCTGAGCAAGGCCCCTTTAATCCCCCTACCAATGAGTTTCATGAGGAAGTATGATAGAGCACAACTTAGGCACAACTAGATTTATTTCAGAAAAAATTAACTGGGGAGTCATTTCATTTTGAGCACGTTTGGATGAGGAAAATGATTGGATTGGGATGGAAGAACAAAATGAAGCTGCTGAATAGAATTGTAGCAAAGTTGGGAGAAAAAACTGGACCATTGGCAACTACGGTAATAAAATATGTGTGGACACCTCTCCAGGAATGCGACCCAGATGGATGCACTCTGAAAGCCAGAATCTTAATTTCTTTTCTAAGAGAGGTTTTGGCAGGGTCTCATACCTCAAAGAAATCCATCCAGGAGCCAGCAATTCCTGAGGTTCCCCTGCATAGAGCAAGTTCAAGAAAATCTTTTTGTCTAAAAGTTGCCCCTTTTTAACTTTACTTTCCTTGCATTTTCCAGCTGCATTTACAACTCTCTGGTTATTTACTATCTAAATGCATATGACTCTCTGGTTTGTTTGCTTTGTTTTCTCTTTATCTCATTTTTTGAAAAAAGTGAACCCTGAGTTTTCTGTGGTTTGTTGGTTAACTTGGAAATAAAACGGTGGGATTTGTGTTCTAGCATGTTGTGTGTGCGGAAGATTAAAGCTGAGGACACAAATAGACATCCTATCTACTTCATAAATCTGTCTGGAGAAGTTTGTTTTGCCTTATGGATATTTCTGTCAGTCACTTGTGTTCTGTTGAGTTTAGAGCCTTGTCTCCTTTGTAATATCTCTGATGGCAGGCTACTCTTAAGAACAGAAAATAATTGAATTCTATTTTGCTCTTCAGGTTTTCTTTTCTTCCCTTGGTTATTCATAGGTGTGTTATTTACAGCATAATTTCATCTCTAAGTTATTTGTGTGGCTTCAGATCCACATCAGACACAAGCAGAATACCATGGAAATACCTAGATTACATCATGATACATGTAATTTGATAAATTAGACTGTTTCATCTGTTTTGTTTTGACAAAGTACAGATATTTTGTCATGAATTCATTTTAGTGGTGAAGAGACTTATAAAATTCCAGTGGAATTGAATATATGTCTTTTGATGCATCTAATAAAATAATGAATAAAACTGCCACTAGTTTTTAAAAGCAGTATAGCATATCATCCTTATTAAAATGAGAGACTTTTAAGTACTTTAGGAACTATTAAATTGATTGCTGATTTTAGGAGAGTATGTTTTGAAGTCACATAAATTTTTAGACATTTGAATACTATGTTTCATAATATTAAATTTCACCTCACTGATTTATCTCAATATGTGAAGTTTAATTAAATTAATAGGTGCATGATTCCACTTCAGAGAATATAAACTAATGTCCTACTTAATAAAATTTTTTTTAAAAAAGAACCTCTCAGCTTTTTGTGACATGTATATCATGAGAAGAACAACAGTTTTTAGGTGTGCTGCTATGAATATTTATCTGGTTAAAGAAAGAAACTATTGAATGTCAAAAAGAACTGAGACATAATAATTATAAATTAATGTTAAGAGGGGAAAAAAAAGGCATAGCTGACTAACAGGCAAGAAATGTAAAATAACTGTGTTTCCTGACTACCAGTTCTATAGGGTTCTGCAGATTTCAGTGAGCTTTCTAGAACTCTGGAGAAGACCTCATCCTGACCCTATCCTGTGCTTTCCCATGGCCCTTGATGTATGACATAGGACAAACACACATTCACTCATCTTCTCAGAGAATTTTTCTTCCGATGAGTTACGATAGCCCACAAAATGAGTCTTTGGTCAGAATATCGTGTTGAGTAAAAATTTCACATGCATGTTGATCTAAATATGTGGAGCTGATAAAATTTCAGGGAGGGAAGGGAGAGAGACATAGCAAGAGAAATAGGGAAAGGTGAACACTAAGATGAGAGAAAGATAAGTTGGAAAGAGTTTTTAACTACTTCAAGTAAGTACCTGTTTGGGGGAAAGAATTTATTGATCTTAGAAGATAAATGAATTGGAAGAGAAAAAAATCATAATGTCAATAGCAATTGAGGTATCTCTTTTGATTCCTCCTGTGGCTACTTAAGCAATTTCTCTTTTCTCTTACACAATTTTTTTTTTTTCTTAAACACTGCTAACATCTTATGTTCTAGTGTTTGAAAACTTCAGCGGTTAAAAAATTTGCCCATGATACTCAAATATCAAAACTTGTAGCATCTTCCCTTCTGCAAGTAGTTTTTTCCTCTCCATTGCCTGTCCTCCCCACCCTCCTCTCTCTCACTCTTGTGTTTTTCCTTTCTCTTTCTCTCTCTCTCTCTCCCCTACCTTCCCTCTCCTTCTCTTTTTGATTTAAACTTGCTGAAGAGATGGGGGTGGGGCGGGGAGAGAGCGAAAGGAAATAAACTTGTCATAATTTTAAGGAGTGTCTTCTTGGTTAATCAATTTATATTGTAGGTTTTTGGTAACCATGTAATGTTACAGACTCTCTTCTCTCTACCATTTTTCTAGCCAAAAGAAATCTTGACGAAGGAAGCATTTTTTTGTCTCTTTTCATGTTAACGACTCTCTCAGCTCTTTCTAAACTAAACCTAAGTAAACTGTCATGGGAGACTCCTGCAGAGATTCACAAATAGATTTGCCAATTTGTCAGTCCTCTGGAAGTATTTTCAGAATCGACTAGGATTGCTCTCTAACCGATCCAGGTATTTCTCTCACGATTACAGGATTTCTGTCCCCTTAGTGCCCACTGTTCTTGGGCACACCACTTGAAAGAATGAAGAGGGAGAGCAGATGAAGAGCGGTGGGCAGCAAAGGGAAGTTGCTGCTGGAGAGGGAGGGGACCTGAAAGAGTAGCCAGTTCCGTGTTCAAATCTAGGGGTTTTTATAAGCTCTTTTGCAGGACTCTCTGGAGCATCCTGAGTGTGGCCCCCCTGTGGATTGGCTACTAACGTGTGCCAGTCAGGACTTTTATCATGCACCTGTCTCCTTACTGGGTTATTGTTCACATGTTGATGGTCTTTTGGGCTGGCATCTGGAGACGAACTGCTTCAACTTGTGAGTGGCCAATGTTCTATGGTTAGTTGTTTTGTCTGGAGATGCTTTGCAAAAGTCACTTCTGCAAAGGCTGCTAGACAGGATGCTACTGTGGTCTTCTTGAAGTCCTACAACAGGATCTAGTACAGCTTCATCTTAGCTATCCTGGCTCCCTCTTTCGTTGTTGGGGACTCTGGCCATGATGACCTAAGTGTCCAATTAACTCCTAACCCAGCTACCCCATGGCATTCTGAAGGTAGTGGGGGTGAACCAATACATAGTTTGACCCCTTTCTCTCTAATTTCCCTTGCACTTCTTACAGGGTGGGAGTTTACTATTGTGGTATTAGAGACTGATGGGAAAAAAGGGTGTCCTTGAAACCCGGCACTGATTAAGCTCTGCTGTTCTCAGTGGTTATCATAGAGTTCTGGTGGAGATGCACGTTTGTGATCATGCTTTTCTTCTGGTAGCCTAAAACCATGCAATGCTTCTGGCTATAGTGCATATAATCTATTAGATATTTATAGAGTAATGTGAAATGAACTATATAAGTCGTTAGTGTATATTCTAACCATTCCTCGTTAAGGAGTAAAATATAATTATTTAAAAATGCCATGGTGTGGGGGCATCTGGGTGGCTTGATGGGTTAAGCCTCTGCCTTCAGCTTAGGTCATGATCACAGGGTCCTGGGATCGAGCCCCACATCCGGCTCTCTGCTCAGCAGGGAGCCTGCTTCTCCCTCTCTCTGCCTGCCTCTCTGTCTACTTGTGATCTATGTCAAATAAACAGATAAAATCTAAAAAAAAAAAATACCGTGGTTTGCTTTTATATTAAGGAAGAAAATACATTTAATTAAATATTAAAAGCTTAAGGAAATGGCTCACTAAGGCCAATTCTACATTTTGCATATTTATGTAGAAAAAAGGAAGTTAAAAATGTCAAAAACTTTTTTAATACGAGTATACTTCCACTTAGGAAAATGGGTTAATAGGATAATTGTTCATGGAGTTTATCATATAGTCAACATGCCTACAAACAATAACATCATATATATATATATATATATATATATTTTTTTTTTAATTTATTTATTTCTCTGACAGAGATCACAAGTGGGCAAAGAGGCAGGCAGAGAGAGGGAGAGGGAATCAGGCTTCCTGCTGAGCAGAGAGCCCGATGTGGGGCTCGATCTCAGGACCCTGGGCTTTAACCCACTGAGCCACCCAGGTGCCTCAACAATAATATCTTTGTCATTGGATTGATGTGTTTATTTTTATTTTTATATAACCTAAACAGTAAATTTGCCTTTTCAAAAAATTTTAATACACAGCTTTCTAAACTTGAAAATGAATACAATACAAAATTAATTCTTTGTTATTTGAGCAAATTGAGAAACTTTTTTCTCTTTCTAAGACTTAAAGTGAATATTGGAAAACTACAAATTGGCATATTTACTTTAATAATCAAGATACTATGTTTAAAGTTTATCTAGTATTTTAATCATTCTGTTATCTTAACAGGTTTATTGTGCCATTTATTAATTTATGTATCACAACGTCAATTGCTAAACGTGTATAATTTCATGATTATAGTAAATTAACTCTAGAAATACCACATCCTAGGAAACACTTTGATCTGAGGCAAATCTAAGTTGTTGGTCACTTTTTATATTTCCTTCATCCTGAAAGTAGCCTCATTTCTGTTTATAGTTAATGGCTTCCATTCTCAGCCTTGGAAAGTTACTCCTTGGAATCTGTTTCTATAAATTCACTTTTTCTAAGCATTTCATACAAAAAGAAACCTATAATCTATGTTCTTTTGGATATTCTCAGCTCTTTCACTTGGAATAATATTTTTGAAGTTCATCTATGTTGTAGCATTTATCAATATTTCTTTCAGTTATTGAGTATTATTGCATTTTATGCATATTCTGCGCCTTTTCCCACTCCCCCCAGATCATCACTTAGAGGTTTTTACATTGTTTTCGGTTTGGGCTCTTATAAGTAACTAATATTGCTGTGAACATTTGCATATATGTCTTCATGGACTATGAAAAATTTTTCTTGGATACATTCTTGGAAGTAGAATTTCTGGGTTTGTGATCCTTTTTGAGTTAAGTGTTGTGTACGGTGGGCATAGGGGTCTTTTCCTCCTCTTTCTTCTCTCTCTTTTTTCTTTTCTTTTCTTTCAAGTATATATCCAACTGATGCATTACCACTTAAAAAAGAATACCCATTATATATATAATAATGTAATAGTGTAATAATGTTGAAAATAAATGACCTTAAAGGAAGGATCTTTTTATGAATTCCCAATTCTGTCCATTGATCTATATGCTGATCAATGCTCTGATTATACACTGTCTTCATTACTTTTTTTTTTTTAAGATTTTATTTATTTGTTTGTTTGTTTTACACACACCACAAGTAGGCAGAGAGGTAGGCAGAGAGAGAGAGTGGGTGAAGCAGGCTCCCTGCAGAACAGAGAACCCGATGTGGGGCTCGATCCCAGGATCCTGAGATCATGATCTGAGCAGAAGGCAGAGGCTTTAGCCCACTGAGCCACCCAAGTGCCCCTGTCTTCATTACTTTAAAGTAAATTGAAATCAAATACTATAATCCTCCAAATATGTTTTTTTTTTCTGCCCAAAGTGTCTTAGGTATTCTTATTCCTAAACTTTTCAATTTCTACAAATTAGCCTGCTGAGATTTTGATAGAGAGGGTTTTGAATTTATAGATCAATTTAGTGGTAATTGCCATTATGACAATTTTGAGCCTTCCAATCAATGAATATGAAATGTCTCTCCATTTATTTGGATCTTAAATTTTCTTAACAATGTTTTGTAATTTTCATTGTATAAATCTTATGCTTTTGTTAAATTCACTGCATAGTAGTTTATTCTGATGTTTTTGTGAATAGAACTTTACTAATTTTATTTCAGATTGCAGCTAGTATATAGAGATAAATAGATTTCAAATATTAAACTTGTATCCTCTGAATTTGTGACCTCATTTATTCTGGTCATTTTTTTTTTTCCCTTAGGATTTTCTACAGGCAGGATCATATCCCCTGCAAATGAAAGCAATTTCACTTTTTCTTTCTGATCTGTATGCCTTCGGTATATTAATTTCTTTCAAAAAGTTTTTTCCACTACCTAAGATTTTAGTACAATGTCTAATAGAAGTTGACAATATGGATATCCAGAAACTAGTGGGAAAGTGTTCTAGTGTCTTCTTGCCCACTTTGTCTCTTACGGGATTTCAGCCATTTCTTCTGCAAGGTCAGCCATTTATCTTACTGATGCTCCATGAATTGGTCCATTAAACATACATTTTCAAATTTGTTGGCATCCTGTTTTTCATATTTTCACAATAGAAAAATGAATGCTGAAACAAATAGTGTAGTCTTGAAAATAAGCAAGTTTGGTATAAGGTATAATGATTTTCATTTTAAGGGAAAAAATGATATGAGAGAGGAATAGAAAAGAATTAATAGAAAAGGTAACAAGTTTAGGACAATGGAGTATTACAAAAGGCAGAGAGATTGTTTGCAAGTTTGGGATGAAGAATAAAAGTTAATACTGAGGGTTGTAAATTCAATGATAAGGACAGGACAGGACCTTGAGTTTGGCACATTAAGAAAAAAAAGTGATCTTTCGATGTCTGAAAATATATATCTCCTAATTCTATAGAGATTGAGGTAATTAGAGGCTCTAATAAGAAAGACTATATAGGTATGTGTGTGTATAAAGCCAAATATAATATTTTTGGTCAAGGACATAATCTATTGATACTGAAGGCATTAAAGTTAAAATTCTTTTTTTTTTCATTTTAAAACTATTATGCATGCGAAGTATATAACATGTGTATCTTACAAAAAATATGATAGATAATGTATAATTATATAATGTATATTATATTATAATTAGATAATGTATAATTATATAATATATATTTATATATATTTATATTAATTTATATTTATAATTATATAATATATATATTATATAATATATATAATATATAATAATATATATAATATAATAATATATATAATATATATTATATATTATATAATATATATATTAATGTGTTATATATATTATATATAACACATTAGAGTTTTTTAATTTTTTATAAACATATAATGTATTATTAGCTCCAGGGGTACAGGTCTGTCAATCGCCAGGTTTACACACTTCACAGCACTCGCCATAGCACATACCCTCCCCAATGTCCATAACCCCACCACCATTTCCCTCCCCCCTCCCCCCCACAAACCTCAGTTTGTTTTGTGAGATTATGAGTCTTTTATGGTTTGTCTCCCTCCAGATCCCATCTTGTTTCATTTATTCTTTTCCTACCCCCCAAACCCCCACGTTGCATCTCCATTTCCTCATATCAGGGAGATCATATGATAGTTGACTTTCTCCGACTGACTTATTTTGCTAAGCATAATACCCTATAGTTCCATCCACATCATTGCAAATGGCAAAATTTCATTTCTTTTGATGGCTGCATAGTATTCCATTCTGTGTGTGTGTGTGTGTGTGTGTGTGTGTATACCCCACATCTTTTTTTTTTTTTAAGATTTTATTTATTTATTTGACAGACAGAGATCACAAGTAGGCAGAGAGGCAGGTAGAAAGAGAGAGAGAGAGAGAGAGGAGGAAGCAGGCTCCCTGCTGATCAGAGAGCCTGATGCGGGGCTCGATCCCAGGACCCTGAGATCATGACCTGAGCTGAAGGCAGAGGCTTTAACCCATTGAGCCACCCAGGGGCCCCTATACCACATCTTCTTTATCCATTCATCTGTTGATGAACATCTAGGTTCTTTTCATAGTTTGGCTATTGTGGACATTGCTGCTATAAACATTCGGGTGCATGTGCCCCTTCAGATCACTACTTTTGTATCTTTAGGGTAAATACCCAATAGTGCAATTGCTGGGTCGTAGGGTAGCTCTATTTTCAACTTTTTGAGGAACCTCCATGCTCTTTTCCAGAGTGGTTGCACCAGCTTGCATTCCCACAAACAGTGTAGGAAGGTTCCCCTTTCTCCACATCCTCACCACCATCTGTCATTTCCTGACTTGTTAATTTTAGCCATTCTGACTGGTGTGAGGTGATATCTCATTGTGGTTTTGTTTTGTATTTCCCTGATGCCGAGCGATGTGGAGCACTTTTTCATGTGTCTGTTGGCCATCTGGATGTCTTCTTTGCAGAAATGTCTGTTCATGTCTTCTGCCCATTTCTTGATTGGATTATTTGTTCTATGGGTGTTGAGTTTATTAAGTTCTTTATAGATTTTAGACACTAGCCCTTTATCTGATATGTCGTTTGCAAATATCTTCTCCCATTCTGTCAGTTGTCTTTTGGTTTTGTTAACTGTTTCCTTTGCTGTACAAAAGCTTTTGATCTTGATGAAGTCCCAATAGTTCATTTTTGCCCTTGCTTCCCTTGCCTTTGGCAATGTTCCTAGGAAGAAGTTCCTGCAGCTGAAGTCAAAGAGGTTGCTGCCTGTGTTCTTCTCAAGGATTTTGATGGATTCCTTTCTCACATTGAGGTCCTTCATCCATTTTGAGTCTATTTTTGTGTGTGGTATAAGGAAATGGTCCAGTTTCATTTTTCTGCATGTGACTGTCCAATTTTCCCAACACCATTTGTTGAAGAGGCTGTCTTTTTTCCATTGGACATTCTTTCCTGCTTTGTCAAAGATTAGTTGACCATAGAGTTGAGGGTCTATTTCTGGGTTCTCTATTCTGTTCCATTGATCTGTGTGTCTGTTTTTGGGCCAGTACCATACCGTCTCGGTGATGACAGCTTTGTAATAGAGCTTGAAGTCTGGAATTGTGATGCCACCAACTTCGGCTTTCTTTTTCAATATTCCTCTGGCTATTTGAGGTCTTTCCTGGTTCCACATAAATTTTAGGATTATTCGTTCCATTTCTTTGAAAAAAATGGATGGGATTTTGATAGGGATTGCATTAAATGTGTAGATTGCTATAGGTAGCATAGACATTTTCACAGTATTTGTTCTTCCAATCCATGAGCATGGGAAGTTTCTCCATTTCTTTGTGTCTTCCTCAGTTTCTTTCATGAGTACTTCACAGTTTTCTGAGTACAGATTCTTTGCCTCTTTGGTTAGGTTTATTCCTAGATATCTTATGGTTTTGGGTGCAATTTTAAATGGGATTGACTCCTTAATTTCTCTTTCTTCTGTCTTCTTGTTGGTGTAAAGGAATGCAACTGATTTCTGTGCATTGATTTTATATCCTGACACTTTACTGAATTCCTGTACAAGTTCTAGCAGATTTGGAGTGGAGTCTTTTGGGTTTTCCACATATAATATCATATCATCTGCAAAGAGTGATCATTTGACTTCTTCTTTTATATATATTATACCTTTGAATGTCTAAATGTCTATCATTTGGTATATTCTAGAACCCTGGAAATAATTTTTGGAAAAAAAATAGCATTTTTTCCAAAATGTGGCCAAAGACCACCAGCAGCAGCAGCAGCAGCAGCAGCAGCAGCACCTCCTCTTATTAAAAATACTGAACCTGGGGACCCATCCAAGATATTAGGATCTGCATTTTAAAAGATCCCTATGTGTCCTGTGTTGACATTCAAGTTTGAGAGTTCCTCATTTAAAATAATATGCTTTCAGCTAGCAACTACAGTACCTCCTGAGACAATATGTATATATATGCCAGACGCTATGCTAGACACAGGGCTGGGTATTTCTTTATGGAGGAATCTCAGAGTCTAGTAGGAAAGCCAGGATGGCACATATAGTGGTAGTTGGATTAACAGAGTGCTAAGTAAACAGAAAGGCAACACTAGTGGTCTCCTCTGTGACTGTCAGAGAAGATAGATCCACATTTTAACTGGACTTGCAAAGATGGGGATTATTCCTGAAGCCTTCAACCCTTCATCAACAGAGGGTACAAGGGAACTCTGCTTGAGTAACACAGACTTCCCATAAAGTCTTCAATTTCAACTACATAGTCGTAGCCATTGTCTTCCCAGCCTCTGACAAAATCTCTTCCCCTGCACATGGGGATCCTCACTGCTTCCTACCCCACACAGACCACATTTTTGCTAAAGTGATATGACTTGATTCCACTAGTTTTGAAGTGAGTAGGACAGAATGTCCCTTGCTTTCTCATTCCTCCGGGTGGTTTGCTGTTTGTCCTCTAACCCTGAACAAACACTTTCCAATCCCCTTCTCATCATTTCCCTTTTGAATTCATGGTCCATCAATAGCAAAACCTCCCATATTGTCAACCTCCTTTTTGAGCATTTACTTTACCATTTTATCCTAAAAGAAACCTGGATCTCCACTGATGATACCTTTTTTCCTAAAGCTATTCCAAAGGGCACTAGGGGTTTCTCACATCCCAATACCCACTGGGCATAGAGGTGAAGTACTTTTTCTTTGGTTCCTCATTCATAATTCCATACCGCTCTCCTTCTATTTTCCTTAAAACAATCTTGATTCTTCTTCCTCTTCTTTTTTTTGTCTTAAAAGTTATCACTATTATTCCCCATAGTATTAAAATCTACAAGTATCTGAGCACTTGCTTTCTCTCTCAGTAATATTTAACTATTATTTTATTCCTGTTTCCTCCAAATCTACTCATGTCTTATTTCTTGGTGATTTGAATATATGCAGAGAGGATCTTGCCAGTTCTGGCCTCTCAGCTTCTTTAATCCCCTGCAAAGAGTTTGGCCATCACTTACCACAGCCAGGGGTTCCTTTGGTTATACCCCAGACCACATCAGTTCCTATACCTGCAACCTTTCCATGATCTCATTTTTATACATCTCATTGATTACTCCGCCTACTTTCCAGTTCACTCCTCTTGAATTGTACATCCAACAAGCTTTTGCCTTACTATGACCTCCCATCCATTGAGACTACCAATCTCATTGCTGCACCTTCCCCTTCTTTTCAAAAGGCAGTTTTGCCTTTATTATTATTTTTTTCTATCTACTCTCACTCCCTTGGTGATCTCATTTCATCTCATGCACTTAAATATTATCAGTATGCTGATGATCTCCAAATCCATATCTCCAGTCTGTATTTTTCTGTTGAGCTCCTAATGTGGTCCAAGGAGGCACTTATTTTGCTTTCTTTTTGTTGATTTGGGTATCTCAATTGCTGGAACAGTGTCTGGAACATGGTGGGACTTCAGTAAATCAGTGGATATATTTTTTGTCCACCAAAGCAAAGAAGTAAGAATATGTGGTACTGAATTAACTTTGGGCTATAGTCTGTGGTTGAAATGAAAAGTGTATTTGTGTGTATAGGGGTGAGGATATTGGTCGGAGCTGATTTTTTTTTTTTTTAATTTTTAAATTTTTTTATTTTTTTTTTAATTTTTTATAAACATATATTTTTATCCCCAGGGGTACAGGTCTGTGAATCACCAGGTTTACACACTTCACAGCACTCACCAAATCACATGCCCTCCCCAATGTCCATAATCCCAACCCCTTCTCCCAAACCACCTCCCCCCGGCAACCCTCAGTTTGTTTTGTGAGATTAAGAGTCACTTATGGTTTGTCTCCCTCCCAATCCCATCTTGTTTCATTTATTCTTCTTCTACCCACTTAAGCCTCCATGTCGGAGCTGATTTTTAAGGAGTTTGGATTGTTCGGATAGAGCAAGATGTCAGATGATTTTAAGTATCTGAGGTTTCTGCCTTCTGTGAGCAGATAGATGGTGATGCCATCAACACAGAATGAGAATGGAGTAGGTGAGGTCATGTTTGTAAGGTCAGAAGAATGTTCTTGTTATAACTTGAATTTGAGCTTCCTATGAGATGACCAAATGATAAGTGACAACGGTAACATGAGCAGGTATTAAACTTACGGAGCCAGATTGACAGCTATAGATCAAACTGGGCAAGGAAGAGTCATACATATTTTGTGAATCATTTTCACTAGAGCATGGATTTTCTCCTCATAGAGTGCACCTTTCTATCAATTTACTCATGTGATTCCCTGAAACACTTCTTTTTGAATAGATATCGTACAGAAGTACAGTTTTTATGGCAACTGTAACAAATATCCTGGAAAGTATGCAAAATAATTTTTTTAAGGAAATAGACTATAGATATAAAATAAGATCCTTTGTTCCTGGCTAGTCTGATTTTATCAAACATAATAAATGTTATTGTTTTTAGTGGATATGCAAATGTTGTATATAGACATTGACACCCATTCATCCACCCCTACCTCCACAGGAAGGTATACATACACATAGACCATATCTATATTTTTTAACATTTGTAAGAGTTCAATAAATCCAAAGAGGAAGTCCTTAATAAAGGATACTTTGTTATCAGAGTATGTTAGGGGTTTATAGAATCAAGTCCTAAATCCTTCTCAGAGGAGAATTCATAGCATGGTCTCTGGTTATCTGGTATGTCATATGTATTTCTGTGAATTTAGTGAGCAAATAACCCAGCAAACTCAAACTGTAAAAAGTGTTATGGCAGACAAAAAAAATACCTGAAAAGACATAAAATGCACATGAACAGATGTCTATAAAATGAATATCATCTTTTGATTACCATGACATTTTTAAATTATTGGCCTGAGAAAATTCACATTTGTGTGTGTGCTTCCAGGGAAGCACTTCATAAAATTTGAGAAAGTGCATGATACTTGATGTAGTTTTATTCCAGCGTGAGAACGTTGCTATGGCTCTAATGAATGGCCCATCTTGTTTTAAAGTAGAGATGAATGTGAGACAATTGGACAGATTTTATTGTCAGAACCCTGTGTTCTGGTTTAGAATATCATGAAGCTTAATATCACCCTGAACTTTCATTTCCCTTCCTAACAGTACTTGCATAGAAATTATACTTGACAAAGGTGGAGGGTTATTTTTTTATTTTTTTTATTTTTTTAAAGATTTTTATTTATTTATTTGATAGAGATCACAAGTAGGCAGAAGGCAGGCAGAGAGAGAGGGGGAAGTAGGCTCCCCGCTAAGCAGAGAGCCCGATGTGGGGCTCGATCCCAGAACCCTGTGATCATGACCTGAGCCGAAGGCAGAGGCGTAAACCACTGAGCCACCCAGGCGCCCAAGGTGGAGGGTTATTGATAAGATTTCTTGGATGTGGGCTTCAGGTAGAGAGCCCTGCTTCACTCAAGCAGCCCTATCTGTCTTTGCATGTCTTAGGGCTTGGTGCACACTGTTGGTAGAGAGAGCAGCAGAATTCTATTCACCAAGTTTCTGTTGTTATCTGGTTTCTCTTAAAAAATGTGTCCAGATATTATTAACTACAGGGTATCCTTAGAAAAGTAGTTCATGGTTAGTCTAGGAATAAGGTGTTCTTTTGTGCACAGACTTACTGTGTTTCTTTCCTGTGCGTCTACTTCCTATTACCAGACTACTTGAAAAATGCTCCAGTACATTTTTTGTTTTATGTAATTTCAGTTATTATACTAAGTAGGATTAATTAAGATTCTTTGGTTTCCATATAATTAAAAAACCCCAGTCTTTGAAAATAGAGATGGAATAAATTCCCATAGTAATATCATCAATATCGTAACGGGATATTTTGAACATCTTTATGCAAAAGATGGACAGTTTAGATGAAAAGGACAGATAAAAAAAAAAAAAAAGGACAGATATAAATGATAAAACCTTATCTTCGTCAAGAGGGGGATCTGACTTCACCAGCCCCTGACTCTGGATTGGCCTTGTGATTTATTAGGCCAGTGGGACTTTTGTGAAAGTGGCAAAAAGCAGGTGATTGAAATACGTTGGCTGTCCTGGCTGTTTTGTTGTTGTTTCTGAAAGTTGAAACCTTAGCCATCAGGTGAATAATCTGGGTCCTGTGAGAGGATGGGGGGACATGTGGAGGGAAACCTGCCCGTGTTTTAAAACAGTTTGCCAAATGCCATGCCTGTGAATAAGGGCATCGTAGATCACCCAGCCACTGCACAGCGGAGCAGCTGATAATAGAAACAGGAGAGGGTACGCTAGGGCCTGCCCATGATCAGATCAGCTAGATTGCAAATTTGCAGAATACTAGGGAATTTAAATGTTGTTATTTTGAACCACTAAGTCTTAAGATTGTTTGCTGTGAAGAAACAACTAACTGACAAAGCAATATATTTTTATTTGATGCTCTCTTTACTATAGAAACGAGCAAAAACCCCCACATTTTTAATAACGTTATAATATAATTTTATAAAATATAAATTTTATTTTTATAAATATATTTATAAATATATAAATATACTATATATTATATATTTATAACATATAAGCATATTATATATTATATATTAAATACATAATATATAATGTGTTAGCTTTATATAGAGAAATTGATATGAATTTATATAAATATATAAAATATAAATATTTTTTATATTTATAAATATATTTTATAAATAAAAAGCATTTTTATAATGTTATAATGTTATATAATAAACCTGTCTTTTACTTATAAATTATTAATTGTCACAGGCTGATTAATATACTGGTTACAACATCCTTTCCCTGTTTCCAGCTGGAAGTTGAGGGAGCAGAAATGGAGGTGGAAAGGTATTTGATTTCTTTTTTTTTTTTAAAGATTTTATTTATTTATTAGAGAGAGCAAGCAAGAGTGAGCACAAGCAGGATGAAGGGCAGAGGGAAAAGTAGGTTCCCCGATGAGCAGGGAGCCCAATGTGGGACTTGATCCTGGGACCCTGGGATCATGAACTGAGCTAAAGGCAGATCTTAACTGGCTGAGCCACCCAGGCACCCAGATCGTATATTTAGGGATAAGGATCAAGAAATGAAAAATGCCAAACCACATTTTGGCTAATTCAACAAGAAATAAAAAGATATCACAGATCTTGATGTATAAAGTGACCCAGATGGAAGTATGTTTCAGAAAGAGTTTAGGATGAATCTGCATGTGTAGATTAGTGAAGGAGGGGGAAGGGAGAGATACTGTGTATAGGGACATAGTAAAGGGGAAATAAAGGCAGGAGGACAGATTGTAAGGCTCTTGCATTAATGTGGACAAGAAATATAAGACATTATAATGTGGTGAGGAGAATTAGAGGTCTGTGACTGGTTCAGAAAGATTGTGTATTGACTATTAGCTTATCAAAAACTTGCTGTAAGGGGCACCTGGGTGGCTTAGTGGGTTAAAGCCTCTGCCTTCGGCTCAGGTCATGATCTCAGGGTGCTGGGATCAAGCCCCGCATCGGGCTCTCTGCTCAGCAGGGAGCCTGCTTCCTCCCCTCTCTCTGCCTGCCTCTCTGCCTGCTTGTCATCTCTCTCTGTCAAATAAATAAATAAATAATCTTAAAAAAAAACTTGCTGTAATAAAAAATCTGGTTTACTAGTGCTGAGCTAAATGAAGTAAATTTTTTTTCTGAGAGAAAATATCAAAGCTTAAAATTCAAAAAAATAAAATGAAATCTTAAAAAAATGAATTTTAGTACACATTAAAAGATACAACTGTCCTTTCATATTAGCTTACATGTACATAATTTATACCCAAACTCCATTAAAATTATACATTGTAATAGTTTTAGTAGTATTTCTGTCAACAATGTTTTTTTCTTTACTTCTTGGGTCTCCTGTTACTCCTCCTCCTCTCTCTCTGTTACCCCTCCTCATTTTATTTCCTCCTTCTCCTTATTTTTGTTTTGCATAATTTTTGGTTGTAATGTGGACTTACGTCCATCTGCTTGCAGTAAGCTATGGGATATCGTGAACCTGGTTGTAAAGAGATTGGTCCCAGTGTCCGTGCCTATCTCCAAAACCTACTAATCTGGTAAACTTGGACATGTGACTGGAGTTCTCTGCAGCTGTTCCCCCCCCCCCAATTCTATTTAAATTCTAGTTAGTTAATATACAGCACAGTGTTGATTTCAGGAGTAGAAATCCAGTGGTTCATCACTTAGGTACAACACCAGTTCTGTGGCTGTTTCCTTATTCGTATATACAGAGTAATTATGGAGCTCACCTGGCTATATTATATTAAATGTTAAGTAAATTAGTACATTTAAAGTCCTGCATTTGAAGTTCTTGGGATGGTAATCACTCAATAAATGTTATTGATTAATTGGCTCTATCACTATACTTCATGGGAAGTGCTGGTATAATTGGTAGAAATTTCCTTGGTGTGCCAAAATGCCAAACAAATATACTCAGAACCATAAAAACATTGTGAAGCATATTATATTGTTTCATTTTCAAATATCACACCAAAAAGACAAACTAAAATCCACTTCTAATTCTATCATTCCGACTCATCTACCTTCAGTTTTTCCAAACTTCTGTCCTTTTTTTCTATATCCATGCAATTACATACTTTGCTTAATTCCAGCTTATTCACTCAAAACAAAATCTGTATGTCCCAATAACTTTTCATGATTATAATTTTAATAGCTATGCAGGTTTTTTCTGATACTCATAATTTACTTGACTCCATTTAATTTTTTTGTAATTAATGTGTAAATGAAGATATTTATACTGAGATTTTCTTTTTTTAAATTTTATTTTATTTATTTATTTGAGAGAGAGTGAGAGAGCATGAGAGGGGAGAAGGTCAGAGATTAGAAGCAGATTCCCTGCTGAGCAGGGAGCCCGATGTGGGACTCGATCCCGGGACTCCAGAATCATGACCTGAGCTAAAGGCAGTCGTCCAACCAACTGAGCCACCCAGGTGCCCGAGATTTTCTTTCTATTACTTTATACTGAGATTACTTTTTACTAAATTTAGACTTAGAGTAAAAATTTTCCCTCCCCCCAAAATTACAAAATGAATAGCAACAAATTTAGAATAACAACCTATGTTTGAAATAACAAATTCAAATAGAAAGAAATGCCAATAATATAATTTTATCATAATTTGTTTCATAAAAGAAGAAATATTACTTAGAATTTTGGAAAATGGATGCATCATTAAAGTGGAACTATCTTAATTAAAATTTGAGTACTTGAGTTTGGTTAAATATTTTTTAGACAGAGAATGGTAATTTATCATCTAAAAGAGGATAGAAATACCTCTAACCTTATGCAAGGGAGAACAGCAGTACTCAATAACATCTAACTTACTGCTCCTTCTAGATCTATAGGGAAACCTATATTATTCTGCTCCTTGATTGCACGCCAGAGATAGATAATTAAATCTGTCCAATTGGCTATGAGAAGAAGTGATGAGTTTTGCCTCTGGGACAAAGCTTTCACTTATAGGATTCTTTCCTTTTTTGTTGGAATGAAGAAGGTGAACGTATGATCCAGATGAAAATGACTAACAAAAGGCAGCATAGCTTCCATTAGCCTTGTCTTTGTGTGATTGTGCCAGGCAGAACCACCTGGAACATGCATTCGATGGGTAGGGTAAATGCAAAATAAATATATATTAACATAATCCTCTGTTTTTGGAACTTTTTGGAACTTACACAGGTTCTCGTCACTCATTAGTTGAACAATACAATACTTAACGGTGTCTCATTTACTTAATGATTTAATCAAATAATTCTCTCAAAAATTGTCTTCTTTTCCTTCAAACCTAAATTACTTAATTTGATCCTCTTTGGATTCATAATATGTAGTAATTTTTACTCTCTGTTTTCAGGTTCTTTGAATAGACGATCTTTTCTCAGTTCTCAGTTCTTTTAGTTTCTTAACATTTTCATGTTTGAAAATGCCAAACATAATAAAAATTACACAACTTTATTAAAAATTACATGAGTTTCAATAATGAATAATCTTACAGTATTATGATTTCAGATTGATGGAGTTAATAATCCCTCCTTTTTTGACATTTCTGAATATTAATATTAACTGTATAATAAAAAGGATTATTCCTATCCATGAGAAAGTGTGGTAACATATTTTATTAGTTTATCCATAAAGTATTTCCCTTTTAGTAAAAAAAATATATATATGTATATCCTTGCAACATAGTAACAGGTTAAAACTGTAACACATTCTGAAGTGAAGAAGTTGTTTGAGTATGGATTATGAAAATATGTCAGAGCAAGAATATATTCCAATAACTTGATAAAACTGCAAGCCAATTACCTGCAAAAAAAAAATTATGTTTGATAATTTAGAAGTATAAATGCCAGGAAATATGTGATTGTTTTCAATTTCATCTCTCATAACGATATAGACTCAATTATAGTTTTCCATTATAGAAGACTAATTAGTTTCACAAAAACTGGCAAGTTTGCAATGCAAGGTATCATCATTAGGATCTCAAGTTTTAATTTGTAAGCATGTATCCTTTGATTTACGGCAGTATGTTGTATTGTTTTAGATACATCTTTTGAACAGCTATTTCTGAAATAGTCACTTTACTCTTTCCTTTGAATAATATTTGTGTTTTATCAGAAAACCAAGGTTGTATTTTTCATAAGAACATTTAAAAATTTGAAAATAAAATCAATCTTCTGAGATTAAGAACATTAAAAAAATCCCATATATTTCAGTCATCTTTGTTGGGTTTTTGGGGGGGCACAGAAACCTTCCAACTAAGTTACAGCACATAGCCTCTCCAACGTCCATAACCCCACCACCGGCTCCCTACTCCCCTACCCCCAGCAATCCTCAGTTTGTTTTGTGAGATTGAATATCTTATCGTTTGTCTCCCTCCCGATCTCATCTTATTTCATTTTTGAATTGACATAGGTTTAAATCTAGTTTGGTAGCGGATGAGGAGATAAAACAGCTAGTAAATATAAGCAATGACTGAAAAGGCCACAATAAGACTAGAGAAAAGAGGGGCACCTGAGTGGCTCAGTTGTTAATAAGAGTCTGCCTTCGGCTTAGGTCATGATCCTGGGGTCCTGGGCTAAAGCCCTGCATGGGGTTCCCTGCTCGGTGGGAAGCCTGCTTCTCCCTCTCCTACTCCCCCTACTTGTGTTCCCTTTATCGCTGTCTGTCTCTCTGTCAAATAAATAAAAAATCTTTAGGAAAAAAAAAGAAATGATTGTGATGTGGACTGGGTTAGTTCATGTATTCCCTTTTCCTACAGCTGATTAAAAAAAATTAACCCTTTCATAAATAATCAGGAATTTAGGTGTTAATATAAATAGCCTCTTTCCTGAACCCAAATATTTGATGCTCTTACATGCATAGATATTTATATATCAGAGTCCGTATATGCTCGTGGTAAATGGATGACATTTGAATTAAGACAGATGCATTTTTGGGGTGCCTGGGTGGCTCAGTTGGTTGGGCATCTGATCCTGATTTGGCTCAGGTCGTGATCTCAGGGTCCCAGGTTCAAGCCTCCTTCATGCTCAGGAGGGAGTCTGCTTGAGGGTTCTCTCCCTTCCTCACCTCCTGCCCCTCTCCCCACTCAGACACTCTTTCACGTCTAAAATAAATCTTTTAAAAAATACATCAGTTCACCTAACATGGTATAAATCTGAAAATAATTAGGTTTACACAGTAATTAAATCTGACAGTGTTCCTTTCTGAATAAGTAAAGTAATCAACTAAACTAATTAGAACACTTATATTTAAGAATTGGTATAATAAATGTCACTGGAGCTTAACTTTTTGCTAATTAAACTAAACTTAGTGTTAGAATTTTCTTATCATTTCTTATCATTTCAACTTGACTCAGAAATTTAAGTTTAGGTACAAGTATCACATTCTTACAGAGTGAAAAAGACCGTAATCTTACTGTAAGAAGTAAAACTACTAAATGAAAAAGATAGCAAATACTTGAATATTCATAATTTCTAATACATTGGAAAATATATCTTAGATTTTAAATAGTACTCTGCTGAATTCACATTGTAACAGTGGTTCATTCAATTTTTAATTTTTTAAATTTATAGCTGAAAATGGCAAGAAAATAGTTGAAAAGATCTCCTAGTTCATTGTTTTGTGGTAATTAAATATGATTAACAAGGATAAAAATAGTTTGAATTTTTTAACTTTAAAAATGTAGAAAATATGGGGCGCCTGGGTGGCTCAGTGGGTTAAAGCCTCTGCCTTCAGCTCAGGTCATGATCCCAGGTTCCTGGGATGGAGCCCAGCATCAGGCTCTCTTCTCGGTGGGGAGTCTGCTTCCTCCTCTCTCTCTCCCTGCCTCTCTGTCTACTTGTGATCTCTGTCTGTTAAATAAAATCCTTTGAAAAAGTGTAGAAAATAAAGAGATCACTGAATTGTTTTCAATTATTTGTTATTTAAAAAATCTTTTCTTCTGAATGATTTTTAAAGTTTATCATGTGTTTATTATTGTTTTTTTAACAAGATTATTTGTTAAACCTGAATGCTCCTTTTCATACAACTGGCCATATACTACAACATTCACTGTTCAAAAACTAATATATTTTTTTTTATTTTCTATGTAATTTGAAAGAAAATACAAATATGAACTTTGATTCTGGCTACCATTTTCAAAACTGCACAAGAAGTGGGTCTTTCATAGAAAGGGGGAAACTCTCAGCAGCAAGAATTGGATGTATTTTGATCTGACGAAGGTCAATTCAGTTTGAATACTTGCCAAATGTGGATGGAAATAAAACCACACCTTATTTGATTGATTTGATTATATGATTCATTTGAAATGCTTAATCTCGGAGTCCTGGCAAGTAGAAAAGAAAAAAAGAAGCTCAGAGTATTTCCATAATAAAATTTTCTTAATCTTATATTTGGGTCAACTTTAATTGTTTTCAGAACTTAGGAGAATTCTTTCAGTTTCCAGTCTTTAGTTCTGAAGTTGTCTTCCATTATTAACCCTCATTAGAGAGTATCCTTCCCATGATGATCTTTCAAAAAATGCATGATGAATATATTCCTAAAGGTGGACAATAAACCTATTCCAATTTTTAACAGAAATGTATTTCCTCAATATAAGTAGTTGGAATTTGGTCAGTAGAACATCATTTCTGTTCTTGGTAGATGTGGAGCTACAGTGTTGTGAACTATGAGTTTTATAAATTATGTTTATTTTTTATATAAAATGATCCTGGGACATTAATTTTTGCTTGTTATTCTCTTGCAGTACTTCACCTTAAAAGGACTCTTATTTTCTCTTTCTTGAGAATTACTGGAAAATGGATTTTCCCCTTAGAAATCTAGCACATTCCTGAACACGGCCTAGCAGTGGAATGAATGGTAGGCAGTCCATCTGTTAAGGATTTTCTTTGTCTAAAGAAAACCTGCCACTGGTTTGCCTTCTTGTATGTAAAATAAGGTGATTGGGAGAGACTACTGATTTTGACATTTTAATTTTAGCACAATGTGTTTTCATGAAACATAAAAACCTCCATTATGTTTTTGTGACATAGAGTCACATCTGACAACTCCAGGGCTAAAAATCGTGATTGGTAGGCCAACAGAATCCATAAACTCTGAAGTCCTTCACAGCTAAAAAAATCTATGATAATTTATAATTGAAGATAATGGCCAACGTTTACAACCTTCCAGCAGGTGGCCCCTGTTTTCTTTCCCTGGAATGCCCTTTTAAATGCCATGAAAGTTTCTCCAGAACCCATCCTTCAAATTCAAAGTCAATTCTCTTCTCCCAGAAAACTTCCTTGTCCTCCAGGAAAAATTTGTCTCTATAGTTCTTACACTTCTCTAGTCTATAATCAAAATTGGCTATCATGAAATGTTCGCATAATTGCATCATGGAGAGGGGAAACAAGAAATAGATCAAAACCAAAACTTTGACTGAAGTCCTTATTATTAGAGGAGCCAGGGGACAAGAAGAGTACAGAACGAAGGCTTTAACATCCACTAAATTTATTCTGTGTCACAAATTCCGATCACCAAATCTATCGTGAAGAGCTGGTCTTCAAAACCTTTGTTGTCAGTAATGAACTCTGCTTGATGTGAAACCATTTATTTCATACTTTTTTTTTCCTTTGGTAGCGGTAAAAATATCAGATGTTTTTTTTTTTTTTTTTTAATTTTTTATTTTTTATAAACATATATTTTTTATATACATATATTTTTATCCCCAGGTCTGTGAATCACCAGGTTTACACACTTCACAGCACTCACCAAATCACATACCCTCCCCAATGTCCATAATCCCACCCCCTTCTCCCCAACCCCCTCCCCCCGGCAACCCTCAGTTTTGAGTTTCGCTCATTGGCCCCGTCAGATTATGCCTTAGGCCTCAAAGAAACAGCGAAGGCTTTACCACAGAGAGTTCAGCAGGTGCCTTTCTGCATTAAGCCGTCAGCTTCATCAAGAAAACACATGCCTCATAAATGTGAATTGGAATAGAAGTCAATCTTTACAACATCCTCTTGAATAACTGTTTACTTTTTGCTACCAGATAGCCTTGGACATTTGAACATGTTTTAATTCCTTGAGCTTATTGGCCTAAAATCTGTTTCATAGAAAAGTCCTGCCTAGAATAAACCCAAAATTTGCCTCAGGGCTCTGTGATACAGTAGAAAAAAGATATGCTAGGAGAGCCTAGAAATGCAATTCTGATTCAGCTGCACTGCAGGAAGGAAAGTAAGAAAACTATTAACATAGGGCAACACAACTGATGTGCATACATCATGAAAGAAGCATGATACCACCAGGACATCTGTCTTGTCTTGTTTTGTTTTTAAGATTTTATTTATTTATTTGACAGAGAGAGAGAGAGATCACAAGTAGGCAGAGAGGCAGGCAGAGGGAGACGGGGAAGCAGGCACCCTGCTGAGCAGAGAGCTTGATGTGGGGCTCTATCCCAGGATCATGACCAGGGCTGAAGGCAGAGGCTTAACCCACTGAGCCACTCAGGCACCCCAATACATCTGTCTTAAGAACTCATTGTGTCTTAGCATGGTAAATACCAGTATGTCGATATTAAAGACTTCCAGATGTTGAACAGAGAAATCCCAATCTGATTTATCTTTAGGAAATCTAATGATGCTAGCAAATAAATAGTGGAAATTTTCAGTAGAGATAATGAAGGACTTGGCAATTTGGTACAAAGAAAGTATTTTTTCCCATTACAGAAAAAAAAAAGATATGTATTGCATTCTTGGGTTTATGTTATTTTATATATTTATCAAGATTCTAAGAGAAATGGTTTTTCTCTGGGGAAGACAGTTCAATGTTTAAATAAAACCTCTCTAAATTATTCTTCTACACATGCTGAAATAAACAAAAAGTGGTTGTCTTTGATTCACATCATATAAAAAATAAACTTACTATAAAACTTAAACCTACTAAAACCTCTAGTAAAAAACAGAAGCAAATCTTGTGACATTGGCTTGTCACGATTTCTCAAATATAACTCCAAAAGCACAATTCATGAAGAAAGACTTGATAAAATGAATTCTAGCAAAATTAAAAACTTGGGATCTTCAAAAGACACCATAAAGACAAGGGCGGGCCAGTGAGAGTAAAGAGTCACAAAATGTGTATCTGGTCAAGGACTTGTTTTCAGAATAGAAAAGTAAACAAACCCAATCTCTCCAGAAACTCTCACAATGCAATAGCAAACAGAACACCCAATCAAAAGATTTGAACACACACATTAGCAAAGAAGTTTTCATTTGCATTTCCCTAATGCCTAGTGATAGGGGACACTTTTCCACGTGCTTATTGCTCATCTGTATGTCCTTTTCAGTGAAACATCTGTTCACATCTTTTGCTCCTTTCCTGACTGAATTTATTGTGGTTTTTTTTTTTTTTTTGGATGTGAGTTTTTGAAAGTTCTTATAGATCCCAAATGCAATTTCCTTATAGGAATTGTGGTTTGTAAACTTTTTTTTAGCAGTTTTTTTTTTTTTTAAAGATTTTATTTATTTATCAGAGGGAGAGAGGGAGAGAAAGCAAGTACAGGCAGACATAATGGCATGCAGAGGCAGAGGGAGAAGCAGGCTCCCCGCTGAGCAAGGAGCCCGATGTGGGACTGGATCCCAGGACGCTGGGATCATGACCTGAGCCGAAGGCAGCTGCTTAACCAACTGAGCCACCCAGGCGTCCCGTTCTTAGCAGTTTTTAACTAGTCTTTTCATCTTCTTCAGAGCATTCTTTGGAAAGCCAACGTTTTGATTTCTGTGAGTCAGTTGTATCTTTTTTTTTTTTTTTTTTTTCTGTTTCGTGGACTATGCTTTTTTGCCTAGCTCTAAATCTTGAAGATTTTCTTTAATCAGAAACAAAGACTGTTGGAGTAGGGTAGGTATTGTCAAAAAGGCTGTTTGGTTTTACTTTTTTGGCTTGAGGGAACAGGCGTTTCCTGCAGGTTTTCTTTCTGTGCCTGCTGGTTGTGCCAGCTCAGATGCTGTGCCCTTGCTGGCTGGTGCATATAGGAGGCAATAAGAAAAGCAAAGGAATTCAAAGCCCCTAAGTCTTTCCTTAAGTTCTGTAGTCCCTAGGCAGCCCACCTCCTTCTTTTACCTTTGAGAGACTTTGTACGGGATTCTTTGAGTCCTATCATGACCTTATATGACATTTGCCTGGAGCAGCTGTTGGTCATTCTATTGGAAAATCTGGATCTAAAACTTTTCTCTCATTCTCAATAGACTTTTCTATAGTAGTGAAATTTTTATTCTCATTAAAGCATCCTATGTTGAAGATCTGTAGGTATGTACTGTGTGAGTTTCAGTATCTCAAGGAGGGATTCATACCAGGTACACAATAATACAGCCCGGGCTGTCAAATTGTATTTTTTACATAATATCTCAAGAGAAATTTTAATTTCTGAAACCTCTACTTGTTGAAAGAAATCATGATTACCTCTACTCATTTCTTAATTAATATAGCTCAGCCAAATTTCCTTTCAGACTTCCCTTTCAGTCTCCTTATTAGTTGTATTGTTTTGAATGCCCTTCAGTTTGTCTCTGACCTAGTGTACAGACCTACTCAGATAATCATCTAATGCACCTTAATTACACCCTGCAGGGTAGGACACCTTTTACAGTGTTCTGTAGAGGAGACATGCCAGGTGCCTACCTCACAATTCAGAGGTCTCAGAGAGCACCTAAACGTGCCTTATCAGGATCTGCAGAAAACACATAAAAGCACCATTAATTGATTATATACATGAGTACAATTAATATAGCAATGACCTAAATAAATATGCTTGAGTATTGCTTGAATATTAAAAAAGGTAACAAGTAATATATCATTTTAAATTAAGTATCATAGGGTAGGACTTTCGGCCATGACCAAGAGATAAATAACCCCTCAGTAAATCCTCTCTGAATGCAACTATCCTTTTATACCGAGTGGACAGGAACCATTGTGTCAGCACACTGGAATCTGACTAGAGAAACAGAGAAGCCTGAGAAGCATTTGTCTTTAAAGGTATCCTAAATAGTAGAGAATAATAGGGAGCTAATGACAAAGCAGAACTGTGGTTTATAGAAGAGTATGACAAAAACGGGGCACTTTTGTGGCTTAAGGATCACATCTTAGTAACTGTACATATTGAGCTACACAAGAAGTACAGTCACCGAAAAAGCACAATCCACTTACGGCAATACTGATGGCAAAGTTTTCTTCCTCCCAAATCAAGGGGAACCCAGTTATCTGTGTGTTCATGTGCAGTAAGTACAGGCTTAGAAATATGATAGAAATATCTATAGAGGCAAAAAAGGCACAGAAGAAAGAAGGGTCTTTTCCCTCCCTAAGCCTCAGGAACAGGAAGAAAGAGGTCCTAGACATGATACTTGGAAAAATCTTGAAGTGGGGGAGATGAACGCCCTGTGGTGAGATGTGTGGGCTATTTTAGGGAAATGGCCACAAGGGCAAGAAGGAGAGGTATACGAATATTTGGTAGAGCCTTGTGTGTGGCATGAGAAGAGGGGAGTTGCTCTGAATTTTAGAGGTAGTCAGGCACGAGATGGAGATGGACTTTTTAAACTTTGTCACAGAGTTGGAGTTTGTCCCTAGAGGGATCCAGAGCCGTTATTGAAAGGTTGCTTCCTGGCGAGAGCTATATCAGATATGATTCTTCGAAATGCCAATCTGCTCATTGGCTGCATGGGTTAGATTTAGGGAGACTGCTTGAGGAATTGGTTAACATCCACCAATTGGTGTAGGAGGAAAGGACAGACTTAGAGCAATTCCTCTGAAGCTGTTTGGTCTTGGGCCCCATTACACTATTAAAATTACTGTGGCTGCACAGAGCTTTTGCTTTTTTTTTTTTCTTCAAATTTGCCATGGAAGAAATTAATACAAATTTTTAAATGATTAATTTTAATTATCAATTACAAAACCACAACAGAAATGTTCTTTTTATGAAAACTATAAAGCATTAGGAAATAAATTTTTCAAATTAAAAATCTGTGAAAAGAGTGGCATTATTTTATAATTTTGTAAATCTCCTCAGTGTCCGGCTTACTAAGACAATTGGATCCTGATATCTCCTTCTGCATTCTGAATAATCTTGTTTTCGTTGATCTATCTGAAAAAAATGTGGTCTTACATAGACATGATTTGGAAAAGGAAGGAATGCTTTTGTATCCTTTTCAGATAACTTTGGCTTTTTTTCTTTAATACTTCACTAAAACTTAGGTAGAGTTAGCTTATAAAACTTTAACTCCGGTGTAAAACTGGAAATATATCAATAAATTTACACATGTTGTTACATTAAAATCCCTTGGTTTTCTTGTGCTTTGAATGGATCTTCTCCCTGTGAATGAGCTTATAACAAAAGAAGTTTTTTCGTAGATACTGGTTCATAACACATTATTCATAACTTTCCAAAATTAACACATTTTATTATATGATACTTTAGGAAATCGTACTTGTTAATACTCTTGATCTCATCAGAATATCCTTTAAAAATATTCTTTTAGAAGCAGCTAGTATATAGTGTACTTTTAGTTTCAGAGGCAGAGTTCAGTGATTCATCAGTCTTATATAATACCCAGCGCTCATTACGCCATGTGCCCTCCTTCATGCCCGTCGCCCTCTCCCCTCCCCTCAGTTGGTTAAGCAACTGCCTTCAGCTCAGGTCATGATCCTAGGGTCCTGGGATTGAGCTCCACATCTGGCTCTCTCCCCTCCCCTTCAGCAACCCTCAGTTTGTTTCCTGTGGTCTCCTAGGGTTTGTCTCTCTCTGTGATAATGTCTGGTTTTATTTTTTCTCCTTTCCTCTACGATCCTGTTTTGTTTCTTAAATTCCACATGTGAGTGAAATTATATAATTGTCTTTCTCTGATTGACAAAGTCCTACTTTTGATAGTTTTGCATCAAAAACATGTAGCAGACATCTTTTCCTATAAGGGGAGTCAGACTGTAACATCTGATGGATGGGGGGAACAGTGTAAAATAGTTCAGTCATAACTGACTCACAATGAAAAGTAAAATTTTCTTTAAGCCACTTCAAGTAGGGCATCTTATTTTATGTTTGAAATTTCTACTCTAATAAACATAATATCACATAACTCTGTGCTTTATTTACCTTAATATTTCTTTATTTGTGCATTTTCTTAATGAGATTGTTTTTTACTTCTGTTAAAACTTGTCCAGTGTATCTATGAACTGAGGATACACAAAATATTTGTATACATAAAACAGATCATAAAAGATCAATGCAGTTCTCTCAAATAATGCACTTAGTTATGAGCACAACCAAAAGAAATCTAGTAATTTACTTTTAGTCTATGCTAAAAGCATTGCCTCTTAGAGGATTTTAGTTGTATGTTATCAAAATCAAATTTTAATATTCATCTTCAAGTATTCTGTATGCAATTATTTTTTATTTTTTTATGAATAGATCATACTCTAAATGAGGTAATAGTTTTAACAAGTGAATATAAAATAAATGGTAAGATACAGTATGCACACAGAAGTCCCAGAGCAGAATTTAATTTGATCTTTTCTCTGTCTTTAAAAATAATTTTTTAAAAATATTTTATTTATTTATTTGACAGAGAGAGAGATCACAAGGAGGCAGAGAGGCAGGCAGAGAGAGAGGGGGAAGCGGACTCCTGCTGAGCAGAGAGCCCGATGCGGGGCTTGATGGGGGCTCAATCCCAGGACCCTGAGAACACGACCTGAGATGAAGGCAGAGGTTTAACCCACTGAGCCACCCAGGCGCCCTGAAAAATAATTTTTGATCATAATTTTTGATTATAACATAATATAATAAATGTAGCTTAGTAGAATGACAGCTAATTATATCAAAACTCCTAGCTATGTAGAACCTATGCTTAACATTGACCTTGAAATAGTTTTCTTGGTTTTGCCAAGAGAAGAGCTACTCATACTTTAAATGCTGTAGCTTTCTCAACCTTGAAGGAAACTTATCCTCTGAAACCTCTACTATGGTGTTTTTCTGGGGATGGAGCAATATTTTCTGACAGTGTAATTGGAGTTATAGTTATATGTTGATACTGAATAGCCTGAGACTTAAAAGTTAGTGCTAGACAAATTCTTATTATTTGCACTCACCAGAAATAGGTACAGCAGCAAAAAGTTAATCATATGCGTCATTTTCAGGAAGACAAGGGAAGCAAAAATGAAGACCTTAAGCTCCTCATTTCAGATTTTGGAACAGAAGCTAAAGCCTTCCCATCATGTCAATAAGCTTGACTTTACAAAAAGGTGGGAAAATAATGCATGGAGAAAAGGTGTACATTCCTAAAACAAAAGATTGGCTGATAGTCCTCTGAGTATATAATACCATGATCCTTTTTTCCACAAAGACAAGTATTTCTCCATGTGGTTCTCAGAATGGTTATACCAGAATCACATGAGATGCTTGTTAAGAAGACTATTTGGGGGAATATTTTTGAGCTGTTAAATCAGTTTATCTGAGTTGGGACTGAGGGGTCTGAATTTTTAAGAAGAACCTCCAGAGGATTCAATAAATGTTGAAGTTTGAAAACTGCTGGCTGAGAGCTTGGGCCACAGTCACCTTTATGTCATGATGAGAGGTACATTCCCCCTAATTTTGCACCTTCTTTGTGATGGAGTTTTATGCAGTTTACACTCACATAGTTACTGATTCTCCAACTTTCCTTTGTAAACCAGACTTGGACTTGTGTCCACCAGCTGATGAAATCCATTCCTTTGGAACTGCCTTCTGGCCAACAATGCTACTTCACTAGAATATCTCGCTTTATCTTCACAGCATTGCTGGTGTCCTTAAGGGAATATTAGTGCCTTTATCCCAGAGGTTGTAAAAAGAGTATAAAACAAAAAGATTAAAAGTGAGGATTCTCAGAGGAGTAATGCATATGAGAAAAAAGAAGCTACTACAACTACTTTAAGTACTGACTTTTAAGGTTATGCTAACATAAATGTACGTTATTAAATTTGCAGGAAAAAATAAATAAAATGAAGCATGTATATGACATGTTAGAAATACATTTTTCAAAACAGTGACTAAAAAACATGTTGTAATTAGGGATTTTTTAAGAGCATTTTTTTTTTTCTCCTGGGGATTGGAATTTATCTACCTATCTATCTCCTATATACACGTATATCATTCTAACTCTGCATTTCTTTCGGGAAGTCATTATGCATGAAAATAAGGGATTGTCTCTGTAAATGTTGGGGTTTTTATTCATTCAGTAAATATTTCTTGAACACCTACTACATTGCAGGCACTATTTTAGAAGCAGTTTAGATTGTAAGAACAAACCAGAAATAATAAGGCCCAAGGTCTTCTAAGACCTCAATTCCAGTGGAAGAGGTGAGACAGTTAGCAAATCATCAGTAAATCTCTGTCAGGTAATATAAATGCTGTGACGAGAAATAGAGCAGAGTAGCATGTTTTATAAGTGTGGTCAGGGAAAAATTCTCCAGTAACTTGACATTTGAATGGGAACCTGAAGGAAATGAAGGAGAAATTCATGTACCTATTTTGGGAGTCCAACTCCAGGCAGTCAGAACAAGCACAAGGACTGAGGCAGAGGCTTGTGCAGCAAAACTGAGGGGCAGCGGGGAGACCAGAGTGGCTAGAGTTAAGGTAAGAGAGGATATCTAGAAGGAGATGAGATCGGAAAAGTAGCAGAGGACCAGATCACAGAAAACGTTTTCGCTCATTGTGAGGGCTTAAGATTTACTGTGGTCAAGTAGGAAGCCATTGGCAGGTGTCGAGCATGATACTCTGTCAGTTTATAAAGAATTCCTCTGATTTCCACATGGAGAGTGGGCTGTGGAAAAGCAAGAGTGGAAATAGGGATATTGTTCCAAGGCTTTTTAAAACCGTCTAAGCTAAAGGGAACGTTGTCTTGGTCTAGAGTGTTTGCAGTGGAAATAGGGGAAGATGGCTGGCTTCGGTTATATTTCTTAGATAATTTGTTGTTAAGTAAGATGCGAATGCAAGAGAAGGAAAAGAAAATGACAAAAGTTTTTATTCAGAGAGATGGGAGTTGTTATTTACTTCCTTACTGAAGTAAGGCAGACAGAGGAGCCTTTGAGGTTGGGAGAGGGGAATGGGGGATTAAGTGTTTCATTTGGAACATGGCAAGCTTGAGGGGCCGGTTGGTCATACAAGTGGAGAGATCGGGTCGGCTGATCATTATATGGGGCTGCCGTTTAGGGAAGGGAAGAGGTCAGTCAAGGATCTAAATTTGGAGTCATCAAATACAAAGACCACTTAAAGCCATACAATTGGTGTGACCATGTAGGAAGTATGTGTGACCACGTAGGAAGTACGTTCAGATACAGGACATAGCCAAGAACAAAGCCCTACTGCACGCGACTGTTTAGAGATGCAGGAGATAAAATCCATAAAAGAAATTCGGAAGAAACCAAGAGTGTCACAGGAGCAAAACAAACAAGAGTAACACGCCTGAGTATAGATCAGTGCGTGGTCGAAAAGGGAGAAGTAAAAGTCTGAGGTTGCTGGGGTTTGTCAGTATTCAAACAGCCAGTCAAGATGTTACCTAAAACTGGATTAAGAGTGGGTGATTTTACAAACAGACCCTAAAAATAAAGTTCAAGTACTATCTACCACTATCTTGAGACACACAAAGTATGGTAATTCCACATGCCAATGTAATCTAACAAAGAGAAGAGCCATTGTTTATACAAAACAAATCACTGAAAACCCAAATATCAAAGCAGTAGCTGATCTGTGATGTAATTATAGGTTTTGTTGTAATTTATAGGGCAGACAGATAATAAATGGTAGTATACTGGGGCGTTTGGGGGGTAGGAAAAGAATAAATGAAACAAGATGGGATCGGGAGGGAGACAAACCATAAGAGACTCTTCATCTCACAAAACTGAGGGTTGCTGGGGGGTGGATTAGGGAGAGGGTGGTGGGGTTATGGACATTGGGGAGGATATGTGATAGGTGAGTGCTGTGAAGTGTGTAAACTTGGCGATTCACAGACCTGTACACTTGGCGTTATATGTTTATAAAAAATTAAAAAAAATTACAAAGATAATTGTTTTCCTGTTTTGAAGAATCCAGTACTCCAGTCCTCTTATTGTCTGGATTTCTCATTTTTGTATACTGTTACAGAAAGGTAAATAGGGTTATTACTGTTTTTCTGTTCAAGGTTGGAATGCTTTTTCTACAAGTTGTTGCATAGATAAAGGAAGGTGAAATGAAGTAAATATTAAAACTTTAAAATACAGGTTTTTTAAAGGATGAAATAAATCTATGAATTCTTAATGTATGTTTTGAAATTTGTATGGCATTTTGACAGAGGATGGTGAATTTTATTAATAATCAGTTTATATGCCTCACTGCCCTCTATTAAACTAGGTCTGATCTGCGTAGGGATGGCAAGTAGGTTCAGTTCTACTCTAGTACATAACACTGTCACTCTGAGGAGGGCAAATTTAGGTGAGGAAATCTCTGGAGAGAGAGCTCATTTTCCCCTGAGTTTTCCCCTCATCAACCTAGAACACCAGTGATTTTCAAATTTTTCATTTAGCAAACAGAAAAATGTGCTTGTATGCCTTCATAAAATTCCCACATTTATAAGAATTTCATTTAGGATGGTCAGGCTTTTTTGCTTTCCACAGAGGAATAAGGATTCTCCCTAAGAATACCAATGTTTGAATTCCTAATTCCCTCTTTGCTAGAGATGGCATTTCTGCAAACCCAGGCCTCTAAGCCTTGCCCAGCAGCACGCATTTCCAAAACCCATGGTAATGATTTCCAGATAATCATTTTAATTGAGCCTTGGGAAAACAGTATAATTAATGAGCTCTTTAATTGTGTAGACTTTAAAAAAAAATCATCCATTTGTTCTTGATCCCAATTTATAGTAAATACCCCAAAAATTAATTGGATCGCATGGAATTTCATGCGGACAGAGTGGGGATGTGATAGTTCAGAACACTTCCTAAAAAATCAGAGCTAGGAGAATGTACAGTGATGTCATTATCGTTATAGAAAACATGGAATGTTTTTATAATAATAATTACTCAGATACTTTTGTGTTATTGGGCATTTTTTTTTCTTTTTTGGCAGAAATATATAATTATACCATGCTACAGTTAAAAAAATGATAGATCGTTTTTATAGGACATACATGCTACAGTTTCTCTTTTTATTTGCTTAATTATACTTACTTCTATATTATTCTTCAAGATTTACACTGAAAGCTAAGTCAGCAGTTATAGCAAAAATAATATAAAATTATAATGTAATGTTAAGACCATTTACCTGGACGTAACTGGGTCATAGCTTTTAATATGGTTTTTGGTAGAGTAATTTTCCATTTACATTTCTAAGGATCTTGTCTTACCAAGTGGAATTTTTCCATTCTGTGGGGTAGGAGATGAAAGCAGTGAATCACTGACCTTATCATTTCAGAAACCAGGACAGCATTCCCTGACCAAAGCAAAATATTTTTTTGTAGTGGTAAGATACAATTCATATTATTTTACCCAGAAAATAAATTTTAAATGGATATCCCACAATTGGCTTTGCTTTTAAAGTCCTGTGTGTCACTTGATCTATTCACATATCTTCCTTCCCCAAATACCTCCTATAAGCATTACAAACAGTGACTTAAGGAAATACCTCCCCATAAATACTATCAAGTTGTTTATCCACTTTCCAGATATAAATTAATATTACCAAAAAAGGACAGAGAATATATTTGGTCTAACTAGGGATAAAGGAGGCGGCAAAACTTAACGTGGCCCCAGGGAGGAGCAGAGTCGCCATAAGTCTCAGTGCTAAAACTGGAGAAGCATTTGGAGAGGACCCGTCCTCAGCGCCCTGTGGTGTGTCTTTCCTTGGTAGAAGGTTCCTCAGTCCTGAACTGGGCTCCAGAAAAGAGGAAACACATTCCTAAGCCATTTCTGATTCTCTCTTTCTCTCCTACACCCATATATGTATATTTTATTTTATTCAGTTAACTTTGAAGGATGAACTGTTCAAGCTACTAAAATATGGAAGGATACAGAGATGTGAATTCTGATACACAATTACAGTGACTGTAGAGTAGCAGTGTCAATTTTTCCTTAGCTCCTTGAATTATGACAGTATAGGGAGGAGCAGGTGGCAAACCTGGAGAAATAAATTTAAGGAAAAATAAAACTCATAGCTTTAAGCAATTCTTTTCAAACCTTCATTTTCAGGCTCAAAAATCTTTGTAGATGTGAACTCCTTGTGGAAATTCAGTACATGTCGCCCAGTAGAGCATGTGGAGCAGCCCACCCAACATTCCTCTTCTCTGATAAGTCAACGTTTTATAAGTCTATAGTAGCCAAGAACTCTGCTACTCATTTTAAAAAGCAGTGGCTTATGGTGTTAAGTTTTTAATATAATTTTTGACAGTGATGATGGTGATTATATCTTTCTCACACAAGTAAGTATTTTGTTCAGTTTAATTTAACCATGGTTATTCTGCTCACTCTGTGTTAGGCATGTTGCTGTAGCCATAAGAGTATTTTTTTTAATTTTACCATTTTTACAAAAGTGTGATATTTTATGGACTTTTCCTGCTTTAAAAGCTTTTAATTATACTTCTGGGTTTCCTCCTCATGAATAGTGAGTTCTTTGTTATTTTTCTTGTAATTTTTATGGGGGCTTGTAAGATTACAATTGTTTTAGCTCAGGCTCTTCTATCAGATTACCAGACACTGGGTGGCTTAAGCAAGAAATATGTATTTCTCATAGTTTTGGAACCCAGAAGTCTGAGATCAAGGGGCCAGCATAGTTGGGTTCTTGGTGTGTCCTCCTCCTGGTTTACAAATGGCTATCTTAATTGCTGTGTCCTCAGATGGTGGAAAGAGAACTAGCCAGCTCTCTGGCCTCTTCTTTATGAGGGAGGGCCCTAATCCCACTCAAGAAGGCTCCACCCTCAAGACCCAATTACCCCCAAAAGGCTCTGCTTCAAAATAAATTCGGTCACTTTGGGATTAGCGTTTTAACATAGGAATTGTGGGAGGAGACATTCAGTCCACCACTGGCATCTTTTGTGTACTTTAAAGAATTTGAATGATAAACTGGATGCAGACAGGAGAAGAAGAGATATACACAGCACTGATGTGTTCAAAAATTCTCTAAATTTACCTAAGTATGGAAACATAATCTCTTCAATGGCCTGTTCCTCAGTGCAGTGAACTCTGGCATTAGTAGAGAAGAGTTCAAGTCTCTGTTATAAGATGCACTTCCCGTCCCTAAGCCCATCCTTTTCCTGGTCTTCACAACTCAGTGGGCAAACCCAGCTACCCAGTGGGTCAGGCCCCAGTTTTAGCAGCATCCTTACCCTTCCTGGCACCTCCCGACCTGTGCCATCCATTCACATTCCTGTTGGAATCCAAGCATATCTTCGTTGCTCATCTTCATTGCCGCCACTGTCATCCAAGACGTGAGCACATTTCTCTGAGCTGATTGCCATGGTGTTTCGATTGCTTTTTGCATTTCTACCCTTGCTGTTGTACAGTCTGTTCTCCATAGTGCAGCGATTTAAAAAATCACTGTATTCTATGATAAGGGCCTATTCAGCCAGAGTGGCCCCACCCCGGTTGAACTGCCATTTTGTTGTAAAACTTCAATTGACCTTGGCACACCACCCCCCCTCCCTGCTAGGGGAACTTATTTAAAAGTAAGTCCGGGAAACCAGTCCCACGAAACAAAGTCCAAGTACAAGGGTGGGTCAGGCCAGGTGGAGATATTCAATCAGTGGGGGCACATACTGTCTCCTAGCTACCAAGGTGATGGGCTAGTTTCCATGGCTACTGTGGGGTGAATTGTAATTCAATTAGCCACCTGTGTGTGGCCAGGCCCAACCACAGGGCCTTTGCTCTATAAAAGTTAGTCTGCAAAACAGGGAGGGGTTGTCCTCTCTGTAGGGGCCGCCCAACTGGTCTGTTTGATGGTCGATCTGATTCTTGATGCTTGGCACAAAATAAAGCTTTGCTTGACCTTTGCTTTGTATCAGTCTCGCTCCTTTAATCACGAACCCATTATTGGGGTACCCAATTTGGGGGAGACCCGACACTATCTGTTTCATAACATCCCTCTCAACTTTTATAATTCAAATGAAATCTAAGCCTGTACCCAGAGTTTTTTAATTCCTACCTGACTCATCCATTTACTCTTCTGTCCTCCTCGGGTCCCTTCCTTTTCTTTGCTGACTCCAGCCACGCTGGCCTGTCTTCTCTTCCTCAAAAAGCCTTGTCAGTACCTCCTCACAGCCTTCTCTTTGCTCATTTCTCCTTCTGAAATGCAATTTCTCTGCTGGTCTTACTTTGGCTAGTCAATTACATACCAGTTAAAAAGCCACTTTCTCAAGGAAATCTCACTCTTTGGTCAATTAAGTTAATTACATATTTTGATTCTTTGTATGGGACTTGTGCTAGGACTTTGTTAAATTGACCTTGTTAAGGAGAGCCCCAGGGAGTGGGATGGGGAACCACAGTTCAACAAAAGACATAAAAGAAACAGAGATAAAGAGGTTTGTTACTCATAGGTCCCGGGGGAGGAAACTTCCAACAGGGAGGCTGAGGCCTAATGTAGGCGGAGAGAGGCAGGCCCTGGGGCACATGCCTTTTTAGGGTCCTAGATGCAATGTTTTTAGGAGTCTTGGGCAAAGACAGGATTGGTCTATTCAAACCCAAAGGAGCCGAGTTTTGGTAAGTTCTGGGGAATTTGTATATAAGGGGCTGACGAGGGGAAGGCCCCAGGAGGCAGGGGAGACTTTTTATCACAGGGACCACTGGGGAGGTCCTATTAGAAATGTACGTTGAGGGGCGCCTGGGTGGCTCAGTAGGTTAAAGCTTCTGCCTTCAGCTCAGGTCATGATCCCAGGGTCCTGGGATTGAGCTCCACATCTGGCTCTCTGCCCAGCAGGGAGCCTACTTCCCTGTCTCTCTCTGCCTGCCTCTCTGCCTACTTGTGATCTCTGTCAAATAAATAAATAAAATTAAAAAAAAAAAAAAAAAGAAATGGAGGTTGACTTGTGACTGTGGGTTGTTACCTAGGGTGTGTGTTTGCGTCGGGGGCGGGAGTAGTGTTGGTTAAAGGTTCTCCAGGCCAAACAAGATGGGATGTGGAGCAACAGCATCATGGAGTAGCTTAGCTAAACCCTCTACAATTTCTTTGTTATTTCATTTCCTGGCTTGCATATTTGCTTCTTTATATTGTCTGTCCTCTCCTACTAAAAAATAAGCGCCAAGAAAGGAAGCTGTGCATGTTAATCACTGTACAATCTCTAGGTTTCTAACAAGAGGACATAGTAGTCTCTCAATTATTATTTACCATAAAAAGGAAGAAACTCTTCACAAATAAAAAGGCCAGCATCATGTACTTACATTTTCAGGGATCTTACTGGTATTATCTGATTGCCATACAGAGTTTAGCAAAACCTGGTAAATACTAGGAGTTAAAAAAATGATAGCATTGTTACTGTGTTGTTACCAAATAAATCAAGAATGCTGGGACTGGTTGGCCTCTGAATGGAACCAGTTTTCTCTAGGTTCTTTCTAAAACGACCTGATGGCTCCATTGAGGTACCATTCATCATTCTCATTCTCTGAAAGACCAGGCTTAGTACATCATTTCCAGCTTTAAGAAAGATCTTCGTCTTCAGTGGTCTCTCAAATTTCAGTGGAGATTTCATAATATATTGTAAGTTTTTCAAAGCGTTTATCTTAATTCACAACCCCTCCCCCCAATTCCATTTCTTGAGTAGATGAGGAGATAGATGGCCATAATTTTAAGATGATTTGCTTTGGCATTCTGTTTTCTTCTCAATGTTTAAAAATTAGGATTAGTTTCTTGAGGCCAGTGCCCTTTGAACTCTGTCACTCTTAAAATCAGTGATGTTAGCAATTTTCTTACTTTTGATTGCATTTTGAATTAATGGCTTCAGGAGATAGTTGTTGAGCAGCCCATAGGGTGTGCCTGCTGATCACAGCAGGAGATTTGGGCACCATTCCTAGTGTCAGTATTTTTAAGGCTATGGGGTTAGCAGGTGGATGTGACTGAAATTTACCAAAGAAATATAAAACTGACACTTTTGTTCATAAGAAGCTGAAATCAACTAGGGTAAAAAAGGCAGTCATCCACAAGTAAGTAAACACTATGAGATCAAAGAACAGCTCTGCATTATACTAATATCCTTTGTAATAAAGAAAATATGCCAAGAGAAAAACATATATAGTTTAGGAAACTCTCACTGAAAAATATGTAAAAAGAGTTAATTTGATGTCGTTAAGTTTCAAAAGTAGTATAACCTAGCTATGTCTATGTAAATGTCAAGTGATTAGGCATCTTAGTAAAGCACTGAATTTCATGTTCATGTTCCTATTATTAAGTGTTATTAAAAACATCTTATTCTGGGGGCGCCTGGGTGGCTCAGTCGGTTAAGTGTCTGACTCTTCATTTTGGCTCAGGTCATGATCTCAGGGGCATAAAACTGAGCCCTGTGTCAGGCTTTGTGATGGGCGTGGAGCCTGCTTAAGAGATCTCTGTCCCTCTCCTGCTTGCATCCTCTCTGCCTCTCTCTCTCTCTCTCAGAACAGCAACAATAAACAAACAAAACGAAATGAAAAAAGCCAACAGAAACCTCATTCTGAACATTTTGTTCCTCATGTTTGATTATCTCAAACACTGGTGAGGGAATGACTATTGGATCCATAGTCCTGATCCATTTAATTTTCTTCTCTGTCCTTTAGGGCTTTGTGATGAAAGAACTCAAAAGAAATGTGCAGAGGTAGGTGCCAGGTATCCCTTGGCACATTTAAGGTTTGGTGGGGCAAAGAGACAGATAAACATCTTAACATCCACCCCCTCCCCACCTCTGCACTTGGTGTTTACACAAAGTAACAAATTGCCTCCATACTCATGCTTTGTCTTTGGTTCTCCCTGAGGTATACCTGAACTTTGTCTCAGCTCACCAGTATCCCCTGAGGGATGCCTGACCCTACGATTCCCTCTGCATTTCCCTAATGGCATCCCCAAAACTCATGGATTCCAGAATCTTTATCTACTACATAAACTTTTGGTCCTTTCAGGAATGTTCTTTAAATTCAATACTATCCTTATGTATTGTGTGCCTAATCCATACCAAATGTTCTCCAAAGGCAGGGTTCAGATAAAAACACCACATAAGATAACATTTCCTCTTTGAAAGTGTTTACAATCAAGTGGAGGCAGTTTTAATTTGAAGTGGAAGGGATAATACAGAGTGGTTGTTACTAATTTTGTCTATGCTTTGGAGTTTCTAGAGAGCTTTTTAAAAAATATCAATATCCATGCTTCATACTGACCAATTAAATAAAAATCGTTGGTGCTTTTCAAAGCCCCCGCAGGTGATTTCAGTGTGCAGCTAAGACTGAGAAGTATTCAGTTGCTAATATGCTAATAGGAACATGAGAAAAATAAGAAAGGTTTTTTTTGTTGTTTTTTGTTTTTTTTAAGGTTATGTTGGAGCTCTCATGGGATGGGTGAGAGCTGCCTGGGACGGGGTAGGTGAAATGCTGGCATGGACACTCTGAGGGAAGAAAATGGCATAAAAAACTGTCATAGACTAATTGGCTTACTTGAAATTTGATATTTGTGTGAAGGAACTTTTTATACCTCTTTCATTCTACCCCTTGTTAGTATTTCTCTAGCCTGGGTACAGGGGCACGTGACCTACTACACAGGTTTGGTGGGGGGAAAACCCACAAATATTCCTAAAAATATAAGAATCCAAAATACAAAACCTGAAAATATTTACTCCATTGCTTTAAGAAAGTTTTACTCTGTTGACACATATATATATATAATTTACATAGGCTTCACAAAAATAGGTGTTGTTCCCTTTAAATCCTATTTACTAAATGAATAATCGTGTCCAAGTTTTTATTGTGAGCTTATCTGTGAAATATAATAATTTTACTATGAATATAATTTTTCTATTTATACATATGGTTGGGTAGCTGATACCTCAACCAGGCTGTTTTACTGGCATGAACAAAAAAGCAAGTAATTACAAAACCGTCTCCCTTGCAAACCAGCCATATTTCCTACGAAGTAGAAGATTTTTCTCTGACTTTCCTTTTTTCCTTCTTACCCTTCTCTGTAATATAAATTGACCCAAATGGATGCTTTTCATGAAGGGAGCTCTCTGGAGAGATACACTTATAAATTATTTTTTTAATTTTACAGATCAACTTACTGTTTCATATGTAATGATCATATTCTCCCCAAGTTTTAAACAACTGCCATAATTAGTTCTTTATGAAAAATAACCATATTTTAAACTGTGGAAGTAGATTTTAATACAGAGCTCTTAAGTGTGCACTTTGTAAACACAAAACCGATTCTGACTCTGTTACTGAATCTTTTATATGCATTCCATAACCGAAATGTTGTATCCTACCAAAAACTATCATATTTTAAATGAAATTAACTAATTTATTTATTCTCACCATTGCACATACCCTCCCCAATGTCCATTTTTTATTGGAAATTTTTATTGGAAATTGGATTGTTTGAATTTGAAATAAAACCACTAGATGGTGCTCTGTATCACGAATACCAGAGAAATATCTGACTCTGTAAGTAAAGGTCTTGAACCTAGTGTTACCAAGGCAACCGGCCTAGCTTGGTCTGGTAACTCGTGTTCCTTTTCCCCTTCCTTCTCTCTCGCTTCCTCTGTCCAAAGAACTGGTTTTCCTGTTTTATGCACATGGATTTACATAAGGTCTATTAAGGAAGGAAAAAAAAATGCATTGTATACCATTTTGGAGTAACCACTATATGCTGGTTAATTTGAAGGTAATACAATGGAAGTTTTGGGCAGGGTCTGAAGTAGTTCATGAACTCATTTAGGATATAAATCATAAAGCAAAAAAATTACAGAAGCATAAAATACCCTGTTTAGTACTCCATATGAGCTATTCTTTGTAAGTATGGTTTGCTCAAGAAGGCACCATATCACAAATTAGCAGATAACTTCTATGGACCTCTAAAAAGTGGGTTACATGGGACAATTTATTTACTTTCCCTAGTGTTAATTTTCTTAGATGTGTGGGTTAAACTAGTTCTATGACTCCATCTAATATAATATTTCTAATCTCTAGAATTATAGGGTTTGCATGAAAGGTTACATTAGGCCACAGTAGTCAGAAAAACCTTGTGAGTGAATTGAAAGTTACAGTGCATATTTGAAAGGCAAAAGTCTGAAGAAGAGGAATCTGACACTGACACCCAGACATGTAGAGACCAGAAGTATGTTTGTTTGCCTGAGAGGTTTCAGGTGCTCACATAGGAAATTCACTGTGTACACTTGGAGATTTACGCTCTCTCCCAAGTACTTAGAAGTGAAGCACGGCCTTAAGGTTTACAGTGGAAAAACAAAAACATAAAGGTTCAGATTGTCTTTCCACCAAAGACCTTTAAAATTGTGGTGTCTGCAAAATTAAAATGGCAAAAGCATAATTATGGTGTACATTCCTTGGGCGGGGGGGCGGGGAATGGCATAGTTCATTTTGATCAGTATAGTTTCTGAGGAGGCCCTGCATCGGAATTACTGGTGTAGTTTGTAGCAACTGTATCTTCTTGGGCTATACTGAAAACCTACTAAATTAGAATCTCTTGGTTGAGTTCTGAAATTTTCTTTTTTGACAAAGTCCTTAGAAAACCTGGAGGGGTATCCTAAGTTGCCTACAAAAGGGCATTAATAATTTGAATAAATAAATAATCTGAATAAATGAACAATTTGGATAAATAAATAATTCAAATAAATAAGTAAATTGTATAAGAGACAGGGTAAGTATCTGACAACAGGATATTCCATCTGTTTCTCAAGAGGAGATAGAGCCTTGAAAAGCCCATCCACTGAGACAATGAGACAAAAGACTCTGGTCATCTGTTTTGACATGTTATTAAGTTTCAGAAAAGTAGTGTTTGATTACATTTCCATCCTCTCTTATGTGGCCTAAATCAATATTGTATCCTATTTAGGGTGCTTTTTAATAGATAGTTAAATGACTTAATAAAGGAGGAGAAATGTACTGGGTAGAATTTATAACAAATAAAAAAGAAGGAAACCTCATGGGAAGACATTAGAAGAGCTCACTTGTTTAAACTCAACCATCACATTCTCAGATCGTTCTCAGATATTAACATCCTTGACCAATCTGTCTTAATCATTACATTCCAGCTTCCTCTCTTATCTCTGTTACTTTACTAGAGACTCACCACATTATGAGAGTATTACAGTGTATTATTTACTTATTTATTGTCTATTTCTACACGTTTGTTTTCGGCTCCTGGTAGCAGTTCAGTTTCTTTTTTTCTTCATCAGCAGAGCGTACTGAGAGGCATACAATTGTTGAATAAAGGGAAAAAATAATAAGTAACTGAACTGGTTTATAAATAAATCATGTAATTTTATTAATGAAAAGAACATGAAACACACAAAATATTTGTTATCTGTCTACTGTTGATGCAAGATTTTTCACTTCTAGGACTTCATTACTCAGTTATTGGGTTGCAAAATCCTACCTGTTGCTACTCTTGATACCGTAATGTGCATTTGAGGGGTTTTTTTTTTTAAATGATATCTAATGGATAGAGTATTTGATGGCATGTGTAAGACACTGGGAAAGGAAAAAGTAAAGAGTTTGGAACACTCATAGAAGAACTAATCAGAATAGGAAGCACATCCCTGAGTGTGTAGAATGCAGAACAGAGAATCCTCCTGTCTGATGTGCATATTCCGTGAACACAGCCTGTAACTAACATGTTTCTAGCAGGGCGCCATTAACTGTTTTAAGAAAAACATATGTACTACAGCATCTTCTAAGACATTTTGCAGGAAACTTTTAAAGATTAACTTCTGAAGAAAATTTCCCTGACCTATTGAAATTTCAAGTTCAGTAAATTGAATAAAAAATATACACGAGGCATTACTTAACTTCAGAGTTTTCTCTTGACTGAACTCTGAGTTTCCTGTTAGACTCAGTGAATGGGCCCTGCTTTAGAAATACCTAGAAGGGTTTTTAAAAAGTTTCCAGTTCTTTCTAGTTCTGTAATAGTTTATGCTTTTATTACCATTTTATATGTAATTGGCCATTAAAAACAAAGTATAATTACTAGATAAAAGTAAAATTTCTGGAGAAGTGCCATCATATAGTAATGGAGATATAACTTACAAATATTTAGAAAAGTGCAATTTTTCACCTTCTCCTGAAGATAATTGAAAATGTTATTTTTGAGCAGGTACATTCATGACTATAGTTTTCTTAAATCTTGATGGAACTTGTGGTTCTAATGCTGTTCAAACTTGTGCCTCAGGAGAGAGAGAATTTTCAGATTATTCCATGAGGCTGGCATTACCCCAGGATCAAAGCCTGTCAAAGATATTACAAGAAAAAGGTAGTAAATCTTATGAACATAAATGGAAAAATTCTAATAAAATTTTAGCAAACCAAATCAATGATTTTAGCAAATCATTTGAATTTAACAAATCAAATTTAGCAAATTTTGCTAAAATGCTAATAAAATTTTAGCAAATCAAAAAAACTTTTTTTTTTTTTTTTTTAAGGATTAAAAAAAAAGAGTAAGACATGGTAGCAAATGGGATTTATCCTTGGTAAGCAAGTTTGATTTAACACTTGAAAAATCAATGTAAATTGCAAGGTGCCTGGTTTCCTTAATCACTAGAGCATGTGACTCTTGATCTTGGGGTCATGAGTTTGAGCCCTACATTGGACACAGAGCTCACACACACACTAACAATGGAAATTACTATGTCAAAATACCAAAAAAGAAAAATCATATGATTGACTCAGTAGAATTGAAAAACCATTTGATCAAATATAACATCAATGCCTGACAAATCTGTGAGCAAATGAGGAATAAAGGGAAACTTTTCTATTTTGATGAAGAAAATCTGCAAAACTCCTAGAATGACCATCTCACTTATTAGTAAAAAACTGAACGCTTTCTCTCTAAGATCAGGAAAGAGACAAAGATATCTGATGACACTATTTATTTTAAACACTGTATTGAAGTTTTCATCCAGTGCAATAAAGCAAGAAAAAAGTCATTTAGGTTGGAAAGGAAGATAGTTTTCTCTTGCATATATTCATCTATATACAAAAAGAATTTTTCAAAAAAGCAAACAACCTGAAAAGTGAGTTTATTAGCAAGTTTATTAGCAAGTTTGGGGTTTCAATTTACAGAAATCAAATGTATTTCTGTAGGCTAGCAAGGAATAATGAGAAATTGAAACAAAATATATTTAAAATAGCATCAGAAAATAAAAGAGATGAATCTACAAAAAACAGAACAACTGTATCCTGAATACTACAAACCATTGCTGAAAGAATTAAATATCTTAATTGATGGAATGATAATATCATTTTCATAAGTCAGAAGACTTGCAGCAAATCCTTGGAAATCTAGTGTACAACAATATTACTATAGTTAACCATACTGTATTGTAAATTTCATTTTTAAATTAACTTTTATTTTAGAACATTTTAGACTGATGTGAAAATTGAGAAGATAACACCAGGTTCTGATAAACCCTACACTCAGACTTCCTCTTGTTAACATGTTATGTTCATATAAATGTCAGACCTAACAAAACAATACTGATAAATTATGAACTAAAATCCATACATTATTCAGGTTTCTTTAATCTTTACCTAATAACCATTTTAAATGAGAGTTCCATCCAGGATATCACATTCCCTTTAGTTCTTACTTCTCCTTCATCTCCTCTAGACTGTTAAATGATTCCATGCCGTCCTTATTTTTGATGACCTTGGCAGGTTTGCGGAGCAGTGGTCAGGTATTACAGAGTGCCTTCGTTTGGGATTTGCTGATATTTTTTATGATTAGAATGAGGTTATGGGGAGGAGGAGTCAAGATGGCGGAGAAGTAGCAGGCTGAGACTACTTCACCTAGCCAGAGATCAGCTAGATAGCTTATCTAAAGATTGCAAACACCTGAAAATCCATCGGCAGATCGAAGAGAAGAAGAACAGCAATTCTGGAAACAGAAAAACAACCACTTTCTGAAAGAAGATAAACAAGAAATCCAGGCGAGACCAAGTTAACCTAACAAGGACTGCGGTTTCAATACCAAGGAGAGCAGCGGAATTCCAGAGGAGGAGAAAGGCAAGCACGGAACTCATGGCTTTTTCCCTGTGATTTTTTTTAGTCTTGCAGTTAATTTAATTCTTTTCTTTTTCATTTTTTGTTTTTTTTTCTTGCCTTTGGGTAAAATTTTTTTTTAACTGTTATATTTTTCTTTTTTAACGATTTTTTACTAGTTTATCTAATATATATATTTTTTCTTTTTTATATTTTTCTTAGGTGTTTTCTTTTTTTAAAATTTTTTTTTCTTTTTTTTTTTTCTTTCTTTCTTCCTTTTTGAACCTTTTTTTATCCCCTTTCTCCCCCCTCACGATTTTGGATCTCTTCTAATTTGGTTAAAGCATATTTTCCTGGGGTTGTTGCCACCCTTTTAGTATTTTACTTGCCCCTTCATATACTCTTATCTGGACAAAATGACAAGACGGAAAAATTCAACACAAAAAAAAGAACAAGAGGCAGTACCGAAGGCTAGGGACCTAATCAATACAGACATTGGTAATATGTCAAATCTAGAGTTCAGAATGACAATTCTCAAGGTTCTAGCCGGGCTCGAAAAAGGCATGGAAGATATGAGAGAAACCCTCTCGAGAGATATAAAAGCCCTTTCTGGAGAAATAAAAGAACTAAAATCTAATCAAGTTGAAATCAAAAAAGCTATTAATGAGGTGCAATCAAAAATGGAGGCTCTCACTGCTAGGATAAATGAGGCAGAAGAAAGAATTAGTGATATAGAAGACCAAATGACAGAGAATAAAGAAGCTGAGCAAAAGAGGGACAAACAGCTACTGGACCACGAGGGAAGAATTCGAGAGATAAGTAACACCATAAGACGAAATACCATTAGAATAATTGGGAATCCAGAAGAAGAAGAAAGAGAGAGGGGAGCAGAAGGTATACTGGAGAGAATTATTGGGGAGAATTTCCCCAATATGGCAAAGGGAAAGAGCATCAAAATTCAGGAGGTTCAGAGAACGCCCCTCAAAATCAATAAGAATAGGCCCACACCCCGTCACCTAATAGTAAAATTTACAAGTCTCAGTGACAAAGAGAAAATCCTGAAAGCAGCCCAGGAAAAGAAGTCTGTAACATACAATGGTAAAAATATTAGATTGGCAGCTGACTTATCCACAGAGAACTGGCAGGCCAGAAAGAGCTGGAATGATATTTTCAGAGCACTAAATGAGAAAAACATGCAGCCAAGAATACTATATCCAGCTAGGCTATCATTGAAAATAGAAGGAGAGATTAAAAGCTTCCAGGACAAACAAAAACTGAAAGAATTTGCAAACACCAAACCAGCTCTACAGGGAATCTTGAAAGGGGTCCTCTAAGCAAAGAGAGAGCCTACAAGTGGTAGATCAGAAAGGAACAGAGACCATATACAGTAACAGTCACCTTTCAGGCAATACAATGGCCCTAAATTCATATCTCTCAATAGTTACCCTGAATGTTAATGGGCTAAATGCCCCTGTCAAAAGACACAGGGTATAAGAATGGATAAAAAAAACAAAACCCATCTATATGTTGCCTCCAAGAAACACATTTTAAGCCCGAAGACACCTCCAGATTTAAAGTGAGGGGGTGGACAAGAATTTACCATGCTAATGGACATTAGAAGAAAGCAGGAGTGGCAATCCTTATATCAGATTAATTAGATTTTAAGCCAAAGACTATAATAAGAGATGAGGAAGGACACTATATCATACTCAAAGGGTCTGTCCAACAAGAAGATTTAACAATTTTAAATATCTATGCCCCCAACGTGGGAGCAGCCAACTATATAAACCAATTAATAACAAAATCAAAGAAACACATCAACAATAATACAATAATAGTAGGGGACTTTAACACTCCCCTCACTGAAATGGACAGATCATCCAAGCAAAAGATCAGCAAGGAAATAAAGGCCTTAAACGACACACTGGACCAGATGGACATCACAGATATATTCAGAACATTTCATCCCAAAGCAACAGAATACACATTCTTCTCTAGTGCACATGGAACATCTCCAGAATAGATCACATCCTCGGTCCTAAATCAGGACTCAACCGGTATCAAAAGATTGGGATCATTCCCTGCATATTTTCAGACCACAATGCTCTAAAGCTAGAACTCAACCACAAAAGGAAATTTGAAAAGAACCCAAATACATGGAGACTAAACAGCATCCTTCTAAAGAATGAATGGGTCAACCGGGAAATTAAAGAAGAATTGAAAAAAATCATGGAAACAAATGATAATGAAAATACAACGGTTCAAAATCTGTGGGACACAACAAAGGCAGTCCTGAGAGGAAAATATATAGCGGTACGAGCCCTTCTCAAGAAACAAGAAAGGTCTCAGGTACACAAACTAACCCTACACCTAAAGGAGCTGGAGAAAGAACAAGAAAGAAACCCTAAGCCCAGCAGGAGAAGAGAAATCATAAAGATCAGAGCAGAAATCAATGAAATAGAAACCAAAAAAACAATAGAACAAATTAACGAAAGTAGGAGCTGGTTCTTTGAAAGAATTAATAAAATTGATAAACCCCTGGCCCGACTTATCAAAAAGAAAAGAGAAAGGACCCAAATAAATAAAATCATGAATGAAAGAGGAGAGATCACAACTAACATCAAAGAAATACAAACTATTATAAGAACATACTATGAGCAACTCTACGGCAATAAATTTGACAATCTGGAAGAAATGGATGCATTCCTAGAAACATATAAACTACCACAGCTGAACCACGAAGAAATAGAAAGCCTGAACAGACCCATAACGAGTAAGGAGATTGAAACAGTCATTAAAAATCTCCAAACAAACAAAAGCCCAGGGCCAGACGGCTTCCCGGGGGAATTCTACCAAACATTTAAAGAAGAATTAATTCCTATTCTCCTAAAACTGTTCCAAAAAATAGAAATGGAAAGAAAACTTCCAAACTCATTTTATGAGGCCAGCATCACCTTGATCCCCAAACCAGACAAGGATCCCACCAAAAAAGAGAGCTATAGACCAATATCCTTGATGAACACAGATGCGAAAATACTCAACAAAATACTAGCCAATAGGATTCAACAGTACATTAAAAAGATTATTCACCACGACCAAGTGGGATTTATTCCAGGGCTGCAAGATTGGTTCAACATCCGCAAATCAGTCAATGTGATACAACACATCAATAAAAGTAAGAACAAGAACCATATGATACTCTCAATAGATGCTGAAAAAGCATTTGACAAAGTACAGCATCCCTTCCTGATCAAAACTCTTCAAAGTGTAGGGATAGAGGGCACATACCTCAATATCATCAAAGCCATCTATGAAAAACCCACCGCAAATATCATTCTCAATGGAGAAAAACTGAAAGCTTTTCCGCTAAGGTCAGGAACACGGCAGGGATGTCCATTATCACCACTGCTATTCAACATCGTACTAGAGGTCCTAGCCTCAGCAATCAGACAACAAAAGGAAATTAAAGGCATCCAAATCGGCAAAGAAGAAGTCAAATTATCACTCTTCGCAGATGATATGATACTATATGTGGAAAACCCAAAAGACTCCACTCCAAAACTGCTAGAACTTATACAGGAATTCAGTAAAGTGTCAGGATATAAAATCAATGCACAGAAATCAGTTGCATTTCTCTACACCAACAGCAAGACAGAAGAAAGAGAAATTAAGGAGTCAATCCCATTTACAATTGCACCCAAAACCATAAGATACCTAGGAATAAACCTAACCAAAGAGACACAGAATCTATACTCAGAAAACTATAAAGTACTCATGAAAGAAATTGAGGAAGACACAAAGAAATGGAAAAATGTTCCATGCTCCTGGATTGGAAGAATAACTATTGTGAAAATGTCTATGCTACCTAAAGCAATCTACACATTTAATGCAATTCCTATCAAAGTACCATCCATCTTTTTCAACGAAATGGAACAAATAATGCTAAAATTTATATGGAACCAGAAAAGACCTCGAATAGCCAAAGGGATATTGAAAAAGAAAGCCAACGTTGGTGGCATCACAATTCCGGACTTCAAGCTCTATTACAAAGCTGTCATCATCAAGACAGCATGGTACTGGCACAAAAACAGACCCATAGATCAATGGAACAGAATAGAGAGCCCAGAAATAGACCCTCAACTCTATGGTCAACTAATCTTTGACAAAGCAGGAAAGAATATCCAATGGAAAAAAGACAGCCTCTTCAATAAATGGTGCTGGGAAAATTGGACAGCCACATGCAGAAAAATGAAATTGGACCATTTCCTTACACCACACACAAAAATAGACTCAAAATGGATGAAGGACCTCAATGTGCGAAAGGAATCCATCAAAATCCTTGAGGAGAACACAGGCAGCAACCTCTTCGACCTCAGCCGCAGCAACATCTTCCTAGGAACAACGCCAAAGGCAAGGGAAGCAAGGGCAAAAATGAACTATTGGGATTTCATCAAGATCAAAAGCTTTTGCACAGCAAAGGAAACAGTTAACAAAATCAAAAGACAACTGACAGAATGGGAGAAGATATTTGCAAACGACATATCAGATAAAGGACTAGTGTCCAGAATCTATAAAGAACTTAGCAAACTCAACACCCAAAGAACAAATAATCCAATCAAGAAATGGGCAGAGGACATGAAAAGACATTTCTGCAAAGAAGACATCCATATGGCCAACATACACATGAAAAAGTGCTCCATATCACTCGGCATCAGGGAAATACAAATCAAAACCACAATGCGATATCACCTCACACCAGTCAGAATGGCTAAAATTAACAAGTTAGGAAATGACAGATGCTGGCGAGGATGCGGAGAAAGGGGAACCCTCCTACACTGCTGGTGGGAATGCAAGCTGGTGCAACCACTCTGGAAAACAGCATGGAGGTTCCTCAAAATGTTGAAAATAGAACTGCCCTATGACCCAGCAATTGCACTATTGGGTATTTACCCTAAAGATACAAAAGTAGTGATCCAAAGGGGCACGTGTACCCGAATGTTTATAGCAGCAATGTCCACAATAGCCAAACTATGGAAAGAACCTAGATGTCCATCAACAGATGAATGGATCAAGAAGATGTGGTATATATACACAATGGAATACTATGCAGCCATCAAAAGAAATGAAATCTTGCCATTTGCGACAACATGGATGGAACTAGAGCGTATCATGCTTAGTGAAATAAGTCAAGCAGAGAAAGACAACTATCATGTGATCTCCCTGATATGAGGAAGTGGTGATGCAACATGGGGGCTTAAGTGGGTAGGAGAAGAATCAATGAAACAAGATGGGATTGGGAGGGAGACAAACCATAAGTGACTCTTAATCTCACAAAACAAACTGAGGGTTGCTGGGGGGAGGGGGTTTGGGAGAAGGGGGTGGTATTATGGACATTGGGGAGGGTATGTGCTTTGGTGAGTGCTGTGAAGTGTGTAAACCTGGTGATTCACAGACCTGTACCCCTGGGGATAAAAATATATGTTTATAAAATAAAAAATAGAATGAGGTTATGGGTTTTTATGAGAAAGGTTAGAGAGGTGAAGTGCCATTTTCACCATATCCTGAGAAGAGTACATACTAATAACATGCTTTTTCACTGTTTAATGTAAAAATTCATTATCTAGCTGAGTTAATGTATGTCATGTTTCTCCAATGTAAAGTTACCCAGACCTTTCCTCTTCCTTTCGTAATCTTTTCAAGAAGATCACTGTGTGCAGGCCCACTTAAGAAATGAGGAGTTATAGTCCAAGGTGAATATCCTCATAAATTATTTGAAATAATTTTCCAGGTCTGCTCTCCCCACTTACTTGTTTATTCAATCTTTTATTTTGGTTTTGACTCATGGATATCTATTCTATGCATTGGGTCATAATCTAATACTATTTTATTAATTTTGCTGCTCAAATTGTTTTGGCTTTGGCTACTGGGAGCTCATTGGTTCCTGCTCTTTGACACACCCCCATTATGGCAGTGTTTGCTTTTTTGGAGGGCACTTCCATATTTTATGCCACTATATATATCTTACATATTCACTGTCTCAGTTCTAGACTGAGCTATTTCTCCAAATTATCATGGTTTCTTTTATTGGAGAATAGTATTGAAGACCAAGATACAAGCACTAGGGATATGCTTAGTGCTACTCGTGTATCATTGGTTCTATACCTTACAGCTCACAGAGCAAAGAAATATGAGTGTATATTAGCCTGTGTGTGTATTTCTTCATGTATTCATTTGTACCTACGTTCAGTTAAATATAGTTTATCTGATGTTTCTAACTCTACTGTTCTTTCCTTTTTGCCTTGTCTGTAACCTCCCATTAGAATGGGAGCCTGGCTCCCACCATCCTCTAAATTAATTTTCAATTCATATACCATGTACATGTTTAGTATCTTCAGAGTCTGTTAAACCACATTGCAGGGAAAAATTTCACATACTGCAGGACATTGCTTTTATACAGTTCATTTGTCTTGGTCTTTCAGTCACCAATTATTTTGAAAGTTTCTTAGGTCAGAACCTTACCCCCAAACCATCAGTGAAGCATTTCATAGACTTGCAATATTAATAGATTGTATTGTCATAGCCTGAATTTCATCCCGAGATTCTCCAATCTCCTGAATGATGTTTAAACTTTTCATAATTAAGGTTCATTTTTGTTTCTTTTATTTATTTATTTATTTATTTATTTATTTTTAAAGATTTTATTTATTTATTTGACAGAGAGAGATTACAAGTAGGCAGAGAGGCAGGCAGAGAGAGAGAGGGAAGCAGGCTCCTTGCTGAGCAGAGAGCCCGATGCGGGACTCAATCCCAGGACCCTGAGATCATGACCTGAGCCGAAAGCAGCGGCTTAACCCACTGAGCCACCCAGGTTCCCCTCTTTATATCTTTTTTTGCTATAAAGTTCCATGGTGTTTCACAAAGACAGTGTTATGTAACTATCATTAGAGTAGGATACAGAATAGTTTTGCCACTCCAAAAAGTCCCCTTTTATCTCCTCAACCTCCCCTCTCCCAAAACCCCTGGCAAAAACTATTTACTGTCACTATAGTTTTAGCTTTTCCAGGATAACATACGAACGGAATTTGACAACATAGAGCCTTTAACTTCTGTCACTTATGATTTCACTTAAATATGCATTTAAGGTTTATTTATGTTTATGCATAGCTTGATAGTTCGTTGACTTTACTAATAATATTGTTTCTTTTCTCCTATACCTATTGAAGGATATCTTGATTGTTTCCAACTTTTGGTGATGATAAATAAAAGTTATATATATTTTTACAGTGCCTATTTTTCTGTAGACTTAAATTTTCAAAAAGTTGGATAAATATCTGAGAGCACAATCGTTGGATTATATGTTAGGATTATGTTTATCTTTGTCAGAAACTGCCAAACTGTCTTCCAGAGTGACCATGCCATTTTGTATTCCAGCTAGCAAAGATGAGAATTCCCACTGCTCCATTTTTATTCTTTTGGATTTTAGTCACACTTAGAGGTGTGTAGTGGTATTCATAATGACTTTAATTTAGAATGTCCTAATGAAAAAAGTGGTGAACATCTCTTCATATCCTTATTTCATATACTTATTTGCCACCTATGTATCTTCTTTTGGTGACGGGTCTTTTCAGTTCTCTTGGCCATTTTTCAGTAGGTTTTTTTTTTTTTTTTTTTTTTATTGTTGCGTTTCAAGAGTTCTTTGCATATTTTGGATATCAGTCATTACTCTAATATGTGATTTGCATATATTTTCTCCCTGCATGTGTCTTTTATGTAACCATTTCTTTTTTTTATTTTAATGTTTTTTATTTTAATTTTTATTTATTTGACAGAGAGATCACAAGTAGGCAGAAAGGCAGGCAGAGAGAAAGGGGGAAGCAGACTCCCCACCAAGCAGACTCTGATGCAGGCCTCGATCCCAGGACCCTGAGATCATGACCTGAGCTGAAGGCAGAAACTTAACCCACTGAGCCACCCAGGTGCCCCAACTATTTCTTTTTAAATATTCATAAAGTCCAACTTGTCAGCTTTTTTCTTCCATGGATCAAGATCTGTTTAGGAGTCAGGTTGTGTTTAGAGCATCTATAGATACAGTCTTCAAATTGCTTCATTGTCCTTGTTCTGGCCTCCCCTCTTTGAGATTTTGTTGTGAACTGTCACTAGAGAAGAGTTACCTGTCCTGCAGCTCTGTAATTTGTAATACACTATTACTATACTGGAGGCTCACTGGCACAGTGGTAGCATGTGGATGAGGCTCAACATTCTCAAAGTCCTTGGGATTAGTGTGCCTCTGTGTTGAAGCTGTAGCCTTCCCAAGTGTTTCTGTTACTCCTCCAGTGATCCATAACTTTTGTCTCCTAGTTTCTAGATGTATTTTTTTTTTTTGAAGCCCTATGCTCTTTTTTCTTTTTTGTTTTCATTTTTTTAAGCCTCTTAAGTAAGTAAGACAGGAAGTGTGGAGGGGGCTGGGGTGCGGGAGATGTACCATTCAGAATAGGTTTCAGAATTGTGTTCTAGTGAATTTGTTACGGACAAATCTGCTTGTGTTTCACAATAGTTAAGCTTCCTCTATCCCTGCCTGGGCCAACAGGTGATGTTTCTTGAATCTTTGCTATGAAACCATGGTGAGGTCCTAAAAAGAAAGCCCAGGTTAACTGTGAACACATCCTCTTACTCCCAATAAGAATGCAGCCCCTAGAAATGTTTCACTGAGCTGCTGGTAACTTGCCAAAATTATCATTTAAATATCCCTACCAGTTTTTGGCTTGAGTGTCTTCTACTGAGCAGATCATGGTTGGACATGCATCTTTCTGGATGTGTATGTCTCTCTGGATGGGGGGTGGCAGTATGCTTTGTGATCTTGGTTTTCTCATGGATCCATAAAATTGTAGATTTTCAGTTTCTGTAGCTTTTTTTTTTCTTAAGATTTTTATTTATTTGACAGAGGGGGTGGGGAGAGCACATGCAGGGGGGGCAGCAGAGGGAGTGGGAGAAGCTGGCTCCCCACTGAGCAGGGAGCCCAATATGGGGCTCGAGCCTAGGACCCTGGGATCATGACCTGAGCCAAAGGCAGACACTTAACCAATTGAGCCACCCAGGTGACCTTCTGCAGCTTCTTTTTTGATTTAAGTATGGGAGTAATAATTCCAAACTCTTTACAGTTGGAGCTGAAACTAGAACTTTTCTTTTTATTCCTTTTTCAATAAATATATTTTAAGAACCTATTTTGTGCATGAATCTCTTTAGCACTGAGGATGTAAAAGTAAACAACTTTACCATTAAGGACCCTAGCATAAAAAAAGACATTAAATAAATACTTACATAGCTAAACAATCTTTATGACAATAAAAACAGAGATAAATGTAATGAAGGAAAAACAAGGGATGCTATGAGAGTGCATATTAAGGTAACCTACATAGCAGGTTTGCTAGAGTATCAAGAAAATCAATCAAATTAAGTTATTGAATTGCCATAATTATAAGATACCTACATGTATCTATAGGGTGTTTTTTTTTTTTAGCAGCAATTAAATGAGAGAAGAGACAATTTAATTTATGGATTTATTAAGATAATTTTTTAATGAGTATTAAGCTCATTGAATCCTCTTTTTTTTGAATATGAAATAATATAGGAGAAAAAAAAAGTCAAATGTTCAGTTAAAAACATCTGATTTACCAAGAGTATTATCAGCCTAACTCCTCTTAAGGAATCAAAATGAACATTTTGGGGTTGAGAACTAACCAGAGATCAAATAAAATGTGTGTTTCTAGTTGAACATCAGATTTCTTTAAGGACAAAGCAGTTTTAGGTAAACAGTTTTTAGCGGTAGCCTTTTAAAAGCCTGTTATGCATTAGAAAAGTAAATTGCATTATTCAAAAATGTTAAGCATTTCCCAGAACAACTGAGTGCAAAACCATTTATCAACAATTTCATCTACAATTATTCATAAAAGTAGATTTGAATACATGGCAGGATTCTTGGTAGGTCTAGATAAAGATAAAGAGTGTTCTATTTGAAGATTAAACTGGAATTTTTAAAGCAACACTTGGTCCTTGACTATTCAGTTACTGATAACAGAGCCATTATTTCTTCACCAGCTTTAGGAGCATTTGCTGAGTTCTCACTAAATGCTTAGCCTTAGGATGGTCATTTTGGTGTATATCAGAAAACAAGGTTATGATTCCTATGTTCTATTAAAACGTAGTATTTGGAGAAAATTTGTACAATTTGGGAAATTCAGTAATAAGTATTTGAATGTTAAATTGTGTGAGATAATAGGTTCAAAACGAGTTTAGAGAATGAATAATGGAGGGAGGCTTCATGACTAGAACTGTCAAGAGTTTGGCTGAAGAGGGAAGACATGTCCCCATTTGAGTTGAAATGTGTTTGGATCACCAGGAGAGAAGAAAGTGAAGCGGGAGGGCAAGGTTCTTGTCTCCTGGAGTCGAAGAACAAATCTTGTGGATAAAAGAGAGTGAGTAAAATGATAGAGTTGCATTAAGTGAGGATACAGAAGAAACTCTCAGCAGTGAGAGAGGTCCCAACAGTGTTGCCAACGTGGGTCTCCACTGACTGTCTTCTACTGAGAACTGACCACGGAGCTTGTGGCCTTAACATTCTTGAGACATATTGGTTTGAGTAAGGACTGGTGAGAACATATTTAATGGCTTACTTCTTTTTAGGGTCTGGTTATTCTTTGTTGATCACAAGTGACTGTCATTAAAAAAGACCCCTCCCCCAACCCCAGATGTCTATGGCAGGGTGGTCTGGTGCAATCCCTGATCTCTGGTTTCTTTACACCTCCACGTTTTGGGGATTTCTTGAGTCTGATTACATACATAGCTCCCTATCTATTTCTCCCCACCTAGCCCTGCCTGTCCTACTCAAAAAGGTATTATTCAAGGCAAAGATTCCGTCTGTATGGAGATTGAGATAAGATAAATGATCTCTGAACCTTGAGGCTAGGACCTTGGAGGGCCTGAATGGTCTACATGGTGGGACAGGGAGTCACTCCAAGGCTTTATTTTGTTTCCCAGGCTGGAAACTACCTAGAGGAGATATGTGTAGAGTCATTGATCATTTTGACTCTAGTGGAGAAGTCCAATCCAAAACATTGTCCAAAACAACGACCTGGCTGTTTGATGGCATTTAGTTGGGTGATTAGTTTCTTACATTCAAGTTAAATAGGACATTTCAATAAATAAAATTTTGTAATCACAGGGCACAGAATCTTTATCTCACCTTTAATTAGAACAAATAGTTCTATTTTTTTATTTATTTTTTTTTTTTTACTTTTTTGGTGGCCCTAATAAATGGAGTATCAAAACAAGTCATTGTATATTACTGGTTTTCATAAAGTGCATAGGCAAATTATTGGTAATAATTTATAAAATATTTAGCCCCTGCTAGTCTTTATGAGAGAATTGTGGTGTTCCAGAGGATTATGTGAAGTAAGACACTGTTTTTTATTTCTTCCAGAATGGTACCGACATTAATGAACCATTGGCATTTAAGCACATTTTACCTTAACCACAAAGGAACACACATCCCTATAGAAATGCAATTTAGTTTTGAAACTAACACCACTATCCAGCTTAAGCTCGTCAGTTGAGTCCTTTTCTGGTTTTTGGTACAAAGTCTCTGAGTACAGAATGAAACAGAAAGCCATGCTGAGAGCAGGACCAGAAGATCAAGCTGTCAACACAAAAAGATATTTGAGAGCCTCATGGAGGAGAGAAGATTAAAACTCCAGCTTTCTCATAGGTGACAAGGAGGGAAGATTGGGACCTCACCCACTGCTTAGTGTTGTTTGGAGGCTGATAACAAGGCAGAATAAAGCCAATGTTGCTCCACGTCGCTCACAAAACCAGGTAGGCCTAAAAGAGCACCATGAGCTGGCAAAGCACAGTGCCCCTTGGGGCTTGTTTCCTTTTGTTGGTTTTCTTTAAATCTCAGTTGTCAGCTAAGCAAACCTTGGACCTTTGGCCCCACATGCAGTCCATTGAGCATGCAGGAATCAGGACGGACTAATGGGTTTGTGTTCCTTAATCTTAGCCATAATTTGCATGTCCTCACTAGAGGTGACATAAAAATACCACATAATTCTTCTAGAGGCTGAATATTAATTAGCAGAATTGACATGACACATTAATCATATTTTCCTGGTATCGCTCGGTTCCCTGCAAAATTGAGTCTAGGATTCTTTTTTAAAACTAAGGTCTATATAATGGATAGGATACTTAGCAGGTATTTGAATGAATTAGCTCTCTTTATACTGGAATGTAGTAGTACTTTTTGAGATATACTAAGTATGCAAAGATAAAGAACAGAACTCCGAGTGATACAGGCAGGCTCAGAGAAGGGGAACAGGGTCCAGGGACCCAGAGGGGAATCCTACAGCAGCAGCCAGAAGGGTCTTTGGCTGGAATGGAGTGAAATGGAATGGAATGCAATGCAATGGAAATCAAAGGTGAGCCAGCAGGGGATGAAAGCAGTTTATTGAAGATACAGATGGAGTGTTCTGAAGACTTAGAAAGGAACTTGAGTGTGGTCTTTGTTCAGGGCCTCTGGGGTTTTTATTGAGGATGATGGTCTGATGTACATGTCCCCTTAGGCATCCAGGAACCAGTTAGAATCAATACAAAAACCTGGTGTTATTCCTTGGAGCCAGAGGGCCTTGGTCTAGAAAACATTTGTGACAGCTTCTTCAGGTCATTCTTACCAGGTCCTTCCTTAAATGGTATTTGTTCTAGAGAAATCATTAACTTTTTATTCCCTACAAGGGGGATATCCTCTACAAGGAAGACCTATGCTATTTGTGTTGCAAAGCATGTGTAAAGTCTGGTGGAGGTAGAGTTCCTAGTAAGAAAAGAAGCAGAAAAAGGAGCAAAAAATAAGTTTTTATGGAGTCCTTCAGGTTCCCTATCCAAATCCTATTTAGAATATTTGTGTAGTAAAGCAATAGATAATATACATGTCTGTCTCTGGAAAGAGAGTAAAAATGAACCTCCTCCATCAAATTAGGTGCAGGCAGTCAGGGGACCTGAAAAGTGTGTGATAGAAACCTTCAACCTGCGGTTCTGTGAGTCGCAAGTTTGAACAGTGGCATCAAGAATTGTTCCATATAAATTTCTTAAGTGATCAAAATTATTCTCAAATCTGGTACATGCATGTGGAAAAACTTCAGAGAATACCAAGGGAATATAGTACAAATATTAATATTTAGCGAACTCTTATTGTAGTTACAAAATCAGGAGGCTGATTTTTCTTCTATGTTTATAAAATGGTACCATATTCTACATTATCTCCTAGGGAAGTTATAATCATCATGAATTTTCAAGAAAAACAAGCATTATTTTCTTAAAATTTCATATATGTTATAGAAATTAACATTATTTGAGCAGGAATAGTTGATTGGCTCAAATATATGGAAGATAGAAAAATAATCCAGAGAGAACAAATATATAATGCCAGGTAGATATCCATGGCTCTGAGATGTTTTGTTTTATTGACTTCTATCATCTGTAATCTCTCCTTATACTTTCCTCCCTTTTTAAACTCCCTCCTTCACTTCCCAAAAAGCACCGACATTAGGAGTATGGTAATATTTAATCACTGTACTATTTTGTTTGCTGCTGATAATGAATACAAAAGTGATATTTAATAATAAGTTAAATATTTTATGATCATTGACTATTAGTTGATACTAGCAAATATCTCTACTTTCGGGTCCTGTTTTTGTAAGGGCCTATTTAGCCAGAGCGATTCCATCTTGGTTAAACAGTGATTTTGTTGTTTATGCAGTAAAACCTAAACTGCCCCTGCCCCTGCCCCTGCCCACCACCCCCAACAGGGGAACTTACTTAGAAGCAAGTCCAGGAAACAAGGACGAGTCAGGCCAGGTGGAGACATCCAATCAGTGGAGTGTGCATATTGTCTCCCTAGCTAGCAAGGAGTGTGGGCCCTGCCTTTTGGGCACCAATTCTGACCAAGGTGATAGGCTAGTTCAAAAAGCTACTGTAGGGTAAATTGTAATTCAATTGGCCACCCATGTGTGGCCTAGTATGACTATGCAACTTTCTCTGTGTGTTACAATCTCATTGGCCACCTGTGTGTGGCCAGGCTCAACCACATGGCCTTTGCCCTTTAAAAAGTTAGTCTGTAAGGCAGGGAGGGGTCGCCCTCTCTGTAAGAGGCAGCCCTGACCGGTCAGTTTGATTCTCGATGCTTGGCGGAAATAAAGCTTTGCTTGACCTTTGCTTTGTATCAGTTTTGCTCCTTTGATCACAGACCCTAACAGGTTTTTGTTTTGTTTTGTTTTTGTTTTCTTTTCCTCTTGCTGCCTTTAAAGTTCTCTCTATATCACTAGTTTTTTTGCCATTTTTAATTACTGTGTGTCTTGGTGTGGACCTCCCAGCGTTGATTTTATAGGAGGTTCTCTGCTTTCTGGATCTGGTCTGCTTCCTTCCCCAGAATAAAAAAGTATTCAGCTATTATTTCGTCAAATCAATTTTCTGCCCCCTTTTCCCCTTTTGTAATCTTTACAGTGTGAATATAATTAGGCTTCATGGTGTTGTGGAGTTCCCTTAATCTGTCCTCATGTTTTATTATTCTTTTATTTTCTCCTGTGTAGTGTGAACACTTTCCATTTCTCTGGTTGCTGATCCATTCCTCTGCTTCCTGGGCTACTATTTATTCCCTCTTGTGTGTTTCTTATTTCAGTTACTAAGTTCTTTACCTCTGCTTGGTTTCTTCACCTCTGCTTGGTTCTTTCTTATATGTTCTATTTCTTTGTTGAAGGTCACACTGGGGTCCTCCACTTTTTTCTCAAGTCCAATGAGCAACTTTATGACCATTACTTTATCAGGCATATTTCTTATTGAGATTTTGTCCTCTTCTTTCATCTGGGACATGTTCCTTTGCCTCCTGTTTTGTCTAACTCTCTGTGCCTATTTCTATGTGTTCGGAAAGTCAGCTATGTCTCCTGCTCTTGGAAGTAGTGTTCTTATGAAGAAGAGGTCTCATGGTGCCCTGCTGTGCAGGGTCCCCCATTCTCCAGAACCTGGAACATCAGGGCTCTCTCCAGATTGCCTTCAACCCAGTCATCTGCAATGGCCTTATTTGCCTATTGTGGGGAAGGTTTGGCCCCTGTATTGTTCATGGGCTAGTCTGGGGCTGCCTTAGATCAGATCAGGCATTTGCCAGAGCTGCAGTCACAGTGCACCACTGGGTACTCTCTGTGTTGTCCTCTGAGTGGCTTTTGTTGGTGAGTGGGTCCTGCACTGGGACCAGATGTTTGTCCCCAGCAGACTTCTGCAGCTGCAGTGTTATTGGTGTGTGTGGTTTTCCTCCCCTCTCCCCAGGGCAGGAGTCTGTTTGGTGGGGTGCAGGCCTCTCTCAGGGCTGCTTGGATGCTGCCAAACTTGGGGTGCTATGGTGCTGTGGATGGACTGCGGCTGAGGGTGTGTTGGAGGGGGTGGGTGCACAGGGTTTGGGGGGAACACGAAGTTAGTAACATATGTGCTGCTCTGCCCTGGGAGAGCACCTGTTGCTGCTTTGTAGAATTCCTGTGCAGCCTGCTTGGAGCTGGGATGGGAGGGGGGATCCACAGAAGGGTGTGGGGAAAGGGCACACTGTTGGCAAGCTGGGTGGGGAGTGTTCTTACAGGTTCTGCAGGTGTCCGGGCCTGTAGGCTGGGGTGTGTGGGTGGAGGGAAGTGGTGCCACCGGCTCTTTTGTTTTGGGAGAAGTCACCCTGCCCCTCCAGCACTGTTTGAGGTTAGGAAATAAATGTCCTTCTCGTACACCACAGGAACTTTTCAAACTATTGAGTCCAAGCTGTATCTCCGCTACCTTGCTTGTTATGCTGTCTTTTTTTTTAAGGGCAGGGACTCCATTTTCTGTTGTTCTCTGCATTTCCCAGAACAGAGCCATTGATTTTTAAAGTTCCAGGTGTTAAGCCAAACTGATTGTCAAAACTTGCAAAATTAAGGTCTTCTGGTTTTCAAAGCTGCATGTCAGGGGGGTGTATCATCTTATTGCTGGTCTCCCATGTGTGAGGTGCCTGGGCTGGGGTCTGCTGCTTTCTTCTGTGTTTGCAGTGGGCCGCCTCCCTCCCTGGACAGTCTTTTGGGTCGGTTTGGTTCTGGCTGGCATCACTGTTCTTCTTACCATTTTCAGTGCAGCCTCTTCTCTATATTTAGTTGTAAATAGTCTGTCCTGCCAGGTTGTTTTCTGGGTCATTCACACGGATGTACGTGTTATCTGGGTGTATCCTCCATTGGAAGAGGTAAGCTTTGGATCCTACTGTTCTGCCCTCTTCCCAGGAAGTCCAGAGATGAAATATTTATCAGAATTCTTTTTTTAAAAAAATTTTATTTATTTGACAGACAGATCACAAGCAGGCAAAGAGGCAGGCAGAGAGAGAGGGAGAAGCAGGCTCCCTACTGAGCAGAGAGCCCGATGCGGGGCTCGATCCCAGGACCCTGGGATCATGATCTGAGCTGAAGGCAGAGGCTTTAACCCACTGAGCCACCCAGGCGCCCCTATTTCTCAGGATTCTTAATGCTCATCACTGGCCTTTGCTAAAAAATGCTTTATACATGAAGTATATTTATCTGTATTATTCTTCTATTCCATAAGCATCCATGCTTAGTAAATTGAATATGCATGAAATATGAGTGAAGAAGGACATTCTCAAAATCTATAGTTGCCCTTTATTCTTTGTGTTTAAACTAATTTTGGTACACTGTGTATTGAACTTAAAAATGTTTTGGTTTGTTGCTTAAACCAGGTCATGAGCTACAGCCCCAAGCTTTTTAGTTGACAAAATCGTTTTGTGATGCAAGAGGTAACTTTTATTCCTTTGCAAATCATGGGGTTTGTAAGAGGACAGTATAATTAACTCTGAAATTTTGGCCAACTTGTATTTCTTTACTGTCTGCCTTCTTTAAAAACAATAATTTTTCAAAAAGAGTAAAGAACTCTGAATTTATACCTACTCTATCCACCTTTATCTTTGCTCTTGCATGTAAGTTATATGTAAAACACTATATAGAGAAAATAACTATTGGCTTTAATGAGGCTAAAATATAACTGCGTATATTAAGATAATAAATGTCTGATTATAAATGCTAGTTAAGAACATTCATGGTTTTGGTTCCTATATCCTAGATTAATAATAAAATCTGGTTAGACTGATACTCTTTTCTCCATATAATTATTACGTTTCTGTATTAGTACTTTCAGTATACAAAAGACCAATTAAAACCCCATAAAATACCTTAAGACCAGAAACAATGTTGTAGGAAACAGGAGTTCCTCTAGAGCTTTTAAATAGAAACAGATTTAGCAAAGGGAGAAATTAACGTCTTACAAAATTATTTAAGGGGCTGTGTGAATGGCTCTAGACACCAGGAATGTCTTTTTGAACAAGATCACTGAACTGGTGAACTGGTGCTTAAGGCAAAAATGCCACCTCTGCTAAGGGGGAGAATCAGGGCATTCCCTTGTAAATTGTTAGATCCCAGAACTCACTGTCCTTGTTTCCATCCAGGATCAGAAATCTCAACTCCCAACCCTGCCCGCTCTACTGCATCTGCCTCTTAAAACTCATACAATGAATCTTGGAACACTGAAAAAATAAAATTAAAAAAAAAAAAATCATAATGCCCTCACACAGGCAAGTATGAATCATTCCAAACCACAGTGATGCCTCTCTAATGTCCCTTGGGAGCAGTAATCACCAAAGAGAGAAGATGGTCCTTGCTTCATATCTGCCTTCTAAATGTAGTCACAATTGGGTGGGCACAGTTGGTTCTTAGCCTTACAGATTCTTTAGTGCAGGAAGGTAGTCCAAAGGAAATTGAAAAGCATGTTGAATGCCCTACCCCCTCCACTGCATTCATATTTGCCAGTCTCTACTAACATCTTCCCATGTTACGATCTCAAAGAACACAGTCACCAGATGAACACATTGCTCAGCAGCAACGTGAATTCCTTAAGACCACGGTTCTTATGTCGTTTGTGGAGCCTTCAAACTTCCAGTAGGACTTAGTAGTGTAATGGCAAATATAAATTAAAAATAAAAGGGTTAGTTTTGGGGCGCCTGGGTGGCTCGGTGGATTAAAGCCTCTGCCTTTGGTTCAGGTCATGATCCCAGGGTTGTGGGATCAAACCCCACATCGGGCTCTCTGCTCAGCAGGGAGCCTGCTTCCTCCTCTCTCTCTCTGCCTGCCTCTCTGCCTACTTGTGATCTCTGTCAAATAAATAAAATCTTAAAAAAGATAATAAAAGGATTAGTTTTTTTTTTTTTTTTTTTTGAAAATAAGGGGAGGGGCGCCTGGGTGGCTCAGTTTCTTAAGCATCCAAATCTTGATTTCCGTTCCGGTCATCATATCAAGGTTGTGAGATCAAGCACTGTGTCCGAGCCTGCTTCAGATTCTCTCTTCCTTTCCCTCTGCCCCTCTCCAATCTCTAAAAAACAAAAAGAAAGAAAAGAAGGGGAGCAACATCTCTCCCTTCCCTTTTCTTAGAGCATTTACTTTAAAAACCTATAATTGTAAGCTCTTTCTCTGTCTCTTGGAAATGTATGTATGTATTTTTTTCAGAAGCAAAATAAGCTTCTTGTCAGCTTAATAGTCCAGAAATGGATTTTTCAAGGACCGGAGAACTAGCTCTTCAGAATGTAAACATTTAAGAAAGACAGCACCTCTGTCTCTTAGTTTCTCTGGGAATGTATTTTTTTAATTTGTTCATTCTTATCCTACATATAATACTTTCAGTATATTTGCTTACAAACTGTGTTTGTTCCGTGAGTATTTAAGCAGTAATCACTGAGCTCTGTGGTTTAATTAAAATGACTGTTTTATTTTGCTTTTTACCTTTTACTAATGTATCACTCCTCTATGGATGCACATTTTGTTATTTCATGCCAAGTCCTTGACCCTAAGCATTAAACCGAGTTGCTTAAAACTGTAACCTCACTTTGCTAACAATTCTCTACTCATCTCAAGACAATCTCACTGTCTAAAATGATTTGTTTTCCAATACTTATGACTGTTCCCAGGACTCATCACATAATATATTCTAACCCCATAGGTTAGCCTTTAGCATGTTGTTTTCTGTTGTCCACAGATCGGTTTTGGTCAAGCTGATGATATTGATGAGAAACCAACCAACAAGGCCACCGGGGTGGCTCAGTCAGTTGAGCTCTCCCAGTGTCCTGGGATCATATCCTGTGTCAAGCTCCCTGCTCAGAGGGGAGCCTGCTGCTCCCTCTGCCTGCCATTCTTCCTGCTTTTCCTCAAATAAATAAATAAAATCATATAAAAGAAAAAAGGAAAAAAAATCAGTTTCTCAGGGAAATATGAGATCAACTTGTGTCCCAAGGAAGGGCCTAGAGAGGATTAGCAAACAGGTCAGGGCTGGAGCTCAGATAATAGGCCAGTAACACAAAAACCTGAGACTGTTCTAAAGATATTTCTAGACTTTGGTGAGAAAGATCATCATTATTATTATTTTTTAAGATTTTATTCATTCATCTGACAGCACAAGCAGGGGAGCAGGAGAGAAGAAGCAGGCTCCATGCTGAGCAGGGAGCCCAGTGTGGGGCTAGATCCCAGGGCTCTGGGATCATGACGTGAACCAAAGGCAGTAGCTTAACTAACTGAGCCAGCCAGGTGCTCTAGTGAGAAAGATCCTTAAAGTATTAGCATTCTTTTTGACCCATGGATAATATGGATTTTCCATAATTAGTTCCATTCAGAGTTGGATTCTGAAGAAAACCTTATGAATTATATTCTTCCTGAATCCCCTGAATAGAGATGGAATCAATTCTTGTGGGACTAGCAAAGTCAGGCCCCTGCGATACGTCTATTCAGAAGGTTAAGAGAGAAGGTCAGCACTACCACAGTTACCTCAAAGGGCTGGGGAAAACTGGGAGCATTTCTCACATTAGAAACTGGAAATCAGGGAAGCCCTTGGTGGAATATAGAATGAAAATTATTTCTCTTGATCTTTTTGAGGCTTCAGAGTATTTTTATTAATACAAGGACAACTTGATGGTAGAATTTGAAATAGTGTCCCATGGGAAGAGGTTGGCAAATAGAAGGAAGGGAAGTAAGAAACCCAGACATGTTGCTTCTGGGGGCCTGCCAGTCTTTGAGTCCAGTGTTTGGCTGTCTTAAGACCATCCAGTATAGAACATGGTCTTTATACTCTGGGTTAGGGTAGTTTTAAAGCAAGTCACTGTCTCACAGTTCTCTTCTCTGCACTTAATTTTTAAGCCTTCCAATATGTTTGATCATACCAAGGGAATTGGTAGAAGGTATTTTTTTTTAAGATTTTATTTATTTATTTGACAGATCACAAGTAAGCAGAGAGGCAGGCAGAGAGAGGGGAAAGCAGGCTCCCTGCTGAGCAGAGAGCTCGATGTGGGGCTTGATCCCAGGACCCTGAGATCATGACCTGAGCCGAAGGCAGAGCCTTAACCCACTGAGCCACCCAGGCACCCCCAGGAGAAGGTATTTTGCATACAAGTTGGGTTAGAGTATGAAAGAATGACACTGTTTGTGGTTCTTATATTTTGCATGAAGTGGTGTGATATTAAGTCTAACCAGACTAAGTCAATATGTAAAGCTTTTAATCCAGTTTGAGTTGATGTTTATATATTTGGTAGAAGATTGATAAGGGAAAAACTGTACTCTAACATGGCCAACCAAACCAGCAAGGGAATTCCAGTCCCTATCTCAAAGCCCTTCTGGGTTCTTCTTCCCTACCCGTTTCCAGCACGTGCCAAAAGTACCAAGTATGTGGCGTAGAAGGGTATAAATTACTCTCCCAGCTTGTGCTGGGGGTTCAGACCTTTGGAGATCACTCTCCTCTCAGCCCACTGGTGCTACATAAACCTCCTATCCTCCAAAGTCTTTGAGTACTGCTTGGTTCTTCCGTCAGGATCCAGTCCAGGTTCTGTAACAAGATAAGTGTCCAGTTTTCCAAACACCATTTTTGAAGAGCGTTTTCTTTCCCCATAGTATTTTTTTGTCTCCTTTGTCATAAGTTAATCAACCATGTATGTGTGACTTTATTTCTGGGCACTCTGTTTTGTTAATAAATGTGTCTTATTGAATAAATTTCACATGTAACATTGTTTCAATTTAAGGAATACCATGTGCTACTTTGATTTATTATATATTATGATATTATTGACATTGTACTATTTATCAGATTACACAATTATGGTATAATAGTATTGTACATCATAGTTATATATATATATTATAGTATTGTTCATTATACTGTATGATATATCTCTCTGGCATATTTACTACTTATTACAAGTTTATAACTTTAAACACTATCAGTCTTATCTCCCTACCCCCCATCTTCTTTTTACCCCACTATTTTACCCTGTATTTTTTTTTTTTTTGCAGGTTTGATTTTTTTCAGATTCCATATGTAAGTGATATCTCAGTACTTGCCTTTCTCTGTCTGACTTAACCTAGCTCAGCATAATGTACTCAAGTCCCAATCATGTTGTGGCAAATGGCAAGATATGCACCCTTCTCATGGCTGAGTAATATTATTTATATACATGTTACACACACACACACACACACACACACACACACATCTTTTTGATGCATTGATGTATTGTTTCCATTTCTCAGCTACTGTGAATAATGCTGTGATAAACATGGGAGTACATATATCTCTTTGAAATCCTGTTTTCATTTTCTTTAGATACATACTCAGTATATATCTGGATTTGCCAGATCATATGGGAGACCTATTTTTAATGTTTTGAAGACAGTGCATATTGTTTTCCATGGTGTTTAGATCAATATGCACTAAGAATGTATAAGGGTTTCTTCTCACCATATCCTGGTCAGTGCCTGTTGTTCTTGACTTCTTGATGATACATAGTCTCGCTGGTATCGGTGAAAATCTCATTGTGGTTTTGGTGGGCATTTCCCTGTCGATTAGGGATGCTGAGCATCTGTTCATGGGCCTGTTGGACTTTTTGATGTCCTCCTTGGAAAGATGTTTTCGTTCTGCCAATTTTTAAGTCAGTCATTTTTTATTATTAAGTTCTGTGCATTTGTTATGTATTTTGCACATTAACCCCTAATCTGAGAAATAGTTTGGGGAAGTTTTCTTTTATTCTGTAGGCTGTCTTTCCATTTTGTTTATTTTTCTGCAGAAGTTTTTGAGTTTGAGGTAGACCCTTTTGTTGATTTTTGCTTTCATTGTTTGTACTTTTGGTGTCATGTCCAAAAATAATCATTGCCAAGACCAATACTGATGAGTCTCTTGTGTTTTCTTCTAGAAGTTCTACTGTATCAATTCTTGATCCTTCTCAAGTTAATGCCTGTGAGTGGTGTGAGATAGGAGTCCCATTGCATTGTTCTGTCTTTTTCCAGTTTTCTCAGCACCATTTGTAGAGGAGGGCATCCTTTCCTCATTGGCTCCCTTGTCACATATGAGTGGACCATATATGCTAGAAATTAATTCTGGACTTTGATTCTGTTCTGTTAATATATGTGTCTGTTTTTGTGCCAGGACCCTACTATGACTTTATAATATAGTTTGAAATCAGGAGCTGTGATATCTCCAACTCTTTTTCCCCTGTAGGACTGTTTTGACTATTCAGGGTCATCTCTAGTTCCAAACAAAATTAAGAACTATTTTTTCCATTTCTGCGAGGAATGCCTTCAAGATTGTATTGAATCTGTAGATGGATTTGGGTAGTATGGCCACTTGTACAAATTACCTCTTCTTGTCCATGAACAAGGGATGTAAAAATATGGAGTTTTCCACAATTTTGCATGTCCTTTTAGCATAAGGACCATGCTAATCTCCCTGTATCATTTCAATTTTGTGTATGAGCTGCCAAAGCAAACTAGGAATCTCTTATAGAGGCAGTCTTCTTACAGCCTGATAATGGAGGCCCTAAAGCTTAGGGCTGGCACGAGTCCATAAGAAATCTTTACCTGAATTCACCAAACCTATGGACAAGAACGGAAGCCAAGATGCCTGGGTCTGCATGTGGCATGTGAACTGGATTTTACCTTTACATACTCATTTTTCTAGGCAGTAGGGTAGAGTGTACAATCTAAAAAACTCTGGGTAGACTCCCTTCCAATTCTACTTTTATTCAACTCCAAGCCAAATAGAAAAGGTTGGGAGTATAATTTTACTGAATGGGATAATGATATGCTCCTTTTGGTATTTGTCCCCAAACCTTCTTTATAACTCATGGCTGGTTTGCAAAAAGAAAAATTAGTCATAGGAAAGTTATAACTTTTGTTGTAATCTGCACACCTTCAAAAGCAATAAAAATAAACTGCTATGAAATAGGATAAGTGGAAGCCCTGAGAGAGAAGTATTTAGGCACTTCTACATTTCTTACATACCTGCTTAATAATTACTGTGCTGAATTGGAATTATATGTCTGTTTTTCTGCTTGCTCCCAAACACTATCCTTAAAGGCAAGGAAAATGCATTTCATACTTGAATTCTGAGCAAAAAGCAGTGCCATATAGTCTGTATGTAATGAATGCATAATACTCCTTATTTTTCACTGTTTTTTTTTTCAAATTTTTATTTTTTCCAGTGTTCCAAAATTCATTGTTCATGCGCCATACCTGGTGCTCCATGCAATACGTGCCCTCCTTAATACCCACCACCAGGCTGACCCCACCCCCTACCCCCAGTCCCCCCCCCCCCCGCCAAAACCCTAAGTTTGTCTCTCAGAATCCACAGTCTCTCATGGTTTGTCTCCCCCTCCAACTTCCTTAGGGAATACTAGTGTGAAAAATCTGAGGTATACATTTTGAAATGTCAACATGAGAATCTTTCTAATGAGACAAACATAGAAGGACTATTTTCTATACTCATCCATTTCTTTCTAAGACTACTACAACTTGGCAGCATACTTTTATAAAAACTACACCTCACAATACTGTTACTAACTGTTAAATTTTTAATGCCCAGGCTCTTTTACTTTACTTTACTTTTTTTTCTTTTCTTTTTTTTTTCTATTCTACTCTATGACTTTGAGTGAGCAAATAGTGTTGAGTTCTGCCAGTCATTACTAGTTATAGTTGATCCTTGAACAACATGAGGGTTAGGGACTTCGACCTCCTGAGCAGTAGAAAATCCATGTATAACCTTGACTCCTCAAAAACTTAACTAGTGATAGCCTACTATTGACCAGAAGCCTTCCCAATACAGTAACATAAATAGTTCTCACGTATTTTATAATGTATTACATACTGTATTGTTACCATAAAGTACGTGAGAGAAAAGAAAATGTTACTAAGAAAATCACAAGGAAGAGAAAATACATTTATAGCACTGTACCGTATCAAACACAATCTGGGTATAAGTGATCTCATGCAGTTCAAACCCGTGTTCTTTAGGAGTCAACTGAATATGATATTAAGGGGGTACTTAATGACTCTGAGCTCAGAATTGTATTTCATTAAGTTAGAAACCTATGAGAAGATATTTTCACTCGCAATTTTGTTGCATTTCTTGAACTTCTACACATTTCAGCATAAAATTGTTTTTGTGTTAGTATTAGTGTACTAGTATTCACGGACTACCTCTGGTAACGGAGCTCTGGGCTAAAATCTAACCTTACAAGTTGTAGCTTGGCTTTGAAATAGAAAAAAATGGATTTGAAAATGCCTAGAATACAGGTAAACATCAGAAAAAACCAGCAGACTCCATGCAAAGTATGATTGCGTTTAGTCCATGTTTTTTTTTTTTTTTAAGATTTTATTTATTTATTTGACAGAGAGAAATCACAAGTAGGCAGAGAGGCAGGCAGAGAGAGAGAGAGGAGGAAGCAGGCTCTCTGCTCAGCAGGGAGCCCCATGCGGGACTCGATCCCAGGACCCTGAGATCATGACCTGAGCCGAAGGCAGCGGCTTAACCACTGAGCCACCCAGGCGCCCCGTTTAGTCCATGTTTGACGTAACTGCGTTTTTGTCCAGTGTTGCCCTAAACATACACGTAATGTGTGTGATGTTCATTTGCTTTCCTTCTGATCTTATTATTAAAAGTATTCTCCTATGAAGGGCCACATAGAATTTTTATTTTTAAATTGCAGCATAGTAAAAATAGACCTTAAAACACTCAATCTTATTTTATCCCAGAAGTACTATGATCTCAAGGCAACCATTTGTACTGATCCAGTAAAATGAAACTCTTTCCTCCTCATCTATTTAGGTTTTGTACCTGCAAAAGGGAAGATTCTTTACATTGTAGCATTGCCATTGAAAGTTACCAGGTTTAGATTCTTTCTACTTGCAAGAGAGCTGTTGGTGATAAAGAATCAAGTTGAAAATTGGAGGCTTGGATAAGAAACTCTCTCTGGTGATTGAGCACAAGTGAACATTTTTGTTTGGGGACTGAAATAAACTCCTTTTATCAATTTTAAAGAAATCCTTGTAATGTAAATAGGTCATTCGTGATTCTTCAGACATGAGCTTTGCAAAATGAGCTTGGAAACGGTCTATATTTAAATCTGAAAAAGAACCCGTGACGAAATGATGCCAACTATAGAGTTTCCAGTGTTTTTATGTCATTTATAGAGAAAACTATAAAGCTGTCTCTGACTTCCTGTGGTAATTAGTGCATCTTTTATGGTAACATAAAATGCTCAAATGGTAATGTTGTGTGAAGTCATTTGGTTTTTATCAACTGCTGAAATTAAACGTTGTCACTAAAAATAGTGGATATTGTCGCTAAAAATAGTGAGATAGAGGGGCGTGTCAGGCTTTCAGAGTGCAGTAGTTCAGCATATGCCTGCCCGAACGACGCTTTCTTTTGAGGTTCAGATTAAAGGCCAGACTTTGTAGTTTCATCCCTCACACTGAGGAAAGGTTATTGACTCCTATTCATTCATTTGCTTCTACGGAGGTGACAAAGAGAATGTCTGAAAGAAAGCAGGTCAGGGTAGAGGAATGAGGGAGGAATAAGGGAGACACTTGGATATTTTTTGTTTATTTTACATTACTTTTATCTCCACAAAGATTAATCTAGTACGTTTCCTAAATTCGATGACTGAAGTCATCCTTTTAAGCTTTACAAAAGCAAGAGAAGGTCCAATTCTATTTTCATGTAACGGTGAAAAAGACCAATGCCCAAGAAGAACAAACAAAGCAGGATAAAAGAAGAGAGAAAGAAGAGAAATAGGAGAGTGAAAAGTCTTCCTCGGGCTTCTGTATTATTAGAGACAGGGAGGTTCTCTCTGTTTGTTTGCAACTCAGTTCATCTGTTCACTTCTTCTTTTGCTGTCCTTGTTCACTCTTGTCTTTGTGCATTCCTGTCTTCTCAGTGGCCTTTTAAAATTTTCATTGTTACAAGAACGCTCATGTTACACTTAACAGTTGTAATAGTGACTGCTAGAACCTTTCCATTTATTCCTGGGTCCACCAGATGGTTAAGGCTAATGATTCCGTAGTCACGGTCCCCTTTCTAAATCTGGACAAGGCAGCCCTGCCCCAAGAAAAAGGAGTTTCCTGGAGTCCTTGTCTTAGAGCAAATGTTGAATTAGAGCTAAGTGTCATGTGAGGATAGCCAGTTAGCTAATCTATTTCTGGGAACAGATTATCATTTAAAACTGTGCCATAACCCCATGATTATTCACTTGGTGACATGTGGTGAAAGTAGTCCTGATTTTGGAATAGAAGTCTGAGACTGATTGTAAATAGAAGCTCTAAGAGTACATGGAAATAGAAGTGGATGTCAAAGGAAAACATTTTATTCATTTAGTTGAGACAGTTCTGGTTGTTCGACAGTATATTTTCACTTTCTGGAAAGACAGGATAACAACATTCATAAGCCTAATTCAGAATTAGTGTGAGACCATGAAACTGTGAGAGGGAGTGATGTGTCACATCCATCTGAGGCATTTAAGGGTTATTACATTTCTTTCTCTCTTTATTCTCTTTCCTGCTATGCCTTAGCAATCCTAGAAATCTGGGAAGGCAGACATCAGGAAATGAAGGGAAATCCCTGACTAGCTGCATAGAGTTTTTCATAAATGAGAAATTTTTATAGTAGTAAGGCCCTGATATTTCAGGATTTGTTACTGTAGCAAAACCTACGTGATCCTGACAATTACTTTTAATACACTATGGTGGCACATACTGTCCATTAAATGATAATTATTATTATAGTATGTGAACCCAGTGAGAGGTGAAATAGTTATTATTCTTTCACTGATAATCTGTGAAAATGAAATTAAGACATAATGGCCAAATATGATGGGAAATGAATTAAGTTCTTTTGGTTCACTTTGTGGTATATTTAAGGATGAGAGCAATGGAATCATTTTAACTATATAATGTCTTTTTATTTAGGTAATCTCACAAAAGCATCAGTATTTATAGTATAAATTTCTGAACTATGGTCTAATAGTTAAGAAAATAGTTTTAGAAGGAAAGGGAGAGAAATGGAATAAAAAGAATAAAAAATAATGTCTGTGTAATTATATCCCCTACCTCAGTAGACTTCTGTGATAGTCTATGTGTGTTTTCAAAACTACTAACTAGGGGAGCTCAAATCACTGAAATCACTAAGTATATTAAATGGCTCAAATAATAAAGAAGGTGGATAATGAATAACACACTCTTAAGTGTCAAGGTTGGTATCATCCATCATGGTTTGGCCACCTATATTGTTGGAATTTTGTGAGATCTAGGAAAAATGACTACACACAGATCCTAGAATTAAACAGATTATGTCAGTTAACAGATCAACTTAAATTTGTAAGTATGACTTGGTTTTCTTGGGTGAACTTCATGCATTATACAGTTATGGTTTCAATATCCCCATCATACACTTTTGGAGGACTGAATTTGACATCCTCAAGGTATGCTCCTGTTATAAGACTACAGCAGTGTGCTTTAGTAATGAATGTAAACCAGAGTTTCACTTTTTTTTTTTTTCAAGATTTTATTTATTTATTTGTCAGAGAGAGAGAGAGGACAAGCAGGCAAAGTGGCAGGTAGAAGCAGAGAGAGAAGCAGGCTCTCCCCTTGAGCAAGGAGCCCAGTGAGGGACTCGATCCCAGGATGCTGGGATCATGACCTGAGCGGAAGGCAGCGGCTTAACCAACTGAGCCATCCAGGTGTCCCAACCAGAGTTTCTCTTAAAATGCTTATGATTAGCTTGACATCTGGAAAACTGCTCTTTAACATGGATAGAGTGAAATTTTTTAATATATCTAGTTAGATATTTTTGAAATTTTTTGTTATGCTTTTCATGTTACCCTGACAGAAAAATAGTGCCCTTATACGAAGAAAAGTAAAGGGTTCATGTATCTGTCAATCAGGTTTTGCTGTGGCAACACAACTTTCATGTCCTTGGATTGGATAATCAATCTTTGCTTCGGCTGAAATTGGCTAGGCTTGGATTCAGGCTCACTTCATATAGCTCTCCCTGTGAAATGTAGGTGAAAGGAATAGCAGTCCCTGGGGGCCTGCTTTTCTCATGGCAGGTAGTAGGAAGGCAAGAGGGGCAAATGGAAAATATATGATGCCTTTCAGAGTCTCTGCTTGACGTTGCTCCATTTCATATCTTCTCATGTTACTTTGGTCAAAGCAAGTCATGTGGACAACACCCAAAGTCAGTGGAGTACAAGTGTATAGTCCTTCTCTATTGCGAGGTCTCACAGTTGTAGACAGTTAATTCTATTATCAGGAGAGAATGGAGTAGCAGTGAACAGAATCCTCTCAGTCACACTGGCTAACCCTGCATATGATTGTGGACTCCAGATGCACTAATGTCTAAATATAAAGGTAAAAAATATAAAGTTAATTTAGGAGACCATCTAGCGTAGGAGGAAGAACTTCTTCTTTTTTTTTTTTTTAAAGGATTTTATTTATTTGACAGAGATCACAAGTAGACAGAGAGGCAGGCAGAGAGTGAGAGGAGGAAGCAGGCTCCCTGCTGAGCAGAGAGCCCGATGCAGGACTCGAACCCAGGACCCTGGGATTATGACCTGAGCTGAAAGCAGAGGCTTTTAACCCACTGAGCCACCCAGATGCCCCTTTTATTTTTTAATTTTTTAAAAAGATTTTATTTATTTATTTACAGAGAGAGATCACAAGTAGGCAGAGAGGCAGACAGAGAGAGGAGCAGAGAGCCTGATGTACAGGGTGGGGTACTCGCTCTGAGAATGAGAGCCTCCTTAAAATTCATACCCTAGTTGCGTTGCCTGTGTCACCCTAATCTCTTTGTACCCTGATCTTGGGAGGCAAACTGGAGTCAAAGTAGGTGTCTGTCACCTGGACGGTAGGTAGATGACAAGCAGTAAATGCACAGGATGAATGGAGAAGGACACACCATTTAGAAACCATGTGAGTTTCAAGTTGTTTAAAAGAAAATAGGAAATACTGTCTGTTGTGGTTTATTGTGAAAATGCACATGTCAGATGCTATTTTATGTAAGAATGTAACATTAATCAAAAGAAAGCCAAAATAAATATCCTGAGGAAAACTAAAATAGCATAGTCTATTTAAAAATGCTTAAAAAGCAATGTCCGTAAAGTTGATAAAGCTGTGTCTTTTATAATCCTAAAATCAAAACATTTTATGTATCAAAAAGTTACATAAGTGGGGAAAAGCTTTAGGTCATTACATAAAACAGCAGTATGTATCTTTACGTGCTCCCCCAAATAATCTAAATTAAAACCAAAACACTGTAAAACTGATGTGAGGGCTTATGCCCAAAGACTTTGCTGAGATTTTGGTGCAGATTTTTTTATTTTTATTTTTTTTTTAAATGAGTTAATGTATGTCAAGTATTTGGAACAATGCCTGACAATGAGTAGGTTCTCCATTACTAAGCCATTTTCCTTTATTTATTTATTTTTTTTAATAAAAATTTTTATTTGTCAGAGACAGAGGGAGAGAGAGTGAGCGAGCACAGGCAGACAGAGAGGCAGGCAGAGGCAGAGGGAGAAGCAGGCTCCCTGCCGAGCAAGGAGCCTGATGTGGGACTCCATCCCAGGACCCTGGGATCACGACCTGAGCGGAAGGCAGCTGCTTAACCAACTGAGCCACCCAGGTGTCCCCAGATTTTGAATGGTTTAAAATATAAAAATAAAACTAGAAATTTAATTTAAAAATAGATAACCTTGGGGCGCCTGGGTGGCTCAGTGGTTTAAAGCCTCTGCCTTTGGCTCAGGTCATGATCCCAGAGTCCTGGGATCGAGCCCCGCATCGGGTTCTTTGCTCCGCAGGGAGCCTGCTTCCTCCTCTCACTCTCTGCCTGCCTCTCTGCCTACTTGTGATCTCTGTCTGTCAAGTAAATAAAATAAAATCTTAAAAAAAAAAAAAAAATAGCCTGGAGACATATTAGTAGAATTAAGAGTTGGAGTTCAGTGTTGGGGTCCATTTTAAGTCAGATTTTTCTGGGCTTTGTCAGCTTTTACTGTCACACCCTGGATGAGGATAGTAACGGAAGATGGAGCTTTCAGTATAGCGGAGGACAGCCAGCTATCCACAAAGAAATACTGAGTGTTTGGTAGTGATCTCTCGTGGTCCCAAAACAGACAGTCGGGTTCATCATTTGCTATAATTCAGCTTTCTGTTCTCCTGTCCTCATCTGCATTCTTCCATGTGTTCATTTACACAATATACTTAATTACATGTGTCCTATATCTCTGAGGAAGTTGTTGGCAAACCTGGAGTTGATAAATTGATTTGAAACTGTTTTTGATGATACCGAGGGTGGAAATAGCTATGTTCAGAATATGTTTTAAAATAGAACAGAAATATAAAATCATAATCTAAATTCCTTGCAAAAGAGATAATCATTCTCAATATGAGTTTGTTTTAAGTTCTATTTAATTCGGAGACTAGCTTATTTGCATACCTGTAGGAGAAACCTTCCTTCCCCAGAATAAAGGACATAGTGACAGATTTTAAAGTACTTCATTTTCCAGGTAGTACGGCAAATTGTTACCTCCTTCTATAGGTGCTGTGAATTGTATAATAGGCTGGTCAATGGTAAAGTCTCACCAAAGTTAAATTGACAAGAGTTACAAATTGCAAGATTTCTAATTTGTAAGTTACACAATTTACAAGACTTAGAGAAATCAGGTAACCTCATGGGCAGAGTAAAAACATGGTAGGTGCCACGGTCACTTCATTTTCCTTGTGCACAGACTGCATCTTCATTAGATTCTTCCGATAATCTGGGGCCAACAGAACAGATTTCATGCTGGTCTTGTGGACGGTAAGCCATTTAGCTGGTGCACTGCTGCTTCCTCGGGATGCTGCTGAGACGAGTCTGTACTTAACCTGCACACAGGTTCTCCCCATCAGTAGGCACACGACTCATGAATGTGAGGGGAAGAAAAATCAGGATTACCTAGTAAGCATGACCATTCCTTTGTTGCAAATAGGACAACTGACTACAACTACTACTATTACTAATATTTATTAAATGCTTAAGTTTGAAATGATTTACATGGATATTATATGTATAAAGATTACATGGGTTTACTATTGCTATTTTGACAGGTGTTTTGGAGGGGTGAGGTAATTTACTCAATGTCATACTTTCAGGGTTAAACAGAGCATTCTGACTTATGAATCCACATTTTTGGAAAATTATGAGGAGGCTATTGCACTTTACACAACTTATGTAAAGATTTTTTTTATTTAAACACAATTATGTAGTTATTTCATAATACTGTCCTTGATATGAACCAGATACTAGAAACTATTATGCCCTGTTTTTATGTATATACTATACCCATTTTCCAATAAAGTTGTACTATAACTCATAATTTTAGATTTCATTAGGTTATGCTTTCTAAAAGTGTAATATTTTCTAACTGTAAGCTATAATCTTAAAAGGTTCACTCAGTCATATGGCTAATTAACATAGATGTCACTATTTGTATCACATTAGATAATCATAGGTATCTTTTTGTTTTGTTTTGTTTTGTTTTTTAATATTTTATTTTTTATAAACATATATTTTTATCCCCAGGGGTACAGGTCTGTGAATCACCAGGATAATCATAGGTATCTTATTTAACACTCCAACACTAAGAAAAAGCGACCAAGTTAATACTATGAGAAGCCATATTTCATTTAAAATTGTTAGAGACTAAGGTGCTGCTTTTCTCTATTAGGTGAAAATTCTAAATTAATTTGCAAATGTGTGCATTTAAATAATAAAGTTAATTAACTGCATTCATTAAAGTTATACTTACCCACAATGACTGACTTGATAAAGAATATTGATTGAGTTATAGTTATGCAAATATCATTTAAATTCATTTTCATGAATTAAATTATAACCTTCTAATCACAGTAAAGTTACTCAAAATATATTGTCTTATAAAAATGTAATATTATAGAGTATATATGGATTTTTGTATATATTTCAGTATTATTTATCATTAGAACTAAATATCTAATAACAAGGAATATCTCTTAAGAGAGTGATGAGTACTTAAGTTTTGTACTTGAAAGTGTTCTATGCATAGTGTTATATAAAGTATTACGAGTCTGTGTGTGCCATCTATTTAGTTTATGGTCTGTACAAGGTTCAGGGTTAAGCAGTGTGTCTTTTTATCTTCCCTAAAATTCCATGAATTGGAAAAATTTTTCATAAGGATTTCTATGGACAGGTTCCATTTAAGATACTGGAAATGTAATACTAAATTGACAGACCATAATCTCTGCCTTAGCAGAGCTTAAATTTTAGTTGATGAAAGAGATTAAAATAAGTATATAAATTTAATAATGTTAGTATTTGTTATAAATGGAAAAGGGAGTTAGGATAGTAAGTATGATGGAGAGGGCATAATTTTACAAAGCGTTCCAGAAAATTCTCATAAAGAAAGTAAAATAGGACTGAAGAAGGAAATCAGAATGAAAGCCAAATGTTTATCTTTGGAAGAGCATTCCCAATATAAAGAGCAAATAAAGAGCAAATACAAAGCCCCCCAAGATAGGATTTTGCCACCGTAGACAGACCACATGTGTAGAGCAGTGGTGTGTGTGAGATAAGGTTAGAGAGGTAACTTGCTCCAAACCACATGACACAGATAACTGGACAAAGCAAGGACATCAAGAGATAAGTGACAGGCAGTCAATTAGATTAATGAATTGATGGATGGATGGTGAATGGGTATCTAAATAGATAAGTAGATGGAAAATTTGATTACTAGATTCCCAATTACTTAGTTATTCCTTCCAAGAACATTGTTCAGTCTAGTTTGATGTCTAAAGCAGTGGAGGCTTAAAAAAGAAACTGAGTAACTAACCACATATGTAGCTGCCCAGTATTACACCAAGTGTTTGCATCCGAGTTAGATACAGAAGTAAAATTGGAGAAAATTATATCCCTGAATTTAATACTTCCAGGAGAAGAATATAAAGTTTGCAGAATACTTTTATGTTATACTCTAATAATGACAGCAACCTTTAAAGCACATATAGGTTTCATGTTTATATTCTGGAAGTCTCGTACTGTAGATCTGATCCCTTTTTATAGTTCAGAAATCTTTGATTTTATAAAGAACTAAGTCAGCCTCTATATAACAGCCTGTTCTGTACCAGTACTGTTCAAGGATTATAAACGGAGAAGTCAAACATAGAGCAGTTAACAGCAAGAAGCAGGTAGAGGGGACAATAGGACCAACAGAGTAGTTGGGAAGATCTTGGCCAAGGGGATGAGAGAAATGGCATTCCTGAATTGAAGGAATTCCTGAAAAGATGGTTTTTAATCACTATCCAGCAGTAAGAAATGAGCACTAAGAAGTCATTTAATGTCCTGCAAGAACTAGTATGCTAGCCAAAGTAATTTGCTCCCAAGTGTAGTTAATTTGCAGAATTTACTGATAAGAATTTCTTAAGTGTAAAGGTTTTCTATTTTTGTGATGACAGTATCCTGATTTCTGTCACTGACTTTTAGCCAGATACATCCAGGGAGTCATTAGAAGTGAACAAGTTGGGTACATGTTAGTGAGGGGAAGCATACATGCCATCGGGGAACATGGAGTATCTCATAAGAGTATTAGAATCTGTCTCAGGATTTAGTTTTGGTCTAAGGAAGAGTGTGGCTCTTTGGAATGGACCCTGTCAGAAAGCAGGGGTGATTCTATGATTGGATAAAAGAATAAAAGATACTCGTTTAGTAAAAAAAAAAAAAGAACATTAATATTCTTGTCACGATACAGTGACCTTTTTATCTGTACTTAGACAAAATTATAAAGTGTCCTTTCTTTCTCAATTTTGTCTCAGAGTGACCTTAAATTGGTGTATCGTGAGGGTGTTTATCAAATGGGAGAATAAATGGCTTGCATCTATCAGACTGGCTTCTGCATGTGAGGAGCTGTTCGGTCTCCTTTGTTTTCTCGCATTTCTCAGAACTTCCTAAAGAAAATTAGCCTACGTGTTGCAGACATGTAATTTTGATCAATTATGTAAATTGTATGCAAAATCTAAAATTATCCCACTTCCTCAATACATAGAAGAAATACAAGGTGATTCAGCATAAATATTATTTAATACAATCCTAAATAGTTTTTAACTTTGAACATATCATTTCAATAAGCTGCTCTTAATTCAAATGGCCATGGGATTATTTTGAGTAATAAAATTTTCCATTTACTAGAAATATATGAAATATATAATAGAACAATCTGTTCTATTGTCTATTGTACTATTTTTGAAAAAGACAGAATATCATTTGAGTGAATGTATTGGCTATTAATATGAACCATTATTTAACCATTGTATAACCATATATTATATGCAACATAAAATATATTGTATATTCTTTACATTTGATTATGTCATTTGCCTGATATTCTTTGTAGCTCAATATCCTCATATTTAAAGGACTAAAAATTTTTCAACACCTTTTTGTCAGTGAGTATTTCTCTAAATGTTCTTGTTTTCCTCTCCTAAATCTATCTTTTGTTACTTTTTTGAAACAGTTTTAGGTTTTTATACACATTGAAAAAATATTTGAGGTCTGATATACTCCGTACTGTTTCTCCAATTAACCTTTTACATGATATACCTGCTATAATGATCAAATATAATCATTATTAACATTGGAAGTTTATTTATATTATTTTTTACCCACTGTGTAGGACGTCATTCATGCTACCTTCCATTTAGTCATATCTCCTTAGGCTTCTCTTGGCTGTGACCTTTTCTCAGTTTTTTTTTTTTTTTTTTTTTTTTAATGACCTTGGCAGTTTTGAAGAGCACGAGTCAGGTATTTTCAAGAATGCTGATCTGTTGGAATGTTCTAATGTTTCCCTCCTGAGTAGACTGTTAAGGAGGAGAATCACAGAAGTAAACTGACATCATACCAATGGTATGCATTATTAATGTGATTTATTATTGTTGATGTTGACCTTAATCACCTAACTAAGGTAGCGTTTGTTAGGTTTCTCTGCTGTAGTTATTCCCATCTGACCCTTTCCACACTCATGTACTGTATTCTTTTGAAAAAGTCACTATGTACAGCCCAGTCTTAGGAAATGGGTAGTAATCCTCCCCTTCCTAAAGCCATAGGACCTATGTAATTTATTTGGAATTTTTCTGCATAGAAGATTTATCTTTTATTTCATTTTTATTATTCCATAATTTATTCATACTAGTATGAATTCATGATTTATTTACACTGAGAGTTATAAGCTAATACTACTTTTTTTCCTTAAATTTTTCTGCTTTGGCCCTTGAGGGCTCCTTGAATTGGCTCCTGTGTTCCTTTAACATATGGATATCAAGTAACTGTATTTCTTTTTCTTTTTTTTTTTTTTTTTAGTATATTCCTATTTTCTGGCATAACAACATCCTCCAGGCTTGTCTTATAAATCTAGTGAGGCTTACAGTCAGCCATTTTCTGAAAAAACTATGCTTCTTTTATTAGAAAAGCATATTGGAAATCAGTCTCAGTGTTGGGTATACTTATTAATACTGGGTTATCATTACTTCTAGATTACTCAGCTGAGAAAGCAAGGAATACATGCCTGAATAGTAACCTGTGTACATGCACACATATATAGATTGGTGAATATCTATTAGTATTTATATTGAGGTACATATTGATGTCTTCAACTCAAGTTAATTACCGTATCAGTCATTCTGGATTCCTCTCACTCATCTGTTTCTACTTGGATAGTAAGCAACTTAGCTTTTACCTTCTAGAATCCATTTAACTGCTCAGTTCTAGTACACATGCATACACAAGTAGAGCAGTACCATAATTTTTACCTTGTACTCAACATGGGACACAACTTTATGAATTAGAATATAGTCCTCATGTTCAGTTCCTTTTGCTCTTAGTCCCACAGAAGCAATTCCTATGTAAAGTTAGTCAGACCAGCACCTTTATCCCCTCAGCCATCTTCTTTAATGCTGTATAATGTTTGTAATGTGGAAGGATTCTTTTGTCATGGTCTCTATTCCATTTTCAGAATCTGTTTTCTTAAATTTTCAAAAAAAATTGTATACATTAAGATTTGGGTTTTATGTTGCAACGTTCTAAGGATTTTGATAAAGTATCATGTACCATATAGTATAGTTTTGCCCCTCCAAAAAAAAAAAATAACCTATTTGTTTCCTTCCTGCCCTCAAATTTCTGGCAAACTCTGAGCATTGTACTATTTCTGCACATTTTTCTGTCCTAGAATGTCATGTAGTTGACACCATTCATTATGTAGCCAGTTCAGACTGGTTTTGTTCACTTCAAAATATGCGTTTAAGATTCTGCCATGTCCTCTCATGGCTTAATAACTTATTTCTTAAAATCACTGAATAGTATTCTGCTGAATGGAGGTACTATAGTTTTTCTGTTTGCTTAATGATGTACATCATGGTTGTTTCATGTCATGACAGTATAAATAGGCCATTTTGTCTTGGTGTGGATTTGGGTTTTCAAGTCAATAACTAGGAGTATGATTGATGAATTATATGGTAAGATAAAGTTTAAATTTCTAGGAAATGGCCAAATTGTTTTCCAGAGTAGCTGTGCCATTTTGCATTTCTACCAGCAATGAATGAAAATTCCTCTTTCTCTATATTCTTATTAGCTTTTGTTATTGTCCATTTTTTGGATTTTATCTGCTCTGGATACAACACTCCTTCATTGTTTTAATGTGTACTTCCTTATGACAAAAAGTTTAACATTTGTCATATGATTATTTAAATCTATGTAACTTCTTTGACGAGGTAGCTGTTGAGGTCTCTTGACCAATTTTTAAATGTGTTTTTTTCTTACAGTTGAGTTTCAAGAGTTTTTGTATATTTTAGGTGGAAGTTCATTAACAGAGATATGTGATTTCCAAAAATTTCCTCTTAGTCTGTGGCTGGTCTCTGAACAGTATCTTTTGTGCAATACAAGATTTCAATTTTATAAACTCCAACTTCTAAATTTTTTCTTTCATGGGTCATGCTCTTAGTATGGCTCACATTTTCTTTGTTAGGGTATAATTGACATACATTATGTTAGTTTTAAGTAAACACGATGATTGGGTATTTGTATATATTGTGAAATGATCATCACAAGTAGGTAATACCACATATAGTTACTTTTTGGTAACATTTAACCATTACCCTGTTAATATTGTATTTCATATCTGAAAGTTGCTAACTGTAGTCCACATGCTATATGTTATGTCCTCATGGTTTTTTTATAACTGGAAATTTGTACCTTTTGACTGTCCCTTCCTCAGTTTTGCCCAGCCCACCCCATCATCCCCGTCTATCATCCATCTATTCTCTTTACTGAGGTTTTTGTTTTTGTTTTGTTTTTTCCGGATTCTACATATAAGTGAAATCATATGCTACATTTTTTTCTGATCTATTTTATTTAGTATAATCCCCTCAAGTTCCATCCAAGTTGTCACAAATGGCTACATTTAATTTATGGTGAGTGATGTATTCCACTGTGTGCATGTATAACTTTCTTGATCCATTTGTCCATTGATGGACCTTTAGGTCATTTCCATATCTTGCCTGTTGAAAATAAGTTGCAGTGAACATTGAGGGACATACATCTCAGAGTTAGTGTTTTCCTTTTTTTTTTTTTCCCCCTCCAGAAAATACCCAAAAGGAGAATTGCTGGATTATATGGTAGTTCTAATTTTTTGAGGAGCTTCCAACCTGTTTTCTATAGTAGCTGTACCAGTTTCCACTTACCTATACCAATTTCCATTATGACCAACAATGAAGAAGGGTTCCCTCTTCTCCTCGTCTTGAGTAACATGTAATATCTGGTTGTTGATAGATATCTTAACGGATGAGAAGTGCTATCTCATTGTAGTTTTGATTTGGATTTCCCTCATGATTAGCGAGGTTGAACACCTTTTCACATGTCTGTTGGCCATCTGTAGGTTTTCTTTAGAAAAACATCTATTTGTGTCTTCTGTCCAATTTTATTCAGATTATTTGTACTTTTGGTGTCGTGTTGTGTAAGTTCTTTATATATTTTTGATATTAACCTAGTTTCACATACCTGATGTGCAAATATTTTCTGCCATTCAAGGGCTTGCCTTTTCATTTTGTTAGTGGGTTCTTTTGTTGGGCAAAACCTTTCCCATTTGCTGCAGTCCTACTTTATTTGCTTTTGTTGCCTTTGCTTTAGGTGTCAAATCCAAGAAATCACTGTGAAGACCTTTGCCAAGGAGATTACTGCCTATGTTTTCTGCCAGGGGTTTGGTGGTTTCAAGTCTTACATTCAACTCTTTAATTAGCTGAGTTAAATTTCTGTGTTTGGCAAAGGATACTAGTCCTATTGTTCCTTATTTTGTATGTGGCTGTCCAGTGTTCCCAGCACCACTTATTGAAGAGACTGTCCTTTCCCTGTTTTATATTCTTGGCTCTTTTGTCTAAATTAACAGACCATACATCTATGTAGGTTTTTTCCTCTTAGGCTTTCTAATTGTTTCCCATTCATCTCTATGCCTGTTTTTATGTCAATGCCATATGGTTTTGATTACTGTAGTTTTGCAGTATCATTTGAAATCAGGTAGCATGTTCAGCTTTGTTTTTCTTTCTCAAGATTTCTATGGCTCCTCAAGGTTGCTTATGGTTGTATACAAATTTTAAGACTCCTTATTTTATTTCTGTAAACTGTGCCATTGGAATTATAGGGTTTGCCTTGAATCTTCATATTGCTGTGGATAGTATAGTTAGTTTAACAGTATTCTTCCAGTCTACAAACATAGAGTATCTTTCTTATATAATTGTGTTCTTCAATTTCTGTCATCAATGTCATAGAGTTTTCAGTGTATATATCTTTCAAGCATTTTTTTTCCGCATGGAGATATGATTTTATCATTAATTTTGCTAATATGGTTTATCACATGGATAATTATCAGATGTTGATCTATCCTTCTATCCTGGGAATAAATCATACTTCATATGGTGTATGATCCTCTTAATGTGCTGTTTAATTGGGTTTGTTAACATATTTTTTCTCAAGATTATTTATTTGACAGAGCACAAGCAGAGAGACAGAAAGCAGCAGGCTCCCCACTGACCAGGGAGCCCAACATGGGGCTCCGTCCCAGAACCCTGTGATTATGACTTGAGCCAAGGGCAGATGCTTAACTGACTAAGCCATCCAGGTGCCCTGTTTGCTAATACATTGTTGAGAATTTCTACATTTATGTTCATCAGGAATGTGCACTATAATTTTCTTATGGCATCCCTTTCAGGATATGATATCAGGGTAATACTGGCCTCATAAAATAAATAGAAATTATTCACTGCTCTTTTATTTTTTAAAAGAATTTGAGAAGGATTGGTAGGGGTTCTTTCAGTGTTTGGAAGAATTCACTAGTGAAGCTGTTTGGTTCTGAAGTTTTGTTTTTTGAGAGGTTTTTGATTACTGAGTCAATCTTATTATTAGTTGGTCTATTCAGGTTTTCTTCTTTTCTTTTTTTTTTTTTTTTAATGAGTTAGTCTTGGAAGGTGTTATGTTTCTAGGAGTTCATCCATTTCTTCCAGGTTGTCCAATTTGTTAGTGTATACTGCTTGTAAATAGTCTCTTATGTTCCTTTGTATTTCTGTGGTATTATAATCTCTTCTTTGATTTCTGATGATATTGGGGTTTTCTTTCTTAGTGAGTCTAGCTAAGGGTTTGTCAATTTTGTTTCTTTTTGAAGAAACCAGCTCTTAGTTTCATTGACCTTCTACTGTCTTTTTAGTGTCCATTTCATTTGTTTCTGCTGGATATTTTCTTCTTTCTACTAACTTTGGGCTTCCCTTATAACTATTTTCCTAGCTCCTTAAGGTGTAAACTTAGGTTGAGATTTTTGTTTCTTGAGGTAGGCCTTTAGCACTATCAAAATTTCTCTTGGAATTGGTTTTGCTGCATTCTGTAAATTTAGCTTTTATTTACAATTTCATTTGCCTCAAATATTTTTCTTTTGGTTTCTTCTTTAATCTCCTCATGTATGAATTCCCAGCTTTCTTTTCGTAACTGACTTCTAGCCTCACACTATTTTCCTAAAAGATGCTTCATATGATTTTAAACTGAAATTTGTTAAGGTTTGTTTGGAAACCTAAAGATATGATCTATCCTGGAGAATCTTCCCTGTGCTCTTGAAAAGAAAGTTGTTTTGGGATAGAATGTTCTATATTCATTTATTAAGTCCATCTGGTCTAACATGTCATTTAAAGACAATGGTTTTTTTTTTTTTTTTTAAGATTTTATTTATTTATTTGTTAGAACACACACAAGGGGAGCAGCAGGCGGAGAGAGAAGCTGGCTCCCCACTGAGCAAGGAGCCTGATGTGGGACTCGATCCTAGGATCCTGGGATCATGACCTGAGCTGAAGGCAACTGCCTAACCTACTGGGTGCTCAGGTGTCCCAAGAGTAATGTTTTTTCATTTCTTTTTTAATTGATTTTCTATTTAGATGATCTATTTAAGTGGGATATTAAGGTCTCTTACTATTTCTCCCTTTTTACATGTTTTAATATTACTTTGTATATTTGATTGCTTTTATGTTGGGTTCATAAATATTTGTTATATTCTTTTCTTGGATTAACATTTTTATCAATATATGAATCCTTTATTTTTATTACAATTTTTGTTTTAAGGTCCCTTTTGTCAGATATAAATATAGCTACCTCAGCTTTCTTTTGATTTCTGTCCTGATGAAGTATGTTTTTTCCTCCCTTCAGTTTCTGTATGTAAATCCTTATATCAGAAGGGAGGTTCTTTTTTTTAAAATTTTTTTTTTAAAGATTATATATTTATTTACTTGACAGTGAGAGAGCAGGAACACAAGCGGGGGAGTTGGAGAGAGAAAAACAGGCTTCCTGCTGAACAGGGAGCCTGATGTGGGGCTTGATCCCAGGACCCTGGGATCATGACCTGAGCCAAAGGCAGACGCTTAACAACTGAGCTGCCCAGGTGCCCTCAGAAGGGAGGTTCTTATAGACAACATATAGATGTATTTTTTAAAAAATCTATTCAACTAGTCTCTTTTGATTGGAGAACTTAGGTATGTAATTACTTACATTTTTGTAGTTCTCTGTGTTCCTTTTTTTCTCCTATTGTCTTCCTTTGTGGTTTGATGACTTGGTGGCATTTTTAGAGTCCTTTCTCATTATCTTTTGTGCATATATTACAGGTTCTGCTTTGTTATTACCATGCGGCTTACATAAAAAATTTGTTATTTACAACAGCGTCTTTTAATTTGATAAGTTCAAATATATTTTGAAGCTATATTTTCACTTTTTTTTATGTCACCTTTTACAACTTTTGTCTTTTAACCTTCATACAGCTTTGCAAGTGATGAATCTATTACCTTTATTTTATACTTCATCAGTATGATTTATGCTTTTATATGTTTTCTTGTTACTTAATTAGCACCCTTTCTTTCACAACTCTCTTAACATTTTTTCTAAGGCTGATTTAGTAATGAAGTCTGTTTGCTTTTGCTCATCTGGAAAAGTCTTTCTCCTTAATTCTGATTAATAACTTTACTGGACATAGTATTCTTGGTTGAAAGAAAAGAATTTCTTTCAATACTTTGAATATATCATAACCTTCCCTTCTGGCCTACAATCTCCCCTGAAAAATCAGATAGTTTATTGAAGGTTCTCTTGTACATAACAAGTTATTTTTCCATCGCTCCTTTTAACAGACCCACCTTTTCTCTAATTATGTGTTTGAGTTTGGGTCTCTTTAGGTTCCTCTTATTTGGAATCTGAGCTTCTAGGAACTCTATCTCTGTTTCTCTCCACAGGTTAGGGTAGTTTTCAGGCATTCTTTTCTTTTTTCCTTTAACAGGGTCCACCACTTTGTCCTGCCAGTCATCTGAAACCTCAGTCAGTTGGCTGTGGTGGCAGCTCCTTCAGGCTCAGAAATACAGTCAGGAATAGCACTTCCCCTGCCATGAATGCCCCCTAAGACCCCAGACCTGTCTTCCTACCCGAGTGCTGTCACTATTTATATTCTGCCTTTGCTATGTTGGCTGCTCCAACTCCCCTCACATACGGCTAAGGAACACAGATCCTGGCATGCACTAGTGGGGGGAGGGTCGCAGCCTCCTGTGTTGTCTCATTCTGGTGTCCACCTCAGTCATTATATCTTCAATTAAGTTTTCAGCCCATCTCTCTTTTCCTTCTGAGAAAACTGTAATGCCAGTGTTCATCTGCTTGGTGTTGTCTTTTTATCTATCTTCACTTTCTTTCCATTTTTTTTTTTTTTCTTTTTGCTCCTCTGATGGAGTTTCTCAGTCATGTCTTAAAGTTGACTGACAGTTTCTTCTGCTTCATCTAATCAGTTGTTAAACCCCTTCTAGGGTTGTTTTTGCTTTTGTTTTTGTTTTTCATTGTAGTTATATGCTTCAGCTCAGTGATTTCTGTTTGGTACTTGTAGTTTCTCTTTGTTGAAGTTCTCACTGCGTTTAACCATTCTGAAGTTTGGTGAGCATCTTTATGACCATTTTTTTGAATTCTGTCAGGTTATTTACCTCTACTTAAGGTTTTTTCCTGTGATTTATGTTGTTCTTTTGTTTGGAATATACTCCTCTGCTTTCCTTTTGCTTGACCCTTTGTGTCTGTGTATTGGAGAAAACAGCCAGCTCTCCCAGTCTTGAAGGGTTAGTCTTATGTATGATAAAACTTATCAGTCAACTGTGCCCTGGCTCTTGGTTCCCTCTCAAATTTGTGTGATTGTCGAAGTAGCCTATTTAATTTTAATAGCTCGTAATGGCTGATCTTGTGCCAAGACTTGGCTGTGTTCCAGAGTATAGGATTTCAGTAATCACTAAGATTCATGCTCACTGGAAGCCAGACTTGGTGGCAGCCACCTCTCCCCAGCCTCCTGCTTTTTTAGGGTTACAAGGGGATGTTTAAGTGGATATTTACTGACAAGAGTACTTATCAACTTGAATATCAAAAGAATGAATAAGGGAACTACTCATTGTGACACATACACAAGACCTCCATCATATAGGATATAGAAGGCATTTTAGTTTGTGAACCCTAGGCCAGAAATTCTTTATTCAATCTACTATTTCTGAATTCCTACTATAATATACTACATTCCTGAAGAAGAGTGAGGGCAGGAATATGAAAATTAGTAAGCTATGTAGAATAATCTTTAAATCATAATTAATTACATTTTTTAATCTTCACCATAATCTAGAACACAGTCCCTTGCAGACCTGGTTTAGATTTTTTGTTTTTATTGAGAGAGGGAGGGTGCATGCAAACAAGGGGAGGGACAGAGACAGGGAGGGAGAGAATCTCAAGCAGACTCTCCCTGCGGAACATGGAGCCTGACGTGGGGCTTCATCTCACAACACGGAGATCATGACTTGAGCTGAAATCAAAAGCAGGTTGCTTAACCAACAGAGCCACCCAGCACCTCACCTGATTCAGATTTTAAAATACCAAATACATTTTTAATCTTCCACATAAGTGTTTGGATGTTACTTTTGTATATTTAAGACTAAGTTCTTAGTAGTTACAGTAGTAACTGAACACTAGGAAGACCAAGACCAAGACAAATAAATTAATACAGTTTTCCCAAAGCTGCAGTCTGAAAAATTGATTCCAATTTTGGGTTTCTTTCCTAGAAAATCCAAAGGATATAAGGAATAGACCTATGTAAAAAACTTTCCTGGGGCGTCTGGGTAGCTCAGTGGGTTAGGCCTCTGCCTTCAGCTCAGGTCATGGTCTCAGAGTCCTGGGATCGAGCCCAGCACTGGGCTTTCTGCTCAGTGGGGAGACTGCTTCCCCCCCGCCCCTGCCTACCTGTGATCTCTCTCTGTCAAATAAATAAAATCTTTAAAAAAGAAAAAAAGAAAAAAGCTTTGAGAGGAAGAAGGATGACACCCTTTATGCACTCAGTTTTCATTCCCTTTGCCACGTTCATATTCCTTTCCAGCAGTTTGTTGTCCATATGTTGTTTCTAAGCAACTGATGATAACACTGTCTCTGTAGGAGTTTTTGTTCAGAATATCAAGTTCTGAAATGGCCTCATCAGAAGTCATTTTAGCCCATGTGCAGACATTCTCTGGGTTATTAGGGATCTTATAGTAAAATACAGCAAAGTTAAGAGCCAGCCCGGGGCGGACTGTGTGTTTAGACTGCATTTCTTTTTTGTTTTTAAGAAAAGCCACTTGGTATGCTCCTTGGAAACTTATTTGTTTTTGATCATTACCCTTTGCAGCTTCAACAAGTCATACTAGGAATAATCTCCCTCCATTTTCAGATAGAGGACATTATTCTCTGGATCAGTTGCATTGGCTTCAAATACTTCTCCAACAATTCAAACACCGTGAGGCATATGGACTCCACTTGGTCCTGATAGTCCTTTATCAGTGGCGACTTTTTGTAGGAGGATCTGTTTTCTGGTCTTTGCTGGAGAGAAAGCACTGAATGGGTCCTCTATCCCTACCACGTTCGTGTAGGCTACTGTTGGACGGCCTTATTTTATTCCTGCCTTCAAGGAGGTGGCTGTGTCATTGTAGTGTTCATCCTACCTGGCCACCTCAACTTTCTGTATCTGCTCTGTCTTCTCCTTGGGAGTAGGGAGAGGAGGGTGAGGGCATATGAAGTAGAGGCAGTTGGCCCTCATGTGCCTCGAAAGCAGCCTCAGTTCCACCACATGGATCTGCTTTTGGCTTTACCTGAGGATCCTTCCAGTCTCCTCCTTTCCTAGAGTCAGTGGGTGGGGTGCCTCCAGAGCGAAGCTTTTAAAAGATCCAAATGCAGGGGGCAGTCCAAGGTGGCAGTGGAGGAAAACCCTGAATTCATGTCCACCTCCAGACACACTCAATCTACACCTACATGTAGAGCAATTCCTCTTGAAGTAGAACTGAGATCTGAACAAACCATCCTCTGTCTATACAGCAATAACAGAGGGGCCACGTAGAGAAGAGTAGGAGAGACTTGGTAGCAACTGGAACCCCATTCCCAATGCGGAAACCAGCAGCAGGGAGGGGCCCACACCCAGACTCCCTTACACTGGGACAGCACAAGAAACCAACCGCTAGAAGGGCAACTAGACTGTAATTGAAGGAAATCTACTCATTAATCTCGGACTGTCTGCCAAATCGGCCGGGAGATGCTGGAACTTGGTACTGTCAACAGAGACAGGATCCAGGCATTCTAGCCAGCCCATGAGGGCTAGGCCCATGTGCCCGGAGACTCGAGCTGATGTCAGGTAGCCCCAGCTCCTGTCTGTTTGAACTCTAGCCAGATGTTGCGGCAGCCCCAATGCAGCATGCCCCGACAGGCCGGCCAGGCCAGCGCTGCGGTAGCAGCGGCCCCAGAGGATGTTCCGACACAAGACAACAGCTTCAAGACAGAGAGAGGTGGGTAACTGTTCTGCCTAAGGCCAACACAGAAAGGCAAACAAAAGAAAGAGAGAGAGGATTCACTTCTAAACAAATGTAGAAGATAAAATGCCACACACACAAAAAAATCTTAATGAATTGGAAGTAGTTTATTTGGTAATGAGTTAAAAGTAAGGATCATGAGGATGCTCACAGATCTCAGAACCAATCAGAACTGAAGACTACAAAAAATGACATGAAAAATACAGTAGAGGGAACAAACAGCCAATTAGAGGATATGCGACAGTAGTAATCACCTAGGAGAAGAGCAAAAAAAAAACCAAAAAACAAAAAAAAAAAAACCGTATGTATACACATCTACCTACAGACATATCCTCATCTTAATACTTAGATTCTTTTTAAGAGACTTGTGGCACACCACCAGCTATAATGACATTTGACTTCTCTTTCCTAGAACAGGCCCCATCTTGCCACATTTTTTTTTTTAAAGATTTTATTTATTTATTTGAGACAGAGATCACAAGAAGACAGAGAGGCAGGTGGAGTGCCGGGGTGGGAAGCAGACTCCCTGCTGACCACAGAGCCAGATGTGGGGCTCAACAGATCACGACCTGAGCCGAACGCAGAGGCTTAACCCACGGAGTCCCCCAGGCGCCCCTTGCCACATGTTTTTATCCAGACTTTGGGTCAGTGCTGAGCTGTGAGAATTCTTTACAAGGTCCTGTCCAGAATAGTTTCAGCAGGGACATGTAATCTTTTCCCCTGGAACCTAGTAATTGTACAATATTCATGGATATTGCAAAATAAGATCTATGTCCTAAAAACAAGAGAAAAATATTTCAGAGCTGCTGTACCTCTGTTTTATTCACATTTGATCAAGGTTTAATTATTGACAAAGATTTGTCTTTGTCACCATCTTGATTCTCAAAAGACCTATCCCTCCACTTCCCCACAAAACAAAAACAGTAAATGTGTTGTGTAGTAGTCAGACCTGCTGTTCTTATAGGACAAATAAGCAAGTGCCATCCTGATGCCTGCAGACGGAAGCTCTCAAGGATCTCACCTATTACTGGAAAGCTATCTGTTTTAAGTATTCTTTAGCCCCTTGACTTTGTAGTGTGAATGGTTTCTTACATCTAGAACATTAATTTGAGTCAAAATGCCTCGCAACAATTGTACAGGAGGTAAGAGTATAATTTAGGTTATAATGGAACACATCTTGGGTGTCTAAAACATAGACATTATCTTTTGAAATGGGCATTTTTTCTACTTTTAAATACTAGGAAGATAAAATAAGTGCATAAGCAGTGTTCTCTCACTTTTTCTTACGATATGAATGTAGATAGATGCTGTTTAAACTGAAGACGGTTGGTGGTGTCGTACTTCAGAAGGAATGAACTGGAAGTTTTGTAACAATTACTGTTAATGATTTAATACTATCAGTGCAGGCATTGAGAAAATGCATTTGTATTCTGATTTGCAGGTCAGAGTAATAGAAAATACAATAATATTCCTAGGTGATTCTATTTGAATGACCATGAGTTTGCTGGGCTTTCTCAAAATGAGTTCTTTATAAAACCCTTTTGGTAAAAAACTTACCTTAGACTAAGTAGCACTTATTTATGAACGTGTATATAGCAAAATATTTTACTTACGCTACCTGTTCGGTTCTTCAAAGGTACTTCGTTTTTTGTTTATTTATATTTTGTGGCACTGGAGATAAGTGTGAAACAGCTCTGGCGGGCAGCCTTTGCATTTGTGTGTATTTAATGATAGGTTTCAAGTAAATGGAAACATAGTTGGATTCTCTTCCTAGTATTTCTTTTCCTCTTTAGATAGTTTATTAGTAACAATTGTAAATTCAAAAACTAAGCTGAAAGCTTTGAGAATAGAGATTTGCCTTATTTTTTCATTAGCTGCAACACTGGGGCCATTAACTTGCTTATTGTAATAATGCAAAAATATTGGCCAAAGTATAGTCAAGATTGGGAGGGCAGAAAAATGAAGATTTAACGGTAGCTAAATCTTTTTTCCTACATGGCCTCTGGCAGAGGGAAGGAAGTTAACTCTTACCAGTTACCAGCCAATTTTTACTCCTAGGAGGCAAGCCAGTCAAGCCACTGGTTTCTGGGGCAGCCATTTCTGTGGCCTTGTCCTTCCTAGTTGGGTAGCTTTATTTTTTTAGCTGCACCTTGTCTGTTGCTGAAATTCAGAGAGTGAGTTCTCTCCCTGGGAGCTGCCTCTTAAGTTAGAAAAATTACATGGTCAAATCCTCCTCCTTACTATTTAACAGGGCCAATTCTTGATGAAATGTCAGTATTTTATTGTGTTCCTTTTCAGAGAACTTTTCCTTTTATTTTTATTAATAGAGCTCTCCAGTGGCTTTCTCAAACTCTAGTTTTCCAGTGTGTGGGAAATTTGGCTGGTAGCTGATTACTGGGTCTCGCACATAGCATATTTAGTTGCCTTTTTTTCTGTGATGTCAGCTGCACCAAAGCATTGCTGTATCTCATCAAAGACAATTTTCCAGGGATCTGTATCATGGCTGATTAGAGCAAGAGTCACGGGGGGGGGGGGGATCGACAATTATTACAGCCTAAGTCATAACCAAGACGGCTCCTGATAATGTTAAAACAGTGTGGCTTTTCAAATGACATTCTTGGACATAAATATCGGTAACCACAGAGCCTAAAATTGAGTGAGAAACCAAAAAGGCTTAATGAGGCCAAGGAGAAAGCAGTTTCATAACCACAGAGAATCCAGTATAATTGATGCAGTTTAATGTATAATAGGATAGAGATTATTGAGGTCATTTGTGAATCAGGGATTCTATTTTCTTCTTTTTGTGTTTTCCCCGGTCACTAGCTGTGGGTGTAGTGTGAGGGGAGTGTGTTCCTGGATTTGGGGCAAGCTGTCCACAGCCTGTATGTATACCAGGAGGGGATATTAATGACAGATAAATTCTAAATATCTTATACTTTTTCCCCCCTCACTCCTTAGCAAAGACCAAATAAAAGTAAAATATACAATAGGAAGAGCTGAAAACTTATATTCTACACCTCGAATATGACCTGCATGTTGACCACCTATGAACATTCCGCTGTGGATGCTTACCTGTCCTTCATGACTGAGCCGTGAGCCACCTGCACGAAAACCTAAGAATATAGCACACTGGGAGAAGGCAGCCAAGGCTCTCTATAATTAACACATAGGGGGAAGAAAGAAAAAGCAACTCTTCCCATTTCTAAAATGTTTTCTTTCATTTCCTCCCTTATATTGAGGAGATTGTGCAAATTAATCTGTAAATCCCTTCAGGAGAAAGCATTCTAATTTTCTTTTAAGAACCTCTATTGTTGATCCATTCATCTGTTGATGGACATAAGTGACTCTTAATCTCACAAAACAAACTGAGGGTTGCTGGGGGGAGGGGGTTTGGGAGAAGGGGGTGGGATTACGGACAGTGGGGAGGGTATGTGCTTTGGTGAGTGCTGTGAAGTGTGTAAACCTGGTAATTCACAGACCTGTACCCCTGGGGATAAAAATATATGTTTATAAAAAATAAAAAATTAAAAAAAAAAAAAAAAAAAAAAAAAAAACCTCTATTGTTACATAAGAATATCTCATTAAGCTTTCCTTTTCCTAGGGAACACCGAGGCAGCAGGTGATAATAAAAGAAAAAAGATTTTTTAAAGTTATGCTTTTTTACCAATGAAAATTAAAAGGTGTTAAATACACTTTTAATTTAAGCATTTTCTTAAATTCAGGAGTTGAGCATCTGTTTGACTTCCTTTCTAAAGTTTTTTTATGGCCATTTCTTCTTTATCGGGTAGCAACATGAAAAGCTTTGACATTATGAAACCTGCTAACGCTTATTCCCAAGTTTAGGACTCCCCCAGTAAGCTGATGGAAGGATACTTTCCCTTTTGATTAGAGTCAATTATATAGAAACTTCTCATCTGAGTTTTAATATCTTACATTTATCATTTTTATTCAAGAATCTAAAGTAGAATGCTTTTTGTAACCTCCAGGCAGAGAGATGATAAGCAAGATGAGTAGTAAAATCAAATTCCTGTTGTGTATTGAAAGCCTCACGTTTGAAAATGCTTTATCATACGAGCTGGTATTGTGAATGAAACACAATCATGTGTTCGCACATGTGAAGTTCGCTTTCCTTTAAATTCTAATTTGTTATTGTCTTTCACATTTAAACACGCTTGTCCCATCACGTATCAAGTCTTTTTACAATATATTGTTAAAATGTTGATAGGTTCTTAGGGGTTAGGATAGGTTGATAGGAGTCTTAGGAGTTGGTAAACATTCATGCAGTATGTTTTTATCTCCTAAGAGTTATAATGGATTGACAGTGATTAGTATGAAAAACATTTTCCTTTTCAGCACTGTCATTTTACTTCTCAAAAAGCCAGTGTTACAGGATGGCATATGTATATCTATTTTCCAAACGTGGTCAATACATTTAACCACATGCAAGCTATACAGAATTTTAATGGGACTCTGAGTGAGCATTGATGAAAGAGCTTGTAGTTTTGTGATTTGGGTGATTTTCTATGAATTATGAGTGTTTTTTTAATAGGACTTGGAGAATTTGCCTCGGTTGTACATATTAATCTATTTTATTGTATATGATTTTTTAACAGTATGCTGTCTTTTTGTCCCATGATTTAAAGAACAGTGGACATTTAGCTGAACATCAAGGTAAATTTAAGCTCCCCTATCCCCCAACCACCTTAATAACATGAAAGGAGCAGAATCTGGGCACCATAATGTATAAGTTCCAGGTCCACTAGTCCACCTTGGCCCAGGGGCACAGACACACACACAAAGTGCTACAATTTAAAAGAACAACTAGAATATGAAGGAACCAGTCCTAGAACTCTGCCAAACAGGGAGCTTCTGAAACTCTCACTTGGTGGGAGGGGTTGACAGTCTGCACTTCTCTACCTTGAAAGCATAGACCAGTGCACAGTGCAGGCACCATAAGCAGCCTGCCACCTCAGTGATTCCTGTGTCCTTAGCCCCCAGCAACACCAGCTGTCTGACCTAAGCTGTCACAGGGCCATGGACACAGGGACAGTCCGGGGTAGTATTTGCCATAGCTCCAGACTTTGTGCCAAATAAATGCAGAGCACCCAGAACAGGCCCTACCATTTTGGATTTAGAGGGTTGCTAAGGCACCCCTGGTACAGAGTGCTCAGGTATCTCCTGGCTGAAATAGTCTTTGGATCCAGCCATGACTGCCCTAGGAACCCCCAATCCTTGCCTGCCATGGTTGCAGCCACCCCACCAAGAAACTCCCATGTGACTCCACTTTCACTTCAGCTGTCCTGCCAGAGTGCTTTCAGCATACGGAATCCGGGGACCTCCCTGGACTGCACCCACTCAGCTTTAGCTGTCCTACCAGCCTGCCCAATGTGTGTGGAGCCCCAGGACAGCCACGACTCCAATCAACCAGTAAAAAATTTCACCAAGTACCTAGAGTCTTCATAGAGGACAACCATACATGAGACCATTCCTTTAAGTCTAGAACTAGCTGTCCCACAAATCCATAGAAACACACACAGAATTTGTTTCTAAAGAAAGAATAAGACCAAGCCTCAAAAAAAGAACTAAATGAAATGGAGGTAAGTACTATGTCTGGTAAAGAATTAAAGTAATGATTGTAGATGAACGATGTCTCTGAGAAACACAGGGTTTTAGAGGGGAGGGGGTAGGGGGATGGATGAACATAGTGGTGGTTAGTAAGGACAGCAGGGATTGCATGGAGCACTGGGTGTTATATGTAAACAATGAATCTTGGAACACTGCATCAAGACTAATGATGTGGGGCACCTGGGTGGCTCAGTGGGTTAAGGCCTCTGCCTTCGGCTCGGGTCATGGTCTCGGGGTCCTAGGATCGAGCCCCGCATCGGGCTCTCTGCTAAGCGGGGAGCCTGCTTCCTCCTCTCTCCTTGCCTGTCTCTCTGACTACTTGTGATCCCTGTCTATCAAATAAATAAAATCTTGGGAAAAAAAAAAAAAAACTAATGTACTGTATGGTGACTAATCTTATTTAATAATGATAATAATAAAATAAGGATTGTAAAGATGTTCACCAGGCTGGAAAGAGAAGTTAAAGAACTCCGTGAGGCTTTCAATAAAGAGAATTTAAAAAAGAACCAAGCAGAGGTTAAAGAATACAATAACTGAAAAAAAATACACTAGCAGGCCATATGTACCCCAATGTTCGTAGCAGCAATGTACACTAGACAGAATCAACAGGAGATTAGCAGGTGCATCAAAATATAATAGTAATCTGGTAGACAGGGCAATGGAAAGCACCCAATCTAAACAGCAAAAAGAGAAAAGAATTTTTAAACAATAAAATAGATTGAGGGATCTCTTAAACATGAAGTGAAGACACATTGACATTATGCAGTTCCACCAGAAGAAGTGAGAAAGAGGGATCAAACTTATTTGAAGAAATAATGCCTGAAAACTTCCCTCTCCCAGGGGAGGAAATAGATATCCAGGTTCAAGAAGCACTGAGAGTTCCAAACAAATCCAAGGAGGTCTTCCTCACCACATATAATTAAGGTGTCAATTATGTACATTATTATGTACATTGGAAGCCCTGTAGGATTACTAACTGCTTTTTCAATTTTAGTCTTTTTTTCAGAAAATTGGTAGGTCATAAAAGTGAAGCATGACATATGAACTGCATGTTTATTATTTAGAACTGATGGAGAGACTGAAGGAGTTTTTCACCACTAACCCAGCCTTACAAGAAATGTTAAGGTACATCTTAAAGTGGAAAAGAAAATGGCATCATTATGTATAAGAAAATTATTACCAAAAAGATATAAAAGATGACAATATATACATAAAATGTGGAGAAGTAAGGGGCACCTGTGTGGCTCAGTTAAAGCCTCTGCCTTTAGCTCAGGTCATGATCCCAGGGTCCTGGGATCGAGCCCCGCATCGGGCTCTCTGCTCAGCGGAAAGCCTGCTTCCCTCCTCTCTCTCTCTCTGCCTGCCTCTCTGCCTACTTGTGATCTCTGTCAAATAAGATCTTTTAAAAAACGTGGAGAAAATATATATATTTTTTTATTATTATATATTATATATATATATATATATATATATATATATATATATATATATAAAGACTACCATATATTTAGGATGTTATGTATAAACCTCAGTTACCACAAATCCAAAACCTTAAGGAATACACAGAAGAGGAAAGTCCAACATAACACTGTGAAACCTCATCAATCACAAAAAGAACAAGAGAAGAAGAAAGGAACAGAGAACTACCACAACAACCAGAAAGCAGTGGACAATATGGCATTATGTACATATCTGTCAGTAATTTCTTTAAATAGAAATGTACCAAGTGCTTCATTCAAAAGCTAGAGGGTGGCAGAATGGATTAAAAACCAGACCCTTCTATATGCTGCTTATAAGAAATTCATCTCCGGTATAGAGACACATACAGAATAGCAGTGAAGGATGGAAAGACATTTACCACACAAATGGAAGCAAAAATAATGTTGGGTTTGGCCAGTAAACCCTGAGGTGGCAGATGAAAGATTACTCCAGACACTTCTTTAGTAGGAGAACAAGAGAGCAAGGGGACCAGACGCTCTAGTGGCAAAAGTTTCCAAGCCAAACTCTTTTTTTTTTTTTTTTTTTTTTTTGTGAATGTTATCAATACAAGGAGTGAGAAGCCTTAATAATCACAACTGTGACATAGGGAGCATCACGTGATTAGAATAAGCTGTGCTCACGACACGCGTGTAGACAGGGAGTGCGTGACCACCGAAGATAAACGCTTCCCCTAAGTATTTGTTCCTTGGGTGAGTGTGTTGAGCCACAACAAGGATCCAGCTGTTTGCAGCCCAGACACTTTAAAGGAGGCCCAGTTTTCTGGACCTTCCTTCTTTGCTTTTCAATTAGTCTCATCTAGGGAGGCATGTGTTTATTAAATCTTATCCAGTTAGCCATGTTGATTGCCCACAAAAAGAAACAATGGGTAGCAGTACTTTAGACACAATAGACTTTAAAACAAAGATTGTAGGGCGCCTGGGCGGCTTACTGGGTTAGGCCCCTGCCTTCAGCTCAGGTCATGATCTCGGGGTCCCAGGATCGAGTCCCGCATCAGGCTCTCTGCTCAGCGGGGAGCCTTCTCTCTGCCTACTTGTGATCTCTGTCTGTTAAATAAATAAATAAAATCTTTAAAAAAAAATATTGTAACAAGAGACAAAGAAGGGCATAATATAATGATCGATTAAACAAAAGAATTTGACAAAAATTGAAAGTACATTAATGGTTGGGAACTTTAACACCCACTTTTATCAATGGATAGATCATTCAGGCAGAAAAATCAACAAAACAGTGTCCCTGACTGAAACACTAGACCAGAATGAACTAATAGATAACATATATAATATTCTGTCTTATAACAATGCACATTGATTCAATGCACATGGAACAAACTCCAAATACACGCCACAAAACAAAGATTAAGAAGACTAAAGTAAGAAATAGACCCATCCTTATATGCTCAATTAATCTTTGACAAAGGAGTTAAGAATACGCAGTGGGAAAAAAAAACAGCCTCTTCCACAAAAATGGTGCTGAGAATACTGGACAAATTAAACACTTTCTTACACCATACACAAAAATAAACTCAAAAAGCATTAAAAACCTAAATATAAAGCCTGAAACCATTGAAAACCTTAGATGAGAAGCTAGGAGTAATTTCTGTGACCTGGACTATGGAAACATTTTTCTAGGTATGTCTTTTAAAGCAAAGGAAACAAAAGCAAAACTAAATTATTGGTTTACTACAATATTATTACTACATTGAAATAAGATTTGACAGTGAGAAAATCAACAAAACAAAGCAGCAACTTATTAAATGGGAGAACATCTATGTAAATGATATACCTCATGAGGAATTAATATCCAAAATACACTAAGAACTTCTACACTTAATACCAAAATACAATCTAATTAAAAAATGGACAAAGGGGGGCAGCTGGGTGGTTCAGTGGGTTAAAGCCTCTGCCTTTGGCTCAAGTCATGATCTCAGGGTTCTGGGATCCAAGCCCTGCATCGGGCTCTCTGCTCAGCAGGTAGCCTGCTTCCTCCGCTCTCTCTGCTGCCTGTCTGCCTACTTGTGATCTCTGTCAAGTAAATAAATAAAATCTTAAAAAAAAAAAATGGACAAAGGACCTGAATAACCATATTCCAGAGATGACATAGAGATGGACACCAAATACATGAAAAGATGCTCAGCACCAATTATCATTATGAAAACGCAAATCGAAACCACAATGAGCTATCAATTTACACAGAATGGCTAAAATCAAAGACAGTTCACAACTTTTGGTGAGAATATGGAGAAAAAGGAGCCCTCGTGTACTGTTGGTGGGAATGTAAAGTGATACAACTATTATGGTAAATCGTATGGAGTTTTCTCAAAATATTAAGAGTAGAAATACAATGTGATACAATAATTCTACTACAGGATATTTACTCAAAGATAATGTAAGCACCAATTCAAAAAGATACATGCGCCCCTGTGTTTATTTCAGCAGCATTTATGGTGGCCAAGAAAAGGAAGGAACTTAGCAATAGATGAATGGGTAAGGAAGATGTGGTATATAGATCATGCATTATTACAATGCCATGGAAAGGATGAGATATTGCCATTTGTGACAAGATGGATGGACCTAGAATAGATTATTATAAGAGAATTAAGTCAGGCTGAGAAAAACAAATATATATGATGTCATTCATATGTGGAATCTAAAGAACAAATGAAAAAACGAATTATCCATTTAGATTAAGATAAACTGATGGGTTGCCAGGGGAAGGAGGGTAGAGTCATGGGCAAAATGGGTGAAGAGAAAAAAAGGAAAAAGGGGTGTTGGGGAGTATAGATACAGGCTTCCAGTTCTGAAATCTATAAATCACAGGACATTTTAAATATAGGTAGTTATCATGCTATTTTCCATAAATGTTGCACCAATTAATATTCTGTTGAAATATTCATGAAACTTTTCCAACAATTAGGCCAATTCTTAGCATTACCAAATATCTTAGATGTGTAGGTTTTTCTTCATTTTTTACTGCATAGAGTGGTGAAGGAAAAATCATTGTCCTTTTTACTTCCCAGAGAGAATGTGAGGTTAAGTATTTGCTTATATTTAAAAGTAATTTTAATGTATTTTTTGTGGTTTGGGTATTTACAAACTTTCCCAATTATTGGGTTTTTTTTCAGTCATAATTGTTTTCTCTTACATAAGCTTTACATATTTTCCCCAGTCTATTTCTACTTTAAGAAAAAACTTATTTATGACATACTTTTATTTTAAAAAGTTTAGGATAATGTAATTAAATTCAGTAGTTCTCTTAGGATTTCTTAATAATATAGCTTGTTAAATGGGTCTTCCTCCTTCAGTTTTGAACATTTTCTAGTATTTTCAGGGTTTTATATTTTGTGTTTAGTACCTGTAATTTATATTAGGAGGTAAAAGGTAAATTTCCCACCTATTTTTATTCTAGAAGTTTGAAGGTTTACTCCAAATGGATCATAGACCTAAAGATTGTAACTCAAGTTTCTTTGTATTTGGCATGAGATAAAAATTAAGGGCTTTTGGGGGTTTTGTTTTTTGGTTTTTTTTTTTTTTTTTTTTTTTTTTTTTTTTTTGGTGTGTATTCATCTGTTTTTTCCAGTACTATTTATTTAAAATATTCCTTTCTTCACTGGCAAGCATGTCCGAAAAGAAAAAGATGGAGAAAGGGAATGAGAAGAGCAGGATAGAAAGATGCCTGTGGGGGTACCATCATAGCAGCAACAAGAATTTGGACTGGAAATACCGCCAATTGCTTTAAACACGTAGACTGTATCAAAAAGGTCCTTCCTCATTCATGTATTTTAAAAAAAGAACTTTACATCTGGATGTATTGCTTAATTATCTCTTAATTCTAGTCCCAAACTGCATTTGAAAATAAAAGGCCCAGATGTATGATGTAGCTCAGAATAAAGCCCTCCTTTTTTTTCTTTTTTAAAATAAATTATGTTATACTTTGTACCTCATTTGACTGTTACGACCTACCTGGAAATTTATCAAAGGAGGCATTCTGACTTCTGTTTATATTGTTTAGAAAAAGGAGACATACACAGAATTAGTGATTTATAGCAGGTGTCACTCGGTGTCTGCTAGATAGATACTAGCAGAGCCAGAGCTTAGATCCAGCATTTTTTCCAAATAGAACACTCTAGGGTAGCACCTTGTTTTCCATAATAAACAGTGCTGTAAGCTTGTGATAGTCTGAATAATGGTTTATCAGAGGTGCCCACTTCTGGTCTTTAGATCTTGGGACTATGTTATCTAGCATGGCAAAAAAAAAAAAAAAAAAAAAAAAAAAAAGTTTTTAATTTGACTGCATTTAGGATCTCGAGATGGGAGATTATCCTGGATTATCTCAATAAATCTAGTATGATCACACGTGTTCTTCTAAGAAAAAAGAGGCGGTGGAGTCACAATCAGATTTATCAAATGGAAACAGAGATCGTCCTGAATGGGGCCACGAGTCAGGAATACAGGTGGCCTCTAGAAGCTGAAAAAGGCAAGAAAATGGGTTCTTCCTTGGAGACTTCAGAAAGAATATATACGAACTGACACTGATTTTAGCCCAGTGTAACCCATTTCAAACTTCTGACTTCCAGAATTACCAGATAATAAATTTATGTTGCTTTAAGCCACTACATTTATGGTAGTTTGTTCCAGGATCAATAGGAAACCAATACAAACCTGTTAATAAATATCTCAATAATTTGGTTCTAGATATAATAATCTGACTACAAATTTGCTTCATAATAGAAAGTCATGAAAAAAACCCAAATGCTTTCATTTTGATTCACTGTTTTTTGTGTTTCTCTTTCTTTTGACTCCTTTCATTACTTAATGAAGCAAAAAAAGTTTTGGTTTATGACACCTAAGAATATGTTTTCCACAATGTTAATACTCTTCCAGCCTTTTGATTCATTCTGGGTTTAAAAAGAAGGATTATCCTTTCATTGTTGTATGACTTTTTAGTGAATTATGTGTGGTTCCAGCAACTTAGTGTTCGCAGAGGCCAATATGGCATAAGATTCTAAGAACTTTATTACTGAGTTCTCTATAGGGTGAGGGGTATTAATTTCATAATTATACACATGTTTAAACATGTTTTACTTTAAGTTATTAAGATGAGTTTTCTCCATTATATTTTACCTATGCATTAAATTAGTCAACAGGATAATTCTAGTCATATCTATTTAAATACTATTAATACAATGATAGTATATCATGTATACCATGCTTGGTTTCTTTTCAAAGCCATTTTTTTTTTAAAAAACAATGATTTATTAGTTCACTGTTTCTCATCTCTTAAAATATGCAGCTACAAGTTACAGATAAAAATTATAATCCTGAATTCACAAATATTATATCAAATGAAAAAAGGTTAATGCAAAAATAGATCTTTATCTGGAAAGAAATTACATAAAGACTTAAAAGTATGATGTATATTTGAAAAACATTTAAATTACTCTTGCTCTCATGTATATATAAAATATATCTGTAAGAAAATTAATTATCCAGTTTAGGTTTAATTCATCAGGTCATTTAATATACTGCCTGACATGGACTTTTGTATTAGCCAACTCAGCATTTATTCATACTTTTAAAAAAAAAAAATCACTGTATTTAAGTATGACTGATTTACAAAAAGCTGTACATATTTAATGCTTATAACTCAGTGAGTTTGGAGATAAATATCCACCTGTGAAACCATCACCATAATCTATGCCATAAACATATCCATCACCTTGAAAAGTTTCTTCCTGCTGGTATTATTATTGTTAGTATTTGTGATAACACTAAATATTGTTCACTGAAAAATTAGCTCAAAGAGTAGCTCTTATGTTAACTAGAGGCACTATTCTATACAGCAGATCTCTAAGACTTATTCATCTTATCTAACTGAAGCCTTTGACTAATACCACCTCCTTTTCTTGAGGCAGTGTTGTTTCCTCACCCATATACTGTGCATATCCTTCAAGCATCAAAGGAATAACCCACTTAAATTATTGTATCTGTTTCATGCTGTTTACCTTCAGTTGTCTTCTTTACTTTTATGAGCTCGCTGACTACTCTAAATCAATGCACTTAAATAGTCTAATAAATAGCCCCTTGTCTACTCATCCAGAACTCGTTATTTATGTTGAGAGAAGAGTGAAGCTCTGGTTCATCGACATTATGATTTATAACACTTTGAGGAAGGAAGGAGATTACAATAACTTCAACTTATTACTGTATAGTATTTTTTTTTTTCCAAAGAGACCAACGTTTTTGCAGGTAATGCTTCCCACCCCCTCGCCTTACAAAGCTTTGGAAACTTATAACAATTCCTTGTTTATGGATCCCATATTTTTATTTTTATACTCCTAGATTAAAAGATTAGATTTTGTAACTTTCAGTTAACTCCACATGCATGGAACTCATGTCAATAATCCTGATGATGTGGCCAGAGTGTTTGTACTTTAGTATTAAGGCTACATAATGCAGCAATTTTTGTTGGGGAAAAAATGTTTATTTTTTTGTTTTTGTTTTTTTAAAGATTTTTTATTTATTTACTTGAGAGAAAGAGAGACAGAGTGAGAGAGCATAAGAGAGGAGGTCAGAGGGAGAAGCAGACTCCCCATGGAGCTGGAAGCCTGATGTGAGACTCGATCCCAGAACTCCGGGATCATGACCTGAGCCGAAGGTAGTCACTTAACCAACTGAGCCACCTAGGTGCCCGGAAAAAATGTTTTAAGCATACAGCAACTCAAATAATATTTAAAAAAGTATTACATTTACCTTGTATAGTGCCATTGAAGGAAAGATAATGATAAAATCATATAGTGTTAAGCAAGTTTAAGTCCAATAGCTAATAAATAATCTTGGCATTCTATTTTGTGTTTTTCAGTATATTCATAACAACAAATGATAATACTGAGAAGTTTTCTCTCTAAATTGAACATGCCACAGGAATCCATATGTTCCATAAAGGTATCTACTGATTATATAATACTGCACACATTTTTACCTTATTAATTTACAAGCTGTTTCTATACAGGTTTTCCTGTATCAGAGTAATCTGACATAAATAGATGCCTCTATTAACTAGATACACCCAACAGCATTTCCTATGGCAGTGTCCATCTAAATTAAGGGCTAAATTTACATTTTAATTTTCAAAGGAGAACACAGCTTAAGAAAGTTTCATTATTAATCTAAGTTGCTCACTCCAAATGCCATGTTTGAGAAATAAATTTTACAACGTGGTTATATACATACAACCAAGCAACTTTTGCTCCTGCAAAGGATTTCTTTAAATACTATTTAAGATGGGAAGGACAAGATGGTGGGGAAGCAAGAGACCCTATTTCAACCAGTGCCCTGAATTGAGCTAAATATCTACCAAAGCACTCTGAACACCTATGAAATCAGCCTGAGATGTAAGATTATACACTTCTGGATCTTTACAGGGGCAGAGAATCATCACTGGAGAGGGTACAACTTGCCTGGATCATGGTTGATACATTCAGCTATACATCCCCTCAACCACCTCAGTAAAATGTCTAGGAAGAGGAACACCCAAAAGAGGATGAATTCAGAGACTGTGACCTCTGCCACAGAACTACTGGATATGGACATAAACAGTATGTTGGAAATAGAATTCATGGTAACAATTATCCAGAAATGCCTAGGTTGGAGAAGACCATTAGTGGCAACATAGAATCTCTAATGGTGTGAATGAGAGCTGATCTGGCAGAACTTAAAAATACTATTAATGAGATCCAGTTTAATCTACATATTCTAAGAGCTAGAGTAAATGAGGAAGAAGATCAAATTAGTGATCGAGAAAAAAAAAATGATAGAAAAGGATCAAGAGGAGGCCCAGAACAAACAGCTTAGAAGCCATGAAAACAGAATTAGGGAAATAAATGACACCACAAAGCGCCCCAATGTCAAAATTATTGGGATCCCTGAGAGGGTGGAGAGAGAGGACCAGAAGATATAGTTGAACAAATCCTAGATGAAAATTTCTCTGATCTGGGGAAAGGAACAACTGTTTGTGTCCTAGAGGCAGAGAGGACAGCCTCCAAGATCAAGAGAGTAGAAAGACCCCCCAGACATGTGATTATGAAATTCGTGAATCATAAATTCAGAGAAGATGTCTTAAGGGCACCTCGGGGGAAGAGATTCCTTACATACAGAGAGAGGACCATCAGGATAACATTAGACCTATCCACAGAAACCTGGCAAACCAGAAAGGGCTGGCAACACATATTCAGGGCACTAAATGAGAAGAACATGCAACCAAGAATATTTTATCTGGCAAGGCTGACATTCAGAATGGATGGAGAGATAAAGAGCTTCCAAGACCGGCAAGTTTTAAGAGAGTATGTGACCACGAAGCCAGCACTACAAGAAATATTAAGGGGGTTCTATAAAAGAAAGAATCCAAGAGTGTCATGGAACAGAAATTTACAGAGACAAGGATTTCACAGACAACATCATGTCAATAAAAACGTCATCTTTCAATAACTACTCTTAATGTGAATGGCCTAAACACTCCCATAAAAAGACAAAGAGCTGCAGATTGGATAAAATGACAGGACCCATCTATATGTTGTCTACAACAGACCCATTTGGAACCTAAAGATACATCCAGACTGAAAGTGAAGGGATGGAGAAGCATCTTTCATGCCAATGGGCCTCAAAAGAAAATAGGAGTAGTGATTCTCATATCAGATAAATTAGATTTTGAACTAAGGACTGTAGTCAGAGATAAAGAAGGACCCTGCATCATTCTTAAAAGGTCTATCCACCAAGAAGATCTAACAATTATAAATATTTATGCCCCCAGTATGGGAGTAGGCAACTACATAAGCCAACTGTTAATCAAGATAAAGGGTCATACTAATAGGAATGCATTAATAGTAGGGGATATTAACACAGCACTCTCAGTAATGGACAGATCATCCAAGCAGAAAATCAATAAAGAAACAAGAGTATTGAATGACACATTAGACCTCATAGATATAGACAGACATTCCACCCTAAAACAACGGAATACTTATTCTTCTGGAGTGCACATGGAACTTTATCCAGAAGAGACCACACAGTGGGTCACAAAACAGGGCTCAACTGATACCAAAAGATGGAGATTATTCCCTGCATACTATCAGACCACAATGGTTTGAAACTGGAACTCCATCACAAGAAAAAGTTTGGAAGGAATTCAAACACTTGGAAGCTAAAGACCATCCTGCTCAAGAATGTTTGGATCAACCAAGAAATCAGAGAAAAAGTTGATTCTTCATGTAAACTAATGAGAATGAAGACACATCAGTCCAGAACCTATGGAATATGGCAAAGGTAGTCCTAAGGGGGAAATACATAGTCATCCAAGCCTCACTCAACAAAACTGAAAAATCCCAAATACACATACACCTTTACACCTTCAAGAATGGAGAATCAACAAATTAAGCCAACCCCACAAACAAGAAGGGAAATAATCAAGATCAGAGTAGAGATCAATGAGATAGAAACTAGGGATACAATAGAACACATCAATGAAACCAGAAGCTAGTTTTTTGAAAGAATCAATAAGATCGACAAACCACTGGCCAAACTAATCCAAAAGAAAAGAGAAAGGACCCAAATTAATAAAGTTATGAATGAAAAGGGAGAGATCATGACTAACAGCAAGAAAATAGAAACAATCATCAGAAATTATTATCAACAGTTATATGCTAATAAGTTAAGCAACCTAGACAAAATGGATGCATTCCTGGCAACCTATAAACTTCCAAGACTGAAACAGGAAGAAATTGACAACCTGAATAGATCAGTATCTAGTAACGAGATTGAAGCAGTGATCAAAAACCCCCCAAAGAGCCCAGGACCTGAAGGATTCCCTGGAGAATTCTACTAAACATTCAAAAAAGAAATAATACCTATTCTCCTGAAACTGTTTCAAAAAATTGTAGCAGAAGGAAAACTTCCAGACTCTTTTTATGAAACCAGCATTACCCTGATCCCCAAACCAGGCAAAGACCCCACCAAAAAGGAGAATTTCAGACCAATATCATTGATGAATATGGATGCTAAGATTCTCAACAAGATCCTAGCAAATAGGATCCAACAGCACATTAAAAAGATTATCCACCATGACCAGGTGGGATTCATCCCTGGGTTACAAGGTGGTTCAACACTCACAAATCAATCAATGTGATAGAACAAATCAATAAGAGAAGAGAGAAGAACCACATGGTACTCTCAATTGATGCAGAAAAAGCATTTGACAAAATCCAGCATCCATTCCTGATTAAAATGCTTCGAAGTATAGGAATAGAGGGGACATTCCTCAACTTCATAAAACATATCTATGAAAAACCCACAGCAAATATCATCCCCAATGGTGAAAAGCTGACAGCCTTCCCTTTGAGATCAGAAACACGACAAGGATGTCCACTCTCACCACTGTTGTTCAACATAGTACTAGCAGTCCTAGCAACAGCAATCAGACAACAAAAAGAAATAAAATGTATTCAAATTGGCAAAGAAGTCAAACTCTCTCTCTTTGCAGATGACATGATACTTTATATAGAAAACCCAAAAGACTCCACCCCCAAACTACCAGAACTCCAACAGCAATTCAGTAATGTAGCAGAATATAAAATCAATGTACAGAAATCAGTTGCTTTCTTATACACTAACAATGAAAACACAGAAAAGGAAATTAGAGAATAGATTCCATTTACTATAGAATAGTAAATTCCATTTATTATAGAATAGAATAGATTCCATTTACTATACCACCAAAGCCCACAAGAATAAACCTAACCAAATAGGTAAAAGGATCTGTACTCAAAGAACTATAGAACACTGATGAAAGAAATTGAAGAACACACAAAAGGAAAGAGGAGCATCCCATGATCATGGATCAAAAGAATAAACGTTGTTAAAATATCTATACTGCCTAGAGCAGTAAAGAACTCCTCAATCTCAACACACATAAAACAGATAATCATGTCCAAAAAATGGGCAGAAGACATGAACAGACACTTCTCCCAAGAAGACATACAAATGGGTAACAGACCCATGAAAAAATGTTCATCATCATTAGCCATCAGGGAGATTCAAATCAAAACCATATTGAGATTCTATCTTACACCAGTGAGAATGGCCAAAATCAACAAGACAGTAAGGAGCAAGTGTTGGAGAGGATGTGGAGAAAGGGAACCCTCTTACACTATTGGTGGGAATGCAAGTTGGTGCAGCCACTTTGGGAAACAGTGTGGAGATTCCTTAAGAAATTAAAACTAGAGCTACCCTATGATCTGGCAATTGCATTACTGAGTATTTATCCCAAAGATACAGATGTGTGAAAAGAAGGGCCATCTGTACCCCAATTCTCATCACAGCAATGGCTGCAGTCACCAAACTGGAAAGAGCCAGATGCCTTTCAATGGATGAATGGATAAAGAAGATATGATCCATGTATACATTGGAATATTATGTCAGCATCAGAAAGGATGAATACTCAGCTTTTGTATGAACATGGATGGGACTGGAAGAGATTATGCTGAGTGAAATAAGTCAAGCAGAGAGAGTCAATTATCATATGGTTTTCACTTACTTGTGGAATATGAGGTATAACATGGAGAACATTAGGAAAAGGGAAGGAAAATTGAATCGGGGAAATCAGAGGGGAGATGAACCATGAGAGACTGGACTCAGAAACAAACTTGAGTGTTCTGGAGGGGGGTGTGGGGGGTGGGGTGAGCCTGATGGTGGGTATTATGGAGGGCACATATTGTATGGAGCACTGTGTGTGGTGTATAAACAATGAATTTGGAACACTGAAAAAAATAAAATTATATTAAAAAGATATATAGATGGCCAACAGTTTCATAAGATGATCTTTAACATCACTAACCAGCAGGGAAATACAAGTCACACTTAGATGAACTATCACCTTAAACCTCCTAGAATAGCCATTACCAAAACAAACAAACAAAACCAACCAATAAACACACTCAAAAAAACAAGTGATATGGATAAAATGGAAATCTCATGCAAAGTAGACATGTAAATCAGTACAGCCACTATGGAAAACAGTGTGGAGTTTCCTCAAAAAATTAAAAATTAAATTACCACTCCACTTATGAGTATTCATTTAAAAAATGGAAACACTGAGATAGATATATGAGCCCCATGTTCTCTGTAGCATTCTTTACAATAGCAGAGACATAAAAATACCTTAGTGTTGGGGTGCCTGGGTGGCTCAGTGGATTAAAGCCTCTGTCTTCGGCTCAGGTCATGATCCCAGGGTCCTGGGATTGAGCCCCACATTGGGCTCTCTGCTCAACAGGGAGCCTGCTTCTCCCTCTCTCTCTGCCTGCCTCTCTGCCTACTTGTAATCTGTGTCTGTCAAATAAATAAAATTTAAAAAAAAATACCTTAGTGTTGACAGATGAATGGATTTAAAAAAATGTAGTGTGTAGATACAATAAAATATTATTCAGTTATGAATAATATGTATGGACCTTGAAAGCATTATGTTAAGTGAAATAAGTCATACAGAAAAAGACATACCATACCATCTCCCTTTTCTTTAGAAAAATGAAATCAAAACCTGATCTTATGAATATAGAGAACAGACTGTGGTTGCTAGAAGCAGGGGCTATGGAGTGAGTGAAACAGTAAAAGGGATCAAAGATTCAATTTTCCAGTTATGAAATGGGTAAGTCATGGTGATACAAAGTACAGCATGGGGACCATAGTTAATAATACTGTATTTTCTAATTGAGTGGACCAAGTGCGTAACTATCTATGATAATGGATATTAACTGGACTTATTAGGGTTATATTTTGCTAATATACCAATGTCAAATTATATTGTACATTTGAGAGTAATAGGTCAGTTAAATTTAGAAAGTTCACAGTTGATCATGAAAAAAACAGACATAAGAGTGAAAGAAAAGTCTCGTCTTTTTTTTTTTTTTTTAAAGATTTTATTTATTTGTCAGAGAGAGAGAGGGAGCGAGAGTGAGCACAGGCAGACAGAATGGCAGACAGAGGCAGAGGGAGAAGCAGGCTCCCTGCCGAGCAAGGAGCCCGATGTGGGACTCTATCCCAGGATGCTGGGATCATGACCTGAGCAGAAGGCAGCTGCTTAACCAACTGAGCCACCCAGGTGTCCCTCATGTCTTTTTTTATAAAGACACTAATTCTATCTTATCAGGGCCCCACTCTTATAACCTCATTTAATGTGAACTAAATCTTATAGGCTCTATTTTCAAACATAGCTATATTGGGGTTAAGACTTAAAACAAGAATTTCTGGGTGGGGTTGGCACAAATCATGGTAAGGCACTGAAAACACAATTTTATGTGGTTATTTTCATTTTATGACATTATTTTTTGGAATTTAAGTAGAAAAAGTATCTGAAAGTTTTGTTGACTTTTTTTTTTTTTTTTTTTGGTAGTTTTTTAAAGTCAGAAGCAACAGAAAAGGTTGGCTTGTCATTATGTTTTGTATGTGTATTTTGTTCTTCTTTCTGTACCTTTGGCTGTTCTCTTTCCAAGGGCTCATCTCTGGTCTAACTGCCATCAGGAGGAGTGGGGGCTAGGCCTTCCTTTCTCAACATAACAGAGTCTGTTACTTTATTTCACCATAAAATGTCAACAAATACATCCGTGGAGAATATAAAAAGCATGTTGACACCTATAGGTCTTCTGATGGACTAAATTTTGGTTCACATCACTTTCAGAGCCACTGCTCTGTGTGTGTGTGCACGTGTGTGTTTTCATTTTACACTCCTTTTATGAAAATTGAATTTATCTTATGTTGCTGGACTCCCAGTCTTTGCTTGATAAAAGACAGTGGATTTCTCACTTGCTCTCCCTTGATATCAAGTCTGAGACCTGTCTTCCAAGACCCACTTATGGATCATGTGGAGTATTGCATGGCTCTGGACAGAGACAAAGGAAAATAAGAAATCTGATAATGGACAGGAAGGAGTCTGTCTGCTTCATTTTGTTTGCATTTGTTATAACGAGTTACAAGCCTAACAATTCTATCCATAGTTTTATAGTTGAATTTACATGAAAAACATTTTGACGAGATGATTTAGGCCAAGAGGTGGGAGATCCTTGAATATTTGGTGGTGGTTACAATGGGTGAGTCTATACTCAAATTCAGAGTATGTTCAGATGTATTCAGAAAATACTCAAAGTACTTGAAGAAAATGTTATTTCTATTCCAACCTCCAGAGTTCTGTTTATTAGCTACTAGATTTGAGAAGAGTGCAAGTTCTAGAGATCTACGTAATCTGCAGAAACCCTCGGAAGACCTTATTCCACCCAGCCAGTCACCTTCTAGGTGGCTCTTAAAAGTTTTTAAGCTTTTAAGACATTTAAGCTTTAAGACATTTAAGTCGTTGGGTGCTGAACTTATACAAAGCACGGTTTCTTGTGCTAAGTAAACACTTGTCACCTGTAATCACAAATATGCTACCTGCCTTTGAGAGATTTTACAGTTTAGAAGGTGTTGAAGGCATGTAAAGAGAGCGTGCGAAAAAGGTTAGAAATTTTACAGTAAATGCAAGTCAGTCGAACAGAGGGAGTACAAAGAAGAATGAGAGGACAAGTAAAATTTGAAAATTACATCTGAAATTTGTGGTAATCTCAGATGGGAAAGGTCTACAAAAAGCACACCTGTTAAACTTCCTTAGATAGTAAAAGACTCTCTTCCAGTTTCATGGTCAGCAGGACTGGTGGAGATACCATGAGCATTCCAGGAGCAGGAGAAAAGTGGAGCAGGTCAGGATCCGTTCTCTAAAGTAATTAAGGTCTGGATGTAGGCATGTTTCAAGAATTCTACTTTATTTTATCTAATTCATGGTGAAAGGCTACTAGTCACCAGACCAAATAGGCCAGATCAAGACATAGAAGCTTGGTTTTCAAATCTATGCTAACATATATAAATCGAGTATTACATTTTGGGCACATTTCTGGACCTAATTTTATATCAAAATTTCTATTGTCTGTCACTTGGTCAAAAATTACCCAATCAACTAACGACATCAATCTGAGATTGATGTATTTCTTCAAACATATTTGAATACTGTACACATTTACAGATATTGGGCTGTTTCACAACTTTGTAACCTTTGACTAAGTGGGAGATACAATTCTTATGCAGAAATTTACCATTCATGGTGATAGGGAAGTTGGCTTATTTGATACCAAAGAGAAAATTGCAAAATTCTGGTAGCTAAACATTTTAAGTATAGTAATGGTGTGTGTTAGGTTCATTTTACAAATTTCTAATTTTTCTTTGTGTCCCTTTTTCTGTATTATCATGAAGAAAATATTCCAGAATCTTTGAAAGTATGACAAGCAAATGAGAAATGCCATGTGGACATTGATACTTCATGATTATACTGTGTTCTGTCACACAGAGTGATGAAGTGCTCCAATAATTGAAATTCCATCATATTTTCCCCCAAATATTGCCTAGAAGATGGCTTTCCTAGAATCAGATATTGGTAATTAACTAGATCTGAGAAATGTAACAAATACATCATTATAAGTAATTTATAAATTTACCCTTTTTTAAAAGTTTTTTATTTTTTTAGAGAGAGAGTATGCAGATGGGAAGGGGAAATGAAAGAGGGAGAGAGAGAGAGAGAATCTTAAGCAGACTCCCCACTGAGCTCAGAGCCCAACTTGGGTATTGACCCCATGACTATGAGATCATGACCTGAGCTGAAATCAAGAACTGGTCTCTCAACTGACTTAGCCATCTAAGCACCCCTTAGCCCAATTTTTAATCCCAACCTTATTGAGATACAGTGGACATTTAACACAGTAAGTTGTATGACAGGATGATTTAATACAAATATATAGTTAAAGATTAAACAATATATCTACAGTTTTCTAAATTGCTTTTGTGTCTAAAAAAAAAAATGGTACAGTAAAAATTTGTCTGTTCAGCCAAAATGGTTAAATATCCACTTTCATTATCATTAACTTTGTCTCCCAAAATAAAATACTTGTAGAAATTGGTAAATTGAGTACCTGGGTGGCTCAGTGGGTTAAACTTCTGCCTTCAGCTCAGGTCATGATCTCAGGGTTCTGGGATCGAGTCCCGCATCGGGCTCTCTGCTCAGCAGGGAACCTGCTTCCCCCCCCCCTCTCTGCCTGCCTCTCTGCCTACTTGTGATTTGTCTCCTGTCAAATAAAATCTTAAAAAAAAAAAAAAAACTGGTAAATTTAGGGGCACCTTGGTGGCTCAGTTAGGTGAGCATCCAGCTCTTGATTTCAGCTCAGGTCATGGTGTCCAGGTCCTGGGGTGGAGCACTGGGGCAGGCTCCACAGTCAGCAGGGAGTCTGCTTGAGGATTCTCTCCTTCTCCCTCAGCCCTCCCCTATGTGTTTATAAAACAGAACTTGAGTAATTAAACACATTTTTTTGGAAACACTGATCTTCCCCATGTTTTTGTCTCTAAAGCAGTACTAAAGCAAAATGAGGTAACTTTCAGGTTTTTTTTTTTTTTTCCTGAAATATTCTGTAGCAATTAATTTACCAAGTACAGGACATGCAACATAACCAGAACACTTGTGCTATTTTAATGTACTCAAAAGACCCAATTCTACTTACTGCATTTTGTATCTCTGTAGAGAAATTATTACTGTTTACCTAAAAATGTCATCAAACTCTCAGAAACATGAAGCTTTATTAGGTATTCTTCAAACACATCTTAAAATTAGGCTGATATTACTGCCTCCATTTTATCAAATTGTTCAGTCTACTTCTTTATGTCTCTGCTGACATCAAGAAAATGTTTTGACAATGACTAAGGCAGTCGACGACTGAGCCAAACTGGCTGAGACAAAAGACGTACATCTGTGGTCTAATCTACACGTCTGACTGCTCGTGTGATTCCTCAGAAAGTGGTATTTCCCTCACAGTTGTAACGTGTGAGGGTATAGCTCTGAAATAAGATTCCAGACGTAAAGATTTTGACTTCAGATACACTGCCTAATATGTTGTTTTCTGCTTTATACATACATGTCTATTGGGAAAAAAAATTTTTACGAGTCAATAAATGGATATAATTCACTGTACTCTTTCTCTAATTAATTAAAATTCTAGTTTCTCTTTTTCTACTGTAAGAGGTGAGTTTTTGGGGTTAGGCTGTTCAGTATTCTCCTCACCCAGCCTCATTCTATCTTCACTCCACCCTGCTACTCTACTTCTCATTAATCTAGCTGCTCATTTCCCTGCTTCTGTTATCTATTCATAAACTTTATAAAGCTAATCCATTGGGTCTAGCTTTGGAGTGGTGTTTATTTCAGGTAGACATTTTCTACAACTCTACACTGATTTTGCCCTAGATCCATTTATGTTAATATATTTTTAAAACTAAAGAGCGCTGTTTTAGGGGTAATTTCTTAAAAGGCAGTAAGAAAGTCTCCTTTAGTTCAGACACAGACTATCTAGTAAGTTCTTTACATAAGAAAGTGAGTGAACTAGAACAGCTCTCCTAGGCAGAAGAGTATTTTAATAAAGGACCTCATACTGTATTCAAAAAGAGAAAGCCATGATCAGTTACTGCTTCTGCTGGTAAGAGGACTATTTTTGAGTAGCTTTGAAAGTGTGGGCCCCTCTAACCCTAATTAGGATACACACAACAATCTGATCACTCTTTCTTCCACTATGTGGCGCATAAGTTACCGGTCTTTTATACCCAAGGCCGTTTGCAGTAATGATACTGCAGCGTAGCCTCACTGTGCTAGGCATACTCGCTGAGTTTTCCAGTCTACATTCCCAGAGGGACTGAGCATTGCCATACAGCAAGTGGCTAAACCTGAGTCTGTCTGAGTACTCTGCAAGTGTCCCAGAGTCCAGGAAACCAAGTATGCAATCCGCAGAATTTACTAAAATCTGTCAGCAACCTGTATATTCTCCATCTCCTTCCCAAATCACAGCAACCCGTACATTCTCCATCTCCTTGGAGATGGTGGGCCACCCATGTCCTCATGACCACCTCAATGTTTTGGTCCTAGCACAGTGCACCTCAGCCTCCCTCTCCTGTCCACATACTTGGAATCTGAAGCACTTCCTTTGCTTTCACAACCTTTCCATAGAGAATAGGCTAGATTACTCGTGTTGCTTCTACTCCTCTACTTGCCTCAACAGTGCACCAAAACTTTTTTGGCAACGGGACACTTCTCAGAAGCTTACAGTGAGAAAACACTAAATGAAAAAAAGGGAGAACTTTCTCTAGATGGCAAGTGAAGGGGAAAGAGTGGAAAAATACATGTTAAAGTCCATGTTGCTATTAATATATTTTTCTTCTTGTCCAGTACAACTCGACCTGAATAAAATGGAGATGATCATGTGGTGACTTGTGGTTAAGTAAAGAGCCCTGAAAGCAACCACTCTTTGCGGCCTCAGTAGGTATGTATTCTGTTAAGGCCAAGTGCTGGACTACTAACCTCATGAAAAATATTCTAACGTAATATCTATTAACACATCAAAGGAAAGCAGACTAATAATAAAAGATCACTTAATTCATTGTTCCTGACATTAAGTCTTCTAGGGCCAACATGGCACAAAAGGAAAAACTACGGTTTGGGGACCATAAAGACTTGGTTCTGAATTTGGTTTCTTCCCAATCTTTGGTCATTTAGCTCAGCCAAGTTTCTCTGAATGTCTGCTTTGCATATATGAAGTGATGGTTTTGTGTAACAGCTTTTAGATTTGAAGATAACAAATATTCAGCACCTAGACATATGGATAGCATGTAGTGCTTGCCTGATGGATGGCACCTTTTCACTTTCTTTGTTTCTGTTAGTTGTGTATGTATTCATGTACCTGTTTACTGGATTTTATTCAAAAATATTTTTCTTCCTGTTATAAAACACAGGTACAGCCATAAAGAATCCATTTATTTTAGATAGTGAGTTATGAAGCATTATCTTGAAAGAAATCCCAGAGGACTGAAACATGACAACTGAATCAAAGAAAGGAGGCAGCTGCTGGTAAAGATAAACTAATCACCAATATCACAACTCCTGCTTCTGAAGTAGAACTCTAAAATACTTAGAAGCTAAGTGTGGGACATCTTAAAAATAAATGTAACTAAGGCAATGCATATTTTAAAAACATTAATTAAATCTGCTATTGGGGCCCATATGATGAAATTTTCATTTAATGAATTCCAAAAGTTAAAAACTTTCAAATCAGTCATCTAGAAATTTCTGAGCCAGGTGAACATATGAGCAGTTCAGAGTCAATTGAGCAATAAATATAAAATAAGACTTCATATTTATACACAGGTTTTTTATTAAGCATTCACTTACTCAAATTATAAGAAATAATTGAATGATTCAACTTCAAGCAAGAGAGCAGTTGCTGCTTGAAGTAAAGGAAGTCTCCCAATATTTCAGTGGCATAACTGCTCTTTTCCTGAACTCCAGATAGCCTAAGATATAAATTGCCCATGTGTATTCTTTTGTTTCAGATTATTAACAACATGCTGCAATTTACTCCTTTAGATTTTATGCTCAGTTAATGAAATGAACATATCCAATTTTTAGAGATGTGTACCTAATCAGACAGGAGAAAACCGAATGTATACTTTAAAGTACTTCGGAATTATACAATTAGATTTTAAGTGTTACTCAAAGAAAAAATTTTCCACTAAGTTCTCAAATTTTGTCTTGGTAATTATTTATTTATTTTTCCAAGAATGTCCATCCTATAGTATTATATGCTCACTTTTACAGTTAGTATTTCTTGAGAACTAGAATTTCAATTCTAGTTGAAAAATCCAATACTTTTGGTCAGTTGATTAAATTAATGAATGGTCTTTTACACACCTCCTTCCCCAATTCCAATCTCAACTTGATCCCCCAACTTTAAGCTCAGCTGACGCCCTTATTTCATCTCCCATATGAAGCTCATTCTGTTGTCTGGCACTTTGCATTTGCAAATTATGACCTTTGCTTCTAATGCTCTTCCTGGAACTATTCATACAAGTGATTCCCTTTGACCCTAAGGTCACCGCTCTAATAGCACATCCTCAAAAGCATTCCTCTCTGACAGTACACACCTACTTAATTTTAAGTAGTAACCTACCACCTGACACTCCTCTCCTGAATCCCTTTTTATTTCCTTCAGAGCACTTAGAAACATGCAAAACAAGAAGTCTTTACATAGTTATTTTTTTTGAAGATTTAATTTATTTATTTGAGAGAGAGAGACAGTGAGAGAGAGCATGAGAGGCGAGGAGGTCAGAGGGAAAAGCAGACTCTGTGTGGGGATGCGAGCCATTTGAGCCTTGATCCTGGGACTCTGGGATCATGACCTGAGCTGAAGGCAGTTGCTTAACCAACTGAGTCACCCAGGTGCCCGTTATTTGTTTGTTTTGTTTTTAGGTTTATTTATTTGAGACAGGGAGCACATAAAGAGTGGGAGTGAGGGGGGAGAGGCCGAGGAAGAAGCAGACTCCCAGCTGACCACCGAGCCCAAAAGAGTTGGGGCTTGGATCCCAGAACATGGGGACCATGACCTGAGCCAAGGCAGAAGCTTAACTGACTGAGCCATCCAGGTGCCCCTGCTGCCTGCTTCTATTGTACTGTAACTTTAGCGAGAGCAAAGACCATACCGGACTTGTTAAGTGTGCATCCCAGGACCTGAAACAGTGGATGAAGAGCTCAAGTAACGATGGTTGATAAACAAGTGAGGCATCTTTGACAAAGACATGTTCAACATCTTTTTTCTAAATCATTAGAAAATATTTGCTTTTCAAAATTATGTAAAAGAAGGCAAATGACTTGATTTCTGTGTTAGATTGTCAAATCAACTACAATCCCTGAAATTTTAATCACTCACATTTCTCCCGCCAAAGTTCTGTAACTACATAGAGGTTTTCTTATCAATATCATAATGGTTTAATCTTAGTTTTTGAAATATAAATTAGAATAAGGAGTACTTCTAAAGGGTACTTTATGTAATTTAGTCAAAGGTATTTAAAATTATTAAATCTGGGTTAAGTTGATCATTTGTGCCTAAGAGAGACTAACCTTTTGTATCCTAAAGGCTTAAAACTAAAAACTTGCCTTTTCTCTTTCTACTGCCTTCTTTGTCACCACTGGAAGGTATTCACCTGTCTCAAATTTATTTAAACAAATTTTCTGAGAAGCCATCCACATGATTTAAGGGTAATGACATACAGGTATATTACAGATGTTATCATCTGAATTAGAAAATGTGTGTGTTTACATATACTTACACAGTAACCTACATCAATTAGAACTCACAATTTGATGAGTCCTGTCAGATACGCACACCTGTGAATTATTGCTAAAATCGAGAGTCAGAGTATTTCCATCCTTCACCAAAATCTTCTCATGGAGATTTGCAGCCTATCTTTCCTCCTACTTCTGCCATAGGCAACCATTTGATTGGCTTTTTGTCATTACAGTTCTGTATTCTTTAGAGTTTTATATAAATAGAATAGTAAAGTAAGTTTTTATTTAAGTATGGCTTGGAATACTGATTTTTCTGTCAATCTTATTTCTATACATAAGCAATAAACAATCTGAAAGTAGAAGATTGCACTTTAATTCTCCATGGTATTGAAAAGAAGACTTATAAATTTAACAAAATTCATAATAAAATAAAAAGTACAGTTTGTAAACTGAGGTACGCAAAAACTACGCTGATAAAAATTAAAGCCTAAATAAATGGAGACATACCTTGTTCATGTACTGGAAAACCAAAACTACATAGAGGGCAATTCTCTAACATGTAGATTTAATAAAATCTCCATCTAATCCTAACAGATTTATAAAAAGTCAGAAGTTGATCATAAAATGTATTCAGATAGGCAAAGTTTCTGGCATAGCCAAAAAATATTTTTTTAAAAGTGCACTTTCACTCATTTCAAGACTTATTCTGAAGCTACAGTACTCAAGACAGCATATTAATTTCATAAGGATAAACATTTAGATCCATGGAATACTATAAAGTATCCAGAAATAGAGCTTTATGCAGCCAATTTATTTTGACAAAGATGACTATGTGACTGAATGAAGGAAGTAATGGTATTATCAAAATGGTCTTGGAAGAAAAATCAGCTATCCATATAAAATTATTAATCTCTTAGTTCTTATTTTACAAAAATAAACTAGAAATGCTTATAAACCTAAAATTAAGAACTCGACTTAGAAAACATAAGAAAAATTTTTAGTGACCTTCAATCAAACTAAGTATTCCTAAATAGGGCTCAAAACACAATTGATAAATAAAAAATAATTAAGTTTTATTAAATTCAAAATGCTTGCTTTTTGAATACATCATTAAGAAAATGGTGAAAACCTTTTTAAAGCATGTATCTAATAAGAGGGTTTTGTCTAGAATATGTAAAACATTCTGATTTAAGATTAAAATCGCTAAACTTCATTAGAGCAAAATAGCAAAATAGTTAATTAGGTACTTAAGTAAAAGTGATATATAAAAGGCTCAGCGTCATTAAGTCTTAGGGAAATGCATATTAATACTACCATGAGACAACATTACAGAACTGTGAGTTAAAACTGAAAGAGATACTGTTAAAATGGGTAAAAATTTAGAGACCAATAGCAAATTTTGGCAAGGACGTTGAGAAATTGAAACACTCATATATAGCTGGTAGAAATTTAACAGCCATTTTACAATGCTTTGGTTCTTCCCTTAAAATTCAAACATTTAGTAGTTACATGAACAATATTTCATTACCTGAGAAAAATGAAAACACGTCCATAAAATTCCATGTAAATATTCAAAATCCCATTATTCCTAACAGCCAAAAATTGAAAATAATCTGAGTATCTATCAACCATGGATACACATACATGGCACACTATATATGTAATATAGTCATGGAATGTACTCAGCAACAAAAAACCAACCTTTGAGATATGTAGAAAGATGGCAGAGCAGGAAGATTCTGAGCTCACCTGGCCTCCTAGCCACACTGCAGTGGTAGTTACACCTACGTAGCTGACTCGACAAATGACTGGATAAACAGAACTTCCATAGGTAATCATAGAGAGAAGGCCACCTCAAAAGAGGTATGAGGAGGTGGAAACCCTACTGGGAAACAAACCCCTGATGTGACTAGCCACACATGGGTGAGACATGACAAGCAGGTATAGGTGAGAATATCAGACCCCACACCCAGCACACCCAGCACTGAGATTAATAGGATAGCTAAAGATTAATAGCTAGAGATTAATAAGAAAGTGATTCTCCACTCTTCAAGAGCCAGCCTACTCTGCCAGAGACACAGCACAGAAGGAACAGTTTGGTGAGCACATGGGGTATATGTGAAGAAGATTTACTGACTAATCTTAGAACCTGTGTTGGAGGGGCAGGGATCTGCAGATCTCCCCAGGGACAAAAGGGCTGGGTGTAACCATTTTCTTCCCCTCTCCTGGCATAGATAGTTGGACACTTCTGAGAACCAGTGCTAACACTCTCCATCTACCTCGCTGGAACTGTGTGCTACAGCCCAACATTTTCCTGCAGACACATCTATCCAACATGCATGACTTGGAAAGCATCCCTCAAAAGATCCTCTACTCCACCACACCTGGCAGGCAGCCTTAGATAAGACACATGTGCTCCAGTGTGACTCCTGTGCTGGTGGGGGATAAGACTAAACACCAATGCACCAAAATTCTGAGACCTCTTAGCTAACTGAGCAGGGAGCAAACCCTGATCTTTTATGCTCCAGCAACTGGAGCAGAGATGCTAACTTCGAAGAGCTAGGCTAACTGCCAGCCCCATCCACCAATAAGTCCACAGATGCCACAGACAGGCCTCTCAAGAGTGCAGGGAGTCAACTTTGTCCAGGGTGCACACAGGAAGCAAAGTCCCAATAGCAAGGTGCACACAGCACACACATGGCATCTTTGGAGGTCCTGGCTCAGGTGGCCAGGGATATTGAGAAGTAAAATACTACAGGACAACTCTTACACAAGGCCACTACTTTCAAGACAAGAGACATAGATGGTCTCCCTTATAAAAACAACACAGAGTTAGGCAAAATATGGAGACAGAGGAATATGTCCCAAATTTAAAAAATAAGACAAAAATCAAAGTAGAAGATCTAAAGGAAGCAGAAATTAGCAATATGCCTGATAAAGAATTCAAAGAAATGGTCAGAAAGATACAATCATCGAGGCACCTGGGTGGCTCAGTGGGTTACCTTTGGCTCGGTCATGATTCAGGGTTCTAGGATCAAGCCCTGCATCAAGCTCTTTGCTCTGCTAGGAGCCTGCTTCCCCCTCTCTCTCTCTCTCTGCCTGACTCTCCGCCTACTTGTGATCTCTTGCTCTCTCTCTCTCTCAAATAAATAAAATCTTTAAAAAAATATATAAAGATACCATCATCAATACTAAACCAGCTTCATAAGAAATGTTAAGGGGAATTCTTTAAGTGGAAAGAAAAGGCCATAATTGGGGTCAGGGGGAAATGTGAAAGGAAAAAAATTAACAGGTTAAAGCAAATAGTAAAGGTAGTATAGACTAAATAAAGCCAGTATAGAGGTTAACACATAAAAGTAGTAAAATCAGTTATATCTATAAAAATTATACAATGGTTAAAAAATTAAAAAGATATAAAATTTGACATCACATCCATAAAGTGTGGAGGAGAATGTAAAAATTTAGTGCTTTTAGATTGTGTTTGAACTTAAGTGACCATCAACTTAATACAGACTACTCCATGCATAAGATGTGATATATAAACCCACTGTTAACTACAAATCAAAAATCTCTAAGAGATACATGAATAAGATAAAGGAATCCAAGACCATCAAATTACCATGGAAGAGAGTAAGAGAAGGCACAGAGAGAAAGTACAAAACCAGAAAACAATAAAAAAATGTCAATAAGTACATATCTATTAATAATAACTATAAATGTAAATGGACTAAATGCTCCAATCAAAAGACATACGGTGACTAAAAAGATTAAAACAAGATTTATACATTTCCCTCAAAAGACTCACTTGAGCCCTAAAGACACATATGGACTTAAGATAAATGGATAGACAAACATATACCATGTAAATGTAAGCCAAACACAAAAAGTGCCAGGATAGCCATGCTAAGATGAAATAAACTTTGAAACAATGATGGTGATAATAAAGGGATAAATTCAACAAGTGGATATAATTTTAAATATCTATGCACCCAATGTAGGAGCACCTAAATACATAAAACAAATATTAGCAGACATAAGTGGAGAAATTGACAGTAACACATTAATAAAAGGAGACTTTAATGCCCCACTTAGATCAATGGATACATCATCCAGACAGAACCTCAGTACGCAAACAGTGGCTTTGAATGGCATATTAGACCAGATGGACTTAATAGATATGTATAGAACATTCCATCCCCAAATGGAACTTCAAGAGAGATCACCTGTCAAGCCACAAAACAAGTCTCAATAAGTTTAAGGTTGAAATCATATCAAGCGTATTTTTTGACAACAATGGTATAAAACCAGAAATAAATCACATGAACATAAACTGGAAAAAACACTAACACATGAGGAGTAAACAACATGTTATCAACTACCAATGGGCCAATGAATAAATCAAATAAAAAATAAAAAATACAGAGAGACAAATGAAAATGAAAATACAATGGTACAAAGTCTTTGAGACTCATGAATAGCAGTTCTAAAATGGAAGTTTATAGCAATACAGGACTACCTCAAGGAACAACAACAACAACAAAAAAAAAAAAAACAAAAAAAACCCCAAACTCTTGAACAACCTACCATCACACATAAAGGGACTAGAAAAAGAAGAAAGACAAAGATAGAAGGAGGAAATATTATAGAATAAAAATAAAAGAGTAAGAGAAACTATAATCTATCAATGAAACTAATGACTAATAACTATCTTTATGAAAACATAACAAAATTGACAAAACTTTAGCCAGACTCATCAAGAAAAAAGAGGACTGAAATTCAGAAATAAAAGAAAAAGAAGGAACAAAGTAGCAACTGATATCAGAGAAATATCAAGAATTATAGGAGATTATTATGAAAAATTATATGACAAATTGAACAACTTAGAAGAAATGTATAAATTCCTAGGAATACACAGCTTACAAAATTCAATCAAGAAAAAAATAGGAAATTTGAACAGGCCAATTAGTAGTAATGAAATTGAATCACTAATCAAAATACTCCCCCAAAAATCCAAGACCAGATGGCTTCACAACTTAATTCTACCAATTTTAACTATTCAATTTGAACTATTCTGAAAATAGAAAAGGAAAACTTTCAAATACATTCTATAAAGCCAACATTACACTAATACCAAACCCAGATGAAGATACTGCAAAAAAATAAAACTATAGGTCACTATCTCTTATCAACAACTATAGGTCACTATCTCTGATCAACAAAGATGCAAAAATCCTCCACAAAATGTATGCAAATCATATTCAATAATACATTAAGAAGATCATTCACCATGCTCAAGGAGTATTTTTTTTTTTTGCCAGAGATTCAAGGGTGGTTCAGTATTTGCAAGTCCATCTACATGATATACCACAATAACAGAGGTAGGATAAAAATCATGATCATCTCATCATCTCAGCAGATTAAGAAGAAGCATTTGACAAGATACAAGATCTATTCATTAAAAAAAACAAACAAACTCCCAACAAAATGGGGTTACAGGGAACAAAGCGTAATGTAACAAAGACCATATATGAAAAATCCACAGCTAACACATACTAAATGTTGAAAAACTGAAAGCTTTACCTCTGAGATCAGGAAAAAGAAGGATGTCTACTTTCATCAGTTTTATCTAACATTATTGAACACCTTCAGACAAGAAATAAGAGGCATTGTATTAGTAAGGAAGAAGTAAACTAATACTATTTGCAGATCACATGATTATGCTTGGAAAATCCTAAATACTCCACCAAAAAGGAAAAGTAGTAAATCAATTTAGTAAAGTTGCAAGATATGAAATTAATATATAGAAATCTGTTGCATTTCTATACACTAATAATGAAGCAGCAAAAAGACAAATTAAGAAAACAATCCCATTTACAATTGCACCAAAAAGAATGCAATACCTAGGTATACATTCAATGAAGGAGGTGAAACATCTATACCCTGAAAACTATAAGCCACTGAGGAGAAAAATGTAAGATGATACAGGTAGGAAGATATACCCTTGCTCATAAATTGAAAGAGTATCATTAAAATGTCCACATTATCCAAAACCATGTATAGAGTCAATGCAGTTCCTATCAAAATACCAATAACGTTTTTCACAGAATTAGAATAAATGATCCTAAACTGTGTATGGAATCACAAATAGCCAAAGCAGTCTTGAAAAAGAACAAAGCTGGAGGTATCACAATGCTGGATTTCAAGATAGACTATAAAGCTATAGTAATCAAAACATTATGGTACAGGCATAAAAAGAGGCATATAGATTAGCAGAACAGGATAGACAGCCCAGAAATAAACTCACACCTATATGGTTGACTAATCTACATCAAGGGAGGCAAAAATATACAATGGGAAAAAGGCAATCTTTTTAATAATTGGTATAAAAATTTGACAGCTATGTACAGCAGAATCTACCTAGACCATTTTCTAACACCATACCAAAAAAATTAAGGTAAAATGCAAAAACTCCTGAATTTGAAACTTAAAACCATAAAATACTGGATAGGAAAGGATATTTGCAAATGCTGAATCTAATAAGGGATAAGTATAGCAAAAATACACAAAATTCTACAACCGAGCACCAAAAAAGCAAACAGTCCAGTTAAAAAAATGGCAGAGGTCTTGAATATACATTTTTCCCAAAGATGACATACAAATGGCCAATAGACACATGGAAAGATTATTAGTTGTCAGGGAAAGGCAAATTAAAACCGCTATGAGTTATCACCTCACACCTGTCAGAATGGCTAAAATAAAAAAGACAAGAAGTCTAAGTGTTGGCGAGGATGTGGAGAAAATGGAACCCTTGTGCACTGTTGGTGGTAATGTAAATTTGTGCAACCACTGTGGAAAACACTACAGAGTTTCCTCAAAAATTTTTGAATAGAAATATCTTCTGATTCGGCAATTCCACTTGGGTATTTATCCCAAGACAATGTAAATAGTTATTTGAAAAGCTATATACAACCTCAATGTTTATTTAAGCATTGTTTTTAATAGCCAAGATATGGAAGCAACACAAGTGTTCATCAGTAGATGAATAAATAAAGAAGTGGTGTATATATACAATAGATTATTATTGAGCTATAAAAAAGAATGAACTTTTGCCACTTGGGAAAACATGAATGGATCTAGAGGATATTAACTAAGGGAAATATGTCAGGTACTGAGGCAAATACCATATGATTTCACTTATGTGTAGAACCTAAAGAGCAAAACCAATGAATAAACCAACACAAAAGAAAATAAATACTCTTAAATACAGAAAACTAGTGGTTGCCAGAAGGGAGGTGGATGGGGGAATGAGTGAAGGAGGTGAAGGAGATTAAAAGATACAGATTTCTAGTTATAAAATAAGTCATGGGGATGAAAAGTACAGTGTAGGAAGTATAGTCGATAATAGTGTGATAACTTTGTGTGGTGAAAGACAGTGACTACGCTTACCATGGTCAGTACTGAGAAATGTACATTATATGTCAATTTTCTTTCAATTAAAAAAAAAAAAACTTTGAGACATGCAGCAGCATGGACAAATATTAAACATGCTAAAGAAATAAAAGAAATAAAAGAAACCCAATAAAAAGGACCATACAGTACATGTTTTGGTACATAAAATTTCTAGAAAAGACAATATGGATTTTCTAGAAGATCCAAGATAGCTGGTACAAGGGTATTCCTGAGTGTGTCTGGGAGACTGTTTCTGGAAAAGGTTAGCATGTGAAATGGTAAACTGAGTAAAGCAGATGACCTTTCCCAATGTGGATAGGCATCCTCCAATCTACTGAGAACCTCTAAACAGCAAAGGCCTATGAGGGGCTGATTTACTCACTATGTGACCATCTTCTACTCATGGACACTGGTGCTCCTAGTTCTCAGGCGTCCAGGGTCAGACCAGTTTTTCACCACCTGCTGTCTATTCTTAGACTTCAGACTTACACTGAATTGCACCACAAGCTTTCCATGGTCTCCAGTTTGTAGATGGCAGATGGCGGAAGTTGTTAGCATGAACCCGTTTCTATAATAAATCTCCTCTTATAGATTGCTTTTCTTTCTCTGGAGAACCCTGAGTAATAAAACTGCCAACCAGCACAAGAAAACCCTTGGGGATGATGATTGAGTCCTAAAATTGGACTGTGGTCATTGTTGAACAATTGTATAAAAGAACTAAAAATCCTCTCCTTTTGTACTTAAAATTAGTGGATTTTATCACATGAGGTTTTGAGAAGGACCATCTGTGTTGAGTTATAGAAGTAAATTAAAAAAAAAAAAAACATGCTTTGCCTTAGATACCAAACTAGAAAGAATTAACAACATATCCTATAAACTGGGCATGAAAATTCGAAGATTGTGTTAGAATGTTTATGAAGAAATGAGATGTGAGGATTAACCACTATAGTGTAGTAGGAGCTGATGCTAAACCACAAATTAGGTTGATAATTTCGAAAAACTTTGCAAAACAATTTTATTGAAATTGAATATTACATTGATTGTTCAGCTTTTCTACAGTTGTTTTGGCCATTAAAAAGACTAATTGTTACTAATTTTATAGATATACTTACATACATGTATTTGTTTCATACATGTATTCTTAACCCTTTATTGCATGTTTGCTTTCAGTTAGATGAATTTAAAATGTATATTTAATAGGAATTTCAAGGAGGTTGTAAGTATAAAACACAAAGCACGATTTGGCTTTTAACTACTCTTAATCTATCCTGACTTTTGTGAAGCATCAAGTTATGTGGTAAAATTCTATACGAGTCCAGTTTATCAGTCCATATAACTTCTTTATGTATTTTTTCAAAGTCTACTAGGACATGACCTCTGTCTACTTTCTGAGTAAAAGAAAACAAGGGGAATAATGAAATTTTAACTTTCTTCTGAGAAAGACATCAAGGAAATTCATGAGATACAACCAAAAGTAGATAGAAGGCAGTGAACCATTGAAACTACATTGATCAATTTGCATAAAGCTGTCAAGTGAACTCACTCAGGAGTGAGTACAGATGGTAGGGGGAAAAGCCTTATTTCATGGTTTAAAAACAAAACAAGAAAAGAACTTTTTTTAAAAGATAATTGAAAGAGAGGTATAAACAAAGTTCGCAATATTGAAATCATAGTAAGTAGTGATCGCCTGCATTTTCATCAACAATTTCAGCATCTATAAAACCAAGATCGGTATCCTAGGAGATACAGCAATCAAATCATATGAAAAAACAATTAGTTTTAAAGAAGGAACATTATGTGAACTTCAAGCTATGCACTGGCTTCACTGTGGCAGGCCACCTCGAAGTCCTGAGACACTGAAGCTTCTCACTCTTACCAGTTGTGAGTAAGATATAGTCACCTCTGAATCCAAGTTCATTTAGTTTTCATCTGGGTTTGTCCAACCACCTCCCTACCAAATGTTAACTGCACAATTGCTGAAATCCTAGCTTCTTTATTACCTCTCCTGGTTGAGTTCCAGTTCTATTTCGAACAGAAATTAAAGGTATAAGGCAAGTAGTAAGACTAGTATTCTTATACTTGAGCATGTTCTCTCAGAGTGGACACTTTCAACAACTATTTTTTTAGTAGTTGGTTGGCTAGCCTGTTTATTTTTAAGATCAGTTTGGAAAACTGATAAGGAAATCAATGTGTAAGAAAACAGATCCATGTAACTAACAGATAGTCAGAAAGAGGGGTCATTTTTATGTGACACTCCCCTAACTGGCCCTGGGCCATCTTCTTTCTCTGGCTTATTTTTTTGATGCCTCTCTAATGACAAATCTGTTATAAGACGGTATGTTCAGCTTAGACTATTTTTTTTAATTTTGCCAGAGAGAAGAAAAATATAATCACAAAATACAATTCTGGAAAGAACCTTAGATGTATTTTATGCCAACCTTCTGATGTTACAAAACTGAAAATTTAGGTCCAGGTAGGACACCTAACCTGTCTAAAATCCTATTTCTCCTTGTGTCAGAAAGAGGGAAGAGCAAAATCTCCTAACTCAGGCTCTCAAGTTTTGTTTTTGTGTGTGTGTGTGAATTTTGAACTCTAATGCTAAAAGAAGCCTACTTTCTTAAGCAAAGTATAAAAAGACAATAGTGATGAGATCTAGAATAACATACTGATTATTTATATTAAATGAGTTGTTTAGATAGTTCCACTGGTGTCTCATTCTGTGTCCTCAATATTATTTTGAGCTTAAATATCCACAAATGAGACAAATGTTTATCTCATGTCTATAGTACTTAATTTTACTTCTTCCCACATATCTGAATTAGATACTTAACTGAGTTTAACACTATGATATATACAATATAGATGGAGTAATCTGTTTTAGATGAAATTTCAGGCTCAGAATTTCATTTAAAGAGATTCATTTACAGAATTACAAAACTTTAGTATTATGTAACATTAAAAGCTCAAGAAAAGTATTAATTGTTTAGAATTGTAGAGATACAAAAACTCTGGGGTGCTTATTTTATGTTTTATTTGGTCCAGTCAGTTTGCAGTTCCATTCAGAGAAAGTGGTCATTTCTAAGTTAGATAAAAATTAAGTTTGTGAATATAGAAGAATCAGCTGTATCTTTCAATCTCCCTCTTCAAAAAGCATAGAGGAGTATGTAATAAGTATGACTAAAGCATTTAATTTTAAAGTGCTCTTGCTTATTGGCTGAGTGTAAATATGGCACCTAGGAGAGGTTATGAAAGATTTTTATCTTACTGGATAAATGCAATAATATAGGGTAATACATTAAGTCAGGATATATGTGGTTTAGTGTACTTATCTCAAAACAGTTTTAAAAATCATGTCTAATTATTAACCACTTATCATAAACATTATGAAAGTAATTATTAAGGTGTATCGTTAAGAATGCACGTTATTTTTGCAAAAGTGCAGAATATAAAATGAATACAGAGATTACTTCTTGGTATGTGTGACCATGCAAATGTGTGATAACTAGACTACTCTTAGTTTAAGAGGGCCATGTTACCACAAGTAGTTTTCAGAACGTGACCCAAGTCCATCAACAATATTTAAAAATATGTGTAATGCAAAATGTTGTGGTTCCTTAAATGCCCTCTTACTGAAGCTTTATATGGAACTGGATCATAGAGTTACTGTTCTGGAAAGGACCTAGAATGGTTTCTCAACCCAGATGCCAAGAGAGAACCAAATTTAAATTCCCTTTCATTTAAAGAAAATAACACTTTTAGAGGGGAAGGAGGACAAAAGCAGGGCAATGAGAGAATGCTGCAGAGTTCCAAAGGAAAGTAGTGATGAGTCAAGATGCAAGGCAGTTTCTGACAGCAGGAGTCCTTAGGGACACAGCCCAGGACCACACACATTATAGGGAAGATCCCTGGGCTGGGTGACAGTGTTTCTAGTTCCTTACTCTTAGCACCCTCCCAGGCAGAAAGGCTGAAAGCTAGAACCACGATCATCAGAAAATCCTAGTTAATCCAGAAAATCCATCAGCTAATCCTAAAGGAAGGCCTAACCAAGGACAAGACAATTCCTGGTGTGGAGATTTCAGAGTAGACTTTTGGAAGTACAGCAGCAAAAAGACCCTGAAAAGCAAATTTTATTGTTTTGGTCAAAGTCCTCCCTACCCAGCCCCCTCCCTCCCATCTCTGCCAAGATTATCTTTGTAGTATCTTCAGAAAAAAAATCTCTGTAAGTCCCAGGCATAAAGCTTATGGAGAAATGAAAACATTTGGCGCGATGCAGAAAAATGTCAAAGTCTATTTTTTGTGCTAGAGAAGAAATAAAATGGTCCTGTCAGATTGAGGGAAAAATGATTTTGGTGAGGAACTCCGAGAACTCTGAGACAACAGTCCCTGAACACGGTCCTGCCCATACCCCACATCTTCCTCAGATCCAGTCCTTGGAAGGGGGCATCCATAGAAGAACACAACCATACTAGACATTTACAAGTTCAATTTTCTTTCATTCAGGTTCTCTTACCACCTACACACAAGCTTGGCAATACAAGGGATTAGACAACCCTACACAGAAATTATAATCACCTAGCTAATAATTAAGCATTTAGAAACATATCTTTTTTTTTTAAAAAAAAGATTTTATTTATTTATAAGAGAGAAAGAGTGAGAGTGAGCACAGGCAGACAGAGTGGAAGGCAGAGTCAGAGGGAGAAGCAGGCTCCCTGCGGAGCAAGGAGCCCGATGTGGGACTCGATCCCAGGACGCTGGGATCATGACCTGAGCCGAAGGCAGCTGCTTAACCAACTGAGGCACCCAGGCGTCCCTAGAAACATATCTTAAAGAATTTCCTCGTCTAGAGAGAAACAAAACATGCAAACTTGTCTCAGGGTGGTTAGTTCCCAAACTTTTTAATTGGCCTCTCTCTAATACAGTGCCCTGCTTCCCTCCATTCTGATCACGGATACCGAACTTCTCTCTCTGGAAAGTAAAAAAAATCATTCTTCACTTCAGACATCTTTAGGAAGTCCTAGGACATCAGGATATGATTCAAACTATTTACCTTACAGAACATTATCGTCAGACCCCATCTATCTTAATTTAATCTGGCTTCATTTTCTGCCTCTATCCAGGCTTATAATATGTCCTAGTCATAATAAATATCTCCTTACTTGGGAGTGTGTGATATAATTTAGTGTCTCTCTGCAGTTTTCTTCTTTTGCTACTTTTCCTTTCTATTCCCCTTTATTCCCATTACTCAGCTCAAATATCCTTTCTTCTGTTATGTTTTCTCCTAACCCCCTGGAAAGTAATTGGGGTTTTCTACACCGTTTAACCATAGAATTTTGTATACTTCTTTATTAAAAACCCTTACCCCATTTTATTTTTACTCGTCAAGGCATAGGCCTCCAATACTGTATGGTATTCCAGAACAATGGCCAGATCTTATAATTGACCACGCACTCAATCCACAGCAGCATTTCAGTTGAAGTGTATGTATGTCCGTGTGTTTCACTATATAAATAATGGAGTTTTATATTTGAAATGACTTCTGCTTTGGAAGTTAGAGCCTTAAGTTTCTACACATACAGATGTAATAACCTTACAGAGACAGAGTACTACATGTCTGAGGGCCAAAAATGGGTCTCAGCTCAAGCAGAAAGCAAATTAGTCCTTTCTCTGTCTTTTGCTCCCTTTGGGCCCCTCAGTGGCTGAGGGTTTACACACCTTTTGGAGGGCTATCTGTTTATGAGTTCACTAATTCAAATGCTAATCTCTCCTACAAACACCAATCTCTCCTAGAAACAGACACACGGAGAAATGTTTTACCAGAGATCTGTGAATTTCTTAGGCTAGTCAAATGGACACATAAATTAACTCTCACACTCTCTCGAATGTTTCATATTTTAGAAATATATCTTTTATTATATTTAGGGAATACTTGGAAACATAGGAAAATTGAATTAAATGTAAATAGAACTACCATAATCCCAACAAAAGTCACATCTATCACTAACATGTTTTATCTCTATCACCTACTCCTATGTAAACCAATCAATTCAACTTAAGTAACAATGCTGCTTTTTGGCATTCAAGCATGATAATCTTGTTTTTACAAAGGGCTTAACTAAAAAAAAAAAAAAAAAAAAAAAAAAAAGACATTACACGTTCTGTTTTTCTTAAGAAATAAAAACAAGTCCTCTAATGCACAGTATGCTTTTTTAAAAAAAAATTTTTTTCTTTCTTTATTTGACAGAGAGAGAGAGAGAGACAGCAAGAGAGGGAATATAAGCAGGGGGAGTGGGAGAGGGAGAAAGCAGTCTTCCCACTGATTAGGGAACCCAATGCAAGACTAGATCCTAGGACCCTGGGATCAGGACCTGAACAGAAGGCAGACGCTTAACAACTGAGCCAGCCAGGTGCCCCACGTAGTATGTTTTTTAACCTTTATCCTTAATGCTTCTCATGTTTGTGTCCCTGAACACATTTACTAGTTTCCATGATAGATGACAATGTTAGGTGGGAAAACTGCCTATGACTGTTAAGTACACCTGTGATCCTAAAATATAAATCTCAAGATTTTTATAACTTTTACAGTATTTCTTTAATAATTAGAAAATAGCAAAAAGGAAAAACAGACATCACAGAGAACCTCCTTATGGTTAATATTTGGCATGTGTATCTCTGTTTCCATTATGTTAGGTATATTGGGGAAAAAAACCTTTTTTTTTGTTTTTTCCTAACTATATAATTGCATATAATACTTGAAATGATATATATATTAAACTTCTGACTCTATACCATGATATATATATATATATGTGTGTGTGTGTGTGTGTGTGTATATATATATATATATATTTCATATAAATGGTACTAAATTTCTCACCTCCTTTTTCGTAACTTCTGCTTATTTCAGATGCTCATAATTTTATTCTTTAAATTTATTCCCACATAGCACAAAACTCCTTGCCAGATTTGGCAACTTATACTTTATCTCTGAACAAATCTTTGCTGCTCAAAATTGCTATTTACCCCAACCCAAATTAAGTACATATTCCACAAAATCCACATTTATTCATTTCCTCACGTATTTCCACCCTATGTATCTATAGCCAAACAGAACGCTCTTCCATCCGGAATAACTCATCCTCTCCTGACTCATTGTTTTTGCTCATGCAGTTTCCATGCTCTAAAATGCCCTCATGCATCATGCACACCTGTGGAAAGACTGCCTCTGTTCAAGACCCAGGGCCAATAGGACATCCTCAGGGTAACTGCTTAGACCTCCCTTGCCACAGGGGTTTCTCCTCTGCTTCGCTCTCTCATATGTTTATATATTTTAAGAACGTTTCTCTCAGCTGGCATCATTTTACTATTTATATACTAATTTCCTCATATTTCTTGTACTATTTATATATTACACAAGTCCTTTATATAAAAACATCACAAGTCAGTATTACTAATCTTGTTTATATCAGTGTCTTATATACAGCAGTTGCTCAGTAGTTGTGTAAATACACTTATAAAATTTTAAGTAGCCTTACTAAAAATGATAATTTTTATCATTTTATAACATTTAAACTCTAACTGTAACATGAAGCAAAAACATAGCGTCAGTTGGTAATTTAAAATGTGTATTTCTTTCATTTTAAATGCAGTGACAGGATTGGTCCATACCCCTACAACTAACACATTAAAAACGCACACACCTTTTTTTTACAACAAAGTCAAAGCAACTGCAACATACATGTAATTCATGATATTGTCATTTGGACATCATCAAAAAGAAGAACCGCTCATGAAACCTCACCTTCACAAGCAAAGCTCCTCCAGCTCTCAGTTATCATTACCTACTAATCCCAGGTCAATATTATAAAAGATCTTCTCTTACCTCTGTGAGAAGACTGTAAAATCATCAGATCCTAGGAGGCTACCTACCTGGTGTTGAAGGCGCAGCCCTCGCGACGCCACAGTGGTAGAGCTGGAGGAAGGAAGATTCTGGGAACATTTAATGGCTTACACAGGTGGAAATAAGGCAGAAACTGGAGAGCTTTCAGGCGAGGTCATGGGTAATCTTAGCACTCTCAGCTGTGTCCTTGAGGTTAGTTTTTTTTTTTTTTTTCTCCCTTGCATGAGAAACAGAGTCAAAACACTCACAAAAGAAAGTAAATTTATTTGAGTTCAGGGACATAGATATAAATTTCAACCTCTTAGGATATTTGTAGTTCTTTTGTAGAATAGCTTCATCAGTGATTCTTAAAGTGTGATTCCTGGACCAGCAAATCAGTATCACCTGAAAACTTATTAGAATTGCAAATCCTCTGGCTCCATCCTATGTCTACTTAATCAGAAACTCAGAGATTGGGGTTCAACAGTCATACTTTAAGAAACTCTCCAAGTGCCTCTGCTACCTGAAAAAGTTGAAGAACTAGACTTAGATAGTGGTGGGATGTGTTCACTGTGGACAACATCAGGGGTCAGCAGAAGTTCTCTGTAAAAAACCTGAATAATAAATACTTTAGACATTGCGTCCCATACACTCTCTGTCACAGTTACTCATCTTCTTGATCACTATAATGCAAAAGAAACATAGACAATAAATAAATAAATAAATGAGCAGGGTATGTTTCAATAAAACTTTATCAGAACAGGTGGTGAGCTGAATTTATACATCTTGATTTGCCCCCTTCAGGTACCTGGTACCTATCAAATAAGAGAACATACAGTTCTCTATATCTTACAGGAAAATTTTATTCTTGTTTTGTAGAAGAGACCCTGATATAAAAGATCAGTTAATTATGTTCCCAAGATCTTAGTGGAAAATACAATAATCATGGAATGTGCTATGTAAATCTGACTTCCTAGCCTCTGATCTATAAGCCACAGCTTCCCTTCCAAGGGAGAAATGAAATAGAGTTCAGAATGGGTCACTTTTGAAGTGCTAACAAGCGGTTTGCTAAAAAGAATAAATATAAGATGGACTGGTCTGATGTGCAAAGGGTTTGGAAGCCATCAATTCCATCCTATTCACAACAAGAAAAGAAGCCTGAAAATAAACAGTTCTTTCTCAGAGAACTGAGATCACAGGGCAGACTGCTGGCTTGAATGCAGAAGAGACACAGGTGGATCTAGAGAATCACAACTTACAAGGGGAGTAGGTGCCATCAGCTGGAGCCAGGATCAGCAGGAACACTTAAAGGCTAAGAGACTAGTAGCTGGGTGCTGAGAGAAGAAACCTCCTAAGGGCTCAGCCGCAGATGGGCTGCCACACTCCTTCATGAGTTGGACAGCCAGAAACCTCACCAGGTTCTTCCTGAGAAAACTGGAGAACAGTCCCTTCATGCTTCCAGCAGGGGGAGGGGAAAAAGGGGACCCAATTTGAAGTACATTCAGAGCTTATGTTCTCCTTTACAGATGTCTGTCCTTAAAGGAGACTATTTTACCAGAGCCTAATGGAACTGGGAGAAAAGAAATACCCAACTCTAGCCCCCTCTAGCTTTCAGGTGTCACCTCAGATGGGAGAGACAAAAAGGTGAGAAGTACCTGTGAAGATCACAGCAGGGGCACACAGGTTCACTGGAAGGCACCTGTTTGTAGGACTGTAGCTGTTTCTGTTCTGTACATCTCACCATCACATCAATGGGGATCCTGTATAATGACAGGAGATTAAAGCTGAAAGAACTGTAAGGCTCAGCCCAACTTAAGGAGTCCCTAGGGAAACCTAAAGACAACAGAAAAGGCAAAAACAGGGACACTAGAAGAAATTTAACTTCTGACCCCTCCAACAAGAGCAAACACTAAATACAGCCCAATTCCTGGACAGATAACATAAAACTTCACACTGAAGACCAATTTACGGGTTTCTTTTACCTTATACATCACGCCTAAATTTCAACAAAAAATAACAAGGCATTCTAACAGGCAAAACAAAACAAAACAAAACAAAAAACCCACAGTCTGAAAAAAAAAACAAAGCAAGCATCAGAATCTCAGATATGGCAGAGAGAGGGGAACAGTCAAACTGGGAATTTAAAATAAGCATGATTAGGGGCGCCTGGGTGGCTCAGTGGGTTAAAGCCTCTGCCTTCGGCTCAGGTCATGATCTCAGGGTCCTGGGATCGAGCCCCACATCGGGCTCTCTGCTCTGCGGGGAGCCTGCTTCCTCCTCTATCTCTGCCTGCCTCTCTGCCTACTTGTGATCTTGGTCTGTCACGTAAATAAATAAAAATCTTTAAAAAAAATATTTAAAAAAAAAAGCACGATTAAAATGTCACTGGCTCTACTCTAAAGGAAAAAGTGGATGACATTCAAGAATGTATAGATAAGGGTGCCTAGGTGGGTTAAGGTTGGGCTAGTGGGTTAAGGTTAAGCCTCTGCCTTCGGCTTGGGTCATGATCTCGGGGTTATGGGATCGAGTCCTGTGTCTGGCTCTCAGCTCGGCGGGGAATCTGCTTTCCCCCACCCACTTCCCTCCCCGGCTGCCTCTCTGCCTACTTGTAATCTCTGTCAAAGAAATAAATAAAATCTTAAAAAAAAAAAAAAAGCATGTATAGATAATGTAAGCAGCGAAATGGAAGCTCTAAGAATTAAAAAAAATGCTAGAAATAACAAAAAAAAAGCAGGGTAAGAGAAATAAATATTAATGGCCAATACATGGGTAAGCACAGTCAATATAACATGGAATGAAGGAAATAAAAACAAAAGAAAATGACATTTTCCACCTCTCAGAATGGTCAAATAATACATGGGAACAAGCATCGAATCTTTGTGAGAGTGCAGAGAAACAAATGTGCACTTTTCTGCACTATTACCAGAAGTACAAAATCTTAAATACAGGAAATTGGCATTGTCTATTAAAATCAAAATGCATATTTCATGCATCTTTTTAACACAGTAATCCATTTTCTTAGAATTTATTTAGTTGAAACACTAAAGAATGCACTAGATATAATAAAATATATTTATATTTATATATTTATATTATCCTAAACTAGCTGGTAAGTCAGTGTTGCAGGATGGTGGAGGTTACGAGGGTCATTATCGTTGGGCTCAGAGAACAAGAAAAAATGTGGGAACCTGGAATCCAGACCTCACAGCCAAAACTTCATAGCCGTACTTGCTCTTCAGGAGAGAAAAGGCCCTTATTTGGGCGTTTGCCAATAGGCCTGAGGTAAATACCTCCCCCATGGCCAATTCTCAGCTACTAAAATGAAGTCACTGAACACAGACTTGAGAAAAGATGTGCTCATTTGGCTTTCACAAACCCAAGTTAGCTGATTCCAGCACACCATCACCTACAACACCCTCTCAGGCAAGCAAGAACACAGGACCTCGGGTTGATAGCAGGTCCCCAGAAGCTGGGGTTATGAAAAGGAGAACTGTGGCCATTTTGAGACAAGAGACTGAACAGAGGGAGAAAGACCTTTTCCACACAAATGTTCTCCAGTTGAGTTCAGCAATATAAAATAAAAATATGGGACAGAATGTGAATCCAGGGACGAAACTCATAAAAGTTCAGTGCATATGGAAAATACCTTTTTTTTTTTTTTTTTTTTGGCACCTGGGACTTTACCTACTGTAAGATGGTGGCTGCTAGGGGGCTACTCCGGTTTTAACCGCCATTTACTTCAGCTTTGTAACCACAGAGGAAGTGGTCTATGTGGAAAGAACAAAACTAGTAGTGTACAGATGAGGTCACTCTTCTGCTCTCATACAGCATGATCGTTAAACACTGTGAGTTTGTTGGCAACAACTTGGTAACAGCTACAGAGACAGAAATACCGACCTTCTCTCTCTGTCTGCCTCTACCCTTCTCCCTGCTTTCTAAAAATGAATAAATGCATCTGTAAAGAAAAGAAATACGTATTTATCTCTCATATAGTTTATGAGACTATATAGTTTATGAAACAAAATACATGTGGATAGTAGAGATTTCTTTATCTCTTACTAGTTCGTTTTCTAATTTCATAGCAGTAATTTACACAAAAGCATATTATGCTCTTGGGATGTTCCACCCACAGAAGGAAAAATTTAGGAAAACATCACTGCATAGAAAAAAAAGTGCAAAATTCAGGCATATTATGAATGATAAAAATTATTAAAACTACCTAAGTGTTTGACCACCTTGATATCTTTTGGGAGAGAGTTTACACCCGAGAAGGAAAGCTCTTTGGTTCTGATGTCCATGATAATGTCTTTTTAGGTTGCCAGAAAGCACCTCGTTTTAGCTTCTTTAGCTGGATTCTTTCAGAGCTGATAATCTTTGTGATAGACGGCTATAGTGGAAATAACATTAAACTATTCCCTTGAGCTGAATTGATAGACAAAGTAGAACTATTTTTCCCAGAGAGTTGGTACAGGATATATTATTTCACCTCCTCTTATTCTTGATAGCTATTTTAAAGAAAGATCGCTCCATTTTAATGCTCAACAGTCTGAAGAGATTTCGTCAGGGAATAATAATTTTCTCAACAAAATTTAGCTCCTCCGTATCTTTTGGCCATATGCCAACATGTACACATTCAGGTACACCTTATTAGAAAATTGTTTTAATGTATCTTCATGATCTAGTAAAAGACAAAATAATGTAGCTGGTGAATAGAGGAGAAAAGCTTAACCCATCTCATAGTTTTCGTAAGATTGCTCCTGCCTGGCTGATTTACCTAAGAACTTTATCAGGGGTAACTGGAATTGTCACCCAATTTATATCGATGACAACTGAGTTGATGGAAGTAATTTGTGAACAACTATGTGTGAAGGTAGAGCCGTAACCACAGATGGTCACCTAGTCCATGAGCCATTCAGTCCTTCTAGCCACTGGATTATGCCTAAGATATAAAAGGGGGATCTATGAGATGAAGCGTTGTGGGGTGGCGAGAGGATAGTTCATGACAAATCCATGGTTTTAACTAAAACTTCCCTTCTTATAACTGGATGTTGCCGAGATATTTGAATTAGGTAAACATGGCTTTGAAAATATTTGTACAGCATGGTTTAGAGCGGAAACTACCTACCAAATGGCCTCATACTTGGTTGTGACCCAGCAGTAATATTTTCCCTCACAAACCAGTAAGTGCATAGAGAAACCAGAGCCAGTCTCAGGTGGAGAAAACTCATTTGCAATACTGATATTCAGCCAGCACATACTAAAATGGCGTATGGGTGTTTATGGCCATATGGCTGCCTGGTGTGTATGGCCATTTCTCTTCCAGTCAGTCTGGTGTCTACTCTGATGGGTCAGTATCTGTGCTCTGTCAGCTGATGCATATTTTGAATATCACTCTTGCATATAACAATGCAATGTAAATCAAGGAGATAAACCATGCAGGTGATAGAATTTGGAGGAAGATGAAAAATGAAAAATTGAAAATTCAGTAAAGCCAGATGAATCAGGGGCTTTCAACAGACAATGAGGTGTAGCTTTGAACTGACACTGAAGCTTCCCATTTTGGAAAATAGTATCAGGTTTGAACTTACGGATCGCTAATCCTCAACCGTCGGCTGCTTTGGTATTGTAAGACCTCAGATTCTTTAGGCTAGTAGCTCTCATTCCTTTTTGCATTTAAGAATCATCTGGGAGTTTAAAAAAATATATGGATACACAAGTCATGTTGCAGACCAGCTGAACAGCTTCTGAGACTGGGGCACAGTAATAAATATTTATAAAAGTCTCCCATGTCATTATAATTATGGCCACATTTTTCAAACAAAACTAATTCTTGATTTTAATATTATGTCTGTGTCTGTCATTAGCTAGTGTTATGTGCTGAATTATGCCCTCAAAAAACTCATATGTTAAAATTCTAACACCTAGTACCTCAGTACGCAGTGCCTGGAAAATGAGTCATTGCAGAGGTTAAATAATTAAGATGAGGTCATACTGCTCTTTTTTTTTTTTTTTTTCAAGATTTATTTACTTATTTGAGAAAGAGAGAGAGAGAAAGTGAGCATACAAACAGGAGGGGCAGAGAGAGAGGGAGAAAGAGAGTCTCAAGCAGACTCTGCATTAAGCATGGAGCCCCGCATGGGGCTCAAACTCACAACGCTTAGAATACAACCTGAGCTGAAAGCAAGAGTCAGATGATAAACTGACTGCACCACCCAGGTGCTCCTGAGATCGTACTACTCTTAACTCCAGAGAACAAACTGGTGGTTACCATAGGGGGGTGGGTGGTAGGTGAAGGGGATTACGAGTACACTTGTTGTGGTGAGCACTGAGTAATGTATAGAATTGTTGAATCACTATATTGCGCACCTGAAATTAATACAACACTATATGTTAACTACACTGCTTTTAAAAAGAAAAAAAAAAAAAGAGATGACGTCGTATTAATGTAAGGTGGGCCCCTAATGTCACTGGTAGCCTCCTAAAATGGAGCAACACAGGCATACAGGGAGAAGTCCATGTAAAGATGGAGGCAGGGTCTGGTGATGTAGCAGAAGCTGAGGAATGGCTGCCAGCAAAGCACCAGAATGTAGAAAGCAGCCCTGGATCAGATTCCCTCTCACAGCCTCAGAAAGAACCGACCCTACTGACACCCTGATCTTGGACTTCTAATCTCCAGACCCACGAGACAATGTATTTTTGTTGTTTAAGCCACCCAGCGTGTCGTGCTTTGTGGCGACAACCCTTGCGAACTACTACAGTTAAGGAGCTGTCTCTGCTGCTGCTTCCTTTCAAGTCTTGTTTCCTTTCTGTGCACAAGGGAGGTATTCAATCTATCAGTCATGAAATTCCTCTCCACCTCTTTGTTTATGTAATACAGCAACTCTCTGCTTCTTCTTCTTCTTCTTTTTTTCCTTTCCCATGGAAAAGTGAAATAGCTTATTATTATCTTTGTTAGCTTTCTGTCCAGTTGAGGAACACTTGGTTTTTTCACAAGACTGGCATTCATTCATGTCCAGGCAATACATGAAAACCATGGTTATCAGGGATAATGTCCTTTACCTATGGTTTCCTAATCCATGTAAGGAACACTGCCAGAAGAAGTAAACTTCTAAACACATTGAATATGCAGTCCGGTGTTAGTATGCCTTATGCTCCTCACAAAGACTTACTCAAGACATTTCCTCTTGAGGTCTAGAAATATATTAAGGATGCCCCCAGTCTACTATATATTAGCTCATGGTGCTTGTTTTACTGCCCAGGGGAAGATTCTCATGGTGGCACTGCTGGGAAGCCAGTCTTTTCATAGAGTGGAAATACAAACTTACTCTATTGGTATAGGAAAACAAAAAAAGACCAAAAAAAAAAAAAAAAAACCTGCAAGGAACAGAATTCTAGATAACATATTTTTCCACCATAGCAGTTTCAAATTAATGCATATATCAGAATCCAAGGTCCAAGATGAAGACCAGGAAGTAAAGGAAAAGAATAGACCAGAGCAACAGCAACACAGAGTGGACAGATTATCCAAGATCTTTGTGGGAGGAAAATAGAATATTTAACACCAGAAGCAGCAGGAGTAGAAAATGCTGCATATAAGCTCATATAGACAGGATAGTGTGATGAAGTACCTGAAGTAAACATGTGTGGTAAGAGGAAGTCATGAAAGAACAGTGTACAAGCTGCTACTGAAACTATCACCATGATTTAATAGGATTTGGTATGAGGCTATGTCACTCTTGAGGAATCTTTGATATTCCTCAACTAGAAACAAACGAAAAATAAAGGTAAGTGAGAATGTAAAATAAAATTAAACAGTCATTTGCTCACTAGAGAAAATTTAATTTAGTCATGATATCACATGTATTCACAAATAAGTGTCTTCTTTTCTTACTAAGCTCTGAATTTTAATGGCCTGAAAATACTAGTAATATCACAAATGCTTGAATCAACACAGCATACAGGCCCTTTTGGGCATCGTTACTGAGGTCTTATTGCCTGTCTTATGGGAGGAAAAGAAGGGATATCCTTTACTGGAATTTAAAACTTTAAATTTCACTTCCTTTCTATGGTCTTCACTAATATCCCCTTCTTGGTAAAATACAGACTTGCTTGGCCTGTAGCTTTGTATTTTACATGCTATTACTTAGTTCTTTAGAAAAGACATCTTTATTTTTTTAGGAGATAGATAGATAGGTAGATAGATAGATATAGTTCACCAAATATTCCTGGTTCTGCCCTCATCTGGGTATTCTGTAGGATTTTAGTTGCTGGCTCCTTAGAAATTAAGTGTTGCCATTGGATTTGCATTAGACAATGAAATATGAGTGGTATAAGAGCAGCTACCTAGAGTTAAAAGTGTAGGAGCCAAAGGAAAATAGGTCATGTCTTCTTCCCTTGCTTTGGTAATCGTGGAAGGATTTGCTAAGATGAAAAGTCCATCAGCCTGGGATCCTGGTGACTGCATTGAGCAGAATACCCTGTCCCTTGTCCTCACCCAGAGATCTGTGATGAACACGTACCATGAACAAAAATAAAACTATTTGTCTTAAGCCACTGAAATTGCAGGATGGTCTGTTATTTCAGCATAATGTATATCATATTAATAGTACAAAGATTATGAAGCCTTTTATTTCATCATCTTAGTGTGCCTGAAACATAACTTACTCCTAAAGATTTAAGTACATCGACATTTCTACAGGAAAGCAATTAACAATGAATTCCCTTTTAACATCTCACCAACGCAAAAGCAAAAGCAAAAATAAACAACAAAAGAAAACCAAAACCAAAACCATACCTGTCTGAATTTGTTTATTTTCTCCAGAAGAATGTTATGTACTTTTAGACAGAATCAAAATTTATGACATTTAAAGTTTTCTTAGATATCTAAAGGTAATCAAAGGAATTTAAAATTTTGTTCCACAAATTTATAATTCTTTCCTCCTCTTGTCCTATTACAATAACAACCCGTTTTCTGAAATAAAACAGGATTGCTTCTAACTCTATATAGATTCACAGACCCTTTGCTATTTTTTTTTAAGATTTTATTTATTTGACAGAGAAATCACAAGCAGGCAGAGAGGCAGGCAGAGAGAGAGGGAGAAGCAGGCTCCCTCCTGAGCAGAGAGCCCAATGGGGGGCTTGATCCCAGGACTCTGAGATCATGCCCTGACCTAGAGGCAGAGGCTTAACCCACTGAGCCACCCAGGCATCCCAAAGATTTTTAAAGATCGATTTATTTATTTATTTATTTATTTATGTATGTATGTATGTATGTATGTATTTGAGAGAGTGGGGGGAGGGGCAGGGAGGGAGAGAAAGCAAGAATCTCAAGCAGACTCCCCACTGAGTGGGATGCCCAATGCAAGGGCTAGATCCCCACAATCCCGAAATCAAAAGTCTCTCTTCACCAATTGAGTCACCCAGGTGCCCCACAGACCCATTGATTTCAATAACCTATGGAATCCTCACAGTACTAAGTAGCAGTATGATGTGTCATAATCGCATGCTTACTTATATGCTTGCAGCATTCCAAAACAGGTTGGTGTTAATGTACACAGTGGGCATAAAGCTTACCTACCTAACAGCTGAAATCTGTCACATTTGAGTAAAAACCGTGTTAAACATTCAAATCCACTGGAAAACATTTAAAATCCCTTTCAAATCATACAAAAATGTGATAAAGGAAATTTGTGTTTGCGAAACAGCCCGGCTTCCTTCATGCTGTCCTCCCATTGGCTAACCTCGCGGAGGACAACAGCTTTCTCCTAGTCTTGCAAATCCTTCTACCTCGCTCTCTCCTTAAACTGAGTCCAGTTTCTCTATTTATCCTTTCCTTTCTTCTGTCTTTACTAGATCTTTACATGATTAACTGAATGAATTAACATTGTGGACCCTCTTTAACTACTTTTCTCCATTCTTACCTACATCAACACAAATAACAGCCTAAGAATTGCTCAGGCAGAAGAAATGCAGTAATGAGAAAATTTTTATGGCTCTTAAAGTATACAACCAAATGACAATTTTAAACAATAAATTTATTCAGAAGAGACAGCATTAGCCTGGAATATAAATTGAAATATGTTTTAAGTTATTCCTAGGTTTGCACTGCTGTTATTATTACTACTTTTTCTTTTTCTAGACTTTATTATTTTATTTACTTCCTATGACATTTAGTTTATAAAACAAAGAAATAGAAAAAAAATTTAAATGCATTTTATTCCTAATAACTATGCTTAGGAATATAAAGCACGGTATTAATAAATGATTGCAAAACCTATTTTTTTTTTTGCAAAGCCTAAGTTTAAGTAAAATCATTCTTGAGAAATTGAACAGTATCAATTCATCCTTTTAAGATTTCTATCTAGTGAGCAATTGGCACCTATATTTTCTTCTCTTAGGTATTCTGAGAAGAAGCCACATGGCAGCATTTCATATTTCACAAACTAAATGACAGTACAGAGGTAGTTTCCCATAATGGAGATGCTTTGGGGAGTTGAAAACTATTATATGACTCATCAGCTTCAAATAATTCAGCCACTGGAGATGAAGGGTAATATCTCTTATTGAAAGCACAAGCTGAAGTATTTTCATGAGAAAATTCTCAGAAACTCTCAGCATAACATATAATGCAGAACTGTGACAGGTTTATACTATGCAGTTCTACGTAATGGCTTAAGGGAACCCAAATCAACAAGAAATAGCCACAGGAAAAAAAAGAAAAGGTTGTTCAGGAGAGACAGTAGGTTAATTTGTGACTGAAACTAATAGACTGGCTTATAGGAACATAAAATGTTTCTTTTGTGACCCTCAGAATCAAGTGAGATTGAGTAAATCATACAGAATCAAGTGAGATTGAGTAAATCATATCTTAAAGAGAAATCTGGTTCTCCTGGTGTGCTAATTATCACCAGAGTTGGATAATCACTTCTTGGAGGAGCATTAATTCCTTGTGGCCAAGAGAATGTCATATACTAAGTATGGTTTCAGTAATAACCTAGTAATTAGAACACTTTACTATTATCTGGGAAAAGCTAATTTACCATTGTCCAAAGTTAATCTTTAATTCTGTAAGAGACATTTCGAAATGGAATTTCTTTTTTAATACTTAATGTTATGCAAACAATGACACTTAGTAAATATGTTTATGACTGTCTAATTTACCTTTTGTTTTTATCATATGATTGGTTCATTGCAAGAAGGCACTTGTGGGAATATCTTCCACTGAGACCTTCCTGTCACTATTAGAGTGTCGTAGTACAGGCAGATGATAACTTACGGAGTAAAGTAATAGCAAAAGCTTGGGTAAAGGATGAGTTTGGGAAGAATAACCTGTCTTTGTGGGTATATGTAAGCGATTATTCTGGTGGCAGTTCTGAGGGAGATCAGGGGAAAAGCTTGGGAGAGTCCTAGTGAAAGGATGGCCACACAGATTTGATTTTTTTAAAAAATCTTTTCGTTATATTTCTATTTCATGTAGATTAGGCGCCTTCATCCTTCTCTTTCCCTCAAACTTTTTCTTTCCTCCACCCTCAATAAAATACAAAAAGTCAAACACAAACAATCATAATGCTGTATGTTATTTTCAAAGTTTCTGAAGTACAGAGGAGTTCCTGGCTTCCTGCAGTTCAAGAATTAAGAGCACATTAGGTGAATGGACACATTCAGGTACTACTTAGCAGACCCATGATTTGAGGTTTGGTAGACTGTTTTTATGGGGATTGAATTATAAATGCAACTGCCATGAAATGGTTTGAATTGTAACATTGATGAAAATGTGTTTGCTAAGTGATTCCCTAAATTACTTTATGGAGTAGAAAACATCTGCATTTAGTTGGATTCTGTTTGGCTGAAAAATAAATAGTTCTAAACCACAGTTTTCATGTCTGATATGATAATGTACTGGAAAACTTGAAATTGCATGACAATCCAAATATGTCTTCTCTTAAAAAAACAAGTGGTAGTGTTAGAACATGACAGACTAGATCACACTTCTTAACTGGCACATTCTTCCTGAAGGTATATAAATGTCATGGTATGCCTTCTTGTTTATAAAACCAAACTATACACAGCAATCTGATAAATGCTGTGTTATGAGAAGTTAACTCCTAGATCTTTCAAAAAGGTCAAGTCTGAAAATAAAGTATAATCTTATAAGATTATGAAGGAAACAAGAGTGAATGATTATTCATTGATTTCCTCAAAAAGTGAAGGAAAATTCAGTACAATATTGTCCAGTAATTTTATATTGCTAGTCCAGCAAACACTAAATTTAAAGTAATGGAAAGTAAATTTTTGACTCCAAATCCATAGTTGGTATATTAAGGTATTTGGGATACAACAAAAATTTGAAGCAGGTGTTTCTTACCAAAGAAAATTGAAGAAACACCACATGTATTGTAATTAATCTTAATGATTAGTCTTACAAAGACATACAAATATGTTAGTATAAAATGTGCAAGTAACATCCCATGAAATATTTGCTTATTTATGTAAACTATCAGCCATAGTAACCTGTTTGAAGGAAATGTGACTTTATGTGGTATCAATCACTGACCATTTCTAATCAAGCTCATTTCTATTCATATAGCATAAAAGTTCCTCCTTCATTTAAGCAGCAAAAATTATTTTGATGGTAAGTTATAAGGCTTTTATATTTCAATAATTTCAGGACAATATTTTGGTATTTTCTTCTTTTAGTAGATGCAATCAATGTTAATTCAAATATTTATTGCTTATATGCAAACACCATCACAAACAAAAACAGAGGGAAAGAAACAATGTTGAGATTTATAGTCAAGGAGGGGAGCTTGGGTGGCTCAGTTGGTTAAGCATTTGCATTGGGCTCAGGTTATGATCCCAGGGTGCTGGGACTGAGTCCCTTATTGGGCTCCCTGCTCAGTGGGGAGCCTGCTTCTCCTTCTCCCCTCTACTTGTGCTTTCTTATTCTCTCTCATATATAAATAAATTAAATCTTAAAAAAATTACAGACAAGGATATATTCATTATTCAAAGGCATTAGTGCATGCTTGATCAAAAAATATTGTTTTGAAAGAAAAATTCTTATATATATCTCATGTCAAGATAGACTCATAAAATTCATGCAAGTTCTTTAATGAAAAAAAGCACTTATTCCAATGCACAAATAATGCTTTGATACAGATTTCCATGTTTCATGTAATTCTCAGAGGCATAGCTCAATGACATAATGTTACTCAATATAGAAAATATCAAGTGAATCTACCTTAAAAAAAGAATTACATCTCTGGATTAGGGGTTCTTTCTTTTCTATGAGCCAAAGTATTTGACTTATTGTCATGAATATCATTCGTTTTCTTGCCTAATTCTTGGTGTGACATGTGATGAAATAATGCCTAGCCAACGTCTGCAGCTGAAACACAAGCTTTACATCAATTATTGCCTAATTTATTAATTTCCTCTTCTCAATCGGCCAATGGCCAGTCAGACACGAAGGATTTCCTTTATGATAAAGGCTTCTTGCCACTTACAGAATATATGTGATTTTAAGTTTCAGCCTTAAAACATCTCTGGAACTGTAGCAAATGACAGAAGTAATTTAAACAAACATCTGGAAGTTCTGTTTGTGAACAGCAGTCTGAGACAAAAGAGCTCACTTTTGAATGAATAGTCAGATTAAAGTTCTTGAGATGCATTCAAAGATAACAGATATATAATTCTGGAAAACAAAGAACTGCCTTAATACACTGTTCAGGAGTTTCCTTCAACAGATTCAGGTTTTCTTATATTAAGAGCTCATTCACTGGCAAAAACTAGGCGTTATACAATTCAAAATTTTTTTCATTGGAAACTTCTACGAAGATAAAAGTCCTGTCCATGGTCATATAACTAAGGATTGGATACAACATATTAAGTATCTTGAATTAGTATATTTTTAATGTAAACAACATGATAGACACATAACATCTACTAAAATATGGTAAGATGGTATTAGCGAGATCTCAGCTAAATCCACTTTTCAAGGTTATCAAATTGATAACCCATTTCTACAGGTACGAATGGGACTATATGGCAAAACCTTAAATATTTTCTTTCTTTCTTAAATAGTAATTCCTGTTCTCAAATTTATCATAAAATACATAATAAATGTGTACAGAGATACAATCTCCAAAAAGAAATGGCTGTTTACACAGCGATCTGTAGAGCACAATCTACTTCTAGAAACTGTTCCCATAGTAGCTCACACCCACATAATTCTTGTGGTTCTTCCTGTTATTCCAGAGTACTAAGCCTTGGACAAGAGATTGTCAACTGACTGAGGCCAGATCAATTAAAATCGTTCACTTGTCTACTTTGAATTAGAACTTAATAAAAGTATTTGAGGTCGATGTGTGTGTACACACAGACATGGGCATGTGTGTATAGTATGAGTGTATATGTGTGTAAGAAGCTGAGTACAGCTTGGTTGTTGTCAGTGACCATTTTCTTGCCAAGTTGTTTAAGACAGTGTGCATTCCATGAAAATGATGTTAACATACAGAAAGAAGCAACTGAAGTTGACAGAAGCAGAGATGACAGATCTCACACACACACACACACTCACATTCACATATGTACCTAAATAGAGACAGAGAGAGGGAAAAGAGAGAGAGTCTTGAGGAATGAATTCCTCATTCAATTTATTTCTGAGACATTACTGTACCTGCCTGTGGTTCTTCTTTCATTTACCCAAAGTACACTAGTATTCTGTGAATAAATTACCCTTTTCTCTAAGCCAGCTTGGGGCAGGTTTCCATGATTCACAACTAATACATCTACCTTATACAAAGAATTATTTATATTAGCTATGAAGACACATTTCTAGAAATGGGAAATAAATTATGATATAATGATAAATTAGTTTTATGTAGCTATTAGAAGTCATGTTTTTTAACATTATTTAATTAACTATGAAACTCTTCTTATTGAAATACCAAGTGAAAAAAAGTAGGATACAAACAGCATATATAGTATAATTCTATTTCAAAATTTAAAATTGTAAAGCATTTATAAAGAAAAATACCAAAAAGAACTTGCCAAATAATTAACGATGGTTAGTTCATGTGTTAGGACTGTAGTTCATATTCTTATTATCCTTTTGTTTTTGAACAATTAATAGTATTTCTATTATATTCAGAAACATAATAATAAGCATTAAATTGTACCTCAGATTAAAAGAAATTTATTCTCTTTAAAAGGTACAATAAATTCACTTGATTTCAGTACTGGCAATTTTTTTTTAAAAGAGTTTTGTTTTTGTTATCTATGTCCTTACAGTATCAAATACACATATGTTTCCACATATTTTTAATGTCTTTTTTTTTTTAAGATTTTTTAATTTATTTGACAGACAGAGAGCACTAGTAGGCAGAGAGGCAGGCAGGGGTGGGGGAAGTAGACTCCCCTCCGAAGCAAAGAGCCCGATGCGGGACCTTAATCTCTCCTTAGAGAGATTAAGTAACTTGCCTATTGCTACATAGATAGAACCAGTATTTGGCCTTGGATCTGTCAGTTTCAAATCCTGTGAATTTAGTCATCAACAGTGCCTAAAGCCTATAGTTACTCTGTAACAGATTTCCATCCCCTCTATCGGCATCCAACCCACAGTGCTAAGGCTGGAGTGCCACACCTTCAGGGTGTTTGTTAGCAAATGCCCAGGGAAGCTTATGAGTGCTAAATTGTATTCATCAGTGGATTTGGGAGCAGCTTTGCAAATGTGCAGAAGGGGTGAGGCTTGAATATAGAACAGCGGTTTATTTGAGTTAATTCAAGTTGCTGGGATGAGAACTCTAGTCTGGCAGCATTTTGAGAAGTAAGAGTGTTCCAGATACAGTATAAAGTCTTTAATTAATTAATTTAATACTGAAAAGAGCCCTATAAAGTAGGTACCACTATAGTTGACTTCATGTAATGGTCAGGAAAATGAGAAATGAAAGAAGAAAATCAGCTTTCTTCAAGATCACATAGCAAATAGTGGAATCGGGATTTGAATTCTGACATTATGGCTTCTCTCTTTAATTTATACATTGCACCATCCCTAACTACTTTCCCAGCATACCAGAGAAATTCGCTGAGTGTTATTTCAAGGGTCTGCTATCCTAACACATTCTGAGACTTTGCTTTCTACCTTCCAAATATTTCTTCTATCATTTTCATTGTGTGTATGTGTGTGTCTTTGTGGTTTTGGTCCTTGTGGATTTATAGCTTAAAATTTCTTTTTATTGTCATATTTGTTGCATTTTGGAGAAAGCAGGTATAAATATGCATATTTGTTGCAATGTTCAATAAGAAACCTAACTTTTCAGATCAAACATAGGGGGAAGGAAACATAAGTAGCAAAGGGAAATAAAAAAGGCGGTGTAAGAAGGAAAAATAATGGTTAGCACAATTGATCTGGTTTCTCTGAGCATAAACAGACACTAACTTCTAGCCTAACAGAGCCTCTTATCCCTGCACTGCAAGTTTTGAGAATTCCAGGTAATTCTGCCTGGACAAATAAAATAAAAAGGTAATATAATACAGGAAAGATAAGTTCTAACAAAAAAATAAAATAAAATTGGCAAAGCTGCAAATAATTGCATAGTTTTCATTCTCTGTAAATGTCATGGAAGTACATTTTCTTTTTGCACTGCATGTTCTCAAATGGCAAGTAAGAAATGCTGACAGCTATACCATATGTGACATGGATTGATACAACAGATAAAAATGGCTAGTATTTTAGTGTATCCAAAATACATTCCAAATGAATGGAGCCCAGGAAAAATGAATTATTTTAAAATTTTGCATAAGAAACTATTGGAAAAATTATTTTCTAATATTCTTAATAAAAAATTAACCTTATGCAAAGAATGTTTTTAATCTTATTTTTTATTTCCCTTTGTATTTATATATAGAGTTTCTTAATAATAATCTTGTCGTGCAACAGAAATGCCACCATGCATGTCAATCTTTAATAGCAATTTCACTACAAATATTAATTCTGATTCACCAATTCTTTGGAGGCCCACCTATTTATTCAGAAATATTTTAAGTGTATTATATTTCTTTCTCTACTAAATAATGTACTTCAAGCCTCCTGTTTAATCGAAGATAATAAGACCATAAATTTAAATATCTTTCTTCTCCTTCGATATAATTTAAGCTATCTCTCCCTAAAATAAAATTTTCCTCATTCTCCACTTCACAAAAATCACATTTTTCATTATACCAAAGAAAAGTGCCCTTTAATAAACCTGGTGGTTTTTCTACCATATTTCTACCTTATTTATTATGATAAAAGACTCCATGGGAATAAAAAGTACTCAAGGAAGACCCTTTCCTCAGGAACAGAATTAAGAAACATCTGAACACCCTCCTCATCCCAGACATATAATTTCAGGATCACAGATGAAAAGAAATATTTTTGAGATTTTATTATGCTTAACAATACATGTGCATTTTCTTTGTCCAGTGATCTGGCATCTCCAAACATCTCCTAAGATTTTATTTCAGTATGCCTCACTTCATAAGAAAGAGTCTTCATTTGGGACTGGTCCATTGGTGTATCTCATTACTGACAAATAAATTCCTGGAATCTGGGGTGAGAATTTTCAAGGAAATCAGCAGTGATGTATGGAGGGTTTGCAACAGGGTCTCAGAACTGTGTAGAAAAGAGCAGGTTACAAGTACTGTTCTAAATGTTAACACCTGTTGCCTTTGTATTATTTCCACTTGCTATGTCAGTGAACTCCAAAAGTATTCTCTTTGCAACTTGTATAACATTTTCCATTTTTTAGATTTTACTGATCAAGCTCTGATGTGATCAAAGTAATGTTTGTGGTCCCAATTATAATTAATTTTGACCTTGGAGCAAACTGGATAAAACCAAGAGATAAAAAAATAAAGAAAAGGAAAAACATTCTCAACCCTTACCCAGGAATTCCGGAAATAAGAATATAAAGTAGTTTTGTAAAGTCTAGCAGCATAGACATACAGATCATACATTTAAATATAATCTCTATGAGACTGGTGGCTTTGTAGCGTCATTCCCTAAAAGCTCCTTGTTACATGGTAAATCCCTATAAAAATCTGACATACTAGTGAAAATTAAATTATTGGCCAGTTGTGGATCAATTATTTACTTTTGGGTCTGAGACACGGAAATAGTTCCTCTGTAAACAACGCAATTCAGAGTGAGGTAGAGGAGAGAGTCCACAGAAAGTAAGACACTTAAGAAAAGAAAGGAGAATAAAGCTGGCAGAAACAAGAGATAGCTATTAAACAGAGGGAAAAAAACCACAAAGAGATTTTAACTGACAGAGGAGTACATTGTATTATTCCTTTTCTTTTCCATCATTCTCTACTGGGATTTTATTAACGTGAATCATTTCCCTAGAACTCGATCACCTCTGGGTTCATTAACAATCACATTTCTGATTTAACACAGCAGATGTTTTGTTCATGAATTGCAGTGACCATAAGGAGACCTTCAAAAATAACAGGTGAAAAGTTCCTAATGGCCTTAAGTTCTACATAAAACAAACATCAGTAGATTCCAGACACTCTCGGAACAAAAGGAATCTGGTAAAAAATAATAATAATAATAATAAAGTGAGAATAAAAACTATGACTTGTGAATACTATGAATCAAACTGTCTTTGGTACCCTTTATTGCACTCTGAAGAACATGAAATACAGAGGCTGAAGGAGGAAAAGGTAATAAGCAAATAAAATTAATTTTATGGGGCCCCTGGATGGCTCAGTGGGTTAAAGCCTCTGCTTTCGGCTCGGGTCATGATCTCAGGGTCCTGGGATTGAGCCCCGCATCGGGCTCTCTGCTCTGTGGGGAGCCTGCTTCCTCCTTTCTCTCTCTGCCTGCCTCTCTGCCTACTTGTGATCTCTGTCAAATAAATAAATAAAAATCTTTAAAATAAAAAAAATATTAAAAAATAAAATTTTACATGAAAGATTTGAATAAATGCACACAATATACATAAATACATAATTTATATAATATAATATTATATATAATAATTACTATGTTGACCAAAATATATTTTTGTCAATATAAATACAAATGTTTTACATAGCAAAAGGCACTCTAGGTTAATCTATGTTGTTGCATATGACAGGATTTCCTTTTTCTTTGAGGCTAAATAATATTCTATTGTATGTATTTGCTACAGGTTCTTTGTCAACTCCTCTGTTCTTTTTTTAAGATTTTTATTTATTCATTTGAGAGAGAGAGAGTACAGAATGAACAAGAACACTAGGGGAGGGGAGAGCCAGAGGAAGAGGGAGAAGCAGGCTCTCTGCTGAGCAGGGACCCCGACTCAAGGCTCAATCCCAGGACCCTAGGATCATGACCAGAGCCCAAGGCAGACACTTAACTAACTGAGCCACCCAAGGAGGCCCCATCAACTCTGATTAATGGACATTTAGGTTGTTTCCATATCTTGCTTATTGTGAACAGTACTTCAATGAAAGGAAGATGCAGATACTTCCTTGAGATGCTGGTTTCGGTTCTTTGGATATATACCCAGAAATATGATTGCTGGATCATATAGTAATTCTACTCGGGTTTTTTTTTTTGAGAAATCTCTGTATTACTTTCCATAGAGGTTGTACCATTTTGCATTCCGGTGAACAGTGCACAAGGATTCCAAATTTTTAACATGCTTGCCAATGCTTGTTATCCTTTGCTTACTTCATAGGAGCCATTAAGACAGGTGTGACACTGTGATTGATTTTGATTTGCATTTCCCTAATGATTCCTGATGTGGATCGTATTTTTGCATATCTGTTGGCCATTTCTATGTCTTCTTTACAGAAATGTCTATTCAAGTACTTCCCTATTTTTCAATCAATTTATTTTTTAATTTAAATTTTAGGCTTTTTTCTCTGAGTTGCATGAGTTCCTTACATATTTTGTAATTTAACTTCATAGCGTATAAATGGCTTACAAATTTTTTTCCCTATTCTGTAGGTTGCCTTTTCATTTTCTTGATTGTTCCCTTTGCTGTACAGGAAAGTTTGCTGTAATCCCATTTGTCTATTCTTGCTTCATTTGTCTGTACTTCTGAGGTCATATTCAAGAAAACATTGCCAAAACCAATGCCATGAAGTTTTTCTTCTATGCTTTCTTCTAGGAGTTTTACTATTTCTAATCTTATTTAGGACAGTCTTTAATTAATTAATTAAATAATTTTTGAAAGATTTTATTTATTTATTTGACAGACAGAGAACACAAGTAGACAGAGGCAGGCAGAGAGAGAGGAAGGGAAGCAGGCCCCCCACTGAGCAGAGAGCCCAATGTGGGACTCGATCCCAGGACCCTGAGATCATGACCTGAGCTGAAGGCAGCGGCTTAACCCACTGAGCCACCCAGGCGCCCATCTTTAATTTATTTTGAGTTGATTTTTGTGATCAGTGTTAAGATACAGGTACAATTTCATTCTTTTTGTGTGGATATCTAGCTTCCCAGAACCATTAGCTGTAAAGACTTTTCCTTATTGAGTATTCTTGGCCTACTTTTCAAAGATCCATTGGCTATACTGCATGGGTTTATTTCTGAGCATTCTATGTTGTACCACTGGTCTATATGTCTCTTTTTGTGCATGTACCAAAATGATTTAATACTGTGGCTTCGTAATATATTTGAAATCGGGAAGTGTGATGCCTCTAGCTTTGTTCTTTTTTCTCAAGATTGCATTGGTTATTCAGGGTCTTTTGTAGTTTCATATAAATTTTAGTATTTTTTTTCTATTTTTGTAAAAAATGCCATTGAAATATTAATAAGGACTGCATTAAATCCAGTTATCATTTTGGCTAATATGGGCATTTTGACAATCTTAAATCTTCCAATCCATGAGAAAGGGATGTCATTCTATTTATTTGTGTCTTCCTTAATTTCTTTCATCAAGATTTTTTAGCTTTTAGTGTGCAAATATTTCATCTCCTTGGTTAAGTTTATTCCTAAGTAATTTATTTTTTTGTTTTTTCATCTGTTGTAATTAAGATTGATTTTTTAATTTCCTTCCTGCATAATGAATCATTAGTATAGAAAATATGATGGATTTCATTTTATTTACTTTCTTATTTAAATACAATTAGCCTGCAGACAGTACATCTTTAGCTTCAGATATAGAGTTCAGTAATACATCAGTTGCATATAACACTCAGTGCTCATCATATCATGTGACTGATTTTATATATTGATTTTGTAATCTGCAATTTTTCTGAACTTGTTTACTTGTTCTAAAAGCCTTTAATGGAGTATTTAGAATTTCTACATGTATTAATGCCATTTGCAAACAGAGGTAATTTTCCTTCCTCTTCTCTGATTTGGATGCCTTTTGTTTCTTCTCTTGTGTAAGGGCTCTGGCTAGGACTTCTAGTATTATTTTGAATAAAACTGGTGAGAGTGCACATCTTTGCCTTGTTCTTGAGGGCACATTTTATATTATTGCATTTGTATGAAGTATCTAGAATAAGCAAGTCTTTAGAGTGAGAGAACAAATTAGTGGTTGCCAGAGACTGAGAGAGGGGGATTGGGAGTGATTGTTTAATAGGTACAGAGTATCCTTTTGTGGTGATAAAAAGTTCTGAAACTAGATAGGAGTGATAGTTTCACAAGTCGTGAAGGTAATTAAGACTACTTAATGTTATATATTAAAATAGTTAAAATGGTTAATTTTATGTTACATGTATTTTATCATAATTGGGTATAATATCATATCTATAAGTGAAAATAGAGAGAGAGTAAATTTTCATATGTGTCACTAATGCCTACTGTTTTCATTGGAACTGTCCCTACCCTGTTTATTTTATGAAATCTTATGTGGAGGCATAGTGCTGGTATAGAGGAAAATGGGTTGATTTTTAGTTTCTGTCACCCCTCTATTACAAACAGAGAGCCTAAACTTCGGAAATTCAACTCCAGCAAACATATCAACTCAAATAACCAATTTTATTAAAAGCAGAAACTATCCTTTAAAACATGTATTTTGACTTGAATTTCATTGTATCATTTGAGATGAAAGTGCATTGTGACCCTTTTGTGCATATTTCTGAGGCATCTGTGAATTAAAACAACACTGTGGCATTATATCTGTCTGTATGTTGCTTCTTTCCCAGAAGAATGGAACAATGAACAGTGCTGGAAGGTAATAGTCCCCACCTACACGGTAGTGTTCATATATTATATAAACTAGCCAGAGACAGAATGTGGTAATAAATCTTAATATAAATATCTCTGTTTTTGTGTCATGCTTATGTAACCATTTCCCTAACATTTTCTTCAGAACATTCCCTCATTTCTATTTCCTGCACACTAACAGTTTCATTTTCTTTTTAATCTCTAAAAGATTTTTTTTATGTTGTTCATGATAAAAATCTGGGGAATAGTATTTGGTGAAATTGCTTACTTAAAAAACTTGATCTTTCTCCTCTCAGTTAAGTTCCTACATGATTATGGCATCTCCAATTTGATTTCCATGAAGTTTATGGATTTGAAGAAGCCTTAATGTATTTTGATAAAATGGGGACCCTAAGCTTGTATGTATAACAAATGTTTTCCTTTTTAGGGAGGAGGTATCTAGTATTTCTCTTTGAAAATGAAGTTAGAGGAAAGCTTCCATATTATTAAATATTATACATTTTTCTAAGACATACTGAGACAACTCAAATACTAATCTTATCTTGTTATATTCATATAACTAACAGCAAAAGATGCTCTTCTGGATCATATTAGGAAAGTGTGGGTAAGGGTACACCAGTGAATTCCAGAAAAGGAACAAAAGGTCATCTATGAGAATAAGTGCTTTGAGATTATAATTATGATAAATGGAAAAAAAAAAACACAATAAAATGTGTGTCACTTATCATCTTGAACCCCAGGGGGTTCAAGAGCACAAGACAAGTTATACTCAGTTTTATACTTACTATGAGAATCAATCCTGTTGCATGTGTGAATGTGAAGAGTGGACAGAGGTGTGTGGGGGGCCGATATACAACCATAATGTTTGGGAGCTTTGCCTTGTTGCTGTGATTTGGAATAATCATAATCATGTAGACTGGAGCTTTCTCTTTTGTGCCCTTCAACTTCTGCCTCTCCCTCTTCATTCTCCTCTTTGTTCCTCCCTGTATTTGTATTGAAGAAGTTGAATTTTGTGGTTCCAAATATGGCAAAATGTGAAGTGAGACCAAGAAGGCTTGGAATCCCAGGGCCATGTGTTGGAAGATACTATGGAGGGATTCTCTTCTACACAGTTTAAGATAAAGATAAACGTTTGTAACTTTGAAATTGTTTGCTCATTATAACCTATACTACAAACAATAAATCCATTTTAAATATGATTTTCAGGCAGATGCACTATTGCTACAAACTGTACATTTCTCTACTCTATATTTACAACAAGATGTGCATTTCTGCTTTGTGTAGTATACTCAGGGAGTTGTTCATGTAAATCAAGGTAACCTGCCTTGAATGTTATTTGACTACACATGGAGAAGGAAATTCTGTATTTCTGAAGAGCTACTTCTTTTCTTAGCCTTTATTTGAACTTTAACAAGTTCTGTCTTGCCCTTAGCAAGATTATTTTTGTGCTTTAAACATACTTAAGCTTAAGATATGTGAGTGATAATATCTTCAAATTTCTGAAATGTTTAAAGAAGGTTAATTTTATAAAGTCAGTATTCTTTTATTAACCTAAAATTTTCTTTTCATAAGGAAAGCATTTTATTGCCATGAATTTTGATTCTAACTAAAGAGCAGGAATTATCAAGATGTGTAAACTTATCTTTTTGGGTAAACCCAATCCAGGCCCTTGAAGGACTTTAACCAGAAAAGTAACCTGAATTTTAAAATATTAATTTGGTAATGGTAGAAGAGACAGCATATGACAGTGCAGGAAAAATTAATCCATAAAAAGCAGAAAAGAAGACAAAAAGAAAGAGAAGGGGAGTAAATTTCCTTAAAAAAATTTCTTAAATTTCCAATCGGAGGGGAAGACGAACCATGAGAGACTGTGGATTCCAAGAAACTCCAAGGCAAGGAGGTGGAGAAATGAGAGAGCCTGGTGATAGGTATTAAGGAGGACACGTATTGCATGGTGCATCAGGTGTTACACATAAACAATGAGTCTTGGAACACTACATCAAAACATAATGATGTGCTGTATGGTTTCTAACATAATAACACAACAACAAAAATTCTTAAATTTCCAAGAAAATCACTTCATGAAGGATTAAATAATAATTTCTGGCATTTATGAATAATCTTTTGAACAATCTTTGTGTTCAGTTATACTAGGAGGTATTTATAACTGCCAATAAAACTTGTGAAATATGGTTAAAGTTGTATTTAAGGGATCCTGTACAGCCTCAAAAATATGTATCATAAAAAAGAAACTAAGACACCAATTTAACAAGTTAGAAAAAGTTAGCAAAGGAAACTCTCCAAGGTAAGAAGGACATATTAAGGTAAAAGGAAGAAATTAAAAAATAAAATTATTTTAAACTTTTATAAATTAGGCCAACTCTGGTAACAATGATCAAAAGAGTATACAAAGGAACAGTGTAAGGAATATGATTTGGGATGCAATGTAAGTTCAGAAGTAATTAATAGAAGTCATACTATGAAAAATTTCAGCCTAATATGTTTAATAGAAATGAAAAGGAAAATTACAAAAGGAATTAGATTAACAAAGACAGCTCATGACCCAGAAAACCTCAGGTATCAAGAGTCTTACCTGGTTGTAAATGTTTTAATAATGATCACTGACCCAGGGGCACTTGGGTGGCTCAGTTGGTTAAGCAACGGCCTTCGGCTTAGGTCATGATCCTGGAGTCCCAGGATCCAGCTCTGTACTGGGTTCCCTGCTCAGCTCAGCCTCCCCCTTCTCATGCTATCTCTCTCTCTCTCATTCTATCTCAAATGAGTAAACAAAATCTTAAAAAAAAAAAAAATCACTGACCCAGGTCTAAGCCAGTCTGACCTCCCAGAGACTGAAATGTATATATTATTAGTACAATCAAGGTGAAGCTGAGAACATTCATTCCCAGATGGTAAGAGGAAGCGTTCTCTCCAATAGGTGTGCACAAGGAAGATGTAGCTCTTGTTATTTATTACAAGCAGCCATCTTCTGACCATGAAAGTACAGTAAAATCAATACACGAAAAAGGGCAGAGTTGAGAAAATTGCAAACTATTGATCTAGTTCCCTGATTTAACTGACCTGAAGCCTAAACACTGCTGGACTCTTAAGTCCTATGAGTCAGTAAACCCATGACATTGTGTAAGGCAGATGACTGTTGCTTTTTGGGCTCAAAGTATAAAATTCTGAGTCAATCCCATTCCTCCACTAAGGGAAGTTATTTTCCTTATTTTGCCTATGAGAACATACTGGGCTAATTTACTTATCTGAATGACTAATATAAAAGTACAAGGATATTAAAATAAAATGTTTATTAGATTTATTATGGGCAAAGTGCATAGCAAATATGCTGGTAGGAAAAATCTTGTAGGTGCAAAAGATGCTCTAGGAATCCTGTTCTCATTTGCTGTTTTTAATTATTTTTAGCCTTTTTTATATGCTGTGTTTATTACATTCTAGAAATATGAGAGTATGTTTAGGAACAAAGTGTGCATTCTAGAAAGAATATAAACCTTATTCATGTTAATGAAAAAGAAATTCACATAACAGCAAGTGCTGAATAGTTATAATTTATTTACTGACAGAAGACTAATAATAAGAAGCTTCTACTCATTCTAACAACATTGTTCTGTCTGGGTATTTCTTCTCTGTGTGAACAGAAGAAAGACTGAACTATATGTGTTCACTATGGAAATAAAAAGACCACTGGTTATCTTCTATGTCATATGTTCATTACCATAGGTTAGCCAGCTTAGGTTAGCCATCTAAGAAATATGTAGTTACATAATTCTGCTGTTTTTATGAATTCATGTGAGCTTACAATGGTCTTGTTTTGCAGTAGTGAATTATAATATTTTTTCCTCAAGTAAGGAATAAATATATTTCCATCATATTTTTGCAAATATTTTTAATATGATATCCTTTGTTTTCAATTCAACTTGTTTATAGAGATAATACTTCTTCTTTTGCATAGCCTTTACTAGTACCAATAAATGTAAAGCAATGTTAACTTTACTTTTTATATGGTTCCCAATCTGAATTGTGCTATGTTACCTTTGTGGCAGAAAAAGAGTACATGACTAACAGAAAAAATTGAACAAATTTGTATGTAGTCTGTACATATATAAAATGTCACACTTACTTTGATATTCAAAATATAAAAAAGCAATACATTAATTAACCTTTCAGATGATTATTGAGTAGTTTCCAACTGAAAAACACTATTGAGGGCATAGATGGAACATATATGGAATTTTAAGATATGGTAAGCTGGCCACAGAACATAATATGCTAGAGATTTAAGTGTCACATAAGTGGGAATCTATATGAACGCTTAAACTTTATTTATTTATTTATTAAAGATTTTATTTATTTATTTGACAGACAGAGATCACAAGTAGGCAGAGAGGCAGGCAGAGAGAGAGGAGGAAGCAGGCTCTCCACGGAACAGAGAACCGGATACGGGGCTGGATCCCAGAACCCTGAGATCATGACCTGAGCTGAAGGCAGAGGCTTTAACCCACTGAGCCACCCAGGTTCCCCTTAAGCTTTATTTATGACATAAAATATAATCATAGTGATTATACTAATTTCATTTATGCTTATTTTTGTAACAAGGTTAAATATATTGGACAAATTTAGAAGATACCACTAAAGATTAAGATAAATACATATTGATTAGTTAAGTCTTTGAAAGTAGAAGAGCATATATATAACACAGACCTAAAATATGATGAAGTAGAAACTGATAGAATTGAATGAATAGATAATTAAAAGGTAATAGAAATGTCAGTCAATACATAACTCTTAGTGGCTGGTAGAACAATTAGAGAAATCAATGAGAATACAGTAATCATGAATAAAGATCAACCACGTTAACCTAAGTAAAGAATACTTAACCCAACAACTGAATATACAACCTTCACAAGCACATGTAGAATATTCTACAGGAGAGATACTACACCCCATACTACAAGCCTCGATACATTAAATGGGATTGAAATTATGAGAAACAAACTGAGGGTTTTGGAAGGAAGGGGGTGGGGGTATGGGTTAGCCTGGTGGTGGGTATTAAGGAGGGCATGTATTGCATGGAACACTGGGTGTGATGCATAAACAATGAATTCTAGAACACTGAAAAGAAATTTTAAAAAATTAGAGCGTATCATGCTTAGCGAAATAAGTCAAGCAGAGAAAGACAACTATCATATGATCTCCCTGATATGAGGAAGTGGTGATGCAACATGGGGGCTTGAGTGGGTAGGAGAAGAATAAATGAAACAAGATGGGATTGGGAGGGAGACAAACCATAAGTGACTCTTAATCTCACAAAACAAATTGAGGGTTGCTGGGGGGAGGGGGTTTGGGAGAAGGGGGTGGGATTATGGACATTGGGGAGGGTATGTGCTTTGGTGAGTGCTGTGAAGTGTGTAAACCTGGTGATTCACAGACCTGTACCCCTGGGGATAAAAATAAATGTTTATAAAAAATAAAAAAATTTAAAAAAATTATTATTAAGAAAAAGAAATTAAAATAAAATTAAAATTTTAAAAAAAGAAAGTCTACAAAGAAATGTCTTGAATGCACACAATTAAATTGTTAATAAAACAGCCAAAGAAGAAATTGCAAGGAGAATTAGAAAAATTTCAAACTGAAAGTAAACAAAACATGCCATATTAACATTTACGAGATGTAATTAGAACAACAAAAAATTATAGTTTTAAATGAATATATCAGAAAAAAATATGTCTAAAATCAATTTGTTTTCAATTTGACAAACTAGACTCCCTTCTTGACAAACGAGAAAAAGAAGAGCAAACTAAAACCAAAGAAAGAAAACAAGAAATATTGAAGATTAGAGAATCCCCTGGAAAATAGAAAAACATTTGAAAAACTCTGTGTAATCAAATTTGGTTCTCAAAAAAGAAACCAATAAAATTGGTACATCTTTCAACATCTTTCATTAGACTTAGCAATAGAAAAAAGAGGACACAAAGCACCAAATCAAGAATGAGAGAATATCATTTGTTTACCCTAATGTAACTAAAATGATTATAAGAGAATATTATAAGCAATTTTATGACAATGAACCAGATAACTTAGATAAAAATTGACAGATGTCTAGTGTGAGACAGAAACTGCCAGAAGTTATACACACACACACACACACACACACACACAAAATCCAAAAAACTCAAATCCTGTTAACAATTGAAATTAGTAATTAAATATTGAATTAGTATTTTAAAGAAAAGAGAAGCCTGAGTCTAAATAGCTTTACTGGGAAATTTCATTAAATACTTAAAAGATAATTTTTTCAGAAATATAGAGTACTGAAGAGTACATTCAATCACTGAAGCCAGTATTTCATTGATACCAAGGCCAGAGAAAACACCACAAGAAAACTACACACTTATAGCCCTCATGTACATAGATATAAAATTCTCTCTCTCTCTCATATACACACAATAGCAAATCAAACCCAGCAACATGTAAAAAGAGTCATATATGATGATCATGAGAGATTTATCTCATGAAAAGTAAAATAAAGAAAAAAATCTTAGATTTGTACTAAAAAGTTAACTAAAAAGGAATCATAGACCTAAATTCAAGAGCCAAAACCATAAATTTTCTAGACTATGACAGAAAAACATCTTCATGATCTGGGATTGGACAAACATACAGAAACACCACCAAAAGCCCAATCCATAAATTGGGTTGAATAAAGATTTCAAAATTTGTACTTCAAAAAACAAATTTAAGAAAATTGAGTACAAGTCACAGACTGGGAAGAATAATGTAAATCATATGTCTGAACAGGGACCTTTATCCAAAATATATAGAGAACATCTACAACTCAATAATTAAAACAAAAACAAAAAATAACAACAACAAAAAAACCACCCAAAAACAAAAAACAAACAAAAAATCCAACCAATTAAAATTGGGCAAAAGACTTGAATAGAAATTTCACAAAGGATAGGGGAATTCCTGATAAGCACATGAAATGATGCTCAATTTAGTCATTAGTGAAATGCAATTTAAAATCACAGACACTACTACACAATCATTAGAATTACAATACTCAGAAAGACAGAAAATATCACATTTGCTAGGATATGGAAAAAAATGTAATCAACGTTGCTGGTAAAGATATAAAATGGTATAAGAAACTCTAGGAAATGGGCGCCTGGGTGGCTCAGTGAGTTAAGCCGCTGCCTTCGGCTCGGGTCATGATCTCAGGGTTCTGGGATCGAGTCCCACATCGGACTCTCTGCTCAGCGGGGAGCCTGCTTCCTCCTCTCTCTCTCTCTGCCTGCCTCTCTGCCTGCTTGTGGTCTCTCTCTGTCAAATAAATAAATAAAATCTTAAAAAAAAAAAAAAGAAACTCTAGGAAATAATTTGGGCATTGGATTGACAACTTCTTAAAGGTTAAACATAAATTGATCATACAACCCAGCAATTTGATTTCTACACATTCTCCAAGAAAAACAAGAATAAGTATCCAAGAAAAGATGCGCAAGAGAATTTTTAGAGTAGGCAATTTTTTCTTTTTGGCTTTTTTTTTTTTTTTTGAATGGCCAAAAGTGGAAACAATCTAAATGTTCATCAACTAATGAGTGGTTAGAAAAAAATACACATACAGCATATGTATAGTCAGTAATAAAAAGGAACAAAAGAGTAATACATATTACATACTAACATACACTGCAGCATGGATGAACCTCAAAAATATTATGCTGAATGGATGAAGAAAGATGCAAAAGATGACATGTTATCATTTCATTTGTAAGTCCAGTCCTGATCATGCCAGTTCATAAAGAGAGAAAGCAGAGCGTTGCTCCTCTAGGGCTGGAGGTGATATGAGAGTGGCTGCAAATAGGCCTTTTGAGGGGATGAAAATGTTCTAAAACTGAAATGAGATAATGGTTGCACGACCTTGTACATTTACTAAAATATCATGGAATGGTGGTGCCCTTAAAATGGGTGAATTTCACCCTATGTCAGGTATACTTCAATTAAACTGTATAAAAGGGGGTGTGTGTTAAATGTAATGAACTGCCTTTTAGTAGGTAGAACTAGCTAATGCTATTAATTTAATGGGAAATTTTTGTTCCCAACCTCTTAGCCAACTTTACTTCCCACATGAAAAATCACTAGGCAGATTTTTTCACTTTAAATATAAAGTTTTGAATATTAAAACATATCTATTAGTATCTGGTATAATTGATTTTAAAAAAATCTGGTATAATTGATTTTAAAAATCAGGTGGACAACTCTAGAGCTTCAAGCAAATTAGCCCAAAGATAAATGATCATGTAAGGAAATTTTTGTTTGGTTGATGCTCAAAAAAATTGAAGGAAAAAAATCATTTCATGTCAAATGTTAATAAATGCATGTAATTCTGATCATTTATGTTACGGCTTAGAGTCTATTGCATTTTTCTGTCCTCTCTTATTAGAGCAAGATGTTGAGAAGAGAATACAAGTTAAATGATGCATTAAAAACATGGAAACACAAATAATAGGATTAAATAATCAGTTTTCTCAATTCACTGTTAAACAGGTTTTTTTGAAAAGGTAGTAAAAAATTGGGGAATGCATGTAGTTGTATTACTGCACTAGTTTAGCCAGATCTTAGTCAGAGTATATTAAATGATTTTTTATTATTTTAAGTAAATTAATAATACCACTGTACTTTTGTAGTCTAGGACACTGTTCCTAATTCAGAACTTCTTAGGACATAATCTTATGGTGCCATTTCCAATAGTGTTTGTTTTATTTTGAGATTTCTGTCATTTTTTGATTTTTGGGTAGGTTTAAGTTTCGACTGGATAAGAGATTGACAAACTTTTTTTGTGCAAGTCCAGAGAGCAAACATTTCTGGCTTCCTGGACCCCCTGGTCTCTGCTGTAGCTACTTAAGTTTTCCACTGATCATGGACAATATGTAAATATACACCCATGTGTGTGCTCCATTAAAATTTTATTTATAAAAACAGTTAGCAGATAAAGTTTGGCCTCTGAGTTGTGGTTTGCAGAACCTTGGGTTAAGTTAGAAACATAGGAAATAAGTAAAGAAATATTAACAAATATAGTTTTATTTTTTTTAATGCCGAACTATAGCAAAGTAATACCATCCTCCCATTGTTATGGTTGTCCTAAACTGCCCACCAAATACACACACACACACACACACACGTATTTATGTCTATGTAAGTTGAATAATTATTTAGCAAATTGGAGCTTTCGAGAAGCACATTTCAGTTCTGAAGGAAAGAGAAGAGAACAAAGTGTACCTTACAGAAATGTTGAGTAAAGGACATCTTTAATGCTCCTTCATAGGTTTAATGGCTTTAAGATCCCTGACCATTGAGAACTGATTAGCCGCTATTTTTGCTACTTTCCTTATATTAATGGATTACTTAAAGGACCCAATCATCATAACAAGGACCTCACCAGACCTTGTTCTTGGCGAGTAAGCAATAAAATTATCTCTATTTTGCCAATCATGTCAATCTCTTACTGATCCTCTTCCTCTGGAGAATCCTGACTAATACCATGGGTCCCTCATATTACTGCATGTTTTCTGAGCAGAAACTGACAGTTTTTATTGAGTTCTTTTTTTTAAGGATTACAAATAACAGTAAAATATCGAGTTAGTGCCTCCATCTGGAATAGCAGAGGGCAGATCTGTTTACTGTCTAGTATAATATAGCTGCTCCAGTACAATAAAGCTAGTTTGCCCAGCTACAGGGTAAAGAGCATGTTCATTTGCAGATGTGTATGACAGGCTCAGGTTTCCTCTCCTGTAACACAATCCACTCCATGAGCAGCATTCGCCTGATAATTATGGGATCATCACATCATTCTGTGGAAACAAAGACTCAGAAAACCAGAGTAAGAAAACAATGGTACTCTGAGTATTGCTATTTCTATAAGCAATAAACTTGCTTTGTCTCTGACACAAGGATCTCTTGCATTCTTCCAGCATCCATGACACTGTACAAGGTTAATTTGTTAGTTTGAAAATAGTGCAGGGGCGCCTGGGTGGCTCAGTGGGTTAAGCCGCTGCCTTCGGCTCAGGTCATGATCCCAGGGTCCTGGGATGGAGTCCCGCATCAGGCTCTCTGCTCAGCGGGGAGCCTGCTTCCTCCTCTCTCTCTGCCTGCCTCTCTGCCTGCTTGTGATTTCTCTCTCTGTCAAATAAATAAATAAAATCTTTAAAAAAAATAGTGCAAATAGCTCAGATGTTTCACAATTCTTGATATGACCTACATTTAGTTGTTTTTATAACTGAACATAGCATATCATTTTATGCTATTGATAAATCTGAGATAAATTCCCAATATAATAATAAATAAAAACTGAATATCATATCCTCTGAAAATAATGAGGACAGCTAATTTAAATTAGGTAAGGATCTCATAGAATGTTTGGTTGAGGGAGTGTGATATACATAATTTTTATAATATACATTGTTAAGCATATTCAAATATCTCAAATAAAATAAAATTTAAGAAGCCAAATAAAATTACCCTTATAACAAAAGTTGAGCATATTAGAAGGTCAAAAGAGTTGTCATGCACTTGGATAAAATGTCTACCTTCTACCTTTTCTTTTGTAGTTGGGAAGTGAGGATAAACCTTTCATGAAATGTTCCTCCACATAGAAAGTATTAGTTTTTATTTTTTGCAGAGAGTTCCATTGCTCTATCGTGCCTCTGACAAAGTTCCTTTAATTTGATAAATGTGTTTGTCTATTGTAAAATAGTTAAAATACCTGAAATCCTTTATCCTCTGATCTGTTCTGAATTTACAGAGGCTTCTAGAAAAATACTGCTCGAGGCTGGGACGTGATGAATATTTCAGTGGAACTGAAGCTGTCAAAATAGAGAGGGAAATGCCTGTTGGATATGTAGAATAAATGAATGGAACTATGACAATTGAAAATTATAACTCACCCTTCTAAACAGATTGGTTCTGTTTTGGAAAACTTACTGGGGAATGGAAATGTCAAGGCTACAGTAAGTTTGGGAAATGACATGAATTAAAGTTATGAAATGAATTCAGTAACATATGGTAAAGAGAAAGAATATTAAACTTGAAAAGATAAGTACTAATATCCATTATCATATTGGAAATTATGGCTGGCAGAGGGAAAATGGATCAGTCTATTTTCCATTTCAGATTTCATGGAAGGGGGTTTAAGCTTACAATTAGCTAGAAATAAGGAGAGAAAACTCTAGTTGTATCAAATGAGAATTCTGGCAGGTACCCATTGATCTTTGAATTCGACATTTAGGTAGCACCTACTTTGTGTCAGCCACTGAGGATCAGAGACCATTATTAGCATTGGAGATGCAAAGAAAAGTGGGACATAAGGATATCCTGGACGTGAAGGATAGATAAGAGTTATGTATCCTCTCTGTGTTAAGTACTAGATAACATTCAGCTTATCTTGCTAAGAAGACACAGGGAAGAAGGCTCTGACCAAGACTGAAGTAACAGGGATCTCCTGACCTGAGTTTTTAGGGCAAGTGGAGCCCACATGAGCACAGTGTAGTTGAGGACAGGGACAGAGGGCAGAGAAAAGAGTAAAGACATAATCCAAACTGAGCTCTGCAAATAGTTAATTATGATTACACTGAGGAGCACAACTGACAATGAAGTAAACCTTGATCCAAAACTTGCTTCTGACTTGACTTAGTTACTCAGCATTATCTGGTGTCCCCTGTCTTGTCTGAAAAATGATGTGAGTAAATCAATTCTTTCACATTTTTTCCAAGTCCAATTATTTGTGATTCCTTGGATTTAAATTTTTTTTTTTTTTCTTGAAACTCTCCTATGGCCCAAAACCCTGTCCTGAAAATGCTGCTAAGAAATGACTATTATCTCTGAAATTAATAAACTTGAACAAAATCTTAAGGCTAGTGTATATAATCTTATCAGCTTTCCTGTATCTTTACTTAGTTTTCTCCATGAAGCCAGGACCTCGTGTTATCCAGGAACCATTTGATGAAAGCACTTTTGGATACACTTACTGAAAGGGCAACCTCTAAATTTTTAATCCTTTTATTTTCTCCTGCCAACCAAAAGAATATTGCTTATATCAGTATTAAGTAATTAATTCATAATCACCAATTAATTCATAATCATTAATTAAGTATAAAAATAATATGAAGAGGTTACTTTTTATGACTGTATTTTGGGGATTCCTAAATAAACCATGGTTTAACCTAGGTTGATATACTATTAGTGGTGGAGTGAGGTCACAATAACAGATGGTAGGAAAAAGACTGAAAATGTCAGAGGCTTTTAATGGTCTCTATTTAATGGGCCATGAAAACATCCTTCTCTCTACCTACAGTTAAGGCAAGTTCTGATGTTTTTAACATTTGAAAGACACAGGCATAACTCCATGGGGTTTGATTTCAAACATAAGAATAAGAGATTAGAATAGGGCAAAGAGTCCTAAGACTGGGCTTGTGTTGGCTCTCATACTTACCACCTGTGTGTGCCTGCAATGAACTGAATGTTTATGTTTTCCAAAATTATGTTGAAATCCTGATCCTAGTGTGATGATATTCGAAGGTGGAACCTGTTGGGATATCAGGTCATGAAGGTGTAGTCCTCACACATGGGATGGGTGCCCTCGTAAGAGGCCAGAAGGCGAGCCTATCATCTTCCTGCTATGGGAAGAGACACAGAGAAGTCAGAGGTCTGCATTCTGGAGGAGGGCTCTCGCCAGAACCTGGGTATGGTGCAGGCATCCTGATCTCAGACCTCCAGCCTCCAGAACATGAGACATAATCTTCTGTGGATCAGCTTCCCAGTCTCTGGGACTTTGTTACAACAGCCTGAACTAAGACAGTCCCTCAGCAGTCCACTTTCCTTCCAGATTCTGTTTCTTCTTCTTTGACAATATAAAATAAATCTTTATTTCTGTTGTAATAATCAAATGAAGGAGTATATCTGAAAGCTCACTCTAAAGTTTATAGAAAAGTATAAATATAACTTATTTTTTTTTCTTTCAGGTAATAACAGACAAATATATCCAATCATTAAAAAAAGAACAACACACACACACACAAAAAAACCAATACAGTACTATATGAAGGACTATAGCTGAGAGGCTATTGTGCCAGAGGGAAAATTTTTCCCTGGGAGAAGTGTGCTTTGAATGATGAGATGAGCTATATAACCTCACTGAGGAAAGAAGAATCTGCCAGATTCTGTCACAAGGACAGCAATAGGTGAAAAAAAGATGGCTTGGGAGGAGTTTATTTAAAGAAAAATAAACACTGCTTCTATTGAGGAGTAGCACATACAGGAAGTGGTGGAAAGTGGGGTGTGGGTGGAAATGGGGAGTGTTAACATCGGGAGACAGATACAGGACTGTGAAGGTCAAGTGAGATCATCCCCAGAGCTTATCCTGGTGAAAAAGTGATTGGCTATTTAAAAGATACATGAACTGATGAGCAACTAGTATTTTTTCAACTGCCAGATTTTAAAGTGAGACCATTGAAAAATAATGAAACGGATTGAATATGTCAACCACATCCATTTTTTCCCAGAAGAACCAGTGTGTCCTCATAATGATGATCACCTCCTCCAAGATTCATTTGTCATACTTATGCGAGACATAAATAGTCACAGAGGACCTAAGGGAAAGGGAACAGGCCATTGCCCCACACATCCTACAAAGCCTCAGTTAATTCCTAAAGATTATTTGGTAACCTGAGGACCACTCCTTCTCTGATGCTGTCATGACATATATTTACCCTCTCAAAACCTACACCATTAAAATAAGTCTAACGTCTTTTAGTCCTTTTGTGTTCTGAAGGCAACAAATACTTCATTTTACAAATTTACTTATGCTGTTATTCACAACTCACTCAGCCCATGTTGAATGGGACTTTTATAAAAAAGCCTATGGGATCTGTCCAAATTGCAATACAACAGACACTCTCATTAATGTCTGTAAGAAACTTTTTCCCTGTAAGGGATTTGGTAACATACTCTCATGCCTTTTGGAGTTTCTGGGTAACCATGGTGACCATATGTGGTTCATTGGCTTCTGATGAAAGAAACTGCCTTCCTCAACCTCACACTGTATGGCATTAGAATGACAAGTGTTGATCATATGCTCCAAGCTCCTAGAATAGAGTCTCTCACAGGCCCCGAGCCTGTAACCCTCCACACCCAGATGTCTATTATGTCTTGGTTTATGCAGGCAGAATCTTGCGAGCTTGGCAAAAATCACAGAGGCCTTCTTGCCTAAAGGAAATTGTGTCTGTGAGACAGAGTGAAACCTAGTTCCTCTGGTGTACCATACCCTCTCAGCAGGACGTAGGCTTTCCTATCCTCAGTCGCTTGACAAATGTGTTGCTGGAGGAGGTCGTCCCTCTTTGCACCTCTTGGCTATCTGGGGAGCCCTCTGGAACAACAAAGTGAAATGTTTATGAATGACAATGCAACCATTACAGGTGATGCACCTTCTTGGAGAACTGCTGCTTTTCAGTTCTTAACTAGGATGTTCCTAAAAAAGGATGGAAGCCAAAGGTTAGCACAACTGCCTAAACTTCCAGCATTTATCTTAGCACAGGATGCCCTGGAAAACGGTAGGTCCCCTCCAAACACTTTTATAGACCCTCTGACTGTTATCGCTGGTCTGCACAAAATATCTAGCCAATGGAAGCAACAACAACTTTTTATAGCCAAGGTTACCTCTTTTAGGGTAAAGAATTCTGGAGTCTCTTGCCTCACAGATTTTGAAAATAAAAATCAAAGGCATACATGTCTCCACACAGACTAAATCCCTAAGTCCTAACCAAGGCATTCCTTATTCCTTTCAGACTTTGGTTGTTACTGATAGTGACCAAAGCACTCATTTCATGTCTCAAAATTTACAGTGCTGAGCTTTTGAACAAACGATTTAGGGAGCCAGTGAAAACTCCACAGCATGATAGCCCTGGCTCTTATGAGCCATAAAACTCAAGCCATCACCCTCCCTAGTTACTCTGGACACCAACTGACCCTATATGCACATTTTTGGACTTATTAGGGAGACTTCCTTGCATTCTTCCCCAAAAGCCTAATTATAGGAGTATTAAATTTTTCATACCCTCTTGATGCAGAGTGGTATCCTAAGTCTGACTATCTGAATCAAATTTGGGGTCAGGTGGCCCATCTCTCCTCTGCAGAATGATAGCAATAGCTTACTTGGAATTTTTCAGTATCCCTTCCAATTAAGATTGCCAGATGTGGCTAACTTTGAAATGAAGTGACTTGTGCAACTTTGAGATGTAAGCAGCTAGTAGCTGGCATATTTCTCCCATACCTCAATTTCCTCTGTTATACAACTGTGTGGCTGTGTTTTACAGTTGGCTTAACCAGATATAAGACTTAGCAAGGACACCTGATCTGCATCAGACTATAAAAAGTGAGAAATCAACTATAAAATAAACTTACAGCTAAGCCATAGAGATTTGTTTGTCTGTCTGTTAGGGCACCTAGAGTAGATTACTTTAATATACAAGATGATGGTGTTTGTTGCCTTCTAGATTCATCATAATTTTTTTTTCACATATTCTCCCTTTATTGCATGTTTGGACCAGCCTTACTATTATTCCATCCTTTGTGTAGTCTGAACAGATAATCATTTTGCTGCTGGACCAGAAGAAACTTCTTTTTTTTTTTTTTTTTTTTAAAGATTTTATTTATTTATTTGACAGAGAGAAATCACAAGTAGATGGAGAGGCAGGCAGAGAGAGAGAGAGGGAAGCAGGCTCCCTGCTGAGCAGAGAGCCCGATGCGGGACTCGATCCCAGGACCCCGAGATCATGACCTGAGCCGAAGGCAGTGGCTTAACCCACTGAGCCACCCAGGCGCCCCAGAAGAAATTTCTTAAAGGTCTTTTGTTAACAGCCATTGTGTGTGATTTCCTTGCTTTTGTTTCAGAATTAGAGTAGTCTTATAGCTTTGGGGAGTGGAAAATCGTATTTGGTAGCTGAGATCCAGTACTTAGTTGTGGCCTGACCTTAGTGACAGACATTACATTAAGTTGATAATAGGAGATCTATATCTGTATATACAGATACAGATATCTATATATATATAGATAGATATAGATATATAGATATACATGTTGTATCTATGAGATATATGAGATTATCTATGTATATATAAATAATGTCTACATACACAAGGTTTATATGAGATATTGGTCACTGCCAATTTCAAAAACACTGACATTGCATTTTCCCTCATTATTATTGTTATATTGTTGTCATTTTTCCTTGTTTTTAATTATTCCCTGATCTAGCAATACCTTAGCAATAAAGGATTTGATGGACTAAATAATCTGCTAAGAAGACCTTGATCGAATGGGATGTGGCTTTAGCCAACTAATGCTGAGATGGAACTGAAGAAGAAGCAACTTTTGATTGGGATTTCCTGCCTTGAGGACAGGTCACAGTCAACCTGAAATTGACATGACAGCCCTAAGTGGGAGTGGGAATGGAGTGTTGCAACATACTTAAGGGGCTCAGATGAAGGAGTGCTAACCAGATAGTAATTTTTATAACTCATACTATAATTTCAATTGACGTCTATAACCTTTATCTGTGTTTCTACATTTGTTTCTTATAATTATGTAATTTACTACTATTACTACTACTACTACTATTACTACTACTAATAATAATAGTCACTATCTTCTGTTTACAGGAGAGCCATATGAAGCTCAGACAAGTTATATGACTTAGGTAAAACTCCTTAACTAGTGAAAAAAGGAGCTGGGTCTTCTGACTCAAGAAGCAGTACCTATCCTTTTGGTGCCCTTTCCTTTCAGAGGAAAAGAATCTCCTTAAACATTTTTCTCATGTGTTTTGTGTGACATGTAAAAGATGAGTCCATTTTATTTAGAAAATCATAATTTTCCAACAGCTTACTTCATTCTATTCCCCCTTTGTCTCGAACAGAATAGTAAAATCAACATGTAAGCAGGGAATTGGAAATGGCAGGCTACGGGGCCAAATCTCATTAGGGAGTATATTGAGATCAAGATAGCAGAATATGAGGAAAAGGGAATCAATGACTTCTTCCTCAAAATATTTGACATATGTGATCTTCTACTCATTTCAGTTTTCAAATGTTGGGTATTTTATTTTTCCAAAAGATGACACAGGTTCTGCGGTGTAGGAAGATTTCAGTGTGGTTTGAGGTAATAAGAGGTGAAAATACTGTTTTGTATGTGGTGTGTGGCACTGCATGGGAACTTACTTATTATTCTGTCAGACTTGAAGTGCCTGGGTACCATGATATGGTGGAGGCGAACCTGGCATTGGTTCTCATTTCTGAGGACAATTAACACAACAGGTTTTTCGCTAGCCTGTTGTGTTCATAAATTAAGTAACTCCTCTTCTGCCACAGACATCAGCATCATAAGCTTAATGTTGGAACTGGTCCTCTCAGCTAGATGTCACTTTTCTACTTCTTCCTCTTAATTCCCTCATTATCAGTGAAACCACATCTTCATGTGGCAATTTCTTGCTGATGAAAACACAAGGATTTCTATTAACTGAAGCAAAATAAATGCCAACTAACCTATTACCATGATACTCAGACTATTTTGTCAATTCCTTCTTAACAGAAGTTGTTAGTGATATGAATAAAAAAACCAGGAGCAAGTAGTAATTTGTAGTTACCAGGATTGGGTAATGAGGGGTGTTCAAATGTATGATTCCAAAGATGTTCTTTACTGAAGCAGCATGGGGACTTCATTTGTATTATCTTTTATTGACCAGTTATACATAGGATGGTAGTTGAGGAGGTGAGACAAAAAAAAAGTGGATTTATAATGAGACTCTCATATATATTTGGCCATAAATCAGGAAATAAGCTTTAAAGGTTGAGTATAGAATAAAAATGAGAATAAAGTTTATCACTATCCTCTGAATCCTATATAAGGCAACTAGTTTACTTAAATGATTGTTGTTAATTTTAATTTAACAGATGAAGTCTGTGGCTGATGGAAGAATAATGCTTGTCTTAAGTGGAAACTATTACTCAGTGCTGGACATGCAAGAAAACACCCATATTGCTAGATCTCTGATTTCCCTAAATAAATCACAAATATAAAACTTTATGCAAAATTCACCTAACCAAGGTATTTACAATGGAGCTGAAAGAAAAAAAAAAAGGATAAAAAGAAGGAAGAAGGAAGGAAAGAAGAAAACAAGAAAAATTCTTCTTGCTCAGTTTTGGATTCCAAGCTTCCATTTTCCACCTCTGATCAGGTGAGTGTCCTAGATTTTTAATTTTCCAAATAAAATGCATATATGTTTTCACTCGTAATATACCTTCAAAGATTATTGAGAGGAAGTAAAGTAATAGTTTTCTGGGGTGCAAATTTGAGACATATATGTTGAAAATTTGTTTCGAGACTAAGTCAATCAGCAGACGATTAAACCACGCATACAGCAATGAACTATTTTTATCTCTAATTGTTGAAACATGTAGAAAAACTCCCTTGACGTTACTGAACTTTTGTTCTGCATGTAAAATGTTCTGTAAATAAATTTAACAACCAATGATGGCTTTTAGCCATCAACAAAAACTTACAGAAGAAAATACATACAAGAATGAAATTTGTAAATTTTTATATTTATGAATGGCTCTGAATATACAGATCATGAAAGTCACTTGCCTAAAAGATAAGATTACCTAAAATGTCATTAGGATAATAAAAGTTCATTGCGGTTAAATATGTGTGAAAAAAGAGCACTGTTAAGACTACTGACAACACCCACTCACTTAAAAATGATTTTACTAATGTAGAATATGTGAATCATATATGTAACTGACAATCTTAATGAAACTTCAGAATACTCTGAGACTATTATTTAGTATGTGGTCTAGGATCTTCCACTGTACTGTCCCTACATATATGGGGTATTCTATTTTGGGCTTTTGTGGTCAGTTGAGTACAGCAGTACTGTCATAGGACAGATCACATGATCTGCAAGAGTCTTATTCCAGGTTGTTATAAATCAAATTGAAAAACTAAGAGGTACTTTCTGAATGCTTGTTTACTGGATTGCCTGCTCTCAAATCCATGTCGGATATCAGTGAAAAGGGGGTCAGGAGCTTAGAATCTAATTGTAGATCCAAGAGAACAATTTGAGGACAAGACAAATGGTGTAGAACCAGTATTCACTTGTTTCAATGGGAAGAAAGATCCGTGTGACTTGAATAATCAGTCAGACCTTCAGGGGACATAGGACAAATCAAGTTTTAGAAGATGAGTAGAACTGCAGTGAGTAGAAAGAAGCAGAAAGAGCCATCAATAAGGTTAGCCTATTCGCCATCCCATGGGATGGATACCAGGCTCTTATTTAAAGAGAATTTGTTCTTAGAACATCATTTAAGCATTAATTTACACCCGTGTAAATCACAGGCTTTCTTGGATAATGAGCTACCAGATGGTAAGGACAACTATTTTTGAGCATTTAGAAATTGACACACGCCCAAAAGGGCACACTTTTGATAGAGGAGAAACAATTATATATACTGGCATTTTATTGTATAGTGTATATATCATTTGGGGTTCCCTAAAGAAAGAGAATCAATGGGATATATGTGTATACATACACCCAGAGATTTATTTCAAGGAATTAACCCTGTAATTGGGGAGCTGGCAAGTGTAGCCAATAGGGCAATCAAATCCAAAATCTTTAGGGTAAGTCATGATCCCAAGGTCCTGGGATGGAGCCCCACCTTGGGCTCTCTGCTCAGCAGGGAGCCTGCTTCCCCCCTCTCTCTCTCTGCCTACTGCTCTGCCTACTTGTGATCTCTGTCAAATAAATAAATAAAATCTTTAAAAAGAAAACAAAAACATATTTTGCCACAAATGACTATATTTGATAAACGTTAACGACTACCAGGGCAGCCTTTTGGGTATTTAGTTAACAATGTGGGGGTCACATGCTCTGAATAAATATAGGGAACAATGCCCAGATTTCTACATCAATTGATTCTTTCCAGATGTTATATTTTAGATAAATAGTGACTATAGAAATTTTTGGAAGTCTACATTTAGTTAATACTTTGTACTGACTTCCCTATAATATACATAAATTTACAATGTAATTTACTCTTGTGTAATATAAAATAAAAGTCAAGATTGTGTTAATTCTAATATTTATCAGATATGTCAGAGTATAGATTATAATTATTCTCACATATTGCATAGCACTATATACTCCCTAATGCCTGAATAAAATTCATTCCATAAACAAAAGAACTGTATTACTGAAATAAAAAAATAATAAAATTATAAAAAATAATAAAAATTATCGCTGAAAATTCAATCAGGAGTTGATGTCGCAATTTTCATGTGAAATTTCTCCAGGGAAAATGTTTCCCCTCTTAAGGCATTTCAGCTGATTGGATGAGGACAACCACTAACGTTCTAAGCAAATGTTATCTCCTTTAAAGTGAAATCAATGGAGATGTTAAACACATCAACAAAATACTCCCAGAATATCACCTAGATTATTGTTTGTTTAAATAACTAGGTAATAGCGCTTTGCCAAGTGGATCCATAAATTAACCATCACAGCAGATATTCAGACCCCATATTCTGAAGTCCGACTTTGCTGAGCTGAATCTGAATTCTATAAGTATGTGAAGTTGAGCTTCTCAGGCACTGCTTCACAATTTTGTCTTGAAAATAGAATGATAATAGGTTAACCTATATCACGAGGAGGTTAATGCAAATTTGTTCATCTATATTAACCCTAGAGCAGTGCCTGGTGTGTAAACGTTTTTAGTAAACATTAGCTATTACTGTGATGTGTATGGTCACAATCCTATGTGGGGATAACTTCATATCACCAGAATGTGATAGGTGATACCTTGCTTCGGACCCTTACCACTTTATGACCTTAGTAGAAAGTATTAATTGTATGGGGAAAGCAAAACAAAACAAAACACAACACAATACAACAAACCAACACACTAGGGATATAGATGAATGGATATTAATGCACTTCATTTTAATAAAAATCCCTCTCTGGATTTTAAGAAAACTTTATATCAAGTTATTGTTTATTTATTCAGTGAGCTAGTTAATTAATTTAGCTCAGGAACCTTTGGCTATTACCATGATTTATGATCTACAGGGGAACAGTAGCCAAGTATCTGTAAACATCTGCACTTGAGCCATCTGTTTATGCCTAAGTACCTAAGCACCAGCTGTTAAATATGTCAGAAATTTACATTTATTTTAATTGTCTTAATATTTATAATTACCCAATCCACAAAATTACAGTTAAACAGAAGAACACATATATTTGAAAAAATAACAAAAACAAAACAAAAAAAAAAACTCTTTGGGATGCCTGGGTGGCTTAGTGGGTTAAGCGGCTGCCTTTGGCTCAGGTCATGATCCCAGCGTCCTGGGATCGAGTCCCACATTGGGCTCCTTGCTCGGCAGGGAGTCTGCTTCTCCCTCTGCCTCTGCCTGCCATTCTGTCTGCCTGTGCTCTCTCTCTCTCTCTGATTAAAAAAAAAAACAAAAAACAAAAAAACCCCAACTCTTTAAAAAAATGAAAATATTCATGAGTCATGGGCATTCCCAAATATACTTTGGAATTTTGAGAATAACTCCTTAGCAGAATATGAGATATGAAATGTAAATTCATCTGAACACTAAAGCTTCATGACTGGTGATAATAATTGAATCCTATTTGAAGGAAAGAAACTTTAAATATTGACGAACATAAAATAATCAGAAATTTTCAATTTGAAATACATTGAAAGAAAACTTATAAAGAGAGAGAGAGAAAGAGAGAAAGATGCTTCATTTCTACTCCTAGATTAGAGGTTCTCGAGCCATAGACACAGGAGAGTGCTTGAGAATTTCTGTAGTAAAGAAAGAAAAGTTTTAAAGCCCATATTTATGAAACACATTTGGCCACAGAGTTTGTCTCCCATTCACTCTAAGACTCTAGTTCATTGATTCTTAAGGTTTGGTGGAGGGTAGAGATCAAATGAAAACCTGCTATTTCTGTTTTAAACAAGCCTCCCAGGTAAATGCCCTGTTCTTTGAAGTTTGCAAAACATCTACCTATACCATGCTATACCATGAAACAGAAAATAGGAAAGCCAGAGCTATGAAAAGAAACTTATTATATAAGGTCTGTTGGGTTGACCTCATAGAAGAGAAAGAAAACTCTTTGCATCAAATAATTTTATAGTCTCCCAGGAGAATTTCTGCCAAAATCTATTATGCTACTCATGTGTAATTGTTGCTTCAATTTAAGAGATTAATTTATATTATGAAGATAACCTAATTAATCTATAAGTCCCCTAAAAAGAGCTGACTATCAAGTATCACCCTAGTGTGCCTCTTTGAAAAGACCAATAACCTTAACAGAATAATGCAGGGATAATTCACTTGTTACTGGTCTTCTTTTGCATTTTGGGCACATAAGAAGTTTAACCATATTACTCTCCAAGGTTCTAATTTGGAATCCTCCAAACCACGCCCAGACAAAATATATGAATGATAATTTTCCTTCACTTTATTCTGCTGTTGTATGGGTATATGAATGCAAATAGGTGTGTAGGCATATGAAAACACTTTTATATATAATATCCCACGTACAAGGACTTTGATTAACAAGGATAAAGACTGAGTCAAAACTCTATGTAACTTATAAAATCCTACCTAACTTATAATATGTATATAAACAAATACACACACACACACAACTTACAAAAAGGTAATTATGTAAGGTGTTGGATGCGTTAATTACCCTTATTGTGGTAATGATTTTGTAACATATCTATCATCAAGTTATCAAGTTGTACACCTTAAACTTATATAATTTATTATTTATCAATCATATCTCAATAAAGCTAGAGAAAAAAAGAGAGAGGGGAGGGAAAAAACAAAAAACAAAAAACAAAAAACAAACCAGGCCAGAAGTTAAAGCTTCTCCACAAGCTCAGGGCCTAAGATTGAAGAAGGATGTCTAAGCTCCTTTCATTTAATCATTTAGGGAGAGAGGGGAGGTAGTGTGCTTGATGGGTAGAAGAAAAGAGGTCCATTAAACACAATGGGTGGCACAGTTTTACAATATATATTTTTAAAAGGTTAAACTATAGAGGCTTAAAACACAACTAGTGTGATGCAATTAACTAACATTACAATTCGGCAAGAACCTCAGATATCACACAGGCTAATCACTTTAATGTCTATTTGAGAAAAATGAAATACAAGGAAGCTGAAATACCACCTGCCTTTCTGGGGAGACTATCTGAATGTCTGCATTTAATATATCTATTTGATTTTAAACCAAGGTAGCCAGTTAATTGACTCTTCTCTAATTCTTATCCTGAAATTTTTTCTTATTTGTTTTTCCTATTTTTCTTCCTTTTATTCTGGCTTTACTTGTCATATATACTTCTAGATATAAGGAAGTCAAAATTTTGGCACACTAAGATGGAATAAATAAACATAATTAGAGCTTACAGAGTATTTTCAGAGCAGGCAGAATATAAAGAATAATTGAAGTACAGGGTAATAAGGCCTTGGGAATTTTATAGAAAGTGTTCTGAAGAGACAAAGGAGTGACTATTGATTTGTCTATGAAGTTGAGGTGATATCTGAGCGGAATGTCAGATGATGAATGCGGTATGATATAGGTAGTAAGGAAAAGCACAGTGTAAGAGGTTGTCCTGTGCCTTGAATAGTCAGGTGTGGGATCCAGGAAGCAGTGCAGAGGGAGACTTGAAATGCAGGATGTTGAAGAATCTTGCCCTCCCTGTGAACTTTTTTTGGAGTTCAGTCTGACAGTGAAAAGAAGGTTTAAGGGATTTTTAAAAAACTTACTTTGGGGCACCTGGGTGGTCCAGTGGGTTAAGCTTCTGCCGTTGGCTCAGGTCATGATCCCAAGGTCCTGGGATGGAGCCCCACCTTGGGCTCTCTGCTCAGCAGGGAGCCTGCTTCCCCCCTCTCTCTCTCTCTGCCTACTGCTCTGCCTACTTGTGATCTCTGTCAAATAAATAAATAAAATCTTTAAAAAGAAAACAAAAACATATTTTGCCACAAATGACTATATTTGATAAACGTTAATGACTACCAGGGCAGCCTTTTGGGTATTTAGTTAACAATGTGGGGGTCACATGCTCTGAATAAATATAGGGAACAATGCCCAGATTTCTACTTCAATTGATTCTTTCCAGATGTTATATTTTAGATAAATAGTGACTATAGAAATTTTTGGAAGTCTAAGTTTAGTTAATACTTTGTACTGACTTCCCTATAATATACATAAATTTACAATGTAATTTACTCTTGTGTAATATAAAATAAAAGTCAAGATTATGTTAATTCTAATATTTATCAGATATGTCAGAGTATAGATTATAATTATTCTCACATATTGCATAGCACTATATACTCCCTAATGCCTGAATAAAATTCATTCCATAAACAAAAGAACTGTATTACTGAAATAAAAAATGGCTTTGACTTTGGACTTAGAGTAATCAGAAACACTGATTTTGTTCATAATAACTTAAAAGGTCTGCAATGTTTTCGATCAGATTAAGATGAGAAAAACAAGGTTGCACCTGGGTGGCTCCCTCGGCTAAGTGTCCTTCGGCTCAGGTCATGTTCCCAGGGTCATGGGATTGAGCCCCATATCATGAATCTGGCTCCCTGCTTGTCGGGGAGGCTGCTTCTCCCTTTCCTGCTGGATGCGCTCTCTCTCATTCTCTTTCTCTCTCTCTTAAATAAATAAAGTATTTTTAAAAAAAAGATTTGAAAAACAAGACAATATGCCTTCTATCTACAGCGAAATAATCACCACTACATCATTAAAAGTAAGGATGATTTTTATGTTACTGAAGTGCTTATACACATTTATGTCATTCATTTCTTTATTAATCAGTTACTAAAAACCACCTACATGCATTTGTTCTCAACACTTTCAATTAGAAATAATTGTTTTTCTCTTTAGGATTTTGAGACAGTTCATTATTTTCAGTGATTTTTAATGGGTGTTTTTCAAACTATTGCAAAAGGGATTTAAAAGTGGTATATTCATCTATTTTAGGGATTTAAAAATGATATGTTCACCTACAATTTAGGTGTATCAGAACAATATAGACAGGTCATTTTACTATACTTTGCCCATCTCTTTTCCCTGCTTATTCCTTAGAACAAAGAGCCTTGTCAATCTCCAGTTACAAGTAAGCCTGACCAAGTCTGAAACCCTTATAATTAGTTATAATTAGCTCTGCAGGAGGGAGAATGAATTAGTATAGTATGGTTAATGGTCTCCATGCGGACAGTTAATAAGAATGGAAGGACTTGTCCCACTTACAAATTAAGATATTTAGAAAAATGAGTATATGTGAAGGTGATTGTGTGCATTTAGGTAACATTCTGTATCTTTCTTTAATGTAAATTCCTCCCTGAGGAGTTTTTAATGGCTAGAAAGCCTACCAATAGAATCTTTTACAAACTATAGCTACTATGTAACAATATAACTTATGGAATAGATGAAATATGCCAAATTATTCATGAATACCTAATTTTAGACTTCTGATCAAGGTCAAGTTATATTCACAGATATCAGATATAGAAAGGAGCTCTTGATGTGCAGTTTTGAAGGATATTTTCAGTCTTCTTTATTTTTGAACACCTTTTACCCAAATCAAATAGGAATTCATGTAGAAATAGTTAGAATTGCATGTTTTCCTTTCACGTGTAAATGTTCCGATTCTTTGCTTCAAGGCAAGAGCATTGTTAAAGCAGGACATAGTGAACAAAGCTGGTCTAATTACAAGCCCTGTGATGTGGATATGTGGTATATACCACTTAGCACTTACAAGGGACTCAGCATGCTGATTTACCATGTGATGGAACAGATGATTGCCAAGTGATCAAGGCAGAATTCAAAGGATTTTACAAAGGACCTGTAAGTTAAAAATAGTTACTTTTTCTCGGAGAAACTATTTTAAACATAAAGTACAAATGTCAGGGTTTTACAGTTTTCAGTGTACCTATCTTTCATTACCTTAGTTAAATTTACTACTAAAAAATTAAGACAAAGTATAAATGTCATGAATTATCAATTTGAACTCAGCATAAGCCAAAGTGATTGACTTCTATTAATCAAAACTTGATCTGTAGTAACATTTGCACTGAAAGAACAGATTGTAGGTGAGGTAATCACAGGGCCTCTTTTGATCAGAAATGCTCCCGTTTACATTCTTATTCTCATGGCTCGACAAGACAAGAAGGTATAAAATGACCACAATCAGTGTTCCATAGAAGTTAGTGAGGGGCCGAAGATATTGCCTTTTGGTGAAGGATCTCTCCTATTTGTGACATTGTTAATGCCAAATTGCTCCAGAGAATTGTGACAGAGCTAGATCCCTCCCCCTGATTTTATTTCCCATAGTAAGTCCTTCCAAATTTCCCTCTCAGGACTCTTTCACTTCCAAAATTGTGGACATATTATAAATATATTTTCCATTTTTCCCCAGAAAATATATATTTTAATTTGTTTGACATAATTTGTTTTAAGATGGTCTGGCTGTTCATCTTCCTTCTGTCTTTGTCCCAGTAATACTCACTAATACTATTTTGAATGAGAACCAGTCTTATTATTTGGACCTGCACTCATAAATTTCCTCAGTGTGAGCCCTTAATTTCTAACTACTTGCTAGACATTTCTGTGACCTTTAGTGCAAAATAGAAACTACTAGTGCATTGAACCCGACATTCTGCATATACAGTTTATCTCCCCACTTATTAGGTCACCATTCTCTAGACCACTGAGGTTTAAAATCTAGAGTAATTTTAGATGATCGTTTCTTTAGTTCATCTTATATCAAAGGTATCATTGACTCCTATTGATACAACATTCTTCAGATTTAAGATCATAATATACTATTTCTGTTTTTTAGGTATCACTATCAACCCGTTTATTTCATTGTGATTTTTCCTGTGATATTTTGATGTTATCTTAAATATTTTCTGATTCTATCTGTATTTTCTCCAGTTTATCTTAGAAGCAACTCTAAAGATTTTAAAAATCAATTACTAGGGGCTCCTGGGTGGCTCAGTGGGTTAAGCCTATGCCTTCGGCTCAGGTCATGATCCCAGGGTCCTGGGACGGAGCCCCGCATTGGGGTCTCTGCTCAGCGAGGAGCCTGCTTCCCCCTCTCTCTCTGCCTGCCTCTCTGCCTACTTGTGATCTCTCTCTCTGTCAAAAAAAAAAAAAAAAAAAAAAAAAAAACTTAAAAAAATCAATTACTAGCTATTATTCTTATATGCAAACATGTTAATAACTTTCTTTATTCTAGAAAAGCATGGTCCTAAACTATCTCCCCCAATTTATCTTCAGGTAACTCTTTTATGAACCATTATAAAAGTTACATTTATTGGAGAAATTAGTAGATGAAAAATGGGTTATATTTTAGATATGGATTATCAACAACTAATCTGTTTTGAAATGTATTTTTTGGTTTTTACCTAAAATTTGTCATTAAAATATTTTCAAATGATTTCTCCCCTATTGTTTTCAATTGGATGCCATTTCTTTTCAAATGAATGACAATAGTGAGAATAAGATCTCTAATACTCATATTCACATTGATCTTTATATAATTTCCATATATTTGATACTGCAATAATAGAATATAGGGACTAAGAACATCCTTGCTGTATCACATTTCTTCCATAATAATAATGTGTCTGTGAGAACAGACATGAAATGTTATTTTATTAATATCTTAGAAAAGTTGTGAAAATTTTAGCATATTGATATATAATTTTAAAAAAACTTAAGAAAAAGCAATTTTGCTTCCCTGAAGCTTAATAAATCTGTTTCTTTGAGTTCCATATCAAACTTTGTTGGCACGTGTAATGCCTAAAATTTTCATCTTTTATGTTCCTTACTGGTTTCTCTCAAACTCATTCTGCCAATTAAATTTCTAGGAATATTTTTTGGTATGATAAAAACTGCATTTCCAGGTATAATTAGCATATAAACTTATAATTTTTTGAATAAAATGAGTTTAAATGGTTATGGAACTTGTGAAATCATTATAGATATATCCATGCATTTCAAATATTTATTATATACATTATATATATATATATATATATATATATATATATATATAAAATTTGGTGTCGATTTCTCAAAGCAGACTAATGAAAAACAAATTATCCTGGATGGCTCAGTGGGTTGAGTCTCTGCCTTTGGCTCAGATCATGGTCTCAGGGGTCCTGAGATTGAGCCCTACTTCAAGCTCTCTGTTCAGCAGGGAGCCTGCTTCCCCCTCTCTCTATCTGCCTGCCTCTCTGCTGACTTATGATCTCTGTGTGTCAAGTAAATAAATAAAATCTTTTAAAAAAATAAACCTATAAGTAAATAAAGGCTAAAATTGACCCAGAAATAAAGCTATGTGCATTTAATTAAATTACCAACTGTATGTTTTTTAAAAATAGATATTTAATTGTATCAATGTAATATTGAAGCAAGAAAATTATAAGGAACCTGAAAAACAGAAAATGGCAAAACTGAATTTCAAATATGTCCTCACTAATAAATGTTTACATTTCTCTTGGATTTTTTTTTTCTCAGAAGATACATCAAAATATTCTTACTTTTAAACAACTGACGTTGGAGATATTATAGTGATATTTTAATCATAGTAACATAAATACCATAATGTAATATGGTTTGTTTTCTCATCAGAACTATCCTTTTCAAGTTACTTAGCACTTTAAATAATTACGTGTTTCCTATTACTTTGAAAAGAAAAGTATTTCTAGGGATAACATCATACTTAGAATAAAAAGCATTTGGAGAACAGAACGTTCTTTTTTTTTTTAAGATTTATTTATTTATTTGATAGAGATCACAAGTAGGCAGAGAGGAATGCAGAGAGAGAGAGAGAGAGAGAGAGAGGAGGAAGCAGGCTCCCCACTGAGAAGAGAGCCTGATTTGGGGCTTGACCCCAGGACCCAGGGATCATGACCTGAGCTGAAGGTGGAGGCTTTAACCCACTGGGCCACCCATGTGCCCCTCCCCCCCCCCTTTTTTTTTTAACAGATTTTATTTATTTATTTGAGAGAGAGACAGAGATAGTGAGAACACATGATTGAGGAGGGGAGGGAGAAGCAGGCTCCCCAGGGAGGCTGATGTGGGGTTCGATTCCAGGACCCTGGGATCACAACCTGAGCATAAGGCAGATGCTTAACTGACTGGGCCACCCAAGTGCCCCCAGAATGTTCATTTTATCAACATTAACATAAATGATACCTTTGCAGCTCATAGCTTTTCTCTTTTAGGAAGTACATTATGTTGTTTTTTCCTAGCATAATAGGTATAAAGTTTTTGCTATTTTAATAACTCCTTATTCCACTTGAATTTAACTAAAAATTTAGCAACATAAGGCAATAAAAGATTGGGAATTATAATATTAAATTCTTATTAGAAAAGCTTTCAGCAAAAACTAATTAGAAGAAATAATTTCTCTAATCGGGTATACTTTGTATAATATTTATTTTCAAAAGTTGACAAATTTATTTTTTCCTTTTTTTCTCCCTTACCCTCCATTAAAAATAGTAGAATGTCAAGCAAAGAGAGTCAACTATCACATGGTTTCACTTACTTGTGCAACATAAGGAATAACACGGAGGACATTGGGAGATGGAGAAGAGAAGTGAGTTGGGGGAAATCGTAGGGGGAGATGAACCAAGAGAAACTATGGACTCTGATAAACAAATTGAGGGTTTTGGAGTGGTGGGGGGTGGGGGAGTTGTTGAGCCTGATGGTGGGTATTATGCAGGACATGAATTGCATGGAGCACTGGGTATGGTACATAAACAATCAATCTTGGAACACCGAAAAAATAAATAAATAAATAAAATCTATTTCCTTTAAAAAACAGGAGAATGATAATCCAATAATATTGTAAGTCAGCATAGCCTGAAAACACAAATGGCAAAACTGACATCAGAAAATAGCTTATAAGGGCACCTGGGTGGCTCAGTCAGTTGTCTGCCTTCAGCTGAGGTCATGATCTTGGGGTCCTGGGACTGAGCCCCACGTTGTGGTCAGTCTCCCTGCTCAGCAGGGAGTCTGCTTCGCTTTCTCCCTTTTCCCCACCCCACTACGCATTCTCTGTCTCTCTCTCAAATAAATAAATAAAATCTTTTCCAAAAAAAGAAAATAGCTTATAATGTAAGTGGCATAAAGACAAAATTTCCCAAATTAATCATGTATATTCTTAAGCCTCCAGTGAAAACTCATTTGATATCAAGAAATCTATTTTTTTCTGTATATTCTCAGTTCTGTAGAGAACATTTTTCACTTTCACAATTTTAGTTCAGAGACTTTTAAGAAAATCTACTTGCTTTTTAAAATTGGTGAACAAGAAACACTGTCGTAGGACTTTGACATTTTCATGCTGATAAAAATAACATTGTGGCTTTCAGTTTATATTCAGAGACACTGACATGCTCTTTCTAAGGAAAAGTCTGTTGAATAACACTCTAAATATATTATGTATTTAAAGACTCTTCTAATACCTATATGCTAAAAGATGTCATACTGAAGTCACAAAGTCTGCACACATTAGAGAAAGAATAAGAAACACATAATATTGAATAAAACTGAAAAAAACTGGTAACAGGGTGGTGGGGTTATGGACATTGGGGAGGGTATGTGCTATGGTGAGTGCTGGGAAGTGTGTAAACCTGGTGATTCACAGACCTGTAACCCTGGGGCTAATAATACATTATATGTTTATAAAAAAATTAAAAAATTTAAAATGAGTAATTTGATAAGTGAGGTACTTGCGTGTCTCAATTTGATGTTTCAGGTTTGTATGCTTTAGTCTCTGTGAGGAAGGGTGGTCAGGGAAGTACCACACATGTCATGCTTCAGAGACAGAGATACTAAAAATTTTAAGGCAAATTCTGTAGTGCACTGGAACACTGCTTGGTGATCTACCTTTTCCATATAAAGACTGCAATGGTATCTCAAATCATGTTTGAGAGTTGTAGGCAGGAACCTTGAAATTAATTGATCATTCTTCTAGCAGCCCTTTCAGAGAGCAAAAATATGCTCTGGAGACTTTGACGCTGCCTTGGACATGATTCTAGAATGGCACATGAGACACCAAGCACTGATTTCACTATGCTTTATTAACTTGGCAATATTATTAGTTTCTCATGAGTGAGTTTACGGAACAAAGGTGGACATAGGCTAAAGCAAGTTATTCACAGATGAAAAACAGGACAAGCAGAGTCACAACTTCTGGATGATCAGTTGTCATGGTCCGCAGAAAGATGCATATTTAAATACCTTAATCTATCAGAGCACGCTGCTATCCAGTCCTGCCCAGTGCGTGAGAGGATTCTAAAGGACCTAATGCTTGGTTTGTTAACCAACAAGTAACCAACCTTCAGAATAGAAAGTATGCAACAACTCTCCTACAGGAACTTGATGGGATTAAGGCATCCCATCAAGTACAGATGGTAACACTCAAGTTCAGGGAGATTAAACGTGTTCGATAAAATTGCTACACAATGGTAGCAGAATTAAAATTCAAATATATGGTTTATGGCTTTGGTACTCATTCTCTTTTTCTGACTCTTCCATGTGTTTTCCAACTGAGAAAGTTTGGTTCTCCTTTAATACACACTATAAAAAAAGTAGAATTACCAAAACTTGAGTGCAAGAATATTTCAATTATTCAAATATTATTTTATTTTCCAGGGGTTTACATTGATTTTTAGTGAGGGTAATATCTGAAAAACCACGTATCAAAATAATTTTCCATTTGCCAACAGATGGACTTAACCAACTATGAAAACCATTCTGTAATCCACTGTACCAAACTAGCTGTGACATTGTGCCCTGTTTGAAGCCGTTCATTTTAATAATGTATTTGAAGGTTTATTATCACTTTGCTATTTCTGCCGAATAGATGAAGCATATTTATGGAGAATGACATGGTCAGAAAGGCACAAAGTTGAAGTGCTCAGACAATGACATTCGGTGGAGAAGGAAAAAAATACCTGAAAAACAATATAGTGAAAATGAAATTGGCAGTTGAAGCTGAAGGAAAAGGGAGGTTAAGATGAGAGGGTATTATGTTAAGCAAAAGAAGCACTGATTTCACTATGTTCTCACTGATATGAGGAATTATCATGATGTTTCATATGTTCTCACTGATATGAGGAATTTGAGAAACAAGGCAGAGGATCACAGGGAAAGAGAGGGAAAAATGAAACAAGATGAAGCCAGAAAGAAAGACAAACCATAAGAGACTCTTAATCTCGGGAAACAAACTGAGGTCTGCTGGAGGGGAGCGGGGTAGAAGTGATTGGGTGGCTGGGTGATGGACACTGGGGAGGTACGCGCTATGGTGAGCGCCATGTGTTGTGTAAGATTGATGAATCACAGACCTGTACTCCTGAAACAAATAATACATTATATGTTAATTAAAAAAAGATGAGATTAGCATCTGGAACTGCATGGGGTTTTTTTTGTTTTGTTTTGTCACTGATCATCATGAATCGCAAAGATCCTTTGACACTTGTCTGAGGAAAACAGCTATTTGGGGCTTTCAAATTGTCAACCAACTGTCTCAGGGAAATCATTACACACTAAATGAATACGCTGTTTTTATACACCATCTTCTGCTATATTAGCTCTTCTCACAGTCTACATAAATTTAAATGGGACATTACCAAGCTTCGACAAAGGAAATGGTCACCAAGCATACCAGGTATAAATGTCTGTTTGGGGCACAGGGGAATAGATGGGAGAAGTGACTGGGATCACCTAGTCCTGTGTATGAATGTGGACAGGTATTGGAGAGCAATAATTGTGATTCCAGAGAGTAACCGGAAGAAAACTCTCAAATTTAGCACCCCTTCACAGTTAGGCATGGGTGAGGGTGTGTGGTGTGTTGTTACATTCCAGGAGAGTGTCAGGTGGTAGAAGGGAGGACTTTATTGGTCCAAAGACCAAGGATAGACACTAGCTCATAAAGAGCTAGTGTTTCTTTCTTTTTTTCTTTTTAACTAAAATTTACAGCTTCCCATAGTCTCTTAAGAGGATATGCTTGTCTAGTTCAACATGATGTATATTACTGATTCAAAAGGAACTATGTACATAAAAAACAAATGGTTTTGAAATTGAAATTATTCTTCTGAAACTTTTTTTTTTTTTTAGATTTTTTTAAAATGTATTTATTTGACAGAAAGAGATAGAGAGCAAGAGAGGGAACACAAGCCAGGAAAGTGGGAGAGGGAGAAGCAGGCTTCCCGCTGAGCTGGGAACCTGATGTGGGGCTCAATCCCAGGACCCTGGGATCATGACCCAAACCGAAGGCAGATACTTAACAACAGAGCCAACCAGGTGCCCCTTGAAACGTGTTTTAATGTGTACATTTTTAATTAAGTGGAAATACACAATGATGTCTTGTAAATTCACTTGTAAAAAACGATTCAGGGGCATCTGGATAGCTCTGTCATTTAAGTGATAAATTCTTGATTTCAGTGTAGGTCATAATCTCAGGGTTGTGAGATCAAGATCTGTGTTGGGCTCCTACTTTCAGCACCGAGTCTGCCCCACATGCCCCCTCCTTCTCCCTCTGCCCCTCCCTACTGTTCTCTCTCACTCTAAATAAATATATAGATTCTTAAAATATATATTTAAAAAAGATTCAAACAATTTCTTGGTTTTCTACTTATCAAATTTCAAACTGTATGCTTCACTTAAAAGTCAACGTACAAAGTATCTTCAGTGAACTACAGTTTGAATAAAGGTCTTTCCTAAAAGAGAATACACTAACAAATTTCAATTTATAAAACGCACTAAACTCTAAAAAAAAAAAAAAACAAACCTGTTTTTGTTACTATAACAATGAATAGATGTAGACAGACATGAATATGATAGGAGTGTAATCCAAGATACAGTAACCAGAAACAAAGAGTCAAAAGAGACTGTGAAGAGTCATAGAGTCCATGCATAATGTGTCAGAATAACAAAGAACTCCACCAAAACTAGAGGATTCAGAGAGCAGTCATGAGACTGAGACCGAAGTGGGTTTGTGAATGGCTAAAACCCAATGCACTTAGATGTCTGTCTATAGACTCAGTAGTAGGTGAATCAAAGCTCCTAAATGTGTTAAAATTGTCCACACAAAAACATACCATGGATAATTTAAGACAGATTTCAGAAGAGATAAGATAAGATATGGCTTATCAGAGGAATAGTCCTGTACTTTTTTCATCCCGTGTAATTATTCAATGACCACTTATAATCTCGCCATATTCAGGCACCTTGCAAAAAATTGAATACATAAGATAAATAATGTATGTTACTGCTTTTAAAAGACTTATTGACCTATATGAAATTGTTCAGTCTTGAAAACAATGCAGTGATGAATATGTTGGGAATGGTGAGATAGTAAGGACCTGTTATAAGGATGCTCCAAACAACTGATGAAAAAGAACAGAACAGACATGATTGTAGATATTGTAGATATTTACATTTTTTTCTTTTTTAAATGATGAGAGGATTCCCACCACCTAGTTAAGTAACATACATCACCTCTCATATTTATCTTTTTTTTTTTACAGATATTTAGGTATTTCTATAGCCTCAGTTTTCTGATATGACCAAACATAGATCAATCCAGTGTCACTACTTCCAGGAATCCTGAAATAAAATACTTGACCTTTTGTTGTTCGTTTGCAAATGAGACTGAAAGGGTTAGTCTAAATGGAGCCCTTTTCTCTAACTAGGCAAAAAAGCAGGGGACAGTGAACTAATATGTTCATAGATATGCATTGTTCATGATGCTTCCTTTGTCTGATTAACACTTCAGATAGACAAATTTCTAATTTGGTTAGAAGTGTTAATTACTTATAGTATTAATGTAGTACACATCGGTATATTGATATGGTGCAGTTTCTGAAATAATTCATGTTCATGAGTCTTTATTAATGTCCTTCTGGTTCTCTAGCAGGAGAGACCCTTGTGACAGCAGGACATACGTGAAGAAGTTAACAGAAGAATAAAAATATGACACTAGAGTCCTTTCTAACATCTTCTTCCAGCTGAGTAATTCCCATTTCAGTCCATTTCCCATAACTTTCCTTTTCCTTTTATATCCCCAAATTTATTAAATATTTTTAGCATCTGGCCATTAGAAGCAATCTTGTACAAAATTCAAAGAAAAGGAAGAAAAGTGATAATTTCAAGTCAAAGCTAATGTCAGTTTCTAGGAAAAGTAGTTTGGAATTATTAAAAATATTGTAATTTCTTGTGAGTTTAATGTGTGACAACACATTATATTATATATATATATATATATATATACTGTATCTATTCTATAATATTAAACCATTATTTTTATTAAATTTAGCTCATATTTTTAAATGAAGTTTTGTATATATGAAAACTATAACTGATTTTACACCTTATTACTTAATATATTTCCAAATACTTAAATGTTGTTTTTATCAGATAATCTCTCTATATATTTAATCAAATTATTCTCAACTGAAGTAGTATTTACACTAGTACAATAAACACTTATAATACATCCTAACAAACCAAATAGGTATTTGTATATCTCTAAAATAGAAATATGGCTAAATAACATTTATTCTAAATTGCTTCATTATGTCCTTTGAAATTTTCACTGGACACATTTTATCACTCTTTCTGTCTCCTCCATAAATGCTATGACAAAATTTTTAAAACCAAACCAAACCAAGCTAAAACCAAAACCAAACCTCTTGCCCATCAAGGGGTTTTCCTAATAGATTTTGAAACTTTTAATGAATTATTCTCTATTAGGTAGAATTACCTCAAGACAGTAACTGATTTTTTTTAAAAAAAGATTTTATTTATTTATTTGACAGAGATCACAAGTAAGAATAGAGGCAGGCAGAGAGAAAGGAGGAAGCAGGCTCCCTGTAAGTTTTCTCTGTTCTGCTCCTTCAATCTGCAAATGATTCAATATAATGGCATGTGGTATATCTCCATTTTTTCTTTATTCTTTGGGATAGCCTGGTAAACATTCTTATAAAATTTATTCCATATTTCTTCTTATATTTGAAAGCCACCGAGGACCCTTCAATATATTGTTATGTGAATAGATGATGCCTAGCATAATATACAGTAGATTTATTTTTTATTAATCCTGCATCTTAATATATACTTATAGCTTTGTGCATTACCATAGCTCACAGAAATGCAAAAACATTCAGGTAAGTGTTCCTGAACCTAATGTGCGATTGTGTGATCATTCACGAATATTTGTTTAACTCTTCCATCATCTTTCCAAGTAAATGCCACACTGAACATTTAGTATGTTTGGATGTGCAATGTCTCACACAAGGAAACACTTTCACTTAGCCATAATTTGGCAATAACTTACTGTGAGGTTTTTAAGATAGCATTAGAGTATCAGTTTGCACACGTCTTTGGGATGTTATGAGCCACCGGGTGCTATTACATGGTGATGCCTGGTTCAGTGGCTCTGAGCATTTATGTCTTACTACAGAGAAAGAATACAGCTGAGATCCTTGCTTCATCCTCGTTGAAGTAAAACTGTAAATCTCTGTGACATTGGGCACCTGAGTGGCTCAATGGGTTAAGCCTCTGCCCTCGGCTCAGGTCATGATCTCAGGGTTCTGGGATCGAGCCCCACATCAGTCTCTCTGCTCAGCAGGAAGCCTGCTTCTTCCTCTCTCTGCCTGCCTCTCTGCCTACTTGTGATCTCTCTCTCTCTCTCTCTCTCTGTCAAATAAATAAATAAAATCTTAAAAAAAAATCTGTTACATTAAATTTAACCTGAAAGTTTAAAGGCCCAATGATAAAATATATTCCAAGGTTAAGAATGACAAGTGTCAAACAGCGAGAGGGACAAAATTCACATTTATATTTTTTTTCCTTTACGACTTTCTATCTTCCTTACAGGCTTCCAAAAATGAATTTGGTAGCCCGACTTTTTCCTGGCCTTAAAAGCTATCCAAGTTGGGGCGCCTGGGTGGCTCAGTGGGTTAAAGCCTCTGCCTTCCGCTCAGGTCATGATCCCAGGGTCCTAGGATCAAGCCTGGCATTGCACTGGGCTCTCTGCTCAGCAGGGAGCCTGCTTCCTCTTCTCTCTCTGCCTGCCTCTCTGACTACTTGGGATCTCTGTCTGTCAAGTAAATAAATAAAATCATTAAAAACAAACAAATAAACAACAACAAAAAAAAAACCTATCCAAGTGGTTAGGTAATCTACGTAAAAGGTCTGAAATTAGAACTGATTTTTCATTACCATAGTTCAGGTTTTCTTTACATAAACATCTTCTAATCCTCTTTGGAATACAACATGGTGTGGTTCTTCTAAAACAGCTGGCCTATGTCTCAGCAGAGTTGGCAGTAGAGAATAAATAGCAGCATACCTCCAATCAGCTCACTTAATTCTCTCAAGAAATACGGAAGGCGCTTTGAGAGTGAAAAGTAAGAATGGAGTCCTAAACAGCCATTCACATAAAACCGAGATCTGTATGAAGGAAGCTAACTGGTAGAGCAGTACCAGGTTGATCTGGAACCCTCTCCCAAAAGAACATCTCAACCATGTGGTCGGTTCTCATACTGTCTTACAAGTTAAATGCAGTTTATCCCAGTGTCTAGAATATAATGCAGAATAATGGTCAAACCATGTATCTGGACTGATACAGTTTGTGGCAAGACACTGAAGCATGAAAAATGTACTAAAGAAGGATTACTACTTAATGATGACTTTAGGGAGACAGATCAGCTCATCTTCCTTTTCTAACAAACCATCATTACCGCATTCCTTTACCTGTATTTGTTTTGTACGGTATAGAAGGAAAGGTATCTTGACATCTACTTTTTTTCTTAAATCTCTTACCCTTTAGCTACTATAGACATTATTCGGTGTTTATTATTTTTACCTTGGCAGAGACATGTCTCTGAGCCGAGTTTGGGTTGAATTCATGAAGTATTTATCGTAAATTTTCAGTGCTTTTTGTGTTGGATTGTTTCATTGTCTTGGATATTTCTATTTTCTTCTACCCTGAAGCTTGTGACATAATCGCACCCACTACCATAAGACATGCAGAGCACCAATGCAGGAAGGGATAGGACTGCTATCCTCTGCCCCACTATAATTAAGGTGACAGTGTGACAAACTTCATCTAGTGAAGTCTGAGTAAATGTAACACCAAGGCTACTGAGTAGAAGCTTCAGAAAGCACTAGAAATTTCTGCCAAATATTTCCTTTATGTTCCATATGATGCCTGGACTATCACCTTAGAACAGAATGAAAAGAAACATGGGGAAAAGGCACTACTGCTGGTTGACACACAGTCATTTACAAGTAACAAATAAGAAAGAATGTGTAATTAAAAGCTATTGGGATATTGAGTTGTTACTAATCGAACTAATAAACATAGTATGCTCATCTAAGAAACGCGGATTAAAAGGAAATATTTTGGCAGTTGGTAAAGTTGAATCCATTTTAGTTGATATATCAATGTAAAGTGGCAAAATGCTACTTAAAATATTAGAAACGTTATAATTTATTTAAAAAACATATTAAAACAAACCAGGAAGATATCACCAGGCAATCTACAATTGCTAAAGAAAGTTGTGTTCCTTGCCTATCGGTTGAGGTAACTTGAGACAAAGGTATAAATCTGATCATTTCATGAGCAGTCCTGAGCATCCAAGGACAAAACTCTCTCTCCCTCCATGGAAACTCTCTCAAGCCAAGAATATATTTTCTCTCCTGTCATTTAGACATGGCCAGACAATGAGGGAGATATCCTGTTTTTTTTTTTTTTTCTGCCATGAGCCCCCAAATAGTCTCCCTTCCTTCTTCCAGAAGACATCAGCTTCTTGGAAACCAGTGTTTTCAAGGGCACCTGCCTCTGTTTCTCCTTCTGCTGCCAACCTCAAGCCATGTATCCCTTCACTTGCAGGCACAGACTGACTGCTGCACGGGCCTGACCTCTTCACATTCATTCTTCATCTTCTCATCATTCTCGGTGACTTTGAATCCATCAAGGGCCCATGCAAAACTCTGGCCTCTCTCTGCTTTTGGACTTCATCACCTCTCCCTAATGGTTTCCCTACATTCACATGCCTTACCCCAGCGGATGCACCCTGAATTCTGCATTACTGCAGAGTCTCCGAAATCCCATTTTCAAATATGCCATTCTCTGACTGCCATTTGCTCTGTCACCAGCCCACTGCTTCTGGTACTCCTGGGATAATAATTCTTTGTATCTTCACAGTTTCCATTGAACTGAGTTCTTGACCCTTCTAATCTCTCCTTAGTCTTCCTGTTTCCTCTATCTTTACCCCTCCTAACTCAACTTTGACCGTTAGTTATCAATTACAATCATGATACATAAATCACCTTTAACATTTGTTCTTTCTCTCTGTCACAATACCTTGTAAAATCCCAGGTTCTAAGATTTGAATCATATATGCCTTTGTGCCTAAACCTAAAGATTGAATATATGATTTGAAAGATGTTTCTTTAAATCGACCCCCTCAAACTAATGCTATATAGAAATAATTCCTTCAGCAATCCAATGCTCCAGATTCTGATATAACTATGAGATGTTTATTTTTCGAATATCCCAAAATTCGTCTCTCACTGCCATCCAATTTGCTTCACTAGCCATAATGATCTCTTTTATGTTCATTTTCAGCCATTTTAGCCAAGCCATTTTGTGCGTTCTAGCCTTAAATTTGCTGTTCTCACCACTTATTTGTGAAGTCAGCTTCTTCTTACTCTTTAAGCATTAAATCAATGTTATCTTTTCAAACCCTACCCCCTCTCCTACCCCCTTATCTAAAAATGACTACCTTTTATGCCCTCCCTCCCAAGTGTTTTCTTTTCTGTGCTTATTAAAATAATTCTCTCAAGTATTTTTATTCCATTCTAGACAGTATTTTTTATTCCATTCTAGACAGTAAGAAAGAGGGGAATATGATTTTTTGTTCTCTACTTTATCTCCAGACCTGATATGCCCGACGTACAAGAAGCATACCATAAATATTTGTTGAATGAATGAATGAGTGAATGAACAAATGATAAATTAAGCAAATTATGTGAAATTACTTTGCTTCAGGTGTCACAACATAAAACAAGATGGTTGTCTGGGGCGCCTGGGTGGCTTAGTCTGTTAAGTATCTGCTTTCAGCTCAGGTCATGATCTCAGGATTCTGGGATGGAGCCCTGAGTCTGGCTCCCTGCTCCTCCCGGAGCCTGCTTCTTCCTCTCCTTCTGCCCGTTTCTCCTGCTCTCATGCTCTCTCTCTAGTAAATAAAATCTTGAAAAAAAAAAATAAGATGGTTGTACCACATGATATGCGAAGTCTCTCCTATCATTCTAGTCACATCTCCACCTCCTTCGCTTGGTTTGATGTGGCTGAGTTCGCTTGTTCCCTGATGTGCATTTTTAAGCTCACTTGGCTGTTTCTTCAGAAAGAAGAGGCTACGTGGATCTTGAGACGACTACATCTTTTTGCCTTTTTTTTTTTTATGTTTTATTTTTGTTTTGCTTTAACGTTTTATTTGCTTTGACACCAAAAAAGTAGCCTATCCACCAAGAAGCAAGAAGTGATCAGGAGTCCAAGAGCCCTCTTTGTGGAAGAAGTTGCCTTACAAGAAATGTGATGAGGGCACCTGGGTGGCTCAGTGGGTTAAGCCTCTGCCTTTGGCTCAGGTCATGATCTCAGGGTCTTGGGATCTAGTCAGTCCCTCATCGGGCTGTCTGCTCAGGAGGGAAACTGCTTCCCCTCTCTCTCTGCCTGTCTCTCAGCCTAGTTGTGATCCTCTCATTCTGTCAAATAAATAAATATAATCTTTAAAAAAAGAAATGTGATGAATATCTCTAGCACACTAAACGAGCAACCAAATCTCCCATGAATTCAGGGTGTCTCTCCACAGAAATTCTACCTCTCAGATGCTTTTTATTAACCCATTCACCCTTGAGAAGTCTTTTCTCTGTGCATTTGTTCCCTTTGCTAGTTCTATGCTTCTATTTATATCCATCTATCATAAACAATTGGATTCACCCTACCTCCAGCCCCGGGCCTCCACTGCAATGTCGTTCGTAGCTACCCAGACACATTTCTAAAAGGTGAATAGTACATACTTTAGGTTTCACTGGGAATAATGAGAAGATACATTTTGAGTTTTCCTGAAAGATTTTTAAAATGCATTTTCCTGACTTTTCTAATTATAGGTCACAATAGTAAGAAATATACAATTTGGTTAAGCGGTTCTATTCTGAGAGCACAATTTTCTCTAAGTTTTCCATATGTATCGACATAAAGCTTTTGAGAGGAATGTGTGGAAAGATAATTGTGGTAGTGCAGACTAGAGATCAATTATTTATATTACTTTGGGCAGAAGTAGGTCAGATGTGAATTAGACTCATTATTTTTCCTTATTCCCTCAGGCCCCCGCCAGTAAGTACTGATAGATTCCTTCTCAGTATGTGTGCCTTCCCCTAAATACTGCATACACATTTTCAAGTCACAAGTGCTTCATTTAATTATTTGCTCAACTATTACCTTTAATAAATCCGGTGTATGAAAAATATATATCTACAAAACAAATAAATCAAAGAATGCTTATCCTAAGACTTTCTGAACTAAGGTCCATCAGAGAATTAAGGCCTAATGCTCTGAGGCATACATTGTATGTAATGAATTCACTTCTCTTATGCATCCAAAGTGGTCCAAGTTCTAAAACATCCTTAGAATAAGTGAGAAAGTCACTGCTTACATTATTTCCTGGTATTCTGGTTCAGATTAGGAGAAATCCTGACTGAGAAAGTTGTACATTACAATGCAGAGAAAGACCTAGTAGCTAAAATATATTAATAAAGCAGAGCCTACGTATGAAAAATAATACAGAAAGTAAGATACTAAATAAAAATGTTTCAAGATTTAGCGCCAAGAATGTGATAGGAACAAAGCATAGAAAGATCCCCATTAAAAGAACAGCTTCAGCTCCACTATAAACTCTTGCTAGTATGTGGGAAGGTTACTACAATTTTATAAGGTCTGTTTTTCTTTTTATAGAGAATCTTCAATTCTCAGATGTTTTATGTGAAATTTCATGGTTTTGAATCTTTGTGATTAATGTTTAAACTTCTAATCTATGAAACAGGAAAACACAACATTTGTTGGGATAGAATTCCCCCTAGGCAGGGTGCCTGGGTGGCTCAGTGGGTTAAAGCCTCTGCCTTCAGCTCAGGTCATGATCTCAGGGTCCTAGGATCGAGTCCCACATCGGGCTCTCTGCTCAGCAGGGAGCCTGTTTCCTCCTCTTTCTCTGCCTGCCTCTCTACCTACTTGTGATCTCTGTCTGTCAAATAAATAAATAAAATATTTAAAAAAAAAAAGAATTCCCCTAGGCTGCCAACAAGTGAAGACCTCTGCATTATAAAACTTTTCTGAATAGTAAGCTCTCAGGGAACATTTAAAACTATTATCTGGGGGCACCTGGGTGGCTCAGTGGGTTAAAGCCTCTGCCTTCAGCTCAGGTCATGATCTCAGGGTCCTGGGGTCGAGCACCGTATCGGGCTCTCTGCTCAGTGGGGAGCCTGCTTCCTCCTCTCTCTCTGCCTACCTCTCTGCCTACTTGTGATCTCTCTCTCTCTGTGTCAAATAAATAAATAAAATCTTTAAAAAAAATTAAAAAAATAAAACTATTATCTGTTACCAAAAAATTTTTTATTTAAACTGTTCTAATTGGGCAGAATACCTGAACTCTCAATGATATGGGATTAATTAGGTACATGCAAAACATGATATTCTGTAAACTTCTCAGAAGGAACAGCATTATAAAATGACAAAATTTTACTTTTCCTCTTTATAACTTTAATTTGTCAAAGAGTTTCCCATAACAAGTTCTTGCTTGGTGTGCCTGTTTATCCTGACGAGGAATTTGTGTCATGCGTTTGCTTTTATTTTGATCTTTTATGAAGCTTTTTATTCAACTGTTCTGTTAACTAACTCTTCTAATGAAGGAGTTCCTGCTACAGTTCTATCTACAAGAAATTTTATCACAAAAGATTTCCACTAGAGTTTCACCTTACGCCCTGAGAAGGCCCCACTCTCCCTCACCACCATTTAGTTCTCCAATTTAGGGAACCTCCTGACACTCTGAACCACCATCCCTTTTATGCCTCCAACTTTGTACATGCTGTGCTCTGCCTGATACAGTCTATCTTTTGTCTGCCAGCCCAACTCCCTAGTCATCCTTGAAAACATAGCCTAGAATCTTCCTCCTTTAAGAAGCTTTCTTTCTCCCAACCCTCTTGCCTCTAAAACTGTAACCACTCCAGAATTTACCCAAGTAACAGGTTATATATTTCCAATGCTACTGTCACTGAGCTGTTCAACATGGCACTTCATCTGAAGTCCGATTTCCCTCTGAGCTAATGAGCTCCTGGCCTGGCGTGGGGCTGTATTTTATTCATGTGTCTGCTCTGACATTCTCACATCTAGTCTGCTCCACTGGTAGTTGGTCAAGGCTAGATGAAGTTAATTAGGTGCTGAATATTTCCTCATAGATGCCTTCTATTGGTTTTATATTGAATAAGAGATACACACATTTTACATTTTAAAAACGATAAAAAATAAGGGTGCCTGGGTGGCTCAGTGGGTTAAAGCCTCTGCCTTCAGCTCAGGTCATGATCTCAGGGTCCTGGGATCGAGCCCCACATCAGGCTCTCTGCTCAGCCTGGAGCCTGCCTTCCCCCTCTCTCTCTGCCTCCCTCTCTGCCTAACTTGTGATCTCTGTCAAATAAATAAATAAAATCTTTAAAAAATCTAAAATAAAAACTATGAAGAATAATGTAGAAAATTTGAAATCCTAAACATCACCACAACAAACACCAACTTCTGTCCCATGTTATTTTTGCAGTTTTTGTTCATTGAGGAATAATCACAGTGACAGAAATGCATTAGAGCAAATGGATTTGCAGAAGTATAAAGAATCATGAAATTCTCCTAACCATTCACTGGAAGTATCCGTGTTCATCCTACTGATCCTTAGATGGTTTTTGATCTAATTCTTCAGCGTACTTGAGTGACAATGGGCTCTAGACTCAGGGGTTCTTAACTTCCTACATCTTGGGGGGGGGGGGGAAGGATGAGTGGAGATGGCTATAGCCCCTTTTTCCAAGGCAGACAATCAGTGGTCTTGCATCACACCTCTTCAGGTGTTTTTTTTTTTTTTTTTTTTTTTTTTTTTGGTGCAAGAGAATGTATAAATCCCAAAGGCTTAGGTTGTTGACAATTGCAGCTGCTGCCGGACTTGAAAAAACCAGGCAGTCCAGCTAGGGCTGTGAGGGGGGAGGATGGGGGACTTCAAGAGGCCTCTGAAGCCTCTCTCCATATCACTCCCTCAGGAGTCCCAGGGAAAAAAGACAGAAGCAGACCCTGGGAGAAATAGTGAGGTCAAGGCGATTACAGCTTCTAATACCATATTACAAAGGAAAGGAGCAGACTGATAGCTGAGACCTTTAGAGAATATTCGTTCTCATTCATTCTCTCTCTTTCTCTCTTTCCATTGAGTGGAGAACGTGGGTGGGCAGCCTGAGTTGAAAACAGAGGTCCTGGGTGGCTGCTTTTTCTCAGAATCCTATTTCTCCACAGTGAAATTTAAGTTGGATTGGAATTTTCTTGACAATTGTGTGAGGAATTCACACACAGAAAAGGAAAAAGTCACATAACTCTCCATAAAGCTCCTAATGACACCTCTGTAATCACTTGTTTTCTGCAAGATCCGGAATCGGGGTGGTCGTCGGTCACCCACCCTGACTGGGTGATTAGCTAAGTGGTCCATGTGTGTATTTGTACTTTTCAGATTCAGCTGTGCAAGGAACACAAAATCCCCAACCCCACTTCACTCTACTTGGGAGGCGGAGTGTGCGTGTTCATGTGCGTATCCCACTTGTGCCTGTTTAGCAAAGGGGCCTGGAAGAATCGACCCCTCTTGCAACTCAGACCCCACTCTAAAGGAAACATCCCTCCAGCAAGAGGTGTCTCTGATCTGTCCCCAGCTGAGGTGTCCTCTCTATGCTGAGAAAGACTATCTGTATGCTAGTCTGTCCAGAGAGCTGATGCGTTGGTTTTGGGGAGCAAGAGCTGACTTCCTTCTGGTGCAGGGCATTTTCCCTGGGGTGTGCGAGGAGTGTTGATGTGTTCATGCGTGAGTGAGTGTGTGTGTGTATGTGTGTGCACACGCATAAGAGAGAGAAAAGGAGAGAGTGGGGAAGGGAGAGAGAGACAGAGGGAGGGAGAGAATAAGAAGAGAAAGAGGAAGGGGGGAGAGAAAAGCGGGAGGGAGCTTCCTCGCCTCCTGCACTGGGTAAGTGGCGCCCGACGCTTGAGAAAACAGCAGCCTCCACCCCCTCAGCCCCGCGATTGGCGGGTTTTTGTTATTGCCCAGCCAGGAAGGGGGAAGGACAAGGGACATCCTCCGGCCCAATTGCGCAAAGGCGGCTCATCTGAAAAGCAAGCTGATCCCTAGAGAGACAGCAAGGAGCAGCCCTGGCTGTAGGCCTGCGAGCAGCACGAGAGGGCCGATCTCAGAGGACGCGCGGGGGCTGGGCTGCGGAGGACCCCCCCCCCCCCCCAACACTTCACTTCCGAGACCCTGCGGCTCCGCTGCTCGCCAGGGAGTCCCGGTTCCACGCTCCACCAGCATGTCACAGATTTTCTCCCCTCGGCTCTATCTCGGCCACCTTCCTATCTAGAGAAGCTGCGGGAGCTGGGGGGCCCCCCGAGATGCGCTGCTCCCGGAAGCGGTGGGCAGTCCGCAGGCTGAGTCCGCTCCGGATCTTTCATCAAGGGAAAGAAACAGCGAGAACTGCGGCATGGAGGGAAATCCTACTGGTGGGGCCCTCCGGGGTATGACGGAAAGTCCAGCCGTAACTACGGTAGAGTGAGGGGTGGGGCAGTCTGAGGCATGTTCCTATGAGCTGTGGGTCAGGGTCCTGAGAATGCGTGTGATTCTCTGCACTTTTCCCGGGAAGGGCTCAGCTTCCCCAGTGCAGGGGTATTAAGAGTTGTGTGGACACCCAGGGCTCGCCATGCCACGCAAGTCCCTGCAGAAATGTCCACGAAAACCTGTGCTTTTGTTCCTCCAGTCCATGCAGAACTCAACGGAAATGTCTTATTGACCATCCTGGCACCCTTCCTTCTTTCTCTGCCCTTTCACTCCAGTGAGAATCCAGCTAAAGTTAAAGCCCAGGAAGAAGAGAGTGCTTGCCTCCTCCCATCAGCTATTTCCTGGCTACTGGAGATGGATGTTCTGAGTCAGAAATGCCCTTTCTTGGAGTAGAGATGTTTACTGCAAGGGTTGGGGGGGGGGGGTACCCGCACAAACTGGGTACAGCACACAAAGAAGTTTAATCGACTCTCTTCTGTGTTTGTCCAGATGATGTCTTTAGTTTAATAAACGTCATCTCTGTGATTTTGAGCTTTACCCAGGAGGTGGCTATGGTTTTGTGTTGTTGACAAAGCACAGAACTATTTCTGAGGATGTGAACCTGGTTCATTTGGTAGACAGTAACTGGAAATCCTACTTCTCTTCTAGGAGAAAGTTTACACTGGAAAAAAAAAAGAATAGGTGTAGGTGTTTGAATGTAAATTTGCCCTTTATTTTGCAGACTTTATGTTACTCATCTATCTTTACAATATGTAAAATAAATTGCATTTATAACTTATCTCAACCATTAATCAAGATAAACTATGTATTATGCTACTTAAAATTCTTTTTACCTTCATGAAGCTAACATTTTTTTCTGTTCTATCTCAGAGATGATGGACTCTGTTTGAACTGATTAAGTGTTCTTCAACCTTTACACTATCTAGAAGTTTGCAAAATCAATTCTTCTTTGGTTTTGGACATACAGTGAGTTTCTTTAATAATGCATAATGAATTTCACAGGATGTCATGGGTATCTTGTGCTAGACCAAAATATTAAACAGTGGCTTATACTTTAAACATGCATATATTAATAAAAGCTCAATTTAATGATGTTCAGTGAATGATGAAAATCTATAATCGTAGCCATTATATGATCGGCATGTCTAGGGATCCACACGTGAGTTTTGAATACACTATCTTTACAATGACAATAAAATTTTCAATGAAGTATTTATATTTCGCATATTACTTTTTTCTGTACTTAATTATCTCATAGAGAGAATTTAAAGTCATATATTCTTATTGGTTTATATTAAAAGATACATTTTCTAATGGGAATTTTTTTTTTTACCATATTAGCTGTATAGGAAAATGAATTAAAGCTAAAAAAAAGCTAATGTTAGGGTATACTTGCAAAAATTTTAAGTTGGTCTTTTTATGGGAACAGAAACTCGCATTTCTGCCATTCTTTTACACTCATAAAGTGTTTCCTGATGACTGCCAATGTGCGGACCTCTCTGACAAAAATCCCTCCTCTTAAAGGGAGAGATTGGAAAATAAAACAGCAATGAAATTAGGTACTAGGAGATTTATTTTTATTTATTTATTTATTTTTGGATGTAATGGGGGTTTGGAAAAAGGAGAGTTTACCTATTTCATTCTGCTCGAAAATTTTCCTGGGCTAATAATAAAGAAACAAAATGACACTCTCTGAATAGACTGAATTTTGACATAAAAATTATAAAAAAGGGAAAAGGCAGAGAGGGTAGGTGAAGAAAGTGAAGGCTCTGTTCAGGAACCAGTTTGGATGGAACATTATTGATGTGACAGGAAGTAGAAGACACATGTCCAGAAGTACTGAAGATAGGTGGAAGTAAGTTGGACAGACCCGTTTTTCACTCCTCCCCCCGCCATAACTTTATGTAAACTCTCCCTAAGAAGTACATTCTCTTCATGCTCTTCCTAGAAGACCAGAAAGCTTGCATAATATCAAAAGCATCAAATAGTACATGACCCAGAGGCACATCTGGAGTAGGTGAACCATTTGGCAGAGCATCTGTGATGAAGGGAGCGTTGATCCCTACGAAATGCAAAGATCAGAGGTAGGGAGAGTATCAGGTCGTTTCCTTAATGTTACTTGGTGATAAAAAGAAAAATGCTAAGGGTCCAGATATTTCTTTCTCTTTTAACATATCAAGAAGAAAGAATTAAACTTGCATTATTCACACTCTCCACCTTCATGTACAAAAATTTCTTCATTTTAGCTTCCTTGTTCTAGATAGTAAATGTCCATAGCAAGGACAACATAGTCAAAATGACCCGTAAATGGGAAATGCCACACAGAAAAAAGAAAAGACTGGGGATCTCAGGCCATACCTCTTTAGGGGATGAGGGAAAAGATGATGTTGTAAAGACATAAGATTTCTAGGAGGAGAGTATTGTCTAGGATAAACCACACTGGCCCCTAAAGTGGTAAGGACAGATGTCATTCAGCACTTATTGCAACAGGGAAAAGGGCCAAGCAGGAACTGAACTCAAATCCTCAAAACAAAAGGCAGGAGACCTTCTAAAGCCTGCAGGTACTAAAGAAAGACAATGAAGGGTGTTGGGGTGGGGGGTGGTCCATGTGACTAGGCCACCTGGATTTGTTAATTGTTGCATTAGCGCATATCCGTGGAGAAACAGTATTCTATTTATAGGACAGGAGGCAGTGGTTGGGTTGCAAGGTGCCCACTGAAGCTGGGCCCTTCTCCTCCTATAAGGACTGGGACCCAGAGGGAGACTCACCTCCCTGAGTGCATTTCAGAGAGATTGTTCTTGGACCCTTGAAGAAACCATCTGGGTGGTATTTTTCATTTCAAAGGTCAGAGGAAAGGTTTATAAGTGCCAGCTTCCTAGAGTGACTTCTCCAATAAGTGCTTCAGGGGCCTATCAGAAGGGTTTGTGCTGGAATGAAGAGTAAATTCTGATAGCACTGAGATTTCTCAGGAAGGCATTCAAAAGGTGCTGGAGTCATCCTAGGCCCCTGAGAGAAGCATGTGAGAATTTGGTCAAGACTGAGAATACATGGGTTGAGCAGGCATCATTACATCCTCAGAGATCGCAGTTCACAGCCCAAACCCTTTTAAGCACAGGCAGGTAACAGAGTTCTACAATTACGAATTAATAAAGTGGACTTAATGATAAGTTCATCTGTAGGCCCTATGTGTCAATACAGCGAAAAAAACCTTAATATTAATGCATTCGAGCACAAGTCATATTAGGAGGTATTATTCATTAGTATCTATATTAGTTCAGATTTTATTCATTGCTTACTGTAGGCATCACCCTAGTTTGAATCAACAAGACATTTTAAAAGCATACTTTAAGAAACCCATTGATTATTAATATTTCTTTGACTTTTATTTTAGTAGTTGGCAGAAGTAATGGTGATTGTCTTCTTTACAGTTATAATCAATGTGAAATATCATAAAAACTGCATAGTATTTTCTTTCTGTGGCTGGCATAGAGCTAAAGTTCTATTGACACATAGATTACAACTGTGTGCTAGTTTAGGGAAATCTTTTATTATAATTTAAGCATACCATAGAATACTTTAGAGAAGATTAATATTCTGTTCCTACTATCAAGAGGAACCAATTTAAACCGAATTAATTAGCTATAAGTGGTCTTATCATTCTTCTAATAATGTGGGCTTCCCAAAATTAATGAAATAAACCTTTATAAAGGATAAAGCTAAACTGACAATCCCTTGACAACAGGAAATATATGTTAGAGGTCTTTTTTCTTTCTTTCTTCTTCCTAGGGCTTAGAAGACTGTCCTGCACTTAGTATATACTCAGTAATCATTTATCAACTAATACGCATGTATATCAACTACTATACGTGGAAACATTTTATTTTAAAAATTGCTAGAGAATATCTGTAGATTTCTTGTGACAGTTTGTATGTATTTGTCTAAGTTACTGGAGGGCAGAGACGGTTTTTTAGCTATCTACTAAATATATAGAAATAGAATGGAAGGAAATTGGAAAATCCACTACTAATCCGTAACTGGAAAAATAACATCCAAAACATGTGCATTCCTTCCTTGCTTTTGCACTTTTCTCAATAAACTTGGAGTGTGTGGTGGATGCACTGTTATTCTTTTTGATTTTTGTTTACATTCTTAAATTCACTAGCTCTGCTGCCAGCATTAGGCAGATGATTTCATAATGCCAGTTTTTACTGGACCTCTTGGCTGCAATTTGTTGTCTGATTACTCACCTTTTCAGAGTTGCCATTCATTTGGTTTCTGTGACTGTTCCTTCTCTCCAGCCTTTTTTTTTTTTTCCTTGAGCTCGATTTCCTCCTTAAATATTGTCACTCTCCAACATATTATTTTTCACCTTCTGACAGGTAGGGGATTCACTTACTTTTCCCCAACTGAAATTTCTAAAATTCTGCTCACTCAAGAAAAAAATAAATAAAAACCTTAACACCTAGCCCAGTTTACTTGCGACTGGGTGAATTCCCCAGGCTTCCACACTCTCTGTACACTCTTTGCTTGGTTGATCTCACCTCCTCTCAAGGTTTTCAGGTGCTAATGACTATTCAGGTCTGTGGCTTCGGGCCCAATCTCTTCTCTGAATTTAAAATTCTTAATCTCAATATTTTAAAACTAAACACGTTTATTTTCTGCAGATGGTTCTCGTCTTGGTTTTGGGTTTTCTAAAAACCACGTTTAGGTATTTGGTAGCGCCCCTCCCTCGTCTCCTCACCAGCCCTCATCCCATTGGTCAGACACCAAGTCCTGAAGATTCTATACTTGACATGGTTCTTGGATCTGTTCTCCATAATCTTTAGTTCTGGTTTACACTGTCATCATCTATTCTGGGGGGCCATGGTCACTGAGCCACTCACCTGCAATCCTCAACAACTCCTTTGAATATTTCTTTAAAACAAATGTTTGACTCCTTTCCTACTTCACTTCCTACCACTCTTTACCTCAGATGTCATGAGTGTTTGTCCACATGGGATGCAATGTCACCTCTATACTTTATCCAACATTCCCCTTCCCTTCCTTAACTCCTGCTTAAGGACTCAGCTCAGGTACAATTTCCTCGTCCCTCTTGCATGACAGTGGCTTGTTTTAAGTGTCATTCTTCAGTGCTTCCAAATGCACCTGCAAATATCTCACTGTTCATGTCTATTCTTGGATAATGAATTCTTTGAGGGTATAAAATACCACTGTCATCCTCTTACCAAAACAGAGCCTAATATCTAATCAATATGTTTTGGTCAAATAAATACTAAATGAGGGAATAAAGAAGTAGCTTTGCTTGAGTTTATGTGATGAATGATACTACTCCTTCTTAAGAGACAGCATGGCAAAACACTGGGTCTGACAATCGGGAAATTGTATTGTTCCATGATTAAAAAGAACAAAAGAAAGAAAGAAAAAAGGATAAAGAAGAAGGAAGAATGGAAGCAAAGAAGAGGGAAGGGAGGAGAAAGAGACAACAGAGAAAGAGACAAAGACTGTGTACGAAAACCTAGACATAAAATATATCTGTTCCTCAGTTGCTCTCACTGGTAAAAAGAGAGGTTGAACCTCATTATCTGATTTGTCCCTTACAAGCTTAAAATCCTCAGTTAACCAGAAATGAAAATTTGCACAGTTTTCCAGCTCATTTTATATTTTTTCTTAACCTGGTAACTTTACTGTTTTGGTTGGAGATCTTGAATTCCACAAGATACATTTTGAATCACATTCAAGTGAAAAAACAAAAAGATATTTGAAAATAATTTTAAAGTGATATCTTAGTGGTTGTATTTTTGAAATTATCCCTATCATGATTCATAATTTGTCCCTGTGAATAATCAAAGGTTGATTACAGACTGGAACATTCTTCTTCTTCTTCTTCTTCTTTTTTTTTAATTTTTTTTGAGCATTCATTTTGAAACTATACTTTTTGTTGTAGCTGTTCTTTGTTGTTGTTTTGAAAAGAAATTGTTTATACATGGCCTCAGACAGCTGCCACAATCAAAATTTGATGCCACCTTTAGAAGAAAAGACTTTAATTCCGTGTTCCCTTAAAGGTATATCATGGTTTTGTAAGTGCTGGACACTTGCCCATCTCACCTCTTAATATTCCTGGCTTACAGGATATTAAGAGAGAGAGTTACATGGGACTCTGGAGGGGCATTTCCATGGCTCCTTAGGCTTTGCAGGTCAGGTTAAGAAAGTTTAGTGGAGTATGTGCCCACTCTAGATTTGGAATGGGAACTATTTGAAGCTGCTTTAAGGCCATCTATGCTTGAAAGAATCTCCTTCCTCTCTCATGCATTTTGTGATGAGAGTTAAGAAAACATGCCTAAGCAGAGAGCATGGCACCAGGCCAGAAGGCTTGGGATGATCAGCCTTACCCTATCTGTGAGCAATATCTCTCGGTGATGGACAGATAATCAATTGACACGAAATGTGACAAGTACTGGACTAATAACATGTACAAAGTTGGAGTTCATAAAAAGGAGCATCCTCTCTCACTTATTCTTTCTTATCTTTTTATCTCTGTAACATTTAAATATGCTGGAAGTCTACTGAAGGAAATTCATGTGCATCCCATAACCAAATTACTACAAGTGGAATTAGGAATTCTTTGTGCAAATTGTAAGGTCTAAATATCATTTTTTTTAAAGCTTTTATTTATTTATTTGAAAGACAGAGATCACAAGTAGGCAGAGAGGCAGGCAGAGAGAGGGGGAAGCAGGCTCCCTGCTGAGCAGAGAGCCTAATGCGGGGCTCGATCCCAGGGCCCTAAGATCATGACCTGAGCCAAAGGCAGAGGCTTTAGCCCACTGAGCCACCCAGGTGCCCCTAAAGATCATTTTAAGCATAGATTTTATTATCTAAACTTATGGGGTGTGAAGAATGAGTATTGGCTAACACTGGATCCTCTCAGAGACCCTGTCTACAGCATCTGTAATGGCATCCTTCTTTTTCATCCTCTATTACATACACTTATTTTTGTCATCACTGACATTACAAATTTTGATTTTCCAATGCATTTCTCCCTCCTCAGAAGCTAAGTCCACACACAAAGGATTTGTTTCATCATGTTAATAGTCATTAAATGAGCAAATAAAAGAATGGATGCTAAAATATAATGATGGTTCTGAACCGTTCACTAGAAATTTTAGATGGTTTGTTTTTATTTCATTTGTTACCTTTGTAGCAGAACTGGGACAGTTGGCAATAGCTGATAATGCTAATGACAATTACTCGCAAGTATACTATTACCCTTTCGATGGTAGAGATGGAATTCAATGCTTTTCTACCCGCTTTATGGATTTTATAAAGTCAGTTCCAAAAGCAGTGCAAAGATAACTTGTCTTTATGTCTACTCTGTCCATAAAGCAGCCCCAGACCACACCCAGCAATGTGATCACTCTTTCCTTCATACCCTACATGCAACTGTTGTTGAATAATCCATTTGGCAGTGCTCATGGCTTCTTTATAACATTGCTTTTGTTGTAGTTGTAAAATGTTATTTAACTTTTTATGTTGCTGTTTTCCTCAATCACATTTTAAACTCTTCGAAGGCAGTAGCTATTTCTTATTCTTACTTAGCGCAGTCCATGTAACAGGCACTTAATAAATGTTTATCTTATTCGATATACCATGGCATACAACATTTATTATCTAAATCATTGATTCAATCTCAATTATGACTTTGCCTTTAAATGCAGATTAAAGTGCATATCACTTTTACTCAGATGCCATTTCTTTCAATACAGTTAAGTAGTAAAAGAGAACTCATTAGAATTTTATTATACCTTCATTACAACTGAAAGATCTTTTCTTAATTTAATTTAAGAGCTCTGTAACAAATGCTCTTCAAATCACCAAACCTTCTTGGTAGATAATGTGTTACTATTACCATTAAAAGAACCTGAGGAAAATATATGCTACAATATGAGAGAAAATAATAAACATGGTATATAAGAACTATATGATAAGACAGCATTCCTTTTCCTATATGAAGGCAACAAATATTTCTATCTGAGTAAATGTATATCAGACAAAATCTATTTGATTAGTTCAAATATCTTTACAACCAACATAGATATATGTGGACATTATGGAAATTATATTTGTGTATATGCACTATATTCATTTATATGAAGATGATACGCATATGTAATTATGTATATATATTTATGTATGTTATATATATAGACATACACTTTTAAATTATATATGTAATTATGTGATGATACACTATAAATTTTAGTAGCCTAGGTATTGATCAACCTATCAGAATCTGAGAAGCAATTCATTTTTGCATATTGCCTCATCTAAAGAAATTCAGCAATTGGAATGTTCTCCTAAGAATATTTAAAAATTTGTTTGAAAAAATCATAGTAATGATAGTGATGAGTCCTAGTAATAAACTTTATCGACGTGCATCATATATATGTAGTTTAGGAATAAAACTAATTAGTTCAATACTATAACAAATTAATATAACAAAATACATAAGGAAGATTTTAATATCTTAGAAACCAAGACTTATCATGCAGGTTTCTGCAAATATCTTTGTTTTAAAATAACTTTAGGAGATTAGAGTCTTATATCAGCTAAAGGAAATAAATTCTGTAACTAATCGACTCATTATAGAATCAGAGAGACACCTTGCCGGGTACTTTTCCTCTGAGGGCTAGATAAACAACCTGAATTGTTTGGTATCTGAAAATCTGATCAATACATTGTCATGTAACTCTGATTATAAGAGGAGAATGACAAAAAACCTGAGTCATAATGGAAAGTTTCAGTCTCACATGACCACAAATGAACAGAGAAGTACACTGCTACAAAAGGTCCTCCTATGCTCTGAATTAGTTGAGATAGAGACAAGGCTTTTTTTTTTCCCTTGTGGCAGGTGGAGAAGGCTTAGAGCAGGGCCCTAAACTGGTTACCACTGGGGGTCTGCCAAGCAGTGACTTGGGTCGCTGCATGGAGAACTGTGCCTGTTCCAAACGTGCTGACACTCAGAAAGAAGGAGACCAGCAGCACTAAACAAACCACAGAACTGACGGAACAAGAGGAGGCAAGGATGTTAGACTTTAACTGAGCAGACAGACCGCGTGCCCTCCTTGCCTAAGCCATGCAAAGGGACTAATAAAAGCACGATATTTTTTACATGATGAAACCAGAACGCAGAGATCATAAATACAGGGCGGCTTGCATTCTGCTCTCTCTTATGGCCACTCTCCCCGACCCACCTCCCCTACCCACTCATTGGACGGTTTAGCCCGGCACACTGTGGCTATCTCAACCCTTTATTCCCCATCAGCAATCTGATTTTTTGGCTCTATCATTTCTAGTGCTTGCTGTTCCTAACTTATATATTGTATCTGTTGTGTTGTGTTGTGTTGGTGTTGGTTGGTGTCTGTTTCCAACTTATATGTTGTGTCTGTTGTGTTGTTTTCTCTGATCCGCATTTCTCCTTTCATCTCATTCTGTTGGTGTAACATCTTTTTGCTTATATTTCATTAGGTTTAGGTTCATATTAAATGCTTTGCTAATGAGAGGGACTCAGGGGATGTGTGTGTGTGTGTGTGTGTGTTTTCAATGGCTTCTTCTAAGTCCAGTTTTTCGCCTCTCTTTTTCAAGTTCCTTTCCTCCCTCACTTGCTTTTTCCCTTCCTTCCTTACACTCACATAATGGTGGCAGAGATGCTATACCACTTCTCTCCCTCTTCCTCATGCTTGGGAGTTGCTATCATTTGGTGGGAACTTACTCATTTTATAATTCTGACTCCCTTGTCATCTCTTCCATTCCTTCAGTGAATATTTATCAAGTGCTGGCTGCATCCCTGGCAGGGTTCTAGGTACAGATGATGTGGGATATACTGGGTAACCAGAGAGGACTTTTTTCTGTCATTTGAGCAGGGATCAGAATGACAAGAATGACTGCCCATAGGGCAATCTTGAGAAGAAAAACAAGGGCTTTGTGCTGGGCCAGGGGGGGTGATTGGAACATTTTAAGGGGTGAAAAGATAGAAATAGAAATGGGCTACCATGAATAAGAGGGATTGGGAAATTAGGTTCAGGTTGTACACATTTTTATACACCAGAATATGAATCTACTAGGGCTGTCATAACAAAATACTACAGATTAGGCAACTTAAACAACGGAAATTTAGGAGGCTAAAAGGTTCTGGAGGCTAGAAATCCAGGGTCAAGATGTTGGCAGGTCTGATTTTTCTTGAGGTCTCTCTCCTCAGCTTTCAGATAACTTTTTCTCTGGGTACACACCCCAGGTGTTTCTTTTTATAATGACCGTTGTCTGATTATACTAGGGCCCTACCCTGATGATGTCATTTAAACTTAATTACTTTTTAAAGTCTTTATCTTCAAATATATCCACATTCTAAGCTTTGGGGGTTAGGGCTTCAACATATAAATTTTGGAGGGTCACAATTTAGTTCATAACAACCAGGATTAATGAGTTAGATTTAATTCTAAGTGTCACGGGAGGTCATGGTAGGATTTCATATGGAGTGAATGGCTTTTTATATGTGATTTGCTCCTCCTCTATTATGAGTTGGAGTTTGGAAGCATTATGTTTACTTTTCTGATATGCCAGGTGTGGGCATAGGGAAGGAGAAAATTCAACAGGGAGTGTACAGCTGTTAATGGAGGAACTGGACTTTAAATCTCTCTTCTGAGCTTGTGTTAAAGAGAATCTCCAGAGTTCACATCACCAAATCTAAAATATATTTTAATCACATGGTGTGGGAATTCTGCAACTTAGCTTAGAATCCCAAAGCTCTGATTCTTCAGTATAATTTATTGGATGGTCTCTCCTTAGAAGCTGATGCCATGCCGCTATCCAGCAGATGGAAAGTAAGAAAGCTTTCTTTGGAGTGGTGGGTGAAGGACAGGTGACTTTGGGCTTTCAGTGGGGGAGAATCCTTCCTCCCCAGCACTCTGTTCCCTTACAGACTCCTATAGTTTCTATGCTCCAGATTTATTGCTTAGAATGGTGATCTGGCCAGAGCCATGATAACTGGGCTCCCTCCACTTTTCTTCCAGTTTGAAGAGACAATATGGATAGGTAGTGTCTCCTGGAATGTTTTCCTGCTTCAACTGAAATCCCATTGTGATGATTTCCTTTATACTTTTCTGTTTTGGATCCAGTCTCTGGCTCTCCGTGTGCCACATTCGACACGTGTGAATGCTCGTGAATGTTCTCAGGATTTTCTAACCACACTCTCCGATGCCTGCTTTTTTTTTTTTTTTTTAAGATTTTTATTTATTTATTTGACAGAGATCACAGGTAGACAGAGAGGCAGGCAGAGAGAAAGCTAGGAAGCAGGCTCCCTGCCAAGCAGAGAGCCCGATGCGGAACTCGATCCCAGGACCCTGGGATCATGACCCGAGCTGAAGGCAGAGGTTTTAACCCACTGAGCCACCCAGGTGCCCCCGATGCCTGCTTTTTTTCTGACCAAATTGGTACACAGACATGTCAGAATTTTCACATGATTTCTTTTGCACCTTTTTGCAACTTTTTAAATTTTATGGCAAAATGTTGTATCTATTTTCCTGACAGATTAATGAAAAAAATTATTATTACTATTATTCATAGTAATTTTAGTTACTAATTAATTATTATTAGTAGTAATAATAATAATGATATTATATTAGTATTTTCTTCCATATTGACAGAAGCAAAATCAGTGATCAGGGTTAAATCTACCCTGAGGTGGAAGAATATCTTACATGACACACTCATTCCTGCGGTGGCTTCATGTTTCGTTTTGTATTTGATTCAGTTACACAGTAGCCCCTTCTTCTCCTTAATGTTAGATTGACTTCAATCAGTATTTTTTAATTAAACAATGTTCCTACCACTGGATTTGTGTTTTTTAATCAAGAACACGAAGCAGAGCAATTAGTTGCTTGAAATTATGAACAAACTAAACCATATAGTTCTCGGCAGACATTGATTCTATTCCGACTCTTTTACATTCTAAATGAAGAAGGGAACTCATAAAAGGCTGCTGTGAACAGAGCAGGCAGAGATAACAGGGGCTCAGACACACTAAAGCTAATTACCTACAGTAAGTGATTTGAAGCAAGGCCAATAAGAGACTGGGGAGTAAGCATATTAAAGCCACTATAATAGAAGACATGAAATGAGACAAAAGAAATGAGGGATGGAAACGTAATACGTGGAAAGAAAGTCACACAAGAGATTAAGGAAATTATACGGCTATTGTGTTTTATTCTAGGGAAAGTGAATGACATTCACTGGCAATGATTTTGAATCTGGTTCTTGTAAGAGAGCCCAGACTTGTCTGTGGTCAATGCCACACAGGTTAACTCTTTTTTGTCTTCCCAGTAGCACCTTCTTTCCTTACCCCTTCCCCTCGTGATGTAAATGACTAGGCACATGGCAGAAAATTATAGGCAGGTGACAATTCAAAGAGCGTAGATGCTGTGGGCTATGCTTCTCTAGATGACGGCACAATTTTCCAATGTCATTCTCATCCTCTTCATCAGTTACCAAACTGTTGGGTTTATACAGTAACAATTCTTCAGTTGATGAAAGGATGTGCTATTGAAACACATTTTTTCAACTTTACTGCTAGTTCCAGAAAGTCTGGCCTTCAGTTGGCTGAATATATATATATATTGGTGGAAAGTCATTTTTTCCCTCATTATTATATACTTATAAATGTGAATAATATGCTTTATTACTCCCATGATAAGGCTGCAATGGGCCACATGGGTGGGAGGGAATGGAACACAAGTCAGGCAGCATTCTGGATCTGCGTACTTTCTCCCTAGATACAAAGACAGTGCTATAATCCACAAGATTTTAATGAATAGATACTTGACTAATAAAGTCTAGTCTTTTAATTGCTAAAGCTAAGAAAAAGGGGAGAGACTAGGAAATTAGTCCAACAGGCAATAAAGCATCAGAGTTTTAGAGACATTATATTCTTATCGCATAGTTTGTTTTTTTTTTTTTTTTTTTTTTAAAGATTTTATTTATTTATTTGACAGACAGAGATCACAAGTAGGCAGAGAGGCGGGCAGAGAGAGAGAGGAGGAAGCAGGCTCTCTGCTGAGCAGAGAGCCCGATGCGGGACTCGATCCCAGGACCCTGAGATCATGACCTGAGCCGAAGGCAGCGGCTTAACCCACTGAGCCACCCAGGCGCCCCTATCGCATAGTTTTTAATCTGCCATGCCGTGATCTGATTCAGTCATTTTAGCAAAACTATAAATCTTAAAGTTGTATGAGTACTGGCATATTTCAAATTTTAAGGATTATAATAGGGGCACAGACAATCTTTTCAGATTCAAAAAGCGAAAGTACATTAGATAGGGTTTATTTTTCAAGAACAAAATCTACTCTTGCTGATTTAAGCAGAAAGGGAAGTATTACAGAGTACTGAATGATGTGAAGAATGATCAGCCTAGCTGATAAAACAGACTTCAGGCTAAGCTTCCAGAAACATTTCTCAAATGACCCCACAGACCTGTACAGTCAAGGCAGCTACTGCCTCTGTGATGAAGAAGACGCTGCCCCCTCCAGGACATGGCTGGCTGGGCCATGAGCCACACCAGGAAAATGGCCCTTTATGTGCTGCTGCTCCTCCCACTTCCTTCATGTCTAAATTCTAGTTTCCTAGGAATGCATCCAAAGGAACCCCAAAAATATAGAAGTCAGGGAGATACGATGTATCGATTTCTAGTCCATGCAGTACAAGAGACATACCAAAAACGTTAGACTATCTAATAAAGGTGTCAGTCAAGTATCTGTAATTTTGATTATGGGTTTTACATCAAGATGCCTTTAATGTCTTGCCACTCCAGGGGCACCTGGATGGCTCAGTCATTAAGCACCTGCCTTCAGTTCAGGTCATGATCCCAGAGTCCTGGGATCAAGTCCCGCATCGCGCTCCCTGATCAGCCGGAAGCCTGCTTCTCCCTCTCCCACTCCCCCTGCTTCTGTTCCCTCTCTTGCTATGTCTCTCTGTGTCAAATAAATAAATAAAATCTTTTAAAAACATTTTCTTGGCACTCCAAAGGCTTCAAAATGTCTTCTCAGTTATCAATGCATTTGCTGATCACCACAAGATAATAATGGTTATAGGCCACTTGTCTGATTCTCATTTGTCTTCATACTTCACAATACTCCATAGAAATACTTCTAAGGCATCTGTGCAGCTTTGATTATTGCATTTCAATGATTACTTTTCAAGTATTACCTGATGTAAATATACTCCATGTTATTTAAGAGTCTCTGATGAATGGACATTTACTGAGTTCCCACTTGTCTTCTACTGTAAACAACACAACAGCAAATATCTTTGAACATAATCCTTGTATGCTATTCCTTTTCTCTTTTGCTCTATCAAAGGATAGTGGCTAGTCATTTCTTAATAACCATTTCACCTTCCTCTTTAGTAATAAACTCCTTATATTTCAGTTGAGCATCTTTCTTTCTTTTTTAGATTTTTAAAAATTTGACAGAGAGAGAGAGAGTGAGAGAGAGCACAAACAGGAGGACTGGCAGGAGAAGAAGAGGGAAAATCAGGCTTCCTGCTGAGCAGGACCCTGGGATCATGACCTGAGCTGAAGGCAGAGGCTTAACCCACTGAGCCACCCAGGTGCCCCGAACGTATTTATTTCTTATAGTTAAAAATGGCTAAGTGATGATTATAAGCATAATTTCTAGAAAATGTCCTTAAATGAAGGTGATAAGCCCTTTGATGCCTTTTCTTTTGCATACTAATTGAAGTGTAGGTGTGGTGGCTGGAACTCAAACATTCACCTGAGTCATGAGAGGTAAGCCGGGGGCTAAGGAAGGCAGGAGCAGACATCAGAACACTGTGGGGTGTCCTCATCACATTACATATTTTTATTTCTAGGCCTGGTTTATGGGAGATAGAAACTTCTCTTTTGTTCCATCACTGGTATATTACATGTTCTTGTTAATGGTAGCCAAATGTATAAATTTTCATTTTAATTGTCAAATTATGTTTTACCTTTGTAGATTTTATCTTTTCATCAATAATGAATAAAAACATACTTTCCCCACATTTTCACACTTTAACATTTTCCAATAATGGATGAAAAGCATTTATGTTGTTTTAGTTTGAATTCTCTTAATATTAATATTGTATTTGAGCATGTTTCCATGTGTATTTGGCCATGTGACCTTTTTTTCCCCGTGAATTATTCTACCGTATTGAGTTGTCCTTTTTTCTTAAAATGTGAGAACTTTTCGTAAGTTATCAATAACATTTTCTCTCTTTGCTGTCATACTGCTTTGCTTTGTTTTGTTTTTAATGATTGTACTTATTTATTTGACAGACAGAGATCACAAGTAGGCAGAGAGGCAGGCAGAGAGAAAGGGGGAAGCAGGCTCCCCGCTGAGCAGAGAGCCCGATGCGGGGCTCAATCCCAGGACCCTAAGGATTATGACCTGAGCCGAAGGCAGAGGCTTAACCCACTGAGCCACCCAAGTGCCCCTGTCATAATGTTTTAGTAAAATTTATTTCTAAAACATTTAACAGTAACAGTAACTCCAGGTTACTTTTCTAAATATATAGTTCTAAACTTCTTTTTATTGAAATTTTTTTTCAGGGTTCCTTAATTAAGCATAGTTTTTTGGTAAATTATCTTCATTATTAAAACAAGATTCTTCTAAGGCTATTTTAAGTTTTCTTTTTAAAAATAAGACATGAGGGGCGCCTGGGTGGCTCAGTGGGTTAAGCCTCTGCCTTCAGCTCAGGTCATGATCTCAGGGTTCTGGGATCCAGTCCCGCATCGGGCTCTCTGCTCAGCAGGGAGCCTGCTTCCTCCTTCCTCTCTCTCTGCTTGCCTCTCTGCCTACTTGTGATCTCTCTCTGTCGAATAAAAAAAAAATCTTAAAAAAAAAAAAATAAGACATGACAGGTAATCTTGTGAAATACTTTTAAAATTTTAAAAAGAGCCAGATCAAATATTCTTACCCAGGCCAAGTTTCTAAAGTTGCGGTCCATGTACTCTAGCAGGAAGCTATGGCAGATGCAATGGTGGAGTGACTAAGGTAAACACAGAACCCAAGAGATTGGTGCCGGCAGGAATGCGTGCATTACCAATCTCCATTCTAATTCCCACAGCAAAGCAGTTTCCTCTCAGTGGTGCTTGGCTATGTATCTGGGTAAACTTAGAGAAGTACAAGTTCTAGAATATGATGATTATAGTGGTTGTGTCACATGGAGTTGTTTTATAATTTATAAGAACATATAAATTAAATGTTTTCTATAATCCAAGCAATTCCTATTATTTTAGTGTTAAGTCAAATGTTTTATAGAATCAAGTGATTGTTATGCTGCTTATGATTTCTTCTAAATGCAGAACTCCTGACTAGGCTCAGTTCTAGAGGACCGATACTTACACAAAGGTATCTAACACTGTGTTAGTAGATTCAAAGTTAGTCTGATGTTATTAGATCTTTGTGAGATATGACTGTACCTACAACAGGTATAAAATTGTTATTGCTTAGTGCCATAACCTTTAATTTTGAATCCCAGGAAGTTAATTAACTTTTCTGCATCTGCATTCTCTCCATGCCCTCTGGTAATCCCTACCTTACATGTAAGGAAGAATAAATACATTAAGATATGTGGAGGCACTTAATTAACTTTCTGGAACATATGGATTCTCAATGCACATAAGATTCATGGATTTTTTTATGTGATGCTATTGGGAAGATGATTTGAGTTTGTATAAATATAAATATAAATAGATAAAAAATATTTGTACACACATATATGTGTGTGTGTATATATGTATATATATATATATATATATATATATATATATATATATATATATAATATTCTCCACTCTACAGGAGTAGTTCCCAGCCAAGAAAAGTTACCCAAGAAAAGTCCCACTACTGTCATTTCTTAGAATAGGCCAGGAATTTTGCTAAACATCATACAATGCACAGGACAGCCCCCACAGCAGAGAATGATCTAGCTCAAAATGTCAATAGTGCCTTGCTCTAGAGGAACCTGCCATCTAAAATATCTAGGCATGTTCCTGACTAGATTGGGAACAAAACTGAAAGCATCACCCAACAAACTTGGTTACATTCTCTCCTCGACCATGGTTTGAGGGAGATGCTTTCTGTACTTTTTGCGGAGGCCGCTGGGAGCCTTTCTACAGGAGCTGGGAAGTCTCGGGCCACTCACCCGTAGCCACAGCAGCATCAACTGCAGAATAGGGGTACCTAGCTTGGTGGGTATTGACCGGTTTAAGGCTCCAGTTGCATGACGACCTCCTCTCTCCACCATACCGGCTTTCAGCTGTCAACCAAGCTCTAATGTTATCTGTACCGGACAGGGCAAAATTACCAACAGAGTGCTGATGAGCCGCAAAGAATGTAGCCGTCCTGTAATAAATATGCCACGGAAGAAAATGACTGACTGTCGGTGTTTGAGTGAGGAAGTAGGTGGATAGGGTACCTATTCACTTGATTTGTGTGGCAAGGGAGGTAATTTTTATGATTTATTTAAGGCAGAAAATTTCACATCCTTTTTAATAAAGCAGGATGTACAATGAAGAAAATGTATTTTTATGAGGGCACTTTGGGAGTCGGTTGGCATTTCTTTTATTTTTCTATCAGGGTTTTTGCAAGTTTCTCTTTCGATGCTTCCATAAATCAATAGTTGACTTACGAAATGCAGATTCTGCATACTCTGTAAAGTCACAAAAGCCTTCTATAAGGTAATTATAATTGATTAATGTGAGCATAACTTCAATATCCTCAAAATCTGCATGTTTTAAATGGTAATTTTTAAGTGTAAATATCTCTAAGCTTATATATATCAAATAAATTGTAAGCTTTTGTATAGAAATAGTAATTCATCTGCATATTCCACTCCATGTATTGATGCAATATATAATTCCTACATAAATCCATTTAAGCAGTGCCAAAAAAAAACTGTGCAAACAAAATTAAAATATTATCGTGAAACCTCAGCTTCTGCCTGTCCGAATAACTGCTTTTTATGTATTCTAAAATAATATGGGTTTGATAAAATTAAAGAGTTCATTATAATGTATTATTATATCACATATATTTTCTTAAGTTATCACAAGTTTAAAAATTAAAATTAGGCAGAGTAAAATTATTTGATAGCAGTATGTCGAACTTCTTCAAATCTCTTTTAACCTATGCTGCTAAAAATGTAGCAGTGTATAAAAAGAGCAAAAAAAGACATATTTTGCCAAGTTTCCAAAGATAGATTGTATCTAATACTGACTATAACAGTCATGCACATTAGTATTAATCTATTAGCCCAAGGCTTAAAAGAATTTGGGCATTACAGTTCGAATACCATAGAAAAATGAGCAAATTTACCTGACCATTTTGATCACAATCAACCACTGTCCTGTTATTATACCAAAAACAAAGAACAAATATTGTGAAATGTTTATGCTATCTAGAGCAATCTATGCATCTAATACAATCCCTATCAAAATACCATGAACTTTTTTCAAAGAAATGGAATAATCCTAAAGTTTATATGGAACCAGGAAAGACCCCAAATAGCCAGAGGAATGTTGAAAAAAGAAAACCAAAGTTGGTGGCATCACAGTCCCAGACTTCAAGCTTTATTACAAAGCTGTCATCATCAAGACAGCATGGTACTGGCACAAAAATAGACACATAGATCAATGGAACAGAATAGAGAGCCCAGAAGTGGAACCCTCAACTCTATGGTCAACTAATCTTTGACAAAGCAGAAAAGATTGTCCAATGGAAAAAAGACAGAAAAAAAGACCAACAAATGGTGTTGGGAAAATTGGACAGCCACATGCAGAAGAATGAAACTGGACCGTTTCCTTACACCACACACAAAAATAGACACCAAATGGATGAAAGACCTCAATGTGAGACAAGAATCTATCAAAATCCTTGAGGAGGGGGCACCTGGGTGGCTCAGTGGGTTAAAGCCTCTGCCTTCGGCTGAGGCCATGATCCCAGGGTCCTGGGATCGAGCCCCACATCGGGCTCTCTGCTCAGCAGGGAGCCTGCTTCCTCCTCTCTCTCTGCCTGCCTCTCTGCCTACTTGTGATCTCTCTCTCTCTGTCAAATAAATAGAAAATCTTAAAAAAAAAAGAAAAGAATCATTCAAAATCCTTGAGGAGAACATGGGAAGCTACCTCTTTGACCTCAGCTGCAACACTTCCTCCTAGAAACATCACCAAAGGCAAGGGAAGCAATGGCAAAAATGATGAACCATTGGGACTTCATCAAGATCAAATGCTTTTGCACAGCAAAGGAAACAGTCAACAAAACCAAAAGACAACCAACAGAAAGGGAGAAGATATTTGCAAATCACATATCAGATAAAGGGCTAGTATCCAAAATCTAGAAAGAACTAATCAAATTCAACACCCAAAGAACAAATAATCCAATCAGGAAATGGGCAGAGGGCATGAACAGACATTTCTGCAAAGAAGACATCCACATGGCCAACAGACACATGAAAAAGTGCTCACTGTCACTCAGCATCAGGGAAATACAAATCAAAACCACAATGAGATACCACATCACACCAATTAGAATGGCTAAAATTAACTAGTCAGGAAACGACAGGTGCTGGCGAGGATGTGGAGAAAGGGGAACCCTCCTACACTGTTGGTGAGAATGCAAACTGGCACAGCCACTCTGGAAAACAGTATGGAGGTTCCTTAAAAAGTTGAAAATAGAGCTACCCTACAACCCAGCAATTGCACTACTAGGTATTTACTCCAAAGATACAAATGTAGTGATCCGAAGGGGCATGTGCACCCAAATGTTACAGCATCAATGTCCACAATAGCCAAACTATGGAAAGAATCTAGATGTCCATCAACAGATGAATGGATAAAGAAGAAGTGGTGGTATATATACAATGGAATATTATGCAGCCATCAAAAGAAATGAAATCTTGCAATTTGCAATGACATGAATGGAACTATAGGGTATTAGGGTAAGTGAAATAAGTCAATCAGAGGAAAACAATTATCATATGATCTCACTGATATGAGGAATTTGAGAAAAAATACAGAGAATCATAGGGCAGGGAGGGAAAAATGAAACAAGATTGGACCAGAGAGGGAGACAAACCATAAGAGACTCTTAATCTCAGAAAACAAACTGAGGGTTGCTGGAGGGGAGCGGGTGGCAGGGATGGACACTGAGGAGTGCTGTGAATTGAGTAAGACTGATGAATCACAGACCTGTACCCCTGAAACAAATAAAATATGTTAATAAACAAAGAGTAGCAATTCTTAATAACCCCTAAAGGTTTTCTAAATTTATACTTGATCATTAGGAGCACATAATTCTAGAGAAATAAGTGTGAATTTGTATTGAAAATTTTAAAGTTTTTTTTTTTTTTTAAGAATTTTATTATTCATGAGAGAGAGAGAAAAAGAGGGAGATAGGGAGACAGAGGAAGGGGGGAGAAGTAAGCTCTCCATGGAGCAGAACTCCAAGGCAGAGCTCCATCCCAGGACTCTGGGACCATACCCTAGCCTAAGGCAGAGGCTTTAACCACTGAGCCACCCAGGTTCCCCTAAAGCTTTCTTTTTTTCTTTTCTTTTTTTTTTCTTTAAGATTTTATTTATTTATTTGACAGAGATCACAAGTAGGCAGAGAGGCAGGCAGAGAGAGAGGAGGAAGCAGGCTCCCTGCTGAGCAGAGAGCCCGATGGGATCGATCCCAGGACCCTGAGATCATGACGTGAGCCCAAGGCAGAGGCTTTAACCCACTGAGCCACCCAGGCGCCCCAAAGCTTTCTTGAAAATGAGTGACAGTGGGGCACTTTGGTGGCTCAATTGGTTAAGCATCTGCCTTTGGCTCAGATCATGATCCCAGAGCCCTGGGATCAAGCACCATGTTGGGTTCTCTGCTCAGCAGGAGACTGCTTCTCCTTCCCCCTGCCGCTCCTCCCCACCCTGGCTTGTACTCTCTCTTTCACTGCCAAATAAATAAATAAAATCTTTAAAGAAAAAAAGAAAAGAAAATGAGTAAAGAAACCTCATTTAAAATGGAGTCCCGGAGCCCACTCACTAATAACATAACCAGAAGGAAGAAAAAGAAAGAAAAAGAGCTCTCCCTGCCCTAGCAACAATGTACTAACCACCACTTGTTGCCAATGAGAAATACCCGTAACCTTGAAATGTTATTCTCCTCCACTGAACTTTTGTTCAAAGGAATCCTCCCCAATTTCCTCCTAAACCTTAACAAAAGCTGACCTTCCCTTTGTCTCTTCAGACCTGCCTGCAGTTTTTCATAGTTTGCTTGTCCTGAATTACCGTTCCCCTGTTATGCCCCAATAAACTCCTTTCGCTAATAAAATAAATGGGTTTTTTATTTTTATGGTTGACACATTCAGAAGGTTTAACTTCAAGTAGGTTTTTTGTTTGCTTTTGTTTTTTACCTTGCAAGGAGAAAAATGCTAAAAATTTGACTACGTGCTTGAAATAGAAAGAGAGGAGAGGAAACGGGACAGAGAAAACAGTTATAGAGTAAATAAATATATCTACTTGTATCTTATTTTCCTTAAACAAAGGAACTTAGAAATCCCATAGGGGAGGGAAAAATAGGGCATATATGAAATCGAGTAAATAACTTCTGTCATGACTTTATTATTTCTTTCAATTTTCCTATAAAAAGGTATCTTTCTTGCAATAGATATTTTTGGGATTAAAACTTCAATGATAAAAAAAGTATTAAGAAATATAGTTTCAAATAAGGAATGCCGCACTATATCCTTTAATAAAAGAAGTTCTCTACTAAAATAAACTATCTTCCTTTACCAACAAAGATAATAATTCTTTAGTGGAGTTTAATAACAGCAGATAAAAACATGATGCTTACATATCACCTACCCTACCCTCCAATTAAAGTAATGTTAGCAGTACAGAAAGTTCTATACAATTTTTTTTTTAAGTATGCTTATACTTGATATGTGAGTCACATTTTTGTTTTCAATCTTAGACTCTAAGCTAACATATATACTGAGTTATATGTAACCTAAAGGTTCAGGGAGCTATTTGTTTCTGACATTTTCATAATATCAACTTGAAAAAATATTTTGTTAAAATCTGTGACCTCCAGAATGAACAGTCTTTTAATGTTGCCAAAAAAAATAAAATAAAACAAATAAAAATAGCCTTTGATCTTTGTAAAGCTTTCCTTTAGTCATAAAATAATGGGATTTGCAGTTCCTGATATGATTCAGAGTTCATCCTGATATAAACTTTTAGAATTAACAGAAAGAGAAAACAACACACCAGCTATAAAACAAGGTACCATAATGGTAAATCCTTGTTGCACTTTTCTGTTATTAAGATTTTGCAAATGACATCTAGGAAAATGGAGCTTAAAATCACTCTTCAGCTACACTATCATATTAAACTGGTTTGTGAGCTATTAGGCCATTGTTGTACTTGGTATTAATATAGATTCTTTGGCTTTTCTTTCCCATTATCACTGTGATATAAAATAAGATGGAGACAAAAAGTTAGATATTGGTAATGTAAAGCGAGTTCCAAGCTGATTAGGATAAAAACTTTAATAAATCCTTTGTTTGAAGTTCAGTACACTGTTTTGCTGTTAACTGTAAAAAAACAAAAACAAAAAGCCCTTCAAGCTATTTTTAGTCTTCTTAATAAATATTATCCTGTGGAATTTGGAAGTGAAAGAGCCAGTGTTAAGGGAAAGTGACATCATTAACCCTATAATAAAACCAGACATTTGAATATGTTTTTGGACATTATAGAACTGAGTGAAATGTTCAAATTTTCTCTTTGAAAGTTACTACTAAGTAACACCTGTGCCAAGTATCTATCTTTATAGGTAACAACTGCATTGGGTATTATTTGTCTGGGTAAATAAGATTGCTAAAGATTTCAGAGGGTAGGCACCGGATTTCATTATTTCTCCCAGAGTAAGTAAAATTATGTGTAAGAAGTGGCAATTTTGCTAATGCATATACAATGTTTTAAAAAAAACAAACATAGTTTGCAGGTTTTCTCCTTTTCGTGTGTTCTGGGTGGTTTTTTTTTGTTGTTGTTGTTGTTTTTTGTTTTTTGTTTTGTTTTTGATCATCTCTTTTTCTTAAACCTGTTGAGTATAATAGGAACCACCGTCCCACACACCATCTTTAAAATAATCCTGTATTTATTTGAATCCCAAAATTAACACGTGTTTTTCCTTAAGTATACTCATCTGTTTGGGATGAATCAATGTGCTCAGATTTCTCCTCCCCCTGCCCATCCTAAGATAGGTCTTCTGTACCCAGCGTAATGCTTCATATCCTTGTAGTAGTGTCAGGAAATAGGGACAGTGGATCCCAATGATCTTCGCTGCATCATTTCTGGTCTCTGCTGAACAGTGGCTGATCCTTTCTGTTCCCTGTACTGCTGACCACTGAGCTGCAACTGAGCCCTTTGGCTCAATGAACATTTGAACTTCACTTATGGTGTGTGGTTCCAAACATATGCCACTCTTAGCCCAATCCAGGTCTCTGCTGGTCCACTGAATGCCCTTTTCATGGAAAGAGAAAATATCTGAACCCTCTGGAGCTATTGAGGGGCTGAGGGCCACCTCAGGCTTATCTTTCTAACTACTCCCATCTCTCAGAGCCCTTAAGTTCTCACTGCCTGATCGATCATGTGACACATGCTGGTCTTTTCCCAAGCTTTCAAAGACTTCCTAAGAATTGTGTCCCTGGCCATTGCTTCCTGGTGGTCTCAAGATCTCCTCTCTCCAAATGAGCATTTCTAAAGGGAAAATATAAGGACTCAAATTACTACAACATTTGAGTAGATTACTCCTCTCTCTACTGTCACTGGAGTCTTTATGGATACCTAGCTTACCTACATTCTTTTGAATAATAGAACTTTCCAACTTTATTGTCTTTCTCTCTGAAATGACTTAGACACTCTTTTTTTGTGGCTTACTGGCAAGTAAGAAAGAGAGAAGGGCGAACTGGTTTACAGATAAGAGATTATAAATTAAGGAATATTTAAAAATATGTTTGTTTGGGGGAGCGTGGGTGGCTCATTTGGTTAAGTGTCTGCCTTTCCCTCAGGTCATGATCTCGGGGTCCTGGGATTAAGCCCTGCATTGGGTTCTCAGCTCAGCTGGGAGCCTGCTTTTCCCTCTCCCCCTGCTCATGCTCTTTCACTCTCTCTCTCTCTCAAATTAATAAATCTTTAAACAAAATAAAACCAAAAACAAAACATATTTGTTTCACATGGATCACATTTCTTTTTCTGTATCTGGAAATAAATGTCCATAAATAGGCTTTTAAAAGAGTAAGTCACTAGTATGTTATTGTAATAATACTGATATATTATTATCTTTTAAAAAATCTTTTCTGGGGCTCCTGGGTGGCTCAGTGGGTTAAGCCTCTGCCTTCACTCAGGTCATGATCTCAGGGTCCTGGGATGGAGTGCCGCATCCATCCATCTCTGCTAAGCAGAGAGCCTGCTTCCCACACCCCACACCTGCCTCTCTGTCTACTTGTGATCTCTATCAAATAAACAAATAAAATCTTTTAAAAAATTGAAAAAATAAAAAAATCTTTTCCTAGCAAATAAGCATTGTATAGGAAGCAAAACATAGTGATCATAAATGATCTAGGTAAGTGAAAAACAAACTGAAGGAATAATTTGAATAATATTGTGATATTAACAAGGGAGGGGTCCAATATCTATTGATACTATACATGGAGTTAGGCTATTCTTTTGAATGCTCAATATTAATATTCTTAAGAGTTTTTATTTTAATAATCTGTAACCCCAGAATGGACACTCGTTCTCTGTGGCTTATTAGCTCACATCCTAAAAACCTTGAGCCTGCCATTTTGAGTTCACTACTTCTTATTTATTGTCTGATGAGTTTATACAGATTTGTCTTTTATTAAAAAAAGATAGACTTAGGGGCGCCTGGGTGGCTCAGTGGGCTAAAGCCTCTGCCTTTGGCTCAGGTCATGATCCCAGGGTCCTGGGATGGAGCCCTGCATCAGGCTCTCTGCTCAGCGGGTAGACTGCTTCCCAACACTGCCCAACCCCACCCCTGCCCCTCTGCCTGCCTCTCTGTCTGCTTGTGATCTCTTTCTGTCAAATAAATACATAAAATCTTTTTTTTAAAAAAAGATAGAATTACTGCTTATTAGAATATTCATAGGTTCAACTTCAGTTAATAGTACCCAATAGCTTTCAATTGTGGTTGTAAAACGTTCCCATTTCTATCATGAATGTAGAATGAAGGAAACATGGTAGAGATTTTTATGATGATTTGGATTCATGATTTTCCTATCACAGTGGAATTGATTTCTAAGGATACAGACCAGCAATTGTGTAAAAATTAGTAACACTCATATGTGAGAGCTTAAAAAGTCAGGGAAGCTTGAACTCAGTGCAGTATTTCTCATAATATTTCTCTGCTGCATCATATGGCAAATAGTTTAATTCCTTTCACTGGCCTCTAATGAAAGGAAAATAAAAATTATTTTCTTATGAGAGTCTAATACATATTAATATGTATTTACATTTATTATATATATTTGGGAACTACAAGTTTTAAAGTAATCTATGACAAAAATTAAAACTAGCATATGTGCCTTCCAAATGCTAACAAGGATAAACATGACAGTCATATATCACATGCTGAAGAGAAAAGAGGAAAAAAAAATCAGAAAAGCATAAAAAATAGAAATTGTTGCAGACACTGAATTATGGAGACATAATTACAGTGATGACAGAATATAGCCCATTTTTTTTTCTTCAATTAAGTCTCACACTCAAATGTAAAGGGCATGTAATGCATAGTAAGAAAGTAAGAAATACTGCCTTTAGTGTTTTAAGTTTAAAGATGAGTATGCTTGTTTTCTGAGGACAGGCATTCAGTCAAATGAGTTTAGCTACAGATGAAATATAAAAATGAAAAACAATTAAGTTCCCCTCATGAGACCTAACACAACATCTTGCTTTGCAGAGACTTACTTGGGATTTAAAAATAACGGATTAAAAAAAAGTTATCAGGTTAATTGCCTTAATACTTAATTGTCTTTGAGTGTAGAGATGTAACTTCTAGTCAGCATATCACTTACATAATGCATTTTGGTAATTTTTAGTAGTTACCATCTACGGTTATAGGCATGGTATTTGTTGGGTCCTGAATAATGGGTCCATGGTCAAAGGAGCAAGACTGATACAAAGCGAAGGTCAAGCAAAGCTTTATTTCATGCCAAGCAACAAGAATCAAACCGACTGTCAAACAGACTGGTTGGGGCCACCTCTTACAGAGAGGGCGACCCCTCCCTGCCTCACAGATTAACTTTTATAGAGCAAAGACCATGCGGTTGAGCCTGGCCACACACAAGTGGCCAATAAGATTGCAACACACAGATAAAGCTGCACAGTCATGCTGGGTCACACACTGGTGGCCAATTGAACTATAATTCATCCCAGAGTAGCTATTTGAACTAGCCTATCACCTTGGTCAGAATTAGCGCCCAAAAAGTGGGGCCCACACTCCTTGATAGCTGGGGAGACAATATGCACACTCCACTGATTGGATGTCTCCACCTGACCCCACTCATCCCTGCATGTCTCCACCTGACCTGACCCACCCTTGTTTTTCAGCTTTGTTATGTGGGACTGATTTCCCGAACTTGCTTTTAAGTAAGTTCCCCTGGGGGTGGGGGCAGGGTCAATTTAAGTTTTACTGCATAAACAACAAAACAGCTGTTCAACCAAGGTGCGGCCGCTCTGGCTAAATAGGCCCTTACAGTATTGAACCTATATATATTACAATAATCAATCCTTATGTTGGCTTGGTGGCTCTGGGAGTGCAGCAGAAACAATAGAAATGACCGCTGGGTCCCGCCATCTTCCAGCCTCCCCACCACCTTCCTTAACCCTTGACTCTCCCGCCAAAAGGATGTATGCCCAGGTCATGTCTCCATAGGCAACCCGATACCTATGCAGGAAACAGAAATATCAGGATCCCCCACCCCATACCCTCCAATCACCAAATACCCTACCATATATGGATGTGAGCCCATGCCCTACCTTGGCCCGATAAAAGTCCCCCCATTTCCAACTCCCTCCCAGTGCGACTTCCCCCACTCCCCTTTCTGGAGTGGAGGAACCTCGCCGGAGAGTGCCCACCTCCTCCCTGGCATGACTTAAGTGGCTCCCCTTCTCCTGAGTCCTGAAACTTCACCGGAGAGTGCCTTTATTAAATCTTGCCTTGTGCCTACCTCGCCTGGTGTTGTGTTTACCTCGCCTGTGAAACTTTACACCTTACAATAAAAATATTTTAAAAATTAGAATTATTGTGCAAATGACAAACATTGAGGTTCAGAATGAAACAACAACTTTCTCAGGTTAATCTGGGTTAGGAAGTGGCCAAAAAGGATGAAAAAGTGCTCGTCTAATTCACCTAACACATAAAGAATTTCTTCAGTACCTGTTCTGCACCTGTTATTTATTTTTACCAATAACATGGATCTGGTTAAACATAAAGGGGGGAGAGGGGTCATTTAATGATAGTAACCCCCCCCCTTCTTTTCTATTATATTACTAGATATATATCCTGCTTGATATATATGCCTAAGATATTGTTTTTTAAGGGGCTATTTAGTAAGTTATATAGTTTGGATTGTTGTTCAGGAAATATTTACACCCCACCCACCCTGCCCCCATGTGAGTGGAGTATACTTTCCCATCTCACTGATGTTGAGTTTGGCCAAGGAATTTGCATTGACCATGGGTTATTTGCCACTGTGATGTGAATGGAAGTTTGAAATGTGCTCTGCAGTCACACTTGGTCATGTGTATTCCTTTCCATGAGGAAAATATGTCTCAGTTACCTCCTGGTCCAAGGAGAATGAGACACATGGATCCTGTTGATAGGGGAACGGAAGGCTGGCTAAGGACAAAGCAAGAGGTTGACACCATGCAACCTCCTCCCCACCCCCACTCCTGGGTGGGACCTACAGGACATTCTTTAGGAATCTCCCACCCATCTTAATGTTAATACCTTGCTAGAGGGCAGAACGACCTAGGCGATGGCAAGGCCTCTGGTATCTGGTACCTTGTAGGTCCTCTTTAGCATATGAAATTTCTATTTGAAACCTCCATTTTCCTTACTTCCCCCACCCCCATGGTACATAACCTGCCACCCCTCACAACCCGGGGCAGCAGCTCTTCCTGCCCATGGGTCCTGTCTCCATGCCATAATAAAGCACCAATTTGGAACAAAGATGTCTCAAGAGTTCTTTCTTGGTCATTGGATCCAGACCTCACCCCACCAAACCTCACGTATATTCTAGAACTTCATCACTGTGACTTTTCTCTTTCCATCTATTAAAGTAGTAAATTAAACTGACTGCTTTCCTAGTTAAACTACCCTTGTACATCTATAATAGTACCTATGAGGCATGAGAAAGCATCCATTTTAAATACTGCTGGCTTTTATTTTCTAATATATTATTAAGGATCTTTGCCTCTATTTTCTTTGGGGATACTGCTCTGTAGTTTTAGAAGTTTTGTGTGCGTGTTATTTTGGTGTAAGGGTAATGCTGGCCTTTTTAAAATTTTCCATTTGAGTTTTTTCAGAATGTTAATACTTCTTCCTCAAATGGTAGATAGAGTTTGCCATTGAAGTCTTCTGGATTTGAAGCTTTCTTTGTTAGATTATTTTACATATGAATTCAAGATGCTTAAGAGGTGTAGGTCTCCCAAGGCTGTCTATTCCCCTTGAGTGAACTGTAGCAGCTTGTCCTTTGAAGATACTTGTCTTTCATCTAAGTGGTGGAATTTATGGGCATAAAGTTATATATAGTATTTTTTAAATTATTCTCATTTTCCAAGTTTCTTAAGAAAGTATCATAGATCACTGATTCAAGGTCTTTCTTATTTTTCTTTTTTTATGTTATAAATTTTTCTGTAAGCGTCATTTATCTGCATCCCACAAATTTTGATATTATGTGTTTTATTTTTTATTCAGGTCAGAATATTTCATATTTTTCTGTGATTTATCCTTTCATCCATGAGTTATTTAGACTGTGTTTGTACATCTTAATTTCTAAATTATGTGGCACTATTCCAGACATGTTTCTGTTTCTAAATTCTGGTTTGATTCTGTGGTCAGAAAATGTAATTTATATAACTTGAATTCTTTTAAGTTTGTTGAGATTTTTTTTTTTTTTTTTTTTTTTTCCTGAGAAGAATAGTCTATCTTGGTAAATATTCCACTTGAGAAGGATGTGCATTTTGCTGTTGGGATACAGAAGGCTCCACAATTGTCTACTAAAATATGACTACCCCATCTGAAAACCTGAACTTCCAATTTTATTTAATTCATTTATTAACTAAATTTACTTAACTAATTAAATGAATTAATTTAATGCATTAAAAACCTATGAATTAATTCTAAAGCAAATTTTATTTAAAATTCAATAAAATTACCTTACTACACAAAATTTGATGGCTCAAATCTACCGCAACAATCACCATTTCTTATATCTAATTATTCTATGGGTTGCCTAGGCTCAGCTGGCTGGGGCATCTGCTCTATGTCCTTCTGTTTCCTTGAGCCACAGTCATCTGCAAGCCTAGTGAGTGAGGATTTTCAATGAGAAGCTGATGCTGATTTTGCTCTGAGATTTCAGTTTAGGTTGTCAGTTGGTATGCTTTGGTTCTCCTTCCGGGGGACTCTCCACATGACTTGCAGTTCTCACTATATGTGTAAATTCCAAAAATGGAACCTTCCAAAAATTAAAGGTGGAAGCTTCTGAGCTATAGAAGCCAGCCTTCAAAAGTTACACAGTGATATTTCTGCCACATTGTATTGATGAAAACAATTCACAGGACAAACCCAGATTCTAAAAGAGGGTAAATAGACTCAACACTCAATGAGAGTAATAGTAAATAAAGACTTTCCAGCCATTTTTAAGGTTCTCCATAAAATTTCTGCCCATAATTTTCCTTACAAAAACAAAAATTGGTAAGTGGTTATCAAAAGAACTTCTCTCTCTTTTTAAGCAGGAAGTTCACAAAGTCATGGATACTTGATGTTACCATGTTTTGGCAATGCTAACATGTGATTTTTTCCCCCATAAATCAAGAAACACCTTATGATTGAGAGCATTTAACACTTTTAGTGGCAGCATACTTTTTTCTTTATAAGAGTTTAAATAGTGACGTAGATTCGACAAAATACCACAATTTGGGGATTTTTGGTATCTACTTAGCATTAATTATGCTCTTCTTAACCTATGAAAGCTTAGGATTTCACTTTATTCCATGCCCAATGTTATTACACTTAAATGTGAGTATTGAGTCTGCTACAAAATACCTTTGACAGATGGAAAAAGAATCTATGAGCCGACCAACCATGTATGTCAGGGGTTAATCAGAATAGTCTAGGCTATTCTGCCTCAAGCAATCCCCAAATGCATGGCTTAGTAAACTGAAAGGTAAACCACATACTACAAGAGTATGAAAGGTATACTACATACTACAAGAGTATGACAGGTATACTACATACTACAAGAACAATGCAGATTTGTAGGGAGCTTTGTTTCAGGCAGTCATACAGGTACTCATGCTGATCAGACAGTTAACATCTCAGAGTGTCATCATATGTGCATGTGACCTTCCATTATCAGAGCAAGAAAACAGTTTGGTAAATCAGGTATTGGCTTATTTTTCTTTTTTGTTTTCAGTTGGTCCTAAACTTCTCTTACATCATTTATTCATCCTAGTAAATAAACATAGCACCACACAAATTGAAGGTGAGTTTGGTATTTGGAGAAACAGGTATATACTGGCATTGCTTCTGTCCAGTGTGATTTAAGAGGACATTAGGAATTCTGATGAAAAAAAAAATTATTGCACAAGCCCATTATCTATGTTCAAATGTCCATTCTTAGGTTATTTATTTCAGGGTATTAAGAATGAATCTCTCATTTTAACTTAAGTATGTAATTATACAGTGAATGCTGAATACCTTGAATCATTATTAAGAGTTTGGTATGAAAAAAGATGTTTGGGGATTTTTTACAGATGAAGTTAGTAAAATATAACTAGAGAGTGAAATATCAGTCAAGTCAGGCTTCAGTAGTATGTTTTATAAAGGAATTCTGGGCAACTCAGGTAGGGATATTGGCACTAGGCTTCTCAGAGTGACTGAGGTACCATACTACTGAGTATGCTGAATAAGTGGTGGCAGGGTTTTAAAACAAACCTGACTTTACATGACTTACCCCAAAAATAACACCTAAAGGGGAAAAAAAAAGTAGTGAGAATCGCTGGTGTTGTTCTTCTGACATTTTAAATTCTTTGCCCTTGGAGCTTATGGGTGGTTCTTAATTTCTCCCCTACCTTCTGTTGGATAGAAGCTTGTGAACTAATTAGGGCTGATCTGTGAGCATGGGATCTGTTCAGGCACACAGGGTTCTGGCTGAAGTTTTTCCATGTTTGATTTAATTTTCTGTTGTCAACATCATTAAAGTCTTCATTTTTTTTTTTTTTTTTAAATAAGAGATACCACACTTTAACTTTTCATTGATCCCCACAACTTAGATAGCTAGCCCTGTAAATAGTTCTGAGCAATTAATTGTGAGTAGAAGTGATGTGTGTCCCTCCTGGGTTAGTACCTTTAAAGTCATGGAAAATTTTGGAGCAAGTGAAAGGGCAAGTAAACATTTGATTAAATATAGAAAGAACTCATTGCATGAAGTTGGATATTCAATTCTGTAACGTATGGCTTCTTAAAATAACTACTCTGTCTTTCTGTGTGCGTGGGGCATGTAAATTTGAAGTTCTATGAATGTTTAAGGTTCTTTCCTAATCTGTTCACCTCCACAGTGTTTAGGGCTGTCAGATGCCTTATTCCAGTGTGAACAGAAAAAACAAACATTTTATGTAGTTAATGCTTTGATGTGTCACGTAAGGAATAGTTTGTAGAAAATGTTGGCACAACTTTAACTTTTTAGTGGCTTGTGACATTATATATATGTATATATATCTTCATAAAATTCTTGTGTTTGGTAGTGTAAATGTTCTGGGCAAGTTTTAATATATCAAATGTCTTTAGATAGTCTTGCAATAGAGGCAACACATTCTGCAGGTAGAGTTTTTACTTGTTTGCCTATTTTGACACTAAAAAAGGTCCATAACTGAGTGAGCACAAATTCTACAATGTTACAGAAGTAAGGAAAAATAATGAATAAACTTGTAAATTGTGGTTCTGTTTATCTTATATAGGGTGACATCACTAAACAATTTCTTCATCTAATCTCTTACTATTATTTAAAATCAAGCTTTTAAAAAATACTCTATTTTTTTAATTTTAAAAGTATGGTGAATATCAGTCGGATTTGGTTGTGAACACTAAAAGCTTCAATCAAGGAAAAACTCTGGATTTTCTTCTAACTTAATGCCATAAGTCTTAAGAGAACCACAATTTATTCACTTATTCTCATTCCTAACTGTGAACTTTTGTGATAAATACACTTGTACTACTAAGAAAAAATATTTTGACCCCTGACATATGCAAGTAGAGAACTGATAAGTGTCAGTTTCAAAAATGATTTTGTATTTAAAGTTTCTGGCTTACGTATCCAATGGTGCAGATTTTGAAATTTGTAAAAAACAAAATTTGTTTAAAAAAAAAAACAAAAAAACTTGCTCTAGTTTTGTGACCTTGTGTACTTTTGAAATAAAATCAAGAAAGCAGAAAAAAAGAAAATGATCTTCCACAGCAAATGATCCAGGTTTTTCTACCAGCCTGAGTCCAAGAGTGAGTTTCATGCTGAACAGAGTTATCAAGTGAAAACGGTCGTGCCGTATGTAGGAGAAAGAAGCTTGCAGTAGATTACAAATACTGACACAATTCACATTGTTCCATGTATTTGCCCCTTAGGAATATGGTCTCATAGTCTCTTACACCAAAAGTGGGGTCTATTTTTCCACTTCTTGAATCTAGGCTTTCTTGTAACTTGCTTTGGCCAATTAACTGTGGTGGAAATAATGCCTAATCCGAGCCCAAATCTCAAGAGGCCATCCATGCTTTCTCCCTTTCTTGGAACTCTGAAAGCTCTCATGTTAACCAGCAGGGGCTAGTTTGCTGGAGAACAAGACCATAAGGAGCAGAGACAAACCATCCCAGTTGAGATGGCATGTGTGTCTAAGAGCCAAGACACGTGCGTCAAAGCCACCACCTGATGACCCACAGCTGACCACTGATGCTGGAGTGATCCCATCTGAGAACAGATACCCTGTAGAACTATCCATGTGACCTACTGGCTTTTGAGCTTTTTGTATTATTTGGCAAAATAGCTGATTCAAAGATTTGAAAGATGTTTCCTACCACAGCATACTGACCATACTGGAAAACTATTTTTTAAGCACTTACTATATGCTACAGACACTATTCTAAGTTCTTTATATATTATCACATTTGAATCTTAAAACAATTATAATATTCTATTATTAGTCTCATTTTACTGATAAGTAACAGAAAACAATTCATCCAAGGGTTGCAATATATAGTACAACAGAATGCAAAACATGTAATTTCACATTTGGGCCCATTTTTGCAATCACTGCCTTATTTTACTCAAGGTCACAATAATTGCTAATGGGAGAGTTAGTCATATGTTAACGCAGATTATTGGACATCAATATGCATGTTTCTTATTCACTAAATCTGAAGTGGGGCCTGAAAATTTGCACGTCTAACAAGCTGCTAGAATATGGTAATATTGTTGAACTGGGGACCATATGTTGCAACCACTGCTCTTGGCTTTGACCTTGACTGGTTAGAATGTGTTACAGTAAAATTCAGAGCATTTCTCTTGAAATTTATTGCTCTTAATATTTTTTGTATTAAGTAAATTAAAACATGGTTTGATATTTCCAAGAAACATTATATTCACTTCTATTTGTCAGTTGTAAATGAACCACAGAATTCCTACTTAAGATAGGAAATTTTGTGGCAAAATCTTAAAGTAGAACTAGTCAAACTCTGGTTATTCTTTTGCTTCAGAGATGCCTAGAAAAATTGCAGTTATAGGTAGAGTGAGAAGATTAAGGACTAGAATTTTTAATATTCAATTTCACCATATTTTCAGGCTCTTTTGGTTTTAAAAAGTAGTAGTTCATGTAAATCTAGATTGCTCTGGTAATTGAAAAAAAAAGAAAACTGCAACTTAATTGGTTTCCACAAAGGCTGTATAAAAACAGACATTCTATGCTGATGTTAACCACAGGAGGTCACGGTGAAAGAGAGCCCACTGATGTTCTGATCACTGCTATGAGTCTGTACAGGCATTACTGATGAATGGCTGTTGTTGTGTATTCACTCACAACTGCACTGCATTCCATTATGAAAAGTTTAAAGGGCAGTTTCATCATTATAAGTGACATGAACAGCCAGACAACCCTGGGGAAAACATAGCTAAATAGCGGATTAAAGAGTTTATTTAAGTGGAAGAAATAGTCCATTATTAATTAGAGAAATGAATATTTAACCCTGAAAGCCTGGGCTTTCTGCCACTTACACATGGGCTTATGGCTATCCTGGCAACAACATCAGTACGAGGCCAGTTTGTATAAACCATCCATTTGAAAGACTGAGGAAAACAAATGTACTCTTTTCACCCAAATCATCAAATTGTAGATTGGCATCCTAGCCATTTTCTATGGAAGTTATTGATTCCAGTGGTATCACAGCTGTTACCTTTCTTGTAAGTAAAGAACCAGCTGTCACTTTCATTGGAATCAAATTATCTGGCAAACACTGATGTTGAATACAAAGTTAATATGTGTCTCCCAGTCCAATTTGTGAAGCATCTGATAGAGAAGGGATTTGCCTCAGCACAATAAAGGCCATCTATGAAAAAAATGACAGCTGACATCAATGGTTAAAAACTAAAAGCTTTTCCTAAGATCAGAAATGAGGCATGGATGCCCATTTTTACCACTTTTTCAATTGAGTACTGGAAGTCCTGGCCAGAGCTCTTAGTCAAGAGAAAGAAACAAAAGGCATTCAAGTCAGAAAGAGAGAAGTAAAATGATCTCTGTCTGCAGATTACATGATCATATGTGTAGAAAGGTCTAAGAATTTAACAAAAGATGTTGGCACAAATAAACTGGTCAAGTTATAGGATACATAGCCAACATAAAAGAATCACTTGCATTTCTATACACTAACAATGAACTATGCAAAAAGCAAAGTAAGAAAACAGTCCCATTTATAAGAGCATCAAAAAAATACTTAGAAATAAACTTATCCAAGGAGGTGAAACATTTGGACAGTGAAAACTACAAAGCATTAATGAAAGAAAATGGTTTGTTTTAGATCTCTAAGAAAACTTAAAGAGATGTGAACTATATTTACCATATATCCTTAAGTATGTGAGCATTGAAATACTTTTGGAATAAACAAAACAAGTGCCCACCTTTATGCTATTTATGCTAAATCCATTTGCTGCCATTTGCTGAGTATGCAACAAGTGCTGGGTTTTGAGCTTGACACTTTATGATTATCCTTTAGCCTCACAATTGGCTTTAAGTTAAATATTTTCTTCCCTTATTAAGCAATTCCCAAATGTGTACTCATAAACAGATCCTCTCATAGCACATTCTCTATTCCATTACAGGTATCTGCAAACTGTGCATTTGTATTAATGGTAACTAAGTCCAAGGATCAAACTGGTAATGTTGATAATTCAATAAATAACATAATTATTTATTGGAGATACCTCCATGTGCTGTCAAAGCATTAATAGCATGTAAAATGAAAAGAACCCATGATGTAAATAGTAATTTAATTGGAGCTACATTTTGGGGCTTATTTCACCAATCACGTGGGAGTAACTGTATAAGACAGTACTTCGATTTCTATTTCTATCTGCCAGACATTTCTTCACTTCTTCCTTGACAATGAAATCAGAATCTGGTTTTGTTCAATTATCTAGCCCAAAAGGAGAGTAACCCTGTCCAAAATGTAGAGGTAAATATACTTTAATGAAAACTAATCATAGAAATCCCACACCTCTCATAAATGATTAATTTAGAAGGTGATACAGTTCTGTTCAATGGGCTGTGAAGGAATGCCAGCTCTGACGTTTCTTGGCAGGTTTCTTTGATTTTTAAAGATTTAATTGGAATAGACAGCATTCTTCCCCCTCCCACCTCCTGGCGAACATTATTATATTTTTTCTGTGACAAATAGAACTGCTTCTCCCATCTTCTGATAACAGGGTAGTTGGAAAGGGGACAAGACCAATTCACTGAAGATGGCAGAGAGAAAAAAGAGAATAGCCAAGGTTCTAGGTATTTTTTTCAAACTTTTGATATAACCATTTATAATGTTTTACTATCTCAGGTTGTCCTCAGTATAAAAATAAAAATTTTAATTAAGTGTATTAGATTTAAGCTTTTTCCTGCCTACAGCTGAGGGGCATCCTATCTGTTACAGTATGCAAAATATGAAGTATACACAGACTCTATTGAATTAGGAAATTTATTTTATCTATTACAAAATTTGTTTCATCTTTGTGATCTCTCAGGATTCTGAGACCAGCAGTACTTCATTTGTTTAATAAATAATTTATCTTACCACTTGGTTCTCAAATTCAAATTATAATCATTGAAATATATTAAATATACTTCATAGATGCAGATTACCCAGAATATGTATGATTTATTTCCAACAATACCTTGAAAATTCAGGTTACTTTTTTCTGAGATTTCTCTGGCCATCATCTCTATAGTTTCATATCCCAATCAAAGAAGATTCTACAAAAGTAAACAAGAATCTAAAGACTATTTTGAATTTCAGTAGACATAGAAATAACTTCAGATTTATCTGGTCTCAAGTCATTTCAGGATAAATAAGAGAAAACAATTGCAAATCCAATAAGACAAAAACCTGGAGCAACACAAAGTAGATGAAATTGATTTGTAACATTGAAGAAAGTGGCATAAAAACACCTATGTGGAAACTTACTTGGCCCTTAATAATCTAGTCCTTTCTTTTTTTTTTTTTCCCCCAAACTTTTCCTTCCTTACCCCATATGAAGTATTCCCTGGTCTCTCTCTAGCATTTGCTTTAGACGAGAATTTCTTCCCATTTTCTCATCAAAACCAAAGTTTTCACTCAGCTGAGATATTTCTCTTCAATCCAGCACCTTCTTTCTAGAATGTTCATTTACCAGACTTCAATCTGACCAGCTTCTACTACTTCATTTCTCACAGGAGATACTGTTTTCTTCTTGATGCTTTTTCTGACCTACTACAACCTGTTAAGGTACTTCTCTATTTAGGGTGCACCTAATATTTTTCCCATTATGGCATTATTCTATTATATTGGATTTGACTATTAAATAGACTGGAAACTCCAGGAGAAGAATGTGTGCTTGATTTGTTCACCATCTTATAGCCAGCATGCAACACAGTGCCTAGGTCATAGCAGAAACTTCATAAACACCTGTAGTTTGAATGAATACATAATAACTACTCTGAATAATGATGCTAACATTCTAGAGCTTATTATAGAATGAGAAGGCATTACACAAAAATAATGGAATTGGAAGCTCTGAGAAGAAAACAAAACAAACTCAGACTCACTAGCAGATCACCGAATATTTTCAGGATGTGGTATCCTACAGGGTTGTAAGTTTAGTTTTATAAACACCAAAAGCTATTGAATACATTATTTTTAGCTTTCTAATATGTATGGGATACCATGCTAGGCACTGGTTAGATCATAATGAAAAAGATCTTGGCTTCTCTGCCTTTAAGAACCATGCAGTCTATGGAATGAGTAAAATCTGAATAATGTGTTTCTGAGTAAGACTTTTTAAAATATTTGCAGTTACCTTCATTCCCCAGACTCCTTTTTTCTCCCCTAGTTCTCTTTTATTAACAACTTATCCAATGAGTTCATGTTTAGACCACAGCGTAGGAGAACTTATGTTAATCTCTTCATGGCCTATTTAGTTTGGTAAAATCTAAGTGGGTTCCACCCTGAATTGTTGACTTTGGAGTAGCATTTTATTTATTTATCTTTTTAAAGGTTTTATTTATTTGACAGTGATCACAAGTAGGCAGAGAGACAGGCAGAGAGAGAGGGGAAAGCAGGCTTCCTGCTGAGCAGAGAACTCAATACTACGGGGCTCTATCTCAGGACCCTGGGATAATGACCTGAGCCGAAGTCAGAGGTTTTAACCCACTGAGCCACCCAGTTGCCCCTGAAGTAGCTTTTTAAAAAAGAGATAATGAAAGTGGTGAAGAAACACATTGAACCTTAATTGAAGGGTGGTTCTAAGACCAACGTGAAGATGATCAAACTTTTAAAATAAAAACAGGTTGTCTGAAGTGGCAGTCAATGTAATTGACTGTAATTCAATGTAATTGAATTTCTCTTGGTGTAAATATGCTGAATGTTCATGTAGAATTAACCCTGGCCCCACACTTGATTACTGTGAAAATATCACACCTATATGCTTTATTGGTAAATAAATATAATGTAAAGTTGAACTAAGTTACAACTTCATAGACTGATATAATTTGTATTATGAATGCAATTTTTTAGCACAGGTGAAGCAACAAACAATAATAAATCCTAGTTAATACAAGGTGAAAGAATAAGAAATATTTCCATATTATATACCAATGTCCATTTTCTTGCTAATGAGACTTAAATCCTGCCTTCACATTTGTTATAGAGACTGAGCTCTTCATGTCCATATTATTGGAAAGGCAGGTACTTCAACTAGGGCAACATATGCAAAAACAAAAAAACAAACAAAATACTCATGCTTCAGAAATTAGAGAACAAATCTAGATTTTCCTGTTTTACTGCAAAAAAATCTTTAGAATAATTTACTAGATTAGGGGCACCTGGCTCAGTTGTTAGGCATCTGTCTTAGGCTCAGGTCATGATTCCAGAGTCCTGGAATCGAGACCAGCATCAGGCTCCCTGCTTGGCAGGAAGCCTGCTTCTCCCTCTCCCACTTCCCCTGCTTTTAATGTATCTCTCTGTCAAATGAATAAATAAAATCTTAAAGAAACAAATTTACTAGATTAAAAAGACCATTTGTAATAATAGAAATATATGTCACTCATTGTTTTACTATACTAAATTACTATTATTAATAACTACATTTATTTCTCTCTTCAAGCTTTTACCTTTTAAAAAATAACATGTTTTTCTGAAAATCTTAATTGCTGTCTCTCTCTATATCTATATATTTATATAGGTATCTAGATACAGTTTAGTCATACATGTACAAAGCTTATTTTTTCCCTTTGGCTTAAGATTTTATTATGCTAACTCTTAGAATGCCTATTAATTAGAACAAATACCATTTTCTATTAATTTATTTTTTTAACAGATTTCAGATGGTATTTTCCATGAGAAAAAATAGACAATTGAAAAAGACCCATAGGTGACCCAGGTATTAGCATATACAGGTTAGAACTTTAACTGAAATTACCTACCATGTTTACCAAAAAGGTGGGGGGGGGTGAATCGTCAGAAGAACAAATAAAACGACTGCCAAGTTTGTTAGATTGCACCATGGAAAGCTCCTCAAAGAGCCTTATATGCCCTCCAGAGTTTATTCGCACTTGAATATGGACTGGTTGAACAAAGACAATGGTGATTCCCTTTTGTTTGCCTAATTATAAATGTAGAAGCATGGGTAGAGAAGTCTGCTACTATAGACACTACATGGTGCCACAGTGGAGCATCTTGTGCTCCTGTTAGGTGTAGGAAGAGCATGTGGCTAAGCTGTCTTTATGCAATCTGTCCTGATTTTGTTTTAAGCGTTCAGCAGTAGGAACTATTGCAGGCAGGAGTCAAAAAGGCTCATTTGAGTATTATTCATAGCTCATATCAGGAAAATATAAAGTGTTGAGTTTTCTACAGGCCCTCCAAATAGTACAACAATATTCTGATGACATTAGTTTGCATTGTGTTGAAGATTGTTATGGGTTTCACTACCTTTCTTTTTTGTTATTTATTTTATTTTCATGGGAATAAACATTTCACTTCAGTACTTGTCTTGAGGAAAGTTATGAAAATTATGAAGAAAATTCCATATATACAATGTATTATAATGCACTATTCATATATAAGGATTTATATGATATTTTTCATTTTCTATTTTAAAAGATTTATTTTAGAGGCACCTGGTGCTCAGTGGGTTAGGCCGCTGCCTTCGGCTCAGGTCATGATCTCAGGATCCTGGGATCGAGTCCTGCATCGGGCTCTCTGCTCAGCAGGGAGCCTGCTTCCTCCTCTCTCTCTGCCTGCCTCTCTGCCTACTTGTGATCTCTCTCTGTCAAATAAATAAATAAAATCTTAAAAAAAAAAAAGATTTATTTTAAAGGTGATCTTTATCACACTATTGGGAGATCAGTAACCACTTCTTTATGCAGAAAATAACTAAAAATTATTATCTTAATTAAAAAAAATTTTTTTGTATTGTCACAGATTATGTTAAAGGAATGATCTCTATACCCCATTGGGAAAAGATATGTATATGTGAAATTGCATCAGCTCCGATATTAGGAAGACCTAGACTAAATCTAACTTTCTATCATTTTTAATTCAAATAGTTGATAATTTGTCTGGGGTAGTTTAAACATATCTTGCACTGGTTACTGTGTATGCAATACACAGATAAGGCTACCTCGAGATGAAATTTAACACAGTGTCTTAAAAAAAGCAAACAGTACAGTGCCTTAACAGTGCACAGGAATTCTTATTACCAGCAGAGCTTTTTCCTAAACTGGTTCACTTTCTTCCTTATTTCTAGCTACTGAAATCCTACACGTAAGCAAACTTAAATGCTACTTCTATTTTCCCAGTTGTAAGTAATAATTTCAACTAATACTTGAAAATAATTTAACGTCATAAATATCAAAGTAATACTTGGAAAAAGTCAACTCTTAGGCCATTATTTCAAGATAATATTCAGCCTCAAATATTAAGGAAAAATAAACAGATGACTCATATAATTACTGCATGATATACTGTTCATAGGAGGGCCATTTTTATGAAATGGATATTTGAATATTAGAAATGGGGATTCTATTTCAGATTTCATAATTTTCTTACAGATGTTATAAAAATAATACCCCCACTCTTATATACAACACACAGGTACTGAAAAATCCACTGCCCAGTACTTCCATTACTTTTAAAGAGAGAGAAAATAGGACAGTATGCCATTTTGTATAACTAGAGAGTTTAATAATTATAATAATAAAAAACTCTCATATAAAGAACAAAATTAGCTGCACTTGCAAAAGGAGCATAAAACACATTAAAATTTGCTAGAGTAAGTACTTTTCCTCTTAATGAGCTGAAGCATATTCTGTGTCTGTACAATTGGATACATTCCTATCAGGACAGGAAAGGGCCATTAAAGCTGAGGAGGCCAGAATATAGCAAAATCTTCAATAATATTAAATGCTTAATAATATCTTCATGCACATAGAGATTCTTCTTGACACTGTTAGTGGATTTCAATGAAATGAATGTAATTAACGTATCTGCAATTATTATTCTTATTTTTAAGGGAGAGTGCATCTATTTAATGTGAATTTTAATTGTTGTACATAAAAATTATATATTAAAAATATAATAATCATTGTTTTTATTCCTCCAGTGAGATTAAATCAAGCTAAGCAACACAAGAATTCAACATTGATAAATTATAAAGCAATAAAGCCACAAGAGAAATGTGTCAAACCTCATTTTGAAGGGTCAGAAGCAGTTTTCAACAAAGTCCCCATGTGACTAACATTTTCTTTCCTATACCTTTTACTCTAGTGCCCCTTAAGTTTATGTTAATAAGAAAAAAAATGTGATCTTTAAATCCATAAGCAGTTACAAATCACCTGACGAAGTCAAACTCTAGCAGAGAGCAACACTATCTGCTGATTGATTGATTTGATGATTAAACAGCTTCCTGGATTACCATGTGTCTCTTCTCCAAAAAAGTTGTGGAATTCATAGATATGACATATATTAATAATAAGGGAGGCTGGTGCAATGTCCCACCTTCACAGGACATTGGCAATCTTAGCAGTGGTAAAATCATGGTTTTTTATTTGAGGTTTTGTTTTGTCTTTTTTCCCCATGGAAATGGATAGCTCAGAAGACAAAAGCAAGGTCAATGTTTATATCCTACTAATCATAAAGAGGTCAAAGCCAAATATAATTCTTGACTTGCTATATCACATTCTAAATAGTAAATATTTGTTCCTTCTTTTTAAGTTATTTGATAAAAGCTTTTGAGGAAAAGCTTCTAAATTCCAGGAACGTGTCATTATGTTGAGAAGGCATTGGAAAGAATTTGAGAAGACGACAAAAATCTCTGAGTAATGGAGATTTTAGGGTTCTAAGAGTTAGAACTATGGGGAAATTTCTTCAAATGGGGGGGAGCTGCCTCCAAGTGGTTATAGATCAGCTCCGATCAGGTCCTCCCTCTGATCAGTGCTGCTATGGCTGTAACCTCTGGGCTCTCTCAGAAGTTCTCTTCTAACCTTGGACCAAAAAGTAGACATTTCCTTTGATAATCCTATGTAGAGCCAGAGACAGTTTAATATTTAAAGAGCCAGGGAATAAGAGAAGGAACATGAGTTCTGATAATATAAAGAATTTGAATAGAGTGGTTTAGAAAGGTATTTTAGAGATTTTCAAAATTTGAGAGTACAATGCACTGTTTGTGTCCCAACCCTCGATTTCTATGTTAAAATACTAATTCCAATGTGATGGCATTTGGGGGTATGGTCTTTCGGAGGTAATTACGTCTTGAAAGTGGAGTTCCCATGATTGGGATCAACGCCCTTATGAAGAAGAGGTCAGAGAACTAGCTAGCTCTTTTTCCAGGACCTAAGGACACACTTTGAAGTCTGCTGTCTTTACAGCAGGAAATGGACCTTCACCAGACATTGGCACTGCTAGAACCTTGACCTTGGACTTCCCTAGCCATAGGGACTTTTAGAAATAAATGTGTGTTTTTAAGTACCCCCAGTCTATAGAAATTTCTTATAGCAACCTGAACTGACAAGACAGAGAGGTCTCAAACGCTATGAACTTACTAGAGTCCCAATATGTTAATAATGAAGACCTTCGAGCAGAATTATAAAAATTGGCTGTTCTGTAATTGTAAAAAAAATTATACTTTTCACACAAAATTATGACTGCAAATATAGCATCTTTTAGTTAGGTCATTAATAATCTAAATTTTAACTTCCTTAGAAATATGAAGCCTGAGGACAAATGACCCTTTTTCCTGCCTTGTGTAGGTATTGGATTGCTTTACAGAATTTCTGCATCACTGTGATCAAATCTTAAATATAGAAAGATGGGGTGCCTAGGTGGCTCATTTGGTTAAGATCTGACTCCTGATTTTGGCTTAGGTCATGACCACAGGGCCCTATATCGGGCTCTGCACCGAGAGCGAAGCCTGTTTAAGGTTCTCTCTCTTTCTCTCTCTGCATCTCTTCCCACCTACCCCTGCCCCCACTTACACATGTTCTCTCTAAACAAACAAACAAACAAAAAAATAACAAAGCAAACAAACAAAAAACACCTTTAAATACAGAAAGATATTCCACTGGGTCCTGAAATGCCTACCACCATGTGGCAGATATTATCTTTTTCACCCACCATTTATGAACACCTTCTACTGCGTGCAGACTTTAAATTTTCTACTGAAACCAAGGCTGATTGCTCTCTCCTTCTTCCTTATTACTACATCTGGTTTTCTGCTAGAGAAAATTTTGAGAGAAGAACCAGATCTCAACAACGTTTATTCAAAAAGAGACACCTATGGTAACAATGAGGTCATTCCCTTAGTAGAGGCAGGGTAGCCAAAAAGAACTCTTTCATTTTGTAAAGCCAACAGGTCTCAAGTGCTAAGACTTTGAAGATCTGTACACTTGAAATGTGAAGTTATTTTCCCCATGTCATGTGGAAAAATACCCAACAGTCTTACAAATAAATATAAAATTATGACGTTCCTGCTCATGGTTAATACATGTACTGAGCTACACGGATTAGGGGTAAATTTCTGACCACAAGTCCTGTGACCTAAATTGTCATATCCATTATCCATTCTTCATTATTAGAGATTAAGCTAGAGGGGTGTGTGTTGGGGGGGAGTGTCTCAAGATATCATTGGCTAGTGACCTGTGAACATCATCTTTTGCAAAAAGACAAGGAGCCGTTCAGATTACTGACTTCAGTATTTGGAATTGGGAAATATTTAGTGACTGAGGCAGCCAGTTTTGGGTCCAGAAGCTGGTCTATTGAGAGATTACTTGATTTACAGATAGTGTTGAAAGGGTCACAGGCAAGCATACAGAGCGAGAGAGCAAAATTTATTAATAAGCAGAGGCACCTTGCTGATAGAGGAAGACCCAACTGGAAGAGCCGGAGATACAATTCAAGGCCTGAGAGAGAGAATTGCTGCAGTTTTTGACAGTTACCTATATCCAATTATCATGGATTTTTTTCACTTAAAAACCTGATTTTTTCCTGAGGTAACCTGAATCTGGGTGAGTCCTAGCTTTTACATAAACTTGACTAAATCATCATCAGTTCTTAGCTTTTACTTCCTATGCTTGACTAAAACAATATTTGGACAATGATCTGTGGGGGCAAATTGGAGGAGAATTCTTTCTTCACCTCATTTTATGGTCAGTATTCCTTTGAGGACAAATTTAGAAACAGCTCATTTAAATTTGATGTCAAAGACATTGATGATTTAGCAGCTTTAACTTCAGGGAGGAGACTGAAGGATTTAGCATCTGTGACAAGGAGATTTAAGGGTCAATGGCTACCCCTTAGATTGTTTCATAAAGAAGAAATGAAAACTGATTGATGCAATTGGCAAATTAATGACCTGCCAGAAACTGTCCCATTTGGGAAGCTCTGGACCCAATCATGAGCTGCTTAGGTAACATCATGAAAGGAACCCAGTCTAAACAGATTCTAGCTTATATTCCTTTGTAACTTACTAAGGACCTGATGCACATAGGTACTGTGCTAGGTGTTAAGCACCCATGGGAGGAAAATCCAACCAAACCACAACAAAAACAAGTCTACCTACAAAAAAATTACAGCTTCTTCTGTTTAGGCATTTGAATTTTTGCAGCAAATTTACTACAGTACCTAAAACTACCTCAGAATGACAAATGTGAAGCTTCTCTTGGCTTTTAAAAGTTGTATTAAAATGTAATGTTTTTCATGTCAAAGCTAATATATGAAATCATTAATAGTCCACAACATGTTAGCAAGAATTAATTAATTAGGTTAGTGGATTATGAGTAGAGAGAAAATCGTGTTACTGGTAAAATTTTGGGCATCAGCAACAGCAATGGAGAAATATTTATGGCAGTGACCTCATTGAGGCTTTAGAGATCAAAAACTACAGGGAACTCTTTTTTTTTTTCTTCTTCTTCTAAGAATAAAGCAGACTTGATTGTGGAACAGACAACAAAAAAGTTATAATGTACACAGAATGGGAGAAGATATTTGCAAATGACAGTACAGACAAAAGGTTGATATTCAGGATCTATAATGAACTCCTCAAACTCAACACACACAAAACAGACAATCATATCAAAAAATGGGCAGAAGATATGAACAGACACTTCTCCAATAAAGACATACAAATGGCTATCAGACACATGAAAAAATGTTCATCATCACTAGCCATCAGGGAGATTCAAATTAAAACTACATTGAGATATCACCTTACACTAGTTAGAATTGCCAAAATTAGCAAGACAGGAAAAGACATGTGTTGGAGGGGATGTGGAGAAAGGGGAACCCTCTTACACTGTTGGTGGGAATGCAAGTTGATGCAGCCTCTTTGGAGAACAGTGTGGAGATTCCTCAAGAAATTAAAAATAGAACTTCCCTATGACCCTGCCATTGCACTCCTGGGTATTTACCCCAAAGATACAGATGTACTGAAAAGAAGGGCCATCTGTACCCCAATGTTTATAGCAGCAATGGCCACGGTCGCCAATCTATGGAAAGAACCAAGATGCCCTTGAACAGACGAATGGATAAGGAAGATGTGGTCCATATACACTATGGAGTATTATGCCTCAATCAGAAAGGATGACTACCCAACTTTTGTAGCAACATGGACGGGACTGGAAGAGATTATGTTGAGTGAAATAAGTCAAGCAGAGAGAGTTAATTATCATATGGTTTCACTTATTTGTGGAGCATAACAAATAGCATGGAGGACATGGGGAGTTAGAGAGGAGAAGGGAGTTGGGGGAAATGGGAAGGGGAGGTGAACCATGAGAGACTATGGACTCTGAAAAACAATCTGAGGGTTTTGAAGGGGGCAGGGGGTGGGAGGTCGGGGTACCAGGTGGTGGGTATTATAGAAGGCACGGATTGCATGGAGACTGGGTGTGGTGCAAAAATAATGAATACTGTTATGCTGAAAATAAAAAATAAATTTAAAAAATTAAAAAAAAATTTAAAAAAAGTTATAATGTAGCATCTCCATGGAGAGTTCTAGGAAGTGAAGAAGTGCCATGAAGGTACTGGGTTTTGGGTAAGGGGAGAGATGTAATGGAGTAGAGATTTAAGAGAAAGAAGTCCTGAAAACAAGTACACTTAGCAACGCAGAGGCAATGAGAAGCCAGAAGAGAAGTGCTGGAAATTTAGATGGTGTTCTGGCCTCATTTGAAAGAGTCCATTTCCTGTTGTTTTGACCATGCTTCTCTAAATTGTGTCTCTTTGTGGAAACATTTTAAAAGCAACCTGTTAACCTTGAGAGCCACTGTGGAAAAGCATCTTCCCAAAATGAGAATTAAAATCTATGAAACTAGAGTTTTCCAGTATCTTTTCCCTGTGGTAGATTTAGGGTGAATCCATAGTTTTTAAATGTGAGAACTTTAAATCCAAAAAATAACATTATAATATTAATAATTATCTTACAGTGAAATGAGACCTAGGATAGAAACTAGCATTTATTAAAAGCAAAACAAACAAAAACCATTGAGCTGCTTTTGAAAAAAAAATCAGACTTTCAAACTCAGAAGTATATATAATTTAATTATCAGATTAGCATCTTAAGGTCTAATTGGCTTTGAAACAACTTTACTTTTAGAGAGACACCCTGTTGAACTGGTACCTCATCTGACAAAACAGACATTAACTCATGGAGAGTAAAAAGAACGGTGGCATTTCATAAGTATGAGAAGCAATATAAATGCTGAATTGCAATGATGTCATCTCCACACGACATCTTGGGTTTTGTTTGGAAAAATTCTGCTTGTATCTTAGATTACTGTGTCTTCTCCTCTGCATTAAATAAGTGAAATGAAAGTGTATCAAGAAGCAGAAAATGGATAAACACAGAAAAAGTTTAAAGTCTGTTTGGTTATTTAATATATTTGAACTAATTGCTAAGGTGTTACCAGGTATAAAGCTGTGAGACCTACATGCCAATACTAAGTCAAATACACTGAAAAGACAAGACTGTACATATGGAAAGATCCCACCACACAAAAGATGGGTGTCTAGTCAGCTGTGAGAGACCAGAGTTCCAAGGTGGCAAAGGAGGAAAATCCTGAAGGCACTTCCTCCCACGGACCTGAATGAAGGAATTTTTTTTTTTTTTAACTGGTCTTGAACTCATAACTTTGAGATTAAAGACCCTGAGATCAGGGGTCAAAAGCTCAACCCACTGAGCCACGCAGGCACCCCCAAAAGAATTTCCTCTTGGAGCGCCTGGGTGGCTCAGTGGGTTAAGCCTCTGCCTTCAGCTCAGGTCATGATCCCAGGGTCCTCGGATAGAGCCCCATATGGGGCTCTCTGCTCAGCAGGGAACCAGCCTGCTTCACCCTCCTCTCTTTGCCTACTTGTGATCTCTGTCCAATAAATAAATAAAATCTTAAAAAAAAAAAAAAAGAATTTCCTCTTAAAAAACCCGTAAGGATGGCTGAATGAGACTATACATTAGGCAAACAGGAAGAAAACCACATCGAAGACGGCAGAAGAGGCTAGAACACATCTCAGCCTACACCCCACCCTGGCACAATGACCCCCAACCAGAGAAACCTTGAAACCAGGTACTGCTCTCTGAGGAGCAAAGGGTTCTAACTCCACATTGGACAACTCAACTTTTAAGACTTGCACCAGAGATAAGCCCCCAAAACACGTAACTTTGGGAACCAAAGGGGGTCACAGCCCGAAACCCAAAAGACCGCAGACATCTGATAAAGAGCTCGGGGCGCTGGTACTCACGGTCCGGGAGCCCAGGATAGAGGCAGCCATCAAGCTGACCTTAAAGGGAAGGAGGCTCACCTGCTGGTACTGAAGCATTCACCTGAGGAGAGTCGGCTAATTTAACACACGCCTCTAGGAGTTCTGCCTTTATGTCACATTACTGTCATTTCATTACTAAGTGAAATGAAAGTACATTTAAAAAAAAAAATTAGTGAGCAGTGGAGGGGCGGTGAGTTTGGACCTGTGATTTTACAAGAATCACCAAGAAGTCCTCTGAATTCTGCTGAAGGTCAAAATAGAGTTGAGGATTGCTCCCAACACCTGAGGAAGGAGGGCAGCTACCCATTTAAATCTTTAGTATTAGAAATTAGAGGGTCATGGAAGGCAAGAGGTAAAAGTTGAAGCTTTAATTGAGTAGACTATTAGATGCATGAGGGGAAGAAGATCAATTCTTTCTTCCACAAGGAAAACGGACTCAAATTAATATAAGCAGGAAAAGGGACTGTATCTGCTGAGTAACTGAAAACTTGAACGAGTGAACAAGTTGGAGACCCAGTGGGATCTAGACATTAAAACCAGGTGATTAGGTATCTCCGTCTCCACCTCTTAATTCTACTTTTATCCAGGTGGGCTACACTCTCAGGTTTTTTGTTATCGGAATAAAAACAGCCACCACCAGATAGTTTAAAACTGTCTTTCAAGTTAGAACACTTAGTGAAAGGGACGGCCTCTCTTCCAATAGTTTCAGCCTAGATTCCTCCAGGATGCGGATTTGCATGGTGCTGCGCGAAAGCAGTCACTGAAGCTAGAGAACGAGGAAGCTGATTGGTAGATCCAGGGAATGCTTCCACCTCCCCAGGGGCGAGGGGTGCGGGGTGAGCAGGTTGCAAACAGACCCAAGCACCAAGAGAACGTTCCTCAAAAGAAAGAGAGCCAAGAAAGGGGGCATGCTTGATGGGTAGGAAAACAGGCTTCACAGTCCACCCCACCCTTGTTTCTTACAGGGAGGTATGCAAAGGGACAGAATCAACCTCACCTGGGAGCAAGTATAAATGCAGAATCACTAGGCTTCCCCTGGACCTACCAAGTTAGAATCTGCATTCTAAAAAGATCCCCAGGTGGTTTGTAAGCACGTTAAGATTTTAAACACACTGACTGACATTTCCCTAGAGGATTATATCCATTACCAGTCTCTCCAACCTGCCTTCTGCCAGTTCCTGCTATTAATCCTTTTCTTACCTACATCCTCAGACTCTCAGGTTCTACTTAGTGGCACAAAGGTTCCAGAGAGTCTGATACTTTCCTCCTAAGGCTCTCATGTATCACAAGAGCAGAAATAATCCTGATGCAAAGTGACAAGGGGGAGCAAGTTAAGATTTGCTAGCAGGACTGATTATGGCCATCAATTCCCTTCTCTAGATAAATTTTAATTTGAAAGTCTTCCATTTTATCCTTCCTCAGCTTTTCTTTTGCTTTTTGTTAGATTATCATACGGTTTTTGCAGCCAGAAGTTTAAAAGGATTATTGAATGTTCTTTTAGTCATCGTCCCTGCTCAGACCTTGTATAAATCACTCAATTGGCGATTGTTTTCTCTGCTATTGTCTAGGTAATCCCAAATACCCAGGCAAGGGTTGTCAAAACATTCACTGTTCTTTTTTCCTTCATGGCTTTGTTGCTACGCCGCTGTACTTGCTCCGGGTTAATGTGACATTAGTCTCAGGAAGTTTTCATTTTGGCCATTACTAGCAGTTTCAGTGCGTTTTTCCATGGCAGCTTATAAAACGCCCTGGAATGCCTTGTTACTCAGGGGTCATCACAGCGTTGAGGTGAGGGCTTTCCTCATGGTCCCATTTACTAAGATACATCATTAGTTTTGCAGAACCCAACTCCATGTGGCCAATATTGCCTTAAACAGGATTCATTTGACCCTTACTTTATTTAAATCATAAAAGGATCACTTAGTTTATTCTAAGGATTCACTTCTTTTAGCCACCAGTGTTCTGGATTCCTCACTCCTGAAGACATTTTGCTAAAATGTGTCATTCTTGGAAACCCCAAACAGCCTGTTCCTTAAAGTAGAATACCAACAGCTATTTTATGGCTTAATAGAAAGAGGGATGTAGATATTTAGCCTAAAACAGTTTAACTTGGAAATTTAATGTTTATTTGCAATTACTTACCTGTACTTTTCTAATATTTGGACTACTTCAAGAACAACCACAAATAAATTACTTGGAAATAATCATACACTTTGGCTTATGCTGAAATGAGATGCTGAAAGGATCAGAATTTAAAATGGCTTTTTTGTGCATTTTAATGCATCCCTTTCACGTGGAAAAATGTTTTACTTACCGTGTCTAATTCGCTACCCTCTCTCCTCTCCATGGGGTAAATGATTAATTCCTGATCCTTATGATATGATCAGTATATCTACCTTGGGACATAATTTGAAGACTGAGCGATATATGCACAAAGCAATGAAATGATTGTTTCATCTCTGCTGGGAAGTCATTTTATCCTTTAAGTTGAAGAGAAAGGGCAGGTCATGTGGACAGATATTTTTCTCAGTAAAATATAAAATTGCCTATTGGGTTTTAGAATGATAAATGACCATCATCTTAATTTTTTTCAATTTAAATTTTAAAAAGTGTAAACAGTACTATATGTGAGCACAGATCTTAATCCAAATCATTCTTTAATTTGGGTTCAAGAGAAGCAACATGAAAGGGAATCTCAAGTGCTTAGTATAAGCCAGCAAGGTGAAGTAAAAGAAAAGTGGCTGAGAGATAATAGTTCTCTCAAATATTAAATAATTTAGGAGAATTCCTTTTAGTATCTGCCCATATAATTAGGGTTAATCCACAAGCATGGAATCCACAATGTGAGTGTTTCAACCCATTCATTGTCGCACCATCTCTCATGGGTCAAAGAAGTTCCCTAAAAGGAAAAAAATATATATTTTCCCTTAATTGTTTAGGCTTTTAGAATTTGTTGAGCTTTATGGAGCTTTATTAGCAATTTCTGATCTTTCATATGTAGTCCTAGGTCTATGAGTCTTTGTTAAGATAGATCTTCTTTGTCATCTACCCTTGAGAGCCAGTGTTCAATAATGAGGCCATCGAATAGTTGAGTTGTGGCTAGTTCAAACTGAGGTGAATTGTGAGTGTAAAATACATGCTAGATTCTGAAAGCTTAATTTGGGAAGAAAAAAAAAGAATGTAAAATACCTTTTTATACTTTATATTGAATACACACTGAAATGATAATATTTTGTATATACTGGTTAAATACACCATATTAAATTTACTTCAACTGTTCCTTTTCACAGTTTAAAAGTAGCTACTAAAGAATTTAAAATTACATATGTGGCCCTCAGCCATGGCTCACATTATATTTCTTTTGCAGAGCTGATCTAGATTCTTTATTGTTTCTGAAAAGAATTCAACTTATTACATAATTGCTTAATAATACTAAAATTCTTAGTTGATTAATGAAATATTTTTAACTTCAGTATTTCTGGTGACAATTGAGACAGAAGGACATATGCATCTCTAATATGGTTTGAGATTAGGAGAATATATAATGAGATGTATCTGATTGTGGAGAGTTTTTATTTACTGTTCAAGCTGTCAAATAACTGCAATGTAGAGACAAACAAATGAGTTAATGTTTAAAAGAAAAAGAACAGAAAAATTTTCCCTGAGTACTCTTTGGAAATACCAATGACCTTGGCATTGAGCTACCACATCTGTGACTTAGCTAGAGGTAATTGTTTTTCCCATATTAGAAAGAAAAACAGTCTCTCAAAAGGAAGATTAAAAATAAATGACTGGCACTATCATTTATATTATTAAGCACCAATTTTTGTTAGTTCTTGAATTAAATAGCCAGTTTGTAAAATTGAGTAATAAGAAAAGACCTAGTATAAGAAAATGATGGAACAGTTGGTTTCCTAGGAAGCAATTTGCAGAGGTATTCTGCCAGGAGGAGAGTTGATGTTGAATCTTGCATTGTTAAGTGGCTTTGCTCAAAAATTTTATTGGCACAATTATGATGCATTTTTCCATTAGAAAACCAATTTTCACTTAAGTGGTGAAATCAAGCTCCAGCTTGATTGTTATGGTGAGAAGGATTATGCTGTCAAATCAGTTGGATCCTTGCGAAGACAATGTGTTTGTTTAGACAAATACTGAAAATTATTTGAGTGCAAAAGATCAGCATAACAATAAACCTCCAAGTTCACTGAATAAACTTCAAAGAAAACTTGGCTCTTCTTTCTTAAATGAGCTTTAAAAGACTAGAAAATGCCACAAAGAAAATTTTACTTTTCATAATGAATTTAAAATTTGATTTTGATTTTTTGTCGATTACCTGGAATACTATGTTGATGTTTTTATTGATGTTAATATTTCCAGTATTTCCCAGTTGTTCACTTCCAGTATTGCAAGACATTATCCTCAGAGCTTTTAGTCTGGCACAATTCTTTTTGTTGTTTGTTAAAGTACATCATAAAACCAGGAATGGTTAATGGGACAGATCTGTATCCATACACACTTTGCTTAATTTTACTTCATGACCAATGAATTAAGCCTTGGGATTTTATCTATCTGTAACCTTTGTTTTTTTCCAAAAGATTTAGCTTGCCTTTCTGGCTTGTGGCACTGCCTGGCTCTCGCTCTGCCCTTGCAGATGAATCATATACTCAGCCAATGTTTGCTAAATAAATGAATGGACATCTTCACCTAGAGATTTTTGTAAAGCTATGGTTATTGATGAGATGTCTTTAGCTACAGTTTCTGTGAATGATGGAGTCCTAAGATGAGGACTATCACGTTATTTAACAAAACTGAATTCTGTGATGGTAAACAAAGTGACTTGGCAGTGTTGGTGTCAGGAGTTATAGAAATATGGGTTTTTTAATTTGCTTTCCATTTTATATAATCCAGAACTATAAGTCTGGGAGTATATGCATTATACAGATGTTTTGGAAATTGGACAGTTTTAAAGAACATCCCAAGAACTGGGATTTATTTCCATTGAAAATAATGGAGGTTAACAAACCACAGAGGTGGGGCGCCTGAGTGGTTCAGTCCTTAAGCCTCTGCCTTTGGCTCAGGTCATGATCCCAGGGTCCTGCGCTCTAGCCCAGCCTCCGGCTCCCTGCTCTGCAGGAAGCCTGTTTCTCCTTCTCCCACTCCCCCTGCTTGTGTCCCCTCTCTCACTGTGTCTCTCTCTTGTCAAATAAATATATAAAATCCTAAAAAAAAAAAAAAATCCACAGAGGTAGAAAAGCATGAAGATGAATAGGATGGCAGAAACAGTTGTAGCCAGGGGAAAGTCAATGCATCTTAACACTGATACAGAGTATCTAAGTGATTATGTAAGAGATTAAGTATTAATTTCAGTGTATATAAGAGATTACATCCAGAATGATGATATCCCTAGGTTTGCAAAAATTGGGAAGGTGATAATGGAGGAGAAGCTATCTACTAACACGGTAATACTGAAAACATGTGCAGATACTTCTAGCATTTTGAAAGGTTTGTGCTGGTCCATCTGGCAGGAACATCATGGCATTAGCATAATACTCAAGGATAAATTGCTGGTGGAATGTAGTAAATTGTCAGCAATTAGTGGATACTTACCTTTCTGGAAATGTATGAGGTGGTTGGCATTGTGGAAATCTAATTTTAGAAAGGATCATATTTTCTGAGATAGGAATCAGTTAGTATTACTTTCTGTCTATACGAGGGCACTCAGGCCAGAGAAATGCCTACAAAGGGAAAAAATTATTATTTTAGAAGAGTACTATTTTTGACATTGAGATATAATTGACATACAACATTATATTAGTTTCTTGGAGCACCTGGATGGCTCAGTGGATTAAGCTTCTGCCTTCGGCTCAGGTTATGATCTCAGGGTCCTGGGATGGAGCCCAGGATCAGGCTCTCTGCTCAGTGGGGAGCCTGCTTCCCCCACCTTACTGCCTGCCTCTCTGCCTACTTGTGATCTCTCTCTCAAATAGATAAATAAAATCTTAAAAAAAAAAAAACGCAAAACATATTAGTTTCAGGTGTACATAGCAATTCAGATATATTGTATAATGATCACCATGATAAGTTTAGTTAATATCCATTAACTATTTTTTATGTTCCAAGCCTTATGCTAGGTAAAGCAATGGTGAAAAGAATCAATCCTCATTCAGTTAACTTTCGAATGGTAGAAAAAAATGAATTCATTAGATATAAAATTAAATTAAAGATTAAATTTTAAAAAACATTAATTAAAAAACAAATTAAGTCCTTTTTTATAATACAAATTTACATTGGCAATGTGACAAGCTTTATAAATGTTAGATTTATGGTGCTCTGAGAACTTTAATGAGATTTGATCCTGTTCCTTAAAATACATTTGGAATATGGAATTCTAGATCCTTTCCAAGACCCAAAAGGGGAGTTATCCAGGAGGAAGAGGATGGGAGGTATCCTAGTGGAGGGACAAGTATCTCTAAAGACTAGATATCCTTGGATGCAGTGTCTCAATTTGCTACAGGAGAATGTCTAGAAATAGGCTTTCCCCTGCTTTCCTTTTTGTGGGTGATACATTGAAAAATTGATAAAGAAGTATAGATGCTTCTTTAATTTTGGTGAATACTGTATCTTTACTTTTTTTTTTTATTTTTTAAGATTTTATTTATTTATTTATTTGACAGGCAGAGCTCACAAGCAGGTGGAGAGAGAGAGGGAAGCAGACTCCTGCTGAGCAGAGAACCCGAACCCGATGCGGAACTCGATCCCAGGACCTGAGATCATGACCTGAGCCGAAGGCAGCGGCTTTAACCCACTGAGCCACCCAGGCGCCCTGTATCTTTGCATTTTTGAACAGCTGAAGACATAGGTAGTCTGGTTCATCAAGCTGTGCCGTACCATCATTTGCTTTTGCTTTTTTTTTTTTCCCCCTTGGAGCTAACCATCCTGAGTCTACCAAGTCTCACAAGTGGGACCCAAAATACATTGTTATACCTACTAGAAGTGATACCCACCTGAGGAGTTTTCAAGAAGCAGTGACCTCAGCACTTAGACAAGCATAACGTCCTAAGTGTGGCCCATTCCCCACCCCTCACCCACCCCACCCCCACCCCCCGTGCATAAAGAAGTGGTTGATTTCCATTTCTTCTGAGATAACCAGGTCTGTAAAACAATGCAGACAGGGTCAAAGCCTTGCTGGTGGACACTCTGAACAGCAGCTCCTAGGATGCTGGTAGTGCAATGACTCCAAGCATAGGGTTCAGAGGCTAGTTGTTCCAGGAGACTTTTGGGGCAATTGCAGGTAAAAGGACTCTGAGGCCAAAGAAATCCAAAGAGAGCCCTGTTCTTGAACTGCGAAAATCTGATATCCACATCAACCTCCATTTGCTGCATGTTGGGCTAGAATAAGGCTACAGTCTTTCTGAGAGACTCTGGTGCTGGCAGTGGTGAAGAAGTGACCCAATTTGGGGGACAATGCATTCCCCTTCTTCTTTTTAAGCAAACACTGATTTCTTCAGGTACCTAGGTTATGCTCCACTTCCAAAGGGTAAATCCTGATTGGGCAAAGCATATCATGTTGATTTATGTTAATGTGTTTCACTGTTCGTTGCCCAATATAGTTCTATCATGAGACCAAAAATTAATAAAATTCAAAAGGATGTCCACTGAGAAACTTCTGGAAAAGATTTTTCTTCCTATTAAGAGGAAGACCTTTGAGGAGAATGCTCTCCGTTCCTAGCTAAGATGCTATTCTCTAAACCGATGATGCCTGCAGCTTAGTAGCCCTCTTTCTGTGATAAGGGGAGAAAGACTTCATCACCAACCAATACAACAGAGAAGGAGAAATAAAGGAGACTTGAAGATGCCACCAAGTTCCTGAAAATACCTTGGGACTTTCCATCTCCCAGATGTCTTAAGTGAACAAGTAATAAACAATAAATGCCCCGAGCTTTCATCACTGCCCAAAGCATTCTCTTGATGGTGTAATTCCCAGCTTGGTCGTCTAGAGTGCTTGCTCACATCCATTAAGCTCTTCCAGAATTCCAGAGGCCTTGGAATAGGGACAAAAAGTACTTGACTAAGTCAGTAGGATGGCCTTAGTTAGACCACAGCTGGCCTGATGAAGAGGCAGGAGTGTGATAAAGCTACATTGGCTGCTATGTCTGTATCCTCAGCACTGGCGTTCAGTATACTGGTCCCAGACCATCTCTTTGGAAAAGATAAATGCAACAGCATTAAATGGATGGACAGTCCAGTGCCTTTGCTGATGGTGCTTTATAATCTCTTCATGCCTCCCCACTCCACTTTCTCCTACACTATTGCTCAATGTGCTCTGTTGAAGAGTATCACTGGCTGGAGCTGGGAAAGGTTGTAAGAAATTGATGCATTCACAATGTCCTTGTTGAATGCTCAGAAACAACCATCCATTATTCTTTCCTTTTTTTTTTTTTTTTTTTTTTGCAAGGCTTTTAATGACAGTCTCCTAACTAATTCAAGATTACTGAAAGGTAGTTTTAATTTTTTTATTAAGTTTTTTATTTTAATTATAGTATGATGAATATACTATTAGTTTCAGGTATACAATACAGTGATTTAACAACTCTGTACATTGCTCAGTGCTCATCATGATAAGTGTACATATATATATATATATATATTTTTAAGATTTTATTTATTTGACACAGAGAGAGAGATCACAAGTAGGCAGAGAGGCAGGCAGAGAAAGGAGGAGGAAGCAGGCTCCCTGCTGAGCAGAGAACCTGATGCAGGGCTCGATCCCAGGACTCTGAGATCATGACCTGAGCCGAAGGCAGCGGCCCAACCAACTGAGCCACCCAGGCGCCCCCTGATACGTGTACTCTTAATCTCCTTCACCCATTTCACCCATCCCTGCCCTACCTTCCTTCTGGTAACCCTCAGTGTGTTCTGTAGGGTTAAGAGTCTGTTTCTCTGTCTCTCTCCCTTTCTCTCTCTCTTTCATTTGTTTTGCTTCTTAAATTCTGCTTTGGTGTGAAATCATACATGATTTGTCTCAGCACCGTATTCTTTAGCTCCATCCATGTTGTTGCGAGTGACAAGATTTTAATCTTTTTTATGGCTGACTAATATGTCATTGTAAATATGTACCACATCTTCTTTATCCATTCATCAATCGATGGACACTTGGGCTGCTTCCATAATTTGGCTATTGTAAATAATGCTACAATAAACATAGAAGTGCATATATCCCTTTGAATTCGTGTATCTTGGGGTAAATACCTTCTAAGGCGATCACAGGATCCTACGGTAGTTCTATTTTTTGCTTTTTGAAGAACCTCCATACTGTTCCCCACAGTGGCTGCACCAGTTTGCATTCCCCCCAACAGTGTACAGTGGTTCCTTTCTCGAATAGTTTGAATTTATTAGTCTGTAATTTCAAAATGTCACGGCACTCAGAAGCAAGCTCTGCGGGGAGAAGTAATTAATTACTGCAGGACCCTGGGAAAACTTCAGGGTACTTGTCAAGAGATTTTAGTTCTTTTTTTTTTTTTCTTAAAAATTTTATTTATTTATTTGACAGACAGAGATGACAAGCAGGCAGAGAGGCAGGCAGAGAGAGAGGAGGAAGCAGATTCCCCGCCGAGCAGAGAGCCTGATGTGGGGCTCGATCCCAAGACCCTGAGATCATGACCGGAGCTGAAGGCAGACGCTTTAACCCATGAGCCACCCAGGTGCCCCAAGATTTTAGTTCTTGTTCAGACCTGCTACTGTCTAGGATTATTACCTTGGGTCCTCAGTTTATTCATCTGTAAAATGAAGCATGTAGAAGACTGAGTTTCTTCCACAGAACTATTGTCGAACTCTCCGACAGTCCTCACAACTTCGCTGCTCTACCGGAGAGGCTTCAAACCCACGCTGTACTCTGCGTCGCAGCTCTAATATATATTGTGCTATTTCATTTTTTTAAAAAATGAGGAAGAATGTACATATAACTTCTGGTAGCCACTGGGCTTTATATCAAGTAACTCTTGATAGTTTTATACCCAGAGGACATAATACATCAAAGGGATGATCCACTCTGTAACTCTTGACATATTTTACATTGTCAGACCGATGTGTTTTCAGCTACGTATGCCAATACTAAGGTTATACTCAAGGTCTTACAGTATATTTGGACTCCTTAAATGAAATTGAGTTTTCTGTGTCTCCTAGTATCTTGTGTGCGGAAAAAAAATTTCTGTTTTGCTATGGGGTGGGAGTAGTTAATTGTTGCCAGTGATGACAGGAACTGTCTTTCTGTAGGACAAAGAAATAAGTACTAAAAGGCTTTATATAATACCTTTTATATTACATATAGTTATGCAATATAATATTTAATATATTACCAATGACTAATATTAGTAGTAGTATTAATATTAGTATTACTATTAATAATACTAGTATTGCACTTATGCCAAATTGATTTATTTTAATTGATAGTCAAAAGCTTTGTATTCCCATATACAGCCAATCTCAATATCCTAAACTGAAGACTTCCATGATTTTTCTATAAGCCTGCTGCGTACTGTAGATCTTAACTTACTGAAAGTAAGGGAAAAGGAGGGAAAAAATGAGAAAAGGCCTGTTATCATCCGCATTAGGTGTTTTCACCCAAAACAACTGCTGTGCCTGGAGAGAATCCAGGTAGTTCAGGGAATTTTTCTGACTCATCCACAAAGAATTAACCTAGGCTCTTTCCAAAAGAAGACTTATTGTTCTCTGTATAGCAATAAAGATTTCCTCTTACCCCAACAATTCAAATGAGGAAATGGCCAAGAATCCAGAGATTAAAAATAAAGGTGTGATAATTCCCTTCCATCTCTTTTTGGAGCTGATTTTGCTTTTGCAGTGAACAGATACATTTTCAATCAAAAGCAAGATCTTTTTTTTTTTTTTTTAAACCATCTACACAAATGTAGGTGTTACTACCAAACACCTGAAAATACATTTCTTCTCATCCTAAGTGAAAAAGGCACTGTTAGCATAATTCCTATTACTACTGCACTTGTACTATTTTGCTATTGCAAGACGAAGATTCTGTACATTCTAAGTGCCCCCTGCGAAGTCTCTGCCTTGGCATATTTGGAGTGCCTTGGTTTTTATTTGTCTTCAGATTGACATATTCTATACTACCTGATATTCATGCCACTATCCTTGGTGAAAAAGAAATGTGGTTTTCAACTAAGAGTGAATGTGATTCTTGGATTTTAAGACCCCTGCCCTGGAAGGGGGGCGGAGGGGCAGAAGAAGCAGTGTCTCAGCAATCACGCTCAGGGCCCAAACCCTAAGTCTAGATGACAACCTCCTAGTGGTCATGGTAACTATGGGACATTCTCTAACTTCCCTCAATCAGAGGAGTAGTCTAGGAAGGTGGTCTACCCATCCAGCTTTCCATTTCCCCATGTATGTGTTTTGAAAATTCAAAGAAAAGAGATGTATGGTCACTGGGAAATTTGGCAAAGAAAATTCGTCTTAAGGTGTCACTCTACTCTTCTACCTGTTTTTCATGGACAAATTCCAAAAAGAGAAACAATCTCCTCATTTACTCCCGAAGTGACCTGTACTTATTCCCAGGTAAGTCTCACTTTAGAGTCTCGATTTTGCATCCCACCAGTGATTTGCCATTTATGCTTTGAGATAGTCCCACAATGCTAGAGAATCCCTTAGAGGTCTTGATAGAATGAAGGTTTAAGATTACTTTATGTTTGGGGTGCCTAGAAGGCTCAGTTGGTTAAGCATCAGACTCTTGATTTTAGCTCAGGTGATGATCTCAGGGTCATGAGATTGAGCCCCACATCCAGCTCCACATTGGGGAGTGGAGCCTGCTTAAAATTCTCTCTACCCCTCTCCCTCTGCCTGTCCCCTCTGCTCACAAACACATGTTTTCTATCTCTAAAATATATATATATATATATGTATGTATATATATGTATATAAATAAAATTACTTTATGCTTTTATCTTTTATACATTTAATTTTCATATATGAAATATGTTTTAAAATATTTTTCCATTATTTAAGGATAATTTGAAAGTGCCACAATACTTTTTCCCTATTTCTTAATTTTGTCATATTAGCAAGAAAAGTGCATGGGTGGGTCTATGTGCCAGAATGACAAATTATTTTCTCTCCCAACCATCCAACAATCCATGCTTTGTCTTTAACATATATATTCATGTACATTTTGCATGTACACATACATACAGAGAGAGACACAGAGAGAGAGAAAGAAAGGAAGGGATACATGCATTTTTGCTGTTGTTGTTCCTAGAACTTTAACCACCTGCTTCAGTTGTCCAAAATGTAATATTTTGTCTTAATACAAAGATGGCCTAGTTAAATGTTGTAGCATTCTCTTCTCCCTTTATCTTTTCGTCAACCAGTGGGCTACAAGGGTGTGGGAAAGACAGTGAGTATCTTTAGTAGCCATGTTCTGCGGGATCATGATTTTTCCACAAAATTCTGGGTGCCATTGGCAGAAAACGAATGGATATTTGTTTTTTCCTCCAAATAGGTTTTAATTATAGTTATGAGCGCAGGACATAGCAAGCTGTTTTGGACCAACAGTATATGAAATTCGATTTCATGGTGATAAAAAAAAATAACTGGTGATAGGACAGAAACCCCAGAACCCCAGGACACTGTGACAATTGAAAGTTTGGTACAAGATCAAAGACAAGTGTTAGTGGTGAGCATAGCTGCCTTCCAAGATCAAAGACCATCTCCAGTGACTGCAAAGAGTGTCTATAAAAACTGATGTACTAAAAAAACAAAACAAAACAAAACAAAAAAAACAAACTGATGTACTTCTCCGCTTTTAAGGTGAGAAAAAAATTGGTTAGAAATCGAAGGCTTTCACAAGTACCTAATACTGACCAGCAGAGGAACGTCCAGGCACAGTGAGCTAGTACTGCTTTCTGCCTGGAGGTGGCAGTAGAGCACCTACAGGCTTGTAGCCGCCTGTGGCCCTTGACCCAGAAACAGATTTCAATCAAGATCATGGGAGACCACAACCAGAAACTATAGAAGCCAAAAGGACAACTACCGACCTGAGGAATTGACCCCAAGGTAAAATTTAGCTGAGGCAAAAGAGCCTCGGCTAAATCCCAAATCAGTCACATGCGCACAGATACGGTGCTCAGGACTAAACTGCAGAATTCTCTAGTGATCGTCACCAAGGAAGAAAGAAGCACAAGTCTCTGAGTGGGTGGCTTATGAAGTTTAAACCTTTCAGAGCGTGTTTCCTCCTCTGTTGGAGACACTAGACCAGAAGGGACATCTGGGTTCAAATTCTACGTTGGCGACTCATTTGCAGTACTAGCCTGCTCTCACATTTTATAGCAAAGGCTCAACCCGCTCAGACATTTTAGGGCTCCCCCAACAGGTCCTGTTCTGGCCTCATTGCCCTATATCTTTTCCTTTTCTAAATATTACTCTGTCTGTAACAGGAATTCCGGGTTTGGGTTCACAGTCTCCATCTCAGGTTCAATGTCTTTATATGACTGATTTCCAAGTCCTTACCTCGCTTCACTTCACCCCTGCCTTGCCTGTGGTCTCTTGATTTCAGCGTATTTCTTTCTCCCCCTCTGTTTCCTAACCCAGGTCCATCTCAGGATTGATTGGTCTTGTCCTCCTCCGACTCTCACTCCATCCTCCTAAGCCAAGCAAATTACCGGAGTTTAGGTATCTTAACTCTAAAGGAGAACAATACTAAAAATATATATATAAATAACTTTAGGTGCACTAAATGATGATAGAATGTAAGCTATGGGGAAAAAAAAGTGAAAAGCTGAAGGATCTTAGAAAATCTTTGTTTTTTCATATAAACACTTTGGGTAAATCAGTTTAAGAAAATATGAAGTATTTGGTATTTATTGAAAGCATCCACGATCACAGGAAAAGAACAAAAAAAAGAAACACATTTTATAAAACATATTTGATTTTTTTTTTAAGACTATTTATTTATTTATTTATTTGCCAGACAGCGATCACAAGTAGGCAGAGAGACAGACAGAGAGAGAGGGAAGCAGGCTCCCTGCTAAGCAGAGAGCCCGATGTGGGGCTTGATCCCAGGACCCTGGGTTCCTGACCTGAGCCAAAGGCAGAGGCTTTAACCCACTGAGCCACCCAGGCTCCCCAGTATATTTGAATTTAAACAGATTAATTAATTTTCACATCCAAAATTATATTTTTCAGTGCACACTCTTTTTTCTTAAGAATGGGAAAGAAACATTAAGAAATAAAATATAGGAAGCTTAATTTATTGGGAAGACCTTGATAATAAGGACAAAAATCACTCGTCACCAGGATTTCCTATAAGAAACCTATAGAAAGCTCTTCGGAAACTATGTGCCCTTGTCAGCTTCTGGTTCTTGCTATGCCTTGGCATCTCTTATTTCTCTTTCAGCTAATACTCTCTGGTATCCCTTTCTCAGTAGTAACTGACCTTTGTTTTTATAAGTGTTTGCCATTTTCACAACATAAACTTGCCTTACACGAGTCATTTCGGATCCATCTACTATGACTTCTGTTGACAGAGCTACATTTTGTAGCTGTGAAGTCATGACATCCCCAAGCGGAACTGTGTAGCCGGAGGGATCACAGGTTCACTTGCCCTGCAGACAGCAGCACGCTTTGGCAGTGGTCGCAACAATTTTTGTAATGGGTGATCTTTAGAAAAATAGCCTCAGGATAGGAGTGCCTGCATGGCTCAGTCAGTTAAGCATCTGCCTTTGGACTAGGTCATGATCCCAGGTTCTTGGGCTGGGGCCCCACATTGGGCTCCCCGCTTAGTGGAGAGCCTGCTTCTCCGTCTCCTTCTGCCTGCCACTCTGACTACTTGTGCTTTCTCTCTGTCTCTCTTGTCAAGTAAATAAATAAAAATGTTTTAAAAAAAATCCTCAAGATGAAATGTGACTTGCAGTGCTTAGCAGTTACAAAGCTTCTTGTCTGAATACTTCCATGCACCTTCCTGTTTTCCAAAAGTTCCTGGAGGCTAGATTGCTCTGCAGAAAGAGACTGAACTTAGATAGATTAGGTGAATTAGATAAACCTAGATTTGAATTCATGTTCAACCTTTTACAATCTGAGTGATGCCAGGTGAGCTCTGGCACTTTTCTGAGCTTCTATTTCCTTTTTCTTAGAGTGGAAAGAATACCTTGCAGTGGGGTATTCTTGGCCTCAGTGGGGTTTCCTGGCCTCAGCACTATTGATGTTTTAGGCTAGATAATTCTTTTTGTTGTTGTTGTTGTTGTTGTTAAGATTTTATTTATTTATTTGACAGAGAGAGAGAGATTACAAGTAGGCAGAGAAGAAGGCAAAGAGAGAAGGGGGAAGCAGGCTCCCTTGCTGAGCAGAGAGCCCGATACAGGGCTCAATCCCAGGACCCTGAGATCATGACGTGAGCTGAAGGCAGAGGCTTAACCCACTGAGCCACCCAGGTGCCCCTGGCCTAGATAATTCTTGTGATGGGGGCTCTCCAACACTCTGTATGATGTTCAGCAGCCTCCTTAGCCTCTCCCCACCATACCAGTATTACCAATCTAGTCGTGACAACCAAAAAATGTCTCCAGGCATTGGCCAATGTACCCTGGGAGAAGAAATTACCCCTAACTGACAAGTGACAACGCGCCATCTTACAAGTTGTGAGGATTAAATATAATATTTGTGAAATACTTAATATATGGAAATAATGAACTAATAAGTGGCAGTCTCTTGGGTGTCATTTTCAGTTCTGATTTGAATAAATATTTTGGATACTGAGGATAAAACCACACAGACCAATGAGACCAGAGCCCAGAACCCGGTGATCTTAAGAAGGAATTTAAGGGTTCACTGTGGTGGAGTTGGGCATGAAAGCAATCTGGACAAACCATGGAGGGCTACATAGAATATAGTGTCATGCTGAATTATTGACATGAATATTGATAATTATCTGAATTACTGATATGCCCACCAGCCTCTTTGAATTAGGCAGAGAGAAGGATAATGTCTGTTGTTTTACAAGGGGGTAAATGATTTAATTTGGGATGACAGGAGACTTGGGCATACGGCAGTAGCCAATGATAATACTGATGAGTTTCTAAGAGTAACAAAACTAAAAAACAACCCAGAGACAACCAGGAGACTGTCTTCCTGAGAGAAATACATATTGCAAATCCAGGATCTGTTATTCTTTCAGCAAGATTTTAAAAATGCCTCCCAAGAGAAGATTTCAGTTTTCAATTGTCTCTTCTCTGTTGTTGTTTTATTCTGCAATATGTGATATTTCAACATGATCTACAATGTAGTCTATGAATTATAAGTTGAAAAATCCAGAAATCTGTGCCCATATTCTCCTATGCAACTATAAGTATTTCCTTGGAAATCTTTGTGGCAATGCACTATATACTCTGGGTATTGCTCTATGTAGTGTGGACAGTTCTATAAATTAGCTTGAAAGGAAAAGGGTAGTAAATGTGAGTCATGGCACCACATGCTGCTATAAACAAACTGAGGTGGACTCAGTGACATTTTGAAGTCATTCAGAAGTGTTTTGTGAGGTCACCTGTCCTATTAGATGCATATTCTTATTAATGGTTTCTGTGCTTTTTTTTTTTTTTTTTTTTTTTTTTGGTGAGGAGACTAGGAGGAGCTGGGGAAGAAGTTAGAGGAGTGGAGGCGGGTGGGGGAAGTGTCAGCACTGGCAATTAAATTTATTAACTCAATTACCTGGGGTACCCATAAAAGCTGTAATCATGAGGCCATCTAAAAAGCATTAGCTGTTTTACTGCTAATGGGGCTCTTGCCAACAGGAAATGGAACCAGATGCTGTTGGTGGGTGCTGGCAGCTGTTTGGTAGCACGAAATCAAATAGGTTGGACTGTGGGTAGGGCATCTGGACTCGTGACAGACAGGGAAAAAAAAAAAAAGAGCTTTGTATTGGTAGAGTGTCTTTATTCAAGGAATACCAGTACATACAGTGCAACAATGGAGGCACGAATTCTCACCGGCTCTCCTCTGGGGAGTTAGCCATAAAGACGGGATGATCATTTTACAGGTAGAGAGAACTATAAGCAAGCGCACACAGAGGTATTCCTTCACAGGCCGTCTGTGAGAGACTGGGCTGTAAAACCTTAGCTGAGCTATGCCCCGGGTTTTTCTTCTCCTTCCCGGCTCTCAGCTGAGGTGGCTCTAGAATTTTTAGTGCCCACTTTAAATCTGTCAACCTAAGTATCCAGTGAGCCGCTCTGTAGGCGGCATCTACCCTGTATTCTGAGGTCTGAAATCACTTGTGATTTTACGAGCAGTTACAGTGTGATCCTTGGACTGCTAAGACCTCAGGGAAGGCATCTGAATATTTAGATCACTTGTTCATTTATCACATCTTTGTTAAAATATGCTAACTGCTGGGGCGCCTGGGTGGCTCAGTCGGTTAAGTAACCCACTTGATCTTGGCTCAGGTCATGATCTCAGGGTCATGAGATCAAAGGGCTCTGCACTCAGTGGGGAGTCTGCTTGAGATTGTCGCTCTCTTTCCCTTGGCCCCTCCCCCCCCACTCTCTTTCTCAGTCAAATAGATAAATAAGCCTTCATTTTATATATATATATATATATATATATATATATATATATATATACTAACTGCTGAGCATTAGGTTGGAAAAACAAGGTCAAGGAAAATTGTATTGTCCCACACAGAGCTCTCAGGGCAGACTAAAAAAACCCTTACATTTTATGATATGTCTGGGCAATTGTGATGGGTATACACAGTCTGACGCATGTGTGGGTGGTTCAGAGAAAATTCTTGAAAGTCCCTAGAAAGGCACGGCTAAGCTAGATCAGAAGGAAGAGTTAGAGATGACTGGTAAAAAGTGGAGAAAATAGACAGTATCATCTGGATGATAGAATATGTCAAAAGGCTTAGTGGCAAGAAATAACATTTTCTGTTTCAAAAACAAATGGTTCCAGAAGTTGGATGATGGAAAAGAAGAGGGAAAAGGAGAGGATGGAGGAAGATGAACGAAAGAATTATGTAAAGGTCTAGATAAAGACAGGCACAGGAAGGGTTTCAGATGTTGTGCTGAGATCAAACAAGGACAACACAAGGTAAAAAACAAAACAAAACAAAACAAAACACCACAGAGGATTTTCCCTTTCTATAGGTCATTTGGCTGGCATTCAGGAAGTGAGTAAAATTGGAGGTAAGACTGGCACGTGGCAGCTGCAGCAATCCAGAATTGAAGTGATGAGAATCGGACAGCACGCCGGCAATCATGGAAGGGATTTAGAGATAAACAGCAAATGGAATCATTATTATTTGGCGACCATTTGGAGGAGGGCTTTGAAAGATCTGAACTGAGCAGCAGTTCCTGCTAGAGTTGGTCTGTTTCCGATTCTGACTCTGGGGTACAGCTACGGAGCTCCTCATCTGCAGTGACCATAGTGTACCAGGGCCCCGTGTATCTGACACACCTTGGACTGCAATATTTCCCTCTGGTTCTTTGTGCCTGGCGAATGCGGAGCTCAGACTGGGTTACCTTTATAATTCTAGGAAAGGCATTCACTTTTCATCCCTTGGGGATGGAAAGTTTCCTTTCAGTAATTCTTATGCACATTAGCCTCGCAGATTGTCCAAACAGCTTAACAGTATGTGAAACTGATTTACAGACTTAAAGAATTTCCAGTGCTCTTCCTAGTTATGGGAACATAGCAGTGATCTCCCTGACAAGGCAGGCGTGAAGACAGGGAAAGGCTCTGATAGTGCCTAACCTCTGCTTTTCATAAAGAAGGTACTTCTAGGAGGACTACATGGAAGTACCCATCCCGCTATGCTCACTTCAGTCGCACTGAGTCCTACACTAAGATGAAAATTAAAGAAGATTTATCAATTCAGAAGACAGAATGACTGATAGAATTGACCTTTCTCGGTTAATTTATTGATAATGAGGTAAAGCTAAATATTTTGAATATTTATCATATCGGTTGTTTTTTTGTTTGTCATTATTTGTTTTTACTTTTATTTGTAGTGCTTTTTACTTACAAAGCATTGTTTTGTTTGTTTGTTTGATTTTTTGTTTTGGTGGTAGATACATCTGAAGGTGACCTCTTTTTATTTTATTTTATTATTTTTTTAAAAGATTTTATTTATTTGACACAGAGAGAGAGAGAGAGATCACAAGTAGGCAGAGAGGCAGGCAGAGATAGAGGGGTAAGCAGGCTCCCCGCTGAGCAGAGAGCCTGATGCGGGGGCTCCATCCCAGGACCTTGAGATCATTACATGAGCTGAAGGCAGAGGCTTAACCCACTGAGCCTCTCAGGTGCCCCTGAAGGTGACCTTCTTTTAGTCATGTCCTAATAAAATATAATAAAAGCGATGGGATTAAATTGCATTATAGAAGACCCCACCTCAGCAAACTGGAGTGAATTCTCTGTGGTACTGAAGAAGTAAACTACCATGGTATCGTGGGGCTTCTGAGAGAACCACGTGCAAAGGAATTGCTGAACCATCAGCAATTCCAAGACCTGATCTAAGAACTAAGGGCAGCTGCTGGCTGAGAGCCAGAAAGAACACAGGGATTTACATCCTGTAACCCAATGTTAGTGAATTCTGCCAGCAACTACATGAGTGTGGAATAGGACCCTAAGCTCTAGAATGCAGAGAAGATGAGACTTGAGAGCATGCTTTGGCTTGAGACCCTGAGCACAGGAGCCGTTTTAAGCTGTTTGGAACCATGAAAACTGAGATTATGAGTATAGACTTTATCAACTGCAAAGTTTGTGGTGATTTGTTATCCAGCATAGGTAGCTCATACAATTGTTATTTGATCAAACCTAGTTTTATGTGATTTTTTTTCCACTGTTTTAACTAGGTAGATACCCTCTGCCCATACCAGTACTCTGCCAGATCATCAAATGATCACCCAGTGGTGTGTTCAAGTTCAGAACAAATGCCTGGCTGGCACTCACCAGTAAACAAAATTAAGAAGCCTCCATATTTCCAGTTTATTCATCCACTCTTAATTCATTCATATTTATCTACTGAAACTATTAACCTCCTTAATACCAGTTTTATTTCGTTTTTTTCCAGATTCTGTCAGCTTTAGCTATGCCAACTGCTTTCCTGATATTGCTGCTTTGTAAAACATTCAAGATTTTCATGACCTTTATTATCTCAAAATGTCACTGTGTTGTAATTTGGTTGGGGATTTTGTATTGGGTGTTGGTGTGTGTTCTAAATGGTGCCTGCACAATTTGGAAGGCAGATTTCTGAAGTTATTGAAATGTCCCTTCTGATGTTATTTCTGATGTCATTTCTCGAGACTGATGCCATAATTTACCATCTTCTTGACTCCCATAGTCTGGAGGTAAGAAGCATTGTGAACCTAGTAAATTATTGTGATGACAGAATTCAAAGGAGTTGATGATAATTCCTCCATTCTGTGCTGTTGTAGAAATTGGGTTATGATTAGAAATTCCCTGTATAGGTAAAATGCATTACTGAATGCTTCCTGACCAGAATTGCTCATAATGAGGTGAAATTGTCTGCCTTAGAGTTAGAAGAAAACAATATTTCAGATGTACACGCAAATGAACACACACATTCTATAAATCCAGTAGCTTAAAAGAGATTTTGCTGAAGTGATACCATTAAAAGAGCCCAAGGATCAATTGTGCAGTCTCGGCACCCCATGAAGCACTCCTGGGTCTTTCTTCATTTGATGGTAATAAAACTCTGTTTGCATTTTCATGTTCATTAATGGAGGCATTCTACCATTGGGAAAGATTTAAATTTCCATAAAAATGCAATGAATCTGGAGCTGGCATAAACGTGTTTATAAGATGACAAGTTATGATCAGTGCTTCGTTGGATGTGGTGGTCTCCTCTTTATTAATCCTAGCAGGAGGTCATTGCATCAGCTGCTCATTAATCATTTCTCCTTTGGTGAAATGACTTTGAAAATGTAGCAGTGCGTAACGTAGCTGTCGTTCCATAACAAGCTTGCTAAATACTGGTCTTGCATGACTCAAAGTAACTAGGCATTTGGCAATGAATTTGCAACCCATTTGTGCATTTGGTATTTGCTTTCATTAACTAGTAAATAACAAGCAGGGTTCCAAAGGCTCAAGAAAAAAATATAGGAGTTTAAAAAATAGTATGTTACAATTCAATGTGATGATATCTCCATATTTCTTCCTAAAGAATGTTAAAACACCTCTAATATATTATATTAGTCATGGTTTACTTGGTTCAGGTGCCACAGTTTGAGTATGACAAATCTACTGCTTTTATATGAAGAACTTCTGTGATGAATTATAATAACATACAAGGCAATAAATGACTACTCATGTTTAATCTGTATGAGGACTAATTCTGAATAAAGAGAGAATTAACAGTGGAGCCGGTTGAGGAGGTTATTTATATATTATGCAAAATAATTACATACAGATTCTCAATTGAAAACTAAAAGACATTAAGTATTGTCAAAAGTGTTTGGGGCAGAGTGAATCCAGGTAAATAGATAACAGAGTTAAAACTAATTTTTAAAATGAAAAGCAAAATGGAAAAAGTATGAAAAAATTAAAGATACTCTTAAGTAAAAAGTGTATAATATCCCAGTATATAGGAATGCATTCAAAGTAAAATAGAAATTTTCTTTTTTTTAAAAAAAGATTAACTATTTATTTATTTGATGAGAGAGAGAGAGATCACAAGTAGGCAGAGAGAGAGGGGGAAGCGGTCTCCATGCTGAGCAGAGAGCCTGATGTGGGGTTCGATCCCAGGACCCTGAGATCATGACCTGAGCTGAAGGCAGAGGCTTAACCCACTGAGCCACCCAGGTGCCCCCCAAACCGATTTCTTGACAGCTAATGTTTGTGTCACAAAGCTAATCAATTGAGTTAGATTCAAGTTAGATGTGTATATCTCAAGATATTACTATACCTAGAAGAACTGCAACCTGCAGTAGGGATTTTTATGTTCATCTTTCCTTGATCTAGAGTATGGGTCGGAGAGTTCTCTCTCTCTCTCTCCCCATCTCTCTCTATATATTAAATTTCCAAAATCTTGGGAAAGGATGCATGAGAATCTGTGGTGGCCAAAATGTCTTCACTTTAAAAAAAAAATAATTTATTTTTATGCTTTGTTGGGTTTGTTTTGTTTTACTGAAAACCAAGGAATCAGAAATTAAGGCTTTGAGTATTCTTATCCGCCAGATTATTAGGCTTTCATATTTGAATGGAGCCTAAAATTATTTATTTCCATAGATGACAGCATCATTCACGCATTAGAGTAGAATGGGCAGTTAGGGATCTACTTCTCTTCTGAGTTTACACATCCAGTCCAATTGCCAAATAAGTTTCTTTGAGTCTCCTTTTCACCATTAGTGGAAAAAAAGACCATTTGAAAACACACTGGCTGTGTGTGTGTGTGTGTGTGTGTGTGTAGAAATCCATGCCATGAAACTCTTAAAGTGTTAAAAGATAGAAACAGAATAAGGAAAATTCCAATGTAGGTCTCTCTCCTGGAACAATAAGACCAAGAGGGGTGGGGAAAGGCTCCTGAGCACAGATGTGAGCGAGGCTGTTTCATCTCTCTTTGGCTTCTCTTCTTGGCTTTTCTTTCTTGGCTATATAACAGTAGGGATCCTCATTTGACTTCCACAAATTCATAGAAGCTACTACAATAATGCATTATGGGTTTAGGACTGGGGCTAAAATTCAGGGACTATGCTCATAAATCTCGGTCCAAATTCCCCTTTCAAAATTACATGTAGAGATCACCTGTCTGGAGTTTTCACTTTGCGTTATCATAATGGAACTTGATTGTGTCATGGTGTCATATATAATACATTTCCATTATTTCCCTACAATTTTCATAATTTTTATGAGAATTTACTGAACTGTAACAAAAATTATACACTTTCTGCAGCATTTGTGAAGAATTATTTTTACTACTAAAGGAGTTAATCTAATGTTTCATAATTTTTGTTGTTACTAATTAAGACCTGTTAAGAAAACTCTTAAAACTTTGGGGTTTTATGAGTTTGACTATTTTATGTTTCTTATATAAGTGAGACCACAGTATTTGTATTCCATTTAGCATAATGCCCACCAGGCCCTCCATGCTGTCAAAGGTGGCAGGATTTCCTTCTGTCTTAAGGCTGACTAATATTCCACTGTATGTATATAACATTTTATTTATTTATTTATTTATTTGCCAGAGAGAGAGAGAGAAATGGCTAGAGAGGGAACATAAGCAGGGGGAGTGGGAGAGGCAGAAGCAGGCTTCCGGCTGAGCAGGGAGCCCGATGCAGGGCTTGATCCCAGGACCCTAGGATCATGACCTGAGCCAAAGGCAGACACCTAATGACTAAGCCACCCAGGCATCCCTATGCCACACATTTTTTATCCATTTATCTGTTGATGAACATTCAAGTTGTTTGTGGGGAGGGGGAAAATTGGATGGTGATGGTTATAGAGTCCAAAGTTTCCGTTATACAATATAAATAGAGATAATAAAGATCTGGAGACCTATACCACAGCATGGTGCATAAAATGAACAATATTATATACTAAAAATTTTTAAGAGGGCAGATATTAAGTATTTCTACCACATACACAAAGAAACTGTAATAATAAACAGGGTGGGAGGAAACTTTGGGAGGTGATGGATAGGTTTATGACTTTGCTCACAGTGATGGTGTCATGGTATATACTTCTCTGCAAATTCATAGAGTTGCATATATTGAATATGTACACCTTTTGTTATGTTAACCAATCTCAGTAAAGCGGTTTTAAAACATACCCTCTCGTTAATTATGCTATCTATGGTTTATGCTTCTCTGTGACCATGACCTTGGATAATCCCTTCCTAAACTGCATCTTGGTTTGAACGTGTAATTTTTTGTTTTGGTCTTTTGGATAATGGGTCAGTATCAAACATAAAAAGGAACAGATACCTGAAAAGCACTTTCTTGTGCTTGACCCTGGGGTAGCCTGCTGCAAGCTGAGAGACATATAGTCCAGTCAGTCCCACTTTCCCATTGACAGCCAGTCAGCTCTGCAAAGCAATACTTTTTTAATGACCAACATTTGAATGCAGATGCATGAGAAAACATGTTCAGTGCCCGAAGAAGGACCATCTAGCTGAGTCTAGGTCAAATTGATGACCCACTGGATTGTGAACTAAATAAATATTTGGGGCTTTTTGTTGTTGTTGTTGTTGTTACTCAAAGTGGATATGGTTTATTATGCAGAAAAAAAGTTAACTGGTATTGAAATTGGTACCAGAAATGAGTCACTGCTCATAACATTGGCTTTGGGATCATGTGACAGGCAGTGGCAACAAGGAAGTTGTTAATGCAGTCCAGAAAAGCAGGAGAAAAACTGTTGGGGGAGGCTGAAAAATTTGGTGAGGAAATTGTTTTGGATGCTAGAAAAATGGCTGCTTGTGTGGGTCTGAAACAGTTGGCAAAGTTGTCACTTGCAGTATTTTGAAATCTCAAAAAAGTCCCTAAAACCTTTTGGGTCTGGTTAGAAAGGATGTCAGAAACATTTGTTAGGTTAACCACACAAACAGGCAGCTGAGCTAAACAAGGGACCATTTAATATGTAAGCAAAATTTAGAGGGCAGACAGACAAACAGGACTTGCTGGGTTAGAAAATAAACTTGACTCTCAGTTCATCCTCTCTAGCTTATAAATGATTTTTATTTATTTATTTTTAAAGATTTTATTTATTTATTTGACAGACAGAGAGATCACAGGACCACAAGTAGGCAGAGAGGCAGGCAGAGAGAGAGGGAGAAGCAGGCTCCCTGCTGAGCAGAGATTCCCAATGCGGGGTTCCATCCCAGTACCCTGACACCATGACCTAAGCCGAAGGCAGAGGCTTTAACCCACTGAGCCACCCAGGCGCCCCTATAAATGATTTTTAAAGAAAATACAGTTTAAGGAGAAATATTCAGGCAAGGGTTTGGCTGTACAAATCACAAACTTCTCTTAAAACTTCCAACTATTTATGTTAGTACCTAGTAGATACTACGAACTAGGCCAGGGTTTTTCAACCTCAATACTATTGACATTTGGGACTAGATAATTCTTCACTGTGGGGAGTGTCCTGTTCACTGGAAGATTGTCAGACTCCGGTAGGTTTTGCGGGCCGACAGGCACGAAGAGAGCGTCCGGGCCAGCTGGTAGCTCCCCTTGGGGCTGAGTGGGATGGCGAGTATCGCGAGTCCAGGCGCATTAACGAACCACACCAGACTCGGGGGCCAGACTCGGGGGATCTGTCGAAGCAGGATCTCACTTTATTGAGCGGGGTTGCAGCTTATATTGGGTAGGGGATGGGAAATGAGGTCTGCGGGGAGAGAGCCTATGGGGTTTGTTACGTAGTCAGTAACTGGGTAGGGTGTGTTGGGCGAGAGGAGGAAATATCAGAGATATGCGGAACTGAAACCGCCACGTTGGCGCCAATACTGCCACCGTGGCGCCTTTTCTAGCCGGAAGAGAAGGCAGGCCAGCGCCATCTTTGCTGTGCCCAACAGAAGATGTTTAGGAATATCCTTGGCCTTTACCCACTAAATGACAGAACACCACTCTTCATCCCAGTTGTGAGAAACAAAAAATGTCTCCTGACATTTTAAAATGTCTCTGAAGAGCAAACTCACCCTCCACTGAGAGGAGATGAGTCAGACAAAATAGATTCTAAGGATCTTTATGACATTGTCCACAGAAGCCTGAAATGTCTAGAGTAGAGAAAGGCTGATCTCAGAAAGAACTGTTGGTGGATTCCTGCTTGACTAGAATGGGCCTCAATTTGATATGTAGCAATTTTACAGATGTTTAAGAGCGTTTTATAAACAAATGGCCATACCAGATTAGATAAGAATGGGATGATACTGTTCAAGTTTCTAAAAGACTCTTGGGACTTTCTATGGGCAAGTAATAGGCTAACAAAGCAACTGCATTGTAAGTACAGAGCATTTTTTTTTTTTACATTAAAAAAAAAAAAAGTGTGAGTGCGTGAATCCAAAAATCCAGAGAGAGAACAGTCAAGAATAACAAAAGATAACAGAATGGGGACTCACTCTCAGGCAACAGAGCTGGGCCCTCATAAAGGAACATTCCCAGGGTATAAGGGCGGTGGCAACAGGTACCTTTCAGGACTTCAGGGGACTTATGCAGTAGACTATACATGCCTTTTGTCTCCTCGTCCCTTGGGCTCACAGAATCTTTTATGACTATCCCATTCCTATTTCACTATGGGGTACTCATATGAGAAGGTCAGATAACTTGTTTTTTATTTCATAGGTTTCAGAATCAAGAATAATTACACCAAAACATCTTCATTAAATTTGATTATAGACTTTATGGTCTTGGATTTTGAGATTGGTCCCATGACGATCCAATGAGATTTTTGGGGTTCCTGGGAAGAAATAAGTGTCTTTTGCTTTGCAAGAAAAGTGAAGCATTGGGGTATCAGGGCACCCTGTGGTAGATACTGTTATAATCATGGTTCCTGTTTTACTGATGCCTTGCATTTTCATCCCTGCAATGGTCTCCACTAACACTGAATCTTGGACTATCCACATGGCTTCTTTTGGCCAATGGCACAAGAGCAAATTTACCTGATATGAAAAGATAATTGAAAAAAGCTTGCCTTTTGGAGCTTGTCCTCTCTTGATGCTCTTTGCCCCTCTACATTTCCACCTTGTAGAGATGGCTGCACTGGCCTACTGAATAAAGAAGGTATGTTGACCAAGTCACTCTCATGATCTCAGCTGATAAGTCAATGTCCAGAAGCAGAAGCAACTCATAAGCAGAAGTAGCAGCTAAACACAGAAGCTTGAGCAAACCTAGCCAAGACTGGAAGGATAGCTTAGTTGAGCCCAAGCGAAATTACCAACCTCCACACTCTTAAGCAAAATAAGTGATTGCTGTGTGAAGCCACTAAATTGTGGGAGAATATAATAATTAAATAATTATTCCTAGAGAATCTGCTGCTAGTTGTAATTCATGTTAAAAATACTGCAAGAATGTTAGATTTCCATACCACTATATTTCTTTTTACTAATGTTTGCATAAAGCCTATCCACAATAGCTCCTCAAAACATATTTAGTTAAGAGAAAATAATTGTAAACAGCCTCTAATTGGTTTAGATAATGGTGTCATGTTTCGGGCTACCAAACTGTCTTTGGTGATAACTTAGAACATATTTCCCCTTTAGATGGGTCCTCTATTAATTTCAAATGACTCAATCTCTCACTTCCTTTTCTTTCAATTCTGAGACTTTGTGGTTAAAGGAAGCTTTTAGTAAAGCCTGTCAACATCCTCACCAAAATAAGCTCAATGTGATGATATATAAGCATTTGCTATTCTCCCTTAAAAATTATTCTAAATGATGAGAATGCCCTTTATTAACAAGATTATAGAAAGAGTACATTTGCATAAGCATACTAAAAGGAGCTAGAGAGGGCAGCTCTTCATCTTCATGTGGGAGGAAAATCGAAAATAGCAATATGCTCGATAGGCTATGTGCATGGTCTAATCACAGGGTTGTGCATGTCACTTTATTAATTAACATATAAATGGCTGCTATTTAAAGCTCTATCTCTGAATGAATCACTACACGATACATCAACTAGATATTCCCATTAATGAGACAGCATTGCACAATATTATAGAAAATGGGTATCTGTATTAGGACACTGGGAAATTGGAGGGAATAGTGAAGAGTGTGGCAGATGTCTTCATCAGACAGAGAACTGTGTGACAGGCACCCAGATCCACTTTGATTGGAATAGCCTTGGGGAGTAGGAAATGAGCCAGGACAGGGCAGGGGAGGGGGGGATACAGTTGTATATGTGTTACCTTTTATGAAAGGATTTGCTTAATGCTTTTGTGTGGTTTTTACAAAAAGATTCCAGCCAGCATCATTTCATTTGAATACAGAACTCTTATCTGAGAGAATGGGAAAGAAGTGATACACAGTTCCTATTATTTCACAAAATATTTGAAACTAAATCATGGCTACCTTTTGTTGAAAAACAGAGTGTTAGACATTGTTCTGTTCTATTAAATTACATAAACCCAGGGGCCCCTGGGTAGCTCAGATATTAAGCATCTGCTTTCAGCTCAGGTCATGATCCCAGGTTTCTGGGATCATGCCCCGCATCAGGCTCCCGCTTGGCCAGAAGCCTGCTTCTCCCTCTCCCCCTCCCCCTCCTTGTGTTCCCTCTCTCACTGTGTTTCTCTCTGTCAAATAAATAAATAAAATCTTTAAAACAAACAAGTAAATAAATAAATACCTTAAACCAAGTAATATATTTTTATGAAATATATTTTATAGAAATACTGTAAAACTTATAATATATGAAATTGTACAATGTTCCAAAATTTTTGGAATAATTTAATTTTTAGCCAAGAAAAATTTATTATTACTTTTCCTGGCCAACAATAATAAATGTAATATGCAGCAACATTTTTGTATTGAAAAGTTAAGAGAAACAAAAGGTGGCATGTTCCTACCTGACTAAATGTGGAATATTTAGTTAACAAAATATTTTCTCTAGTTACATTATTTTTAAAGCTATACTGAGTTTAAAAATATACATATTTTAGGGGCACTTGGATAGCTCAGTTGGTTAAGCATCTGACTCTTGATTTAATCTCAGATCATGATCTCAGAGTCCTGGGACAGAGCACCAAGTCAGGCTCCACACACAGTGGGGAGTCTGCTTCAGGATTCTTTCTCTCCCTCCTCTCCTTCTCCTGCCTGCTCTCTCTCTCTCTCCAAAATAAATAAATAAATTTATATGTATATATGTATATACATATACACATAAACATACACACATATAAATAATATTTATAAATATAAATTATATATATAATGTAACTTTAATCATATAAATTAAATATAGGATTATATATATTGACATCTTTGTGATCTTATAGAAACAATCTCTTCTGATCTATATAAAATTTTATAAGAATCAATTTTATTTCACAGCAATAGTTGCATCTAGATATTTCTATATATGTTAGTCCTATGCACATTAGATTTTCTTTAATAATTCTAATTTCAAGTAATATTTCCCTGTCTTTTTGAATGGGTCATTAAGCCTGGTATTAAACAATACTACTTAATTAGTTTAATAAGTATTGCCTAATACAAATCTTATAATTAGACAATAAAACTTTTTTTTTTCAATAATTAAAAAGGATACACTGAAGACCTCCTTATGATCACATTAATTTTTGTAGGGTAATATTTGTGGTATGTATGATGTTTACATATCTATAGTTTTAGTATAGATTTTTTCATCATGGAATCTTTTTTAAAAAAGGAACAGTGAGACATTCCTTTCTTACCATCCATGTTGATGATTTCATCATCATTTCTGCTAGGAATGAACTCACTTCATTTTATTATAACAAATTATTTTTGAAGGTCAGTGCCTAATTTTGCATGAGACATTGAATGACACAGTAATCATTTAAGAATGGCTTCCCAATATTTATTCCATTAGTGCATGTAGGTTCAATTTTTAACTTGATGATGGAATTAGACTTGATTATACTTAACATTTTTGCCTACCTAGATAATCTGATTCTAGGTAGATACATTTAAAAAATATTATTATATATCAAAAAGGTGATGATTTTAAAGTTTTACTGATGTAAACATTTTGGATTTCACCTAAGCTAATTTTTCTGTAGTTTTTATATATGTTTTCTCCTGTAATATTTTTGGTCCTTGCAACAATCTTTAGTTCTACAAATGTCAGGTAATTATTTCTTCTTTTTTTTTTTTAAATTTTATTTTACTTAAAATAAATTAATTAACATATAGAGTATCATCAGTTTCAGGGGTAGAGTTCAATTATTTATCAGTTGCTTATAACAACCAGTGTTCATTATATCATGTGCCTTCCTTAATGCCAATCACTCAGTTATCCCATCCCCACACATACCTCCTCTTCAGTAACCTCAGTTTGTTTCCTATAGTAAAGAATCTCTTGTGGTTTATCTCCCTCGCTGATTTAGTCTTACTTTATTTTTCCCTCCCTTTCCCTATGATTCTCTGTTTTGTTTCTTAAATACCACATATGAGTGAAATCATATGGTAACTGTTTTTCCCTGATTAAATTTATTTCCGTTAGTGTAATACCCTCTAATTCCAACCATGTTGTTACAAATGGTAAGAATTCTTTTTTTTTTTTTTAAGATTTATTTATTTATTTATTTGACAGAGATCACAAGTAGGCAGAGAGGTAGGCAGAGAGAGAGGGGGAAGGCAGGCTCCAGGCTGAGCAGAGCGCCAGAGGCGGGGCTCGATCCCAGGACCCTGGGATCATGACCTGAGCTGAAGGCAGAGGCTTTAACCCACTGAGCCACCCAGGCGCCCCAGATTTCATTGTTTTGATGGCAGAGTAATATTCCATTGTCTATATACACCACATCTTTTTTTTATCATTTATCTGTCAATGGACATCTTGGCTTTTTCCATAGTTTGCTTATTATGGATATTTCTGCTATAAGCATTGGGGTGCAGGTATCCCTTCAGAGCACTACATTTGTATCCTTTGGGTAAATATATAGTAGAGCAATTGCTGGGTTGTAGGGAAGCTCTATTCTTACTTTTTAAAAAGATATTATGTATTTATTTGACAGAGAGATAAAGAAAGAGCACAAGCAGGCAAAGGGAGAGGGAGAAGCAGGTTCTTCACTGGGCAGGGAGCCTGACATGAGGCTCAATCTCAGGACGCTGGGATCATGACCTGAGCTGAAAGCAGAGGTCTAACCCACTGAGCTACCCAGATGCCCTTATTTTTAGGTTTTTAAGGAACCACCATACTGTTTTCCATAGTGGCTGCACTATCTTGCATTCCCACCAACAGCGTAAGAGGGTTCCCCTTTCCTCGCATCCTTGTCAACATTTGTTTTTTCCTGACTTGTTAATTTTAGCCATTCTAACTGGTATGAGGTGGTATCTCATTGTGATTTTGATCTGCATTTCCCTGATGACAAGTAATGTCAAGCATCTTTTCATGTGTTTGTTGGCTATTTGTCTATCTTCTTTGGAGAAATGTCTGTTCATGTCTTCTGCCCATTTCTTTATTGGATTATTTCCTTTGGGGGTGTTAACTTTGATAAGTTTAATAGATCTTGGATACTAGCCCTTTATCTGATAAGAGATTTGCAAATATCTTCTCCCATTTTGCTGATTGTCTTTTTGTTTTGTCGACTGTCTCCTTTGCTGTGCAAAAGATTTTGATCTTGATGAAGTCCCAATAGTTCATTTTTGCTTTTGTTTCCCTTGCCTTTGGAGAGGCGTCTAGGAAGAAGTTGTTGCCAAGGTCAGAGAGTTCTCTCTGCCTGTGTTCTCTTCTAGGATATTGATGGTTTCCTCTCTCACACTTAGGTCTTTCAACCATTTTGAATTTATTTTTTTGTAAGGTGTAAGTAAATGGTCCAGTTTCATTCTTCTACACATGGCCATCCAATTTTCCCAAAATCATTCCTAAAATCATTTTCCCAAAATGATTTCCCAAAATCATTCCCCAAGACATGTTTTTTTGTTTGTTTGCTTGTTTGTTTTTGTATTTGTTTTTCCATTGGACACCGTTTCCCGCTTTGTTGAAGATCAGTTTACCATACAGCTCAGGGTCCATCTGGGCTCTGTATTCTGTTCCATTGATCTATGTGTCTATTATTGTGCCAGTACCATACTGTTGTGATGATGACAGCTTTGTAATAGAGCTTGAAGTCTGGAATTGTGATGCCACCAGCTTTGGTTTTCTTTTTCAACATTCCTCCGGCTATTTGGGGTCTTTTCTGGTTCTATACGAATTTTAGAATTGCTTGTTCCAGCTCTGTGAAAAATGATAATGGTATTTTGATAGGGACAACTTTGAATGTGTGGAATGCTTTGGGCAGCATAAACATTTTAACAATATTTGTTCTTCCAGTCTATGAGCATGGAACATTTTCCACTTATTTGTATCTTCCTCAATTTCTTTCATAAGTGTTCTATAGTTTTCAGAATACAGATCCTTTGGCTCAGAGCTGGTTCTTTGAAAGAATTAATAAGATTGATAAACCCCTAGCCAGATTTATCAAAAATAAAAGATAAAGGGCCCAAATAAATTAAATCATGAATGTAAGAGGAGAACTCGTAATCAACACTGGAGAAATACAATCAATTATAAGAGAATATTATGAGCCAGTATAGGCTGACAAATGAGGCAATATGGAAGAAAAGGATAAATTCCTAGAAACATATAAACTACCAAAATTGAAACAGGAAGATTTAGAAAAACTAAATAGACCCATAACCAGCAAAGAAATTGAATTAGTAATCAAAGATTTCCAAACAAACAAGAATCCAGGGCTGGATGGCTTCCCATTCCCAGGGGAATTCTACCAAATATTAAAGAATAATGAATACCTATTCTTATGAAACTCTTCCAGAAAATAAAAATGCAAGGAAAACTTCCTCATTCATTCTATGAGGCCAGCACTACCTTGATCCCAAAACCAGAGACCCCACTAAAAAGGAGACTTAACAGACCAATATCCCTGATGGACATGTATGCAAAAATTATCACTAAGATACTAACTAATGGGATCCAACAGTACATTAAGAGGATTATTCACCATGAATAAGTGGGATTTATTCCTTGGCTGCAAGGGTATTTCAACATCCCCAAATCAATCAATGTAATACACCAATTAATTTTAAAAAGGGCAAGAACCATGTGATCCTCTCAAAAGATACAGAAAAAGCATTTGACAAAGTACAGCACCTTTTCTTGATTAAAACCCTTCTCAATGTAGGGATAGAGGTAATATACCTCAATATCATAAAAGTCATATACAAAAGACCCACAGTGAATATGATCCGGGGAAAAACAGAGCTTTCTCCCTAAGGCGAGGAACATGACAGTGATGTCCATTCTCACCACTGTTGTTCAACACATTATTGGAAGTCCTAGACTCAGCAATCAGACAACAAAAAGGAATAAAAAGTATCCACATTGGCAAAGAAGTCAAACTTTCATTCTTCACAGAAGACATGATACTCTATATAGAATACCCAAAAGACTCCACCAAAATTTTCTAGAACTGATAGAGGAATTCGGCAAAGTTGCAGCATATAACATCAATGCACAAAAGTCAGTTGTATATCTATACATTAACAATGAAGCAGCAAAGAGAGAAATCAAGGGATCCATCCCATTTTACAACTAAATTAAGGAATCGATCCTATTTACAACTGTACCGAAAACCATAAGAAACCTAGGAATAAATGTAATATTAGTCTTTCTTTTATCTCTTCCTTTCAAATTCTTTTCCAATTTCTGCTTTCTCTAAGAACATGTCATATAATTTCTATACATACTCTCAGCTCCCCAGCAAGGAGATATAATAGAAATCATTAAATCTTTTGCAAAGTTGATCTAGAAAGAAAATCATGAGAACATGCTCCTTTAAATAAGCCTGGTTATCTTACCTCTTTATTACATTGCTACCATGATTTTATTAGTTGTATAAGACTCTAACATATTTAAAATTGGACACATTAGAGAAAATTTAACATGGACCTGAAGGCCTTTGGTGTGTACGTGTGCCTGTACATATGTACAAAATCAAGTGACAAATCCTAGGCAGAAAAATCTAAATGTAGACTACCAGTTATTTCTAAAATCATGGAGCTTATTTCTGAGAGTCTTGTACTGAAGAATGTCATGATTTACAGTTCCCCAGAGTCTCTAGCAATGCTATATAAATTCTTCATGAAATATTCTATAGAGAGTATTAGCATTTTGAGATACAGCAGAAATTATTTATATGCCTTTCCTTTTGGTAAACAATTTGTGTCAGTAAATATGAAGACATGAAGGACTCATATGTTTTGTTTATAGTTAGGCACTCTTGCTTGGGAATTTACTGTAAGGTGAGGCTCTCCCTGCTGAGATTCTATTAAGCCTTCATGGCAACTGAAGCAAGTTTTTTTTTTTTTTTTTTTTTTTTTTTAATATCTTAAGATTAGTACCATTAGGAAATGCTGCATGGTTTGCAATTTGAATTTGTTCTAAGGCATATTTTATAAATCTTCAGTATTTTAAGGAGTTAACTATTTCCTATGGGCCAAAGGCACATTTTCCTTCCTCACTCAACTTCAGAAAAGAAAGAAGAAAATCTGCTTACATGAGGTCCGGGGAGGCAGAAAACTACCATTCCAAATAAACATAA